>NC_141081.1:38073017-38773017 GCF_041138505.1 Cibotium barometz | reverse complement strand
GAGCCAGTACACACCTAATTACAAAGGCAGAGACGTCGATGTGGATGTGAAATATGATGTTCCAAATGGGGGACCTCAAGATGGGAGCACTTGCCAAGGCTTTCTTCAGGGTGTTATATGCCTATTGGCACTCCTCCATCCATTCAAAGATGATTAGAAGTCCATAAAGGGGGTGAGCAATGTCGGCATATGTGAAGATGAAAAGTCGATAGCACCCAACATGTCCCATGAAGCGCTGGACTCCCTTGAAGTTGGTCGGTGATGGTGGTAGCTCAAGGATGAGTCACACCTTGCTTCATCTGTTGTTGAGATTCCTTGTTTTGAGATAATGTGTCCCAAGATGACTCCATGTAAAAACCAGATTTGGCATTTGAGAGGGTTGAGGGAGATTTGGTAGAGTTGACATCTCACTCTACCACTTTCCATAAACACTAAGTGTGATTTCCAAGTAGAATTGACACAGAGGTCATCCATGAAGACTTCAAGGAATTTCTGAAGATATTCCTTGTAAGCTATTCACATTAGGATCTGGAAGGTGCATGGGGCATTGGTTAGCCCTAAGGGCATGGCACGGCATGCATACGTGCCGCATTCAGTCACACAAGGTTGTCTTATGTTGATCGTTTAGATCAATCAACACTTACGTATATCCAGAGAATCCATCAAGGAAGCTGTAGGCTTCCTTTCCTCTGCGACTCTCTTGAGCACATGCTCTGTAAAGGGAAATGGATAGTGATCCCATATTATGTGGCAGCATTGACCTTTTTGAGGTCTATGCACACCTATAATTTTCTATTCTTCTTAGGCACTATCACTATGGGTGAGACCCATTCTGTGTGCTCTATTTCATAGATGAATTTGACATCTATGAGTTTGTCAATTTCCTCTTGGACCATTTGGAGTATTTAGGATTCATGGGGTACGCTCTTTGCTTTACTAGTCTGCTCTCATTCTACCATGGGGATGGTGTGTTTGACCACTTTGGGGGGTACACCCTTCATGTCTGTGTACTTCCTAGGTGAAAAAAATCATGGAATTTTGTGAGGCTCTAGAGCGGCAAGATCTCTTTTTTGTTCATCAGGCAAAGAGGTCATCCCCTATGTAGATAGGCCTAGGATTTTTGCTTGGGCCTTCAAGGTTAACTTCTTTAACCTTGGCTAGACCGTCATCATAAGTTCTTTGGGCCGAGTCGTACTGTACAAATCAATCAGCCATCTTGAAGGTTTTGAAGTGCTTGGGGACTTGTCTAGTCTCCTCATCTTTAGGGATTTCTTCTTTTACCATTTTTGGCTTCCTTTTTTGCAAGAGCTAACTTTTTGTTATGTGCCTTGCACGCAGAGCGGCAAAGCTTTTGGGGTTCAGGTTGGGGATAAAAAGGTTCCTTTGGTTTGGAGGTGATCGTATGGACTAGGAAGGAGGCATTGACAAGCTCCTTTTTCCAAACTAGGTTGCGCTTCAATAGCTCCTACATATTTCAACCAATGTGCTTCTGAGTCAGTAGGTAAGAGGTATGCCTCTTTCCCGGGGAACCCATCGGGTTTCCATGTTTTGCATGGATGGGTTTCCTATAATGGTTCCTCCTTCTTATCATTTCTAGGCTCATCATTGGCAACTCCAGGTAAACATGCGGTGCTTAGCATGTAGAGAGACGTGATTTCTTGCCTGTCAACTGTCGCTCGAGAACCAAATTCGTGTGCATATTGGAAGTATGTCCAAGGTAGCAAGGATAAGCATCCAATTCTCAAAGTCTTATGGATCTGGGAGGGGTGCGAATTCCACGATATCCCTTTTCTCATTAATTGGTTTGTGGCATGTTTGGCATAAATGGATTGTAGTGGACCAGGTTGTTATACCAGGTGAAGAGGTCATCCCCTATGTAGACAGGCCTAGGATCTTTGTCTGGGCCTACCAGGTTAACTTCTTTAACCTTGGCTAGTCAGTAGGGAAGAGGTATGCCTCTTTCCCGGGCAACCCATCGGGTTTACATGTTCTGCATGGATGGGTTCTGAGTCAGTGTAGGGAAGAGGTATGCCTCTTTCCCGGGGAACCCATCGGCGGGTTTACATGTTTTGCATGGATGGGTTTCATATAATGGTTCCTCCTCCTTGTCATTTCTAGGATCATCATTGGCAACTCCAGGTAAACATGCGGTGCTTAGCATGTAGAGAGAAGTGATTTCTTGCCTGTCAGCAGAGCTATCGCTCGTCGAGAACCAGATTCGTGTGCATCTTGGAAGTATGTCCAAGGTAGCAAGGATATGCATCCAATTCTCAAAGTCTTATAGATCTAGGAGGGGTGCAAATTCCACGCTATCCCTTTCCTCATTAATCGATTTGTGGCATGTTTGGCATAAATGGATTGCAGTAGTGGACCAGGTTGTTATACCAAATCCTCTGCGAAGGGTTGCCCACTCATGGGATGGACCTTCCAAGTGTGCAGGTTGATTTTAAACGTTTGGTATTTTTTTCGGATATAGATGTGATCCGTGTCCCAATCATGTATAGATCAATTTCATTTCTCTCATAAAGGAAAGTCCTAGGATGCAATCATATGAAATAAACTGTTGGACAAAGTTCATGACCACAAAGGTGTGTCGGAAGTTGGTCCCTCCCAAGGATCTTGATCTTCAAGTCCCTCAGGAGGCCTACGGGCCTTGTAGTCGCTCCATCAGCAAGTTTCACCAATAAGGCTATGTCATCCATGGTAGGTGCTCCACATTTTTTTGAGCATTGTTTAGTGATAATGCTTTCTTTGACTCCTCCATCCTAGATGGCGGTGACTTGAAGGCCATCAAAGGTTATGGGTAGTGTTGCATTGAGTTCATCTCCTTCGAAGTACTTTTTGAGTTTGTTAACTCAAATAGTGGGGGTGCTAGTGATTCCATGGGGCTCAATGAATTCATCTTCATCAGTCTCGTTATAGCTATCTAGCTGTATAGGCTCTTGCATTCTTACTCCTAGGCATCCTTCTGTCCAATCTTTTAGATCTTTCCATAGGCTAGGGCTACCTTTGAGTAAGGTGCCAATGGGGATTTGGATTTGAGAAGATAGGAAGGAGGCGAGACTTGCAATGTCCCTAGGAATGGATGCAGTTTCTTGAGCTGGATCACCCTTGTCTATTTTTAGGCTCTTATAGGTATAGGGTATTAGGATCTAGACTTCTATGTCTATCCTTTATGAGCGATCATCTCCTAGGTTTTTGAGATCCGTTGGCTGCTCAAGTCAAGAACCTTCTTACTCTCTAACAAGGAATCATAGTACTAGTGGTTAGACCAATAGTACTATGGAAGTACCTTTGGAGAGGCTAAAGAAGCCAAGAGGTGTGTCACTTCCTCTTGTTCAAGCCCTTTCTCTACTCTCTAATTAACTAAGCAATCCTTCCTAAAGGCAATGGTCTACTGTTTTATATAACCATACTCAATCACTCTCTCACTCAAGCAAACAAGCATGCACACTTCATACACAACATCGACACACACAAGTATGTACGAGGTATGTACAGTACAATCAAGCAAGCAAGCATGCACACTTCATACACAACATCGACACACACAAGTATGTACAAGGTATGTACACTACAATCAAGCAAGCAAGAAGGCAAAGGCTCAGGAGAAGAAGAAATCTTTGCACATGAGAAATGATAGAATTTCGCCATGGATCCACATTATCAAAAGTTGTATATATACAAGAGGGCTTTGCCTAGCTGCCCAACTTATGTGGGTGGCCAATTCCTATCTCTACCCATATATGGCAAGGTTTATGGCTATGGAAAGCTTCAATACAATAGTGGCCCATAGCCTAAACATAATGTGAATCATATGATTGAGGCTAGAGGAAAGGACTTTAGGAGTACGAAAAAGAGTTAACAACCCCTTGTCTAGATCCGCTTCCATCATTGAAAGCTGAGAAAAATGGGTGTGTAGATGTGAGGATCTTGGCTTCTTCTGTGCAAGACAATTGCATTTGGTGAAAGTGTCCACCATTATTAGTCACGTTGGAGAGGTTTAGCATAGTGACGGGTGAACATACTTTGTCTAGGGTCTGTAGACATCTTTATATAAAATCTCAATTGCTTCAAATCGGCACAATCTGTACTGGACAATTGTATTTTGATGTACAATATGAGATTTAGCAAAATCAAAACCTAATTACTTGAGCTTGACTATATGAGTCCAATGATCAGAACTTAGCGATTCAAAACTAATGATCAATCAACACTTAATAATCTGAACTTGATGATCAGAACTTAGCGATTCAAAACTAATGATCAATCAACACTTAATAATCTGAACTTGATGATCAGAACTTGGCATCAAAATCTGTGAATCAAAACTTGACAATCTAAATCTAACGATCGAACCCTGGCACGATTGAAACTTGGCAATCGGAATCAACAATCCAAACTTGACGATCTAGACTCTGATGATTTGACCTTGGTGTGACTGTTACTTTGGATCTCAGAGATTAAAATTGGGCGATCTTGATTGGGCTCAAGATGACGATCAAAATCGCATGATCAAGATGTGTCCGATCGAGATTTGGTGATTCGGATATAGATGATTTGAAAAGATAGTAATTGAAATAGTACGATCAAAATTGGTTGGATCGCGATTCAATTATTGAATCACGTGATTGAAGAAACCAAATTGCAATTTATAATGATGTGGTACCTCGATCTCGCCAATACTTGAATCACTTCAATCGTTGGTGATCAAAGATGATGTGGCACCTAGATCACCGATTTAACCTTGACTTGAATCATTGATTGGACTTGACTTGAATTGCTAATCAAAGATGACATGACACCTCAATTGTGGATTCGACCTTGACTTGAATCGTTGATTAGACTTGAATTGCTGATTGAAGATGATGTGGCACTTGGATCACCGATTGTAGAAGTGAGGTTGATGATTGACTTGACTTGAATTGCTGATTGAAGATGATGTGGCACTTGGATCACAATTGTAGAAGTGAGGTTGATGATTGAAGATTTTGAATTGTCAACAACGTCGTGGGATCATCCAAAAGTCCGATCGCCAACAACGATCCAAGAAATTGAGTATGGATTTGTAAGTGCTTTTTTAGTACATGAGGTCGATTGAAGATTTTGAATCGTCAACAACGTGGGATTATCCAAAAGTATGATCACCATGATCCAAGAAATTGAGTATGGATTTTTTAGTGCTTTTTAAGTGCTTAGACTTGAATAACTTCTTGTGTCTAATGCTACACCTTGTAATGTAGTGCCGTAGATATGCTCAAGCATTTATTACATGTTGTGCAAGAGATCTCAACAGGGGTCCATGCGTTGTCGATAAGGTTTCTATCTTGGGTGCTTGGTGCATGAATAATGTGTAATCATGCAAGTGCACGAGTAAAATAGCTAAAGCATGCCTCCTTGAGATACATCACAAGTTTGGTTAAAAGAGATATATGATACAAAAAGGGACATTATGATGGGTCCTCATGTGATGGTTGATACACTAGCCCAAGACACTTTAAGGTTTCTCACTTAGTGACTTGCTAGAGTCCAGAGATGTAAAGAGAATATGGGGGAAAGGGAGAGCTTGAGTTCCTTGTACACAAACACACACACATAAGAGAGAGCAAGATACAAGAGAGAGATGGATGGCTAAATTTTCTTCTATCTTCTTCTCGTCTCTACGACCATTAACATAAAGAGATAAGAGTACATACTATATAGAAAAGTACTATCTTACTGTAATATACAAAGGTCGATCCATAGTGTGAACCTGACTATATGGCTACCACTATAACTATGCCATACTCTAGTAATCCAAATGTGTATGTCACATAGTTTGTCATCCACCAAACATTGGTGACATATCAACCAACCACTGGTGGCATATCAACCATAATCACAATAGCCATGCTAGTGGCATAAGTGCGGAAGCTATCACCCACGCAAGTCATCAATGTCCACAGCAATAGTTAAGCTCGATATCTTAACAGTCCCTCTTGAGCTTAACTCCACACACTATACTCTAAGTAAGCTGCTAAACGTGTGGAGCTTCTTTGTACTAAGTGCCTTCATGAAGATGTCAACCATTGTTTCTCTATGGTAACATATACTAAATCTACATCACTATTCCATAATAAATTATGGACTTTATGTACGTGAGAATCCGTATGGCCACATCTAAGTGTGTCTTCCTAGGGGCCTGCATAAACTAACTCAGAGGTCCAATTGCATAGCTTAACTCTGACTTACTAATAGATCAAGCTATCCATAGTGGGATTCTCCAAAAGCTCACCTATATCTATGGAAAAATTTGTGTTCTACTCCAATGGCACTTAGATAGGCTTACAATCTATTATACCATACTTGGACAACATGCCCAAGCCATACTATCTCTGTAACAAAACAAATGCCATGAGTTTATCTCACCACCTCTATATGCAAGAAATATTGCATCTCAACCAAATCCTTAATCTCAAACTTCTACTTTAAAAGCATCCTAACATCCTATATGGTAGCATCATTGTCACCACACCACCACTAATAATTAACTCATCCACATAAACGACTAATAGGATGATCTATCTATCTCTCTTTTTCACATAAAGTGAAAAATCTACATTGGATATCTGAAAGCTAATGGTAACAAGATACTCCCTGATCTTCTTTGACCATGATTTGGGTGCTTGCTTTAGGCCATACAAGGCTTTGTGTAACTTGCAAATAAAGTCTAGGTGTGCATCACTCTCATAACCCAACGCTGCATCATGTATACTTCTTCTTGTAAATCACCATGCAAAAAATCATTCTTTATATCCATTTGGTGTAAAGACCAATCCTTCACTATAGCCATAGTAATGACAACTCTCCTTGATGTCATTCTTACAACCAAGCTGGAATGTCTTCTCATAGTCAATGCCATAGGTATGTGCATAACCCTTGGTAAACCAATTTTACCTTATACCTGCTCATTAATCCATCCAAGGTATGCTTGACTTCATACACCCACTTACATCCAATTGTCTTCTTTTCCTTAGGCAAAGGCACTAACTTCCATGTTGCATCCAATGCTACCATCTCCTCATTTATGGTATCTTTCCATTTTTTTCTAAGTGCTTGCTCAAAATAAGTGGGCTCCAACTCTTGTGTTGCTTTAACCATGTAAGTGTAATGATGGGCTACATATCCATTATATCTCAATCTGTTAATGGGGTATCTAACTCTGTAGACCTGGATCACTACCAAGTGTCATCAAAACAACCCTCGTTCTCCTTGTACCAGGAGTAACCCACTGATGGAATGCCAAGCTCCTTATCAAGGCTTTGCTCAGAGCCATTAGAGTCACCATCCACATATAAGTGACCTACTAACAGATCAGACACAAAAGGTTGATCTACCTTTTTCTTCCCTTTGCATGATATATGTGTACCTACATTTGTCCTTAACGTGCCTGACCAAGGACTAACATTGGATCCAATGTCAGAGGACTCTAGAGGTCCACTAACACTGGATCCCACTATTAGAGGACTCTCTAGGTCCGCTAAGCACCTGTGATTATTTACTGCTCTACATGTGGGGTAGAATCATTACTTCTTACATCTGCATCTTCTTATGTTGTCGCGTGAGTGCATATCATCATTAAAGACATCTCTATTTACTCGCATCTCATGAGTGGTAGGGTTCTAACATCTATAACTTTTCTTTCCCAAAGCATAACCAATGAAGATGCATTTCTATACCTTTGGATCCAACATTGTTCTCACTTCATAAAAAATATGCATATATGTGATACAACCAAACACTTTCAAGTGACACACATTTGATTTTATGCCTGTAAATTTTTGTTCAGGCATCATACCATGAACAACCTTTAGTGGGGGTACTATTCATAATTTAAACCGTTATTGTTTCTTCTGTCCAAAAGTAACTTTTTTTTTCTGACATCAAGGCACGTGTGCAATTTCTGCAATGTGACCATTTTCCTTTCTATAACACCATTCTGCAGAGTGTACCTACATGTAAACCATCTCTTGATTCTCTACTTTCTCAAGAAATCATTGAGCTCAATTGAAGAAACACACTCTCCCACCATATGATCTCATGTATTTTATTTACATACCTTTTGTAGCATTTATATGGTAGTAGTGTGTGGAAGTAGGCTAATAATGGGCGCATACACTTTTTCCCTCTTTAGGAGGTTTTTTTCCCTAAGAATATGTACATACTCTTATGAGTGTGTAAGTGACCTTATCATCATGTATCTTCCCTTGTACTTCACTCATTCTCACATCAATCTACTTTGAGTGTTGTGCTTCCACCTATCTCTCCTTGCAGCAAGTGTATGTGTCTCCACTCCAACAATTGGTTCTTTTGGCTCTCACCCCCTTTTCATCTTCTCTACAAGTTTATATTTTGATTATCTCCGATTGAGCTATCCTCTTAGGTGGAGAAGGTATACCATATAGTGTGTTATTTACTATGTTTACTATGTTAACACAAATTTGGCATGTTTTGAGGATAGTTTGCATGATATAATGTTTTTGTAGGAATCTCTAGGTAGTATCAGTTTGAATTGTTTTTGGTTGATTTTGGGTTCTCCACAGAGTTGCAACATTTGTTGTACAGATAGTGCTGTCATTATCTTTGACAACACATCTTTGACATGGTAAAAATTAAGACACTAGCGAAATAGTATAAGTATAGATGGATTGGTGAATGTTTTTATATATAAACCTATAAACTTTAGAAACTTGGGTGAATCTTTAAAAGTTTCTATCTTATGGTATTATATAATAGTGTATTTCCGGTGACTTTGTCTCTAGAACCCACTAGAAACTAGAAAAATTTGGATGATTTTTCCTAAAAATGTTTTTGGTGGAATGGCTGACAATATCAAAGGTAGAATGGCATGACAATATCAAAGACTCCTTTATATTTTGGGGCGAGTTTGTCTCCAGAACCCACTAAAAACTAGAAAATTTTGGACAGTTGTTTCTAAAAATGTTTTTGGTGAGATGGCCCGACAATATTAAAGACCCCTCTAAAATAGCTCGTGGGCTGAAAATAGGTCCTAAATCTTTCCTTAATATTTGAGTTCAACATTAAGAGATTCAACAATATTGTTAACATTATCAACAATATTTTTTCATTCATGCTAAGTATCATTTTCATACTCTATACTTTGCAAATTTTTTATAGACTTTGTAGGTTTTCATCGTTCATCACAGCGCGCGATCTACTACACAACCATTTTGGGTGCATTGAGTGGGAATTGGTAGAACCTATAGGTAGTTAGAATATTTGCATTCTATGTCACAGATTAGAAGAGGGTAGGCAATGGTACATTTGGGATGCTTTTTGTTGAGGGTAAGATAAACAAGACGAACTACCCATTATGGTCCTATATTGTATGCCATGTATTTTTTTACCAAAGGGATTTGGAATATTGCTATTAGCATTGAGTATGCCCTGTCTTGCCAGTACAACAACATAGCATAGGTACTTTGGATGGTGATACAAGTTTTGATGTAGCTTTGGCATTCCTCACCTCCCATAGCAGAACAAGCCAGGTGGGGTGACAAGGATACACATGCACATGTACTGGTGGCACTTCCAATGAAAAGGGCCATTATTCCTCATATTTTCTCATGTAACACTACAAAACTTGCTTGGGATATGCTTGATGTGATTTGCCAGGTGCGTAATGAGGCACGAGTGGACTTCTTACATAAGCAGTTAGAGTTCAATCATATGAATGAGGGATATTTAATGGATGAGTTTTTCATAAGGATTAAGAATCTCAGGGAGTAGTTGGCATGTATTCATGAGGTCTATCCAGATAATTCTCTGGTATTTATTATTCTCATAGCTCTACTCAACGGCTTTATTATTCTCATAGCTCTACTCAACGGCTTTGTATCTAAACTTTGGTTCATGATGAAGGGTAACCCCAATGTCCTTACTTTTGATGAGTTGATTGTAATGCTCTTGTAAGAATAGCAATCTCAACAAAACCAAACTATTATTAACATGGGAGATCAAGCATTTACTATAAGTCAAAAGGTAAAGGAAATCTTTTCTCAGGGGCGACCTTTAAACCAAAGGTAGAATCGGATGAGTCTTTTAGAAAGGATGCCGAAAAGGGGGATGATAAACCTAAGGAAGAAAGGCAAATGCACCTACTATAGGAAGTTGGGCCATTAAATCAATGAATGCAGGGTATAAGCATGTTAACATGATACACTTTTCATGTTAATAAGAATACAAAAGTAGGACCTATTATTGGCATATTCCAAGGTATATTTTTTATAGATTTTGAGAGGAGTTTTTTAAACATGTGTGATGTGTCACTTTTGCTACATTTGAATTTTGAAAGGAAGCGGCCATGAAGAAGGGAGGAGTTTTTTAAACATCTGTGATGTGTCACTTTTGCTACATTTGAATTTTGAAAGGAAGAGGCCATGAAGAAGGGAATGGGCTCCACTACAATACAATGTAGGCACAAAGTACTCTAGAACCTTGGACAAGAGCTACACCATTGAGAAAACCTACTAAAGAGGAGGTCAAAATATACTACAATGTAGGTGAAACTACAAGGCAAAAAGAGAAGAAAGGAAGAATGGAGCACATCGAATCCTCGCTAGCAAAGGGTAGACCCAGTACCAATAGGATTTATTCTATAGAAAGAGGAGAGGTCAATTGGGCCACTCCTCTAGTGTAAGTCTATTGCTTTCTCTCTCTTTTTCTCTATTTCCATTTGTAGCTACATGCATAAATTATTTTACTTTAGATGATAGAAAGGGAGAGAAAGAAATAGAGAGGGAGTGTGTGTGTGTGTGTGTACTCAAAGCTTGTTAAGACTATTTATGCTAATAAGGCAGCTTTGAGTGCTAGTTAGAATTGATTATACTGCTTCTATTAGAGCTTTATATGACAATATGGCAGCTATAAATGCAAGAAAACTTTTATTGGCCCACTTTTCTACTCCAAGACTTTCATCTTTCCCTCTCTCTATCTATTTTCACATACATATGCATGCATAAATGAATTAACTCATATCGATAGAGAGAGAGAGAGAGAGAGAGAGAGAGAGAGAGAGAGAGAGAGAAACAAAAAGAGAGGGAGTGTGTAGTTAGGGTGCACTCAAATCTTGCTAATTTCAAAAACATTCCTAAAAATTAGTGGAAAATTAGACAAAGGTTATTTTAAATTTTAGGAAAATGTGGGATTAGTGTTTGGCATGTGGTGTGTCCATTCGGGCGCCCGTGACCATTCAAATTCCTTTAAAAATATATTTTTTGACCCAAAAAATTAAAAAATCCATTAAAATTGTAAATTTTCATTGGATTTGAGAATTGTCGGGCAAAATCGGAAATTTCGTGAACGATGGGATTCTGAGGAAAAATTAGAAAATTTCTAGAAATTATTTTTAGAAATCCTAAAAAATTGGTATTTATAATATATCAATGATATTTTGGCAAATTAAATTGCTAAAAATTTTGTGGAAAAATATAGGTTTGGAATGCCATAAGATAGGTTTGGTGGAATTCAAACTATCGTATTTTGAGGCCCTATAAAATTAGAGAAGATTGGGAAAAAATCATGATAATTTTTTTCTCAAGAATTTAATATTTTCGAGGGTTATTTAATGTTGAAGTACATTTTCTCATGCTGACATTAGATAGATGCGGGTTATTCGCATATTGTTAATACGATTGTACCTCGTATTAGTAGATATTTTTGTTTGGATTAATTCTAAATGATGTCTTCATGATTTTTTGCCATTGTTTAGCTATTCTTTTTGGAAATGTTCCATACTTTTGATGGCTAGAATTTGCGTTCAAAGTGTGTTTCACCTTTGACACTTTTCCATGATAATTTATTTTACACTTATTTAAGTGTGGTTTGTGCTTAATTTCTTAAGCCTAAGATAAATTCTATCATGGGTTAGTTGATCAGTTTGTTTTGGTAGATTTTATTGGATGTTTTCCAAGTTTTATATGGACTCATCAGGTTTTGCCTCGATCACTTGTATCTAGGGGTTTTTTAATGAGTGCTACACACATGTGTTTTCACTTGCTTACTTTGGAGTTTTGCTTGAATGACACCACGTTCATATACTCCGGGTTGATGAGTTGGCCACCAATTTTTTAATGCTTCTTTTGGCATGATTAATGACCATTAAATGGTATGCATTGATTTTTATGAGATCAACTATAGTTTTTATGGATTCGAGGAGCTTCTATGCTTTTATCCATGGTTTTATAAGGATCTTTTGATCTTTTGGATAATATCACGTGCTTTGGAGGTAGCATTTGCCTTCGGTTTTTTGCACATAATTTTGGACTATGTTCCTTGTACTTTTTGTACATATTCCAACTTGGATACCTAGTTGCTTATGTATCTAGGTGAGTTATTTTTCTACCCCAACTTTATTGTGTTTATTGGGTAGTTATCATTAGAAAGGCGCTAATAATTTAATTTCTTTTCTAATGATGTACTCGGAAAGAGTTATTCCTTGATGTGGTCTCAGGAATATAGAGACAGGTTTAAGTATATGAAAGTCTAGGATAAGGCCATCTTATTCCTTTTATACAGGATTTTATTCATATTTCCTAGACGGCATACTAGGGAGTTTCAAATTGTTAAGGTATGTATGGGTGGTATCATGGTGGTATGGGGGGATGCTAGTGATCCCTTACATATATTATCTTATGGGTTAATTTGGGCTCAAGATTGTTGCTTTTCTTACATCACTTAGCATGTTGACCTCAACATTCAAAGACAATCTCATTTTCTGAATTCATTTAAAGTTATAGTGTGGGCATTCTCTAGATAAACTTCTTTTATCTCTAGCCTACATGTATTGATAAGTGTAATCTCGTCAACATTTTCACTTGTTGAAATCTCTTTCTTTAGAGTTCAACGAATTTATCTTGTTGTGTTTGGATTAAGGAAATTTGGATTTTTTCTTTGTTGGCATTTCTTTCTTTAGTTCTATACTTTAGGTGATTTATACAGTCAATCTGATGGTTTACGGATGGACATATGTGACTCATCGAGACGCTGCTGACTCTCTATGTTGATATGGATAACTCGAGACACCAATAATTCCATGAGCAGATGTGGGTATGTCGTGGCACCGATGAATCCCTGGTTCTTGATGTCATAATGCCATGTTTTCCTACTTTATTCCGAATGGTTTACAATGAGGAAATTACTTTGAGTATGAATTCCTTTGATCATCTGTAGTCTGATGGGAAAACAGAGTATATGAATCAAATTGCAGAGGATATGCTTTGTATATATGTATCTGGAAAAGCATCAAATTGGGAAAAATATCTTCCAATGATGGAATTTGCCTATAACAGTTTTAAACATACAGCTATTAGTTTTAGTATGTTCATGCTTATGTATGGGTATTAACCCAGGGCACCTATTGATGTCGGTCTTAAAGACATTGGCTTGATGTGTCGAGGGATTTCTTGCGTGATATATAGGAAATGTTGACCGAAGCTCGAGATTCTATCAGGAGTGCTCAAGACAGGACACAGTTTTATGCTGATAGGGGACGCTCATCTCGGTCTTTTGAACTAGGAGCGTTGGTTTATTTTAATGTTCCTAAAGATTCTCAGACTTTGTCAATAGGAAAGTGCTCGAATTTATCTCCTAGATATTGTGGTCAATTTCGAGTTATACATCGGATTGGCACAGTTGCGTATGAACTTAAACTACCTCCACATGTTAGAGTTCATCCACTCTTTCATATCAATAGGTTGAAAGGAAAACTGGGAGATGAGGATAACATAGTTACTCCTCAAGAACTCGTTGAAGTCGAAGAATTATCCTATGTTCCACATGAACCTGATAAGGTACTTGAATTCAGGGAAAGGAAACTTTGTAGTTGACTAATCCCTGAGGTTAAAATAGGTGGAAAGATAGGGAAATAGAGGATTCGACTTGGGAGTTGGTTGATATTGTTCATTGCAGTTCTCCTTCTTTTCATTGCAAGAGTGCAATGTTTTGAGAGAGGGAAAGTATGTTATATGCACATTATGTGTGCATATACTAGGAGGCTAACCCACATTATGTGTGCATATACTAGGAGGCTAACCCACATTAGGCTTGTGAGCATGGGAGCATGGGAACAAGCTCTAGTGGAGCATGGGTTAGGACTAACCTTAAGGGTTAAGGTTACGGTCAGGCATCCAAGGGTCACACAGGGAAAATGGAGAGGCAAGAGTCACTTGAGGGCCCTCCTATAAAATAGGGAAATGGGGCACACTCAAGGGAGGCTTGGGGCTTGGGAGGCCAAGGCTATGTTAACTTGAGGCTTAGACTATGGTCTCTTGATGTTAGCTTGAGGCTAGGTTATGTTATGCTCTCTTGTGTAGAGGATCATATCTACTCACCTACCATTTCACACTATAGCTACATGCTATTGGATTGCAGTTATACCTCTTGATGGTATCTTGAGGCTTAGACTATGGTCTCCTGATGTTAGCTTGAGGCTAGGTTATATTATGCTCTCTTGTGTAGAGGATCATATCTACTCACCTACCATTTCACACTAGCTATTGGATTGGAGTTATACCTCTCTTGATGGTATGGGACATCAAGGTAAAGGTATGACGTATTTCATTATAATTCATGTGTGCATCCCTTGGGCTCGGGTGGATGAGTTTATGCCTGATTTATGCATCTTTATGCATAAAAATTATCTAGAGATATATTAGGGTTTTAACAGTAGTGTTCTCTTGCACTAGAAAATCTTGCACAACCACCAAATGAGCCCGAGGATCCACCTCCATAACCTACAGAGCAGCATGAGCAAGGAAAGCCTCAAAACCACACACTTGTAGGAAACTTTGAAATGTTAACCCCCATGTATTTGAAGTTTTTGCTTGAACCCTCTTTGATGCTATCTGTTCATCTCACATGCAATAATATTATTTTCCTACATGACTACATTTTTCACTTCATCTATACATTCCTCTTAATTTTGTTACATCTTAACACTAGTCTTGTAATCGAGCCACTAAAGTGGCTCAGGGCCTCATTTAGGTTATCAAAAATAGGAATAGGTAACTATATTGAAACTCAGCACAAGAAGCACATAGATGAGCTCCCCTAACAAAGTGCATCAAATGGGAATTTTATTGTACCCAAAAAGTGAAATTTTAAAACTAGTACTTTACCAAAAACAAAAAAAAGAGAAAAAAGTGGTTGAAGTATTCAACAACACGCTCTAATTAGAGGGCCAAAAATGGTGTCAGCTTTGTCTATCATCATTTTAAGTGAATACATACATTGTGTACATGTTGATACATTTTTCATGGGATCTTTGGCATGTGTAAATAATATTTGATTGGGTTTTAATAAGATATAGATATATTTAGCGCTACTTGGCAGGTTCCACCTAGTTTATGACTATTGAAAAATAGAATTTTTGATTCATTATTTGTGGCTCTATTTTTTTCAACTCTGTGAATGTGTTAAAAAGAGTTTCCTAAGAGGATTTTGTTAGAAACTCAACAACTTAAGAGATTAAAAAAAAAAACTTCAAAGCCTAGGAATGGATGTTCTTATGCTTGGCAGAGGATAAAAACTAATCTAATTAATTTACTCACTAAGAAGAATATCTCAAAACTTTTCTTCATAATTGGCCGTTTGGCTGACACACATCATGGTTATTGATAGAACTATTGTTATAATGAAGGCATGTATGCTCTCTCACATAGATAGCCATGCATGTTCCTCCGTATGAACATATGTTTGCATAAGAGGCTACACCTAGGAACATATGTACCTAAAAATACATGCACTCCATCCAGTGAACCCTTGTCTCATGACCTACCCCTTTCATATATGCTTTCAATGTATGTACCTTCACATGTAGAGACATAATTTTGTATGCATGTCCTTCACCTTCACACAATATGCACATTCTTAAGCTTATTCATATCCCTTGTCACACACGAGCACCCATGTCAGTTTCTATATGTGTATACACACATCTTAGACCAGCCCATGCATGTTCCTATGTCCTACACATATACATGTTTCCATGTTTAATAGGGATCAAATTCTCTAAAATTTGGAAACTATCCAAATTCTAGTAATCATCTATGAGATGAACCAAACCTAAACCAAATTGGCCTTTGACCAACACTCCTTTCATGTACACATTGTTGTGTGGGGCTGAGTATTAGGTCATAGTAGTCCACCCTTGGAGGAACGTGCTTTGAATGACACTGAGTCCAAAGCATCATATAAGGAGGAGTCTATGCATGAGGCCACCCGTTATAGGGAAGATTGTAAGGAGACATCATATGACCCTAGCAATAGTTTATGACATGAGTGATAGTGCAAGAGAACTGGCTCAAGAGAAACTCCCAGATAAAGCATAAGGACAATGAGCCTTTAGAGGCTCATGCACTAGAATCACTCTCATAGGAGTCTTATTTATTGCAAGAATCATAGAATTCACTATAGGAAATCTCATAGAATCCTAAATTTGTTAGTCATTGACACTTGTTAAGGCTCACCCTAACCCTCCTTGAAACACATCCAAAAAGAGCTTCCCTGGTGAACCGCAACTGTCGTGAGTGAGGATCTTTCCAATGGCCGAGCTCGTAACTCTCGAGGTCTCTAAGCTCTACAACTCCTTAAGAAGCAATTCCACCACATCTCCCCGTAAGCGTTGTCACACCATCGCGTTGCACTACGGGTCCTCGTCCCTCATCTCACCTTACTTCACTCACATACACTCACCAGCATGCATTAGGGAGAGATATTAGCAAGAGGATTAGCAAGAGCAAGACTCAATTGCACAATGGGAGAGTATATTGTATTATGAGAGAAATTCACTTATATACATGGCCATAAGTGTTCACACTCACTTAAACTATGGCCGGCCGGGCACTTTAGGCTCATAAGAGGCCTAATGCTATTACAATGACTGCTCTCATAATATATCCATGTAGTACATCACTTAGGACTTCATCCTAACTTGCTACCACATGCTCTTGAAGCGGGAATTGCCATAAATACTTCGTCACACCATTACGGGTGCCCGTCCAAGTTATAGCTTTGGACAGTATTGCTTGGTATCTTGAATGTATGACCCTTTGGTATATCTATCATGACTCCTTGATGTAAGATAATGGCGGTAGCTGTTGTTAATCCTAGAATTGGATTAACATTCCCCCCTTCCTGTGATGACAATCGTGTCCTCGTGATCGCATTGAAGACCTTTGTGTGGGGAGAATGAACAAGCTTTGTCGATGGCTTTGATGATGTTGAATGACGTTCAATGGTCTGTGTTCCTCCAGAAGGAATAAGAAAATCTAGTTAATGAATGAAGAGGTTAGTGGTGTATTGGGAATTCCTAACGGGGTGGAGGGTTGTTGCGAATGATTGCATTTTTTTATTTGTGTGAGTTGTTTTTTTCTTGTTTTTTTTGTTTTATTTTTGCTCATTTTGTTTTTGGCAATCATCGGCAAGGTTACATGTGATTTTTGCTAGTGGGGACACTAAGAGATGTTAATAATGGGAGAGAAGAGAGAGAAGGATCCGGAGGAACATAGACTTAATCATCATAAACGAGATGGTGATTCTCAGTTCCTCATTTGATTTATTGAAGCGACATTCATCATTTGAGGTATGTGGCTTGTGATGATGTCCCTTTGTGTGGCAAGATTCTTGTCAAATGTTGTTGATTAGGATCTGATACTGTCTTCTTCTACCCATGTGCATTTTATGTTTTTATGTATATTTCAGTGCTCTTAGAAGCATATTTTCATGAAGTACAAGAATTGCATCATATAGACTCGTATTGAACTGCTCCATGTTAAAGTAGTCACTTGTTAGTGAGGATTGAAGGAATTACGTCGACTTGCGAGGTTAATATAGATACTTCACTAACGATTGAAGATTATTGATTTGTGAAGATGGTGGCATCCTTTAGAGAGGTTTATAATTTGAAGGAAAATTCCAGGCAATGGGTTGTAACATTGACCAGGCTTTCATCCACCATGGCCCCCCCATCCAGAGATGTATCTGGAAGTTGTTGATAGTGAGGCATTGGTGTAAATGTTCTCTAGTGCATGAGTATGGATTCATACTCATGGAGTAGTTGCTACATTAATTTAACCAAAAGAATAGTAAGCAATAAGCTTAACAAATATATAGTGGCTATTGTGTGATATGGCTTAATCCATGATGAGACTTAAATCGTGAAAGTGCAGGTTCTTAAGCATTGAGATGGAGTAGTGTGGCATTGATCAAATTGTGAAAGTGCAGGTTCTAATGGATTCATGTGGTTGATGCTCAATTGAATAGAGTTCTGTTACTGCACTCCACCGATCACCTTGTCTGGAGGAAAAGCCATGTATAAAGGCTGATTTCAAGGTTTTGAAGTTGGTCTTGATCGTCTCCATTAATGTGATGAACCATCGACTAGCTTTTCCTTCTAAGCATAAGTTCAACGCATGTACCTTAGTGGGGCAGTTGGGATTTCCAAAGGCTTCACATCTCTGTTCAAACATTTGAATGAATCGAACAGGGTCTGTTGTTCAGTCATGTTTGCCCATAATTTTAGAAACTTGCACGGATGTATTTCTATATGAGTCATTGAGGACTCTTGTCGGACGAGATTCACTGAGTCCTTGGGCCACCCCCTTCCTAGACTAGTCAGTATGTCCAAGGTGTGGGCATCCAGGAACGAGTTGGTACTTATAGTATTTGCGGGAATGTCAGGCAAAGGAACAAAGCCTAGTGGGATCGAAGTCATAGGGGTGTAAAACCTGATGACACGCTTGTTATAGGCATGGTCAATGGCATGGGGAGGTGAATTGGCGGCATGGATGTCAATGGCTCGAAGATGTCAGCCATTGGATTCAGTCCTTGTGTAATTGCAGGCAATCCCTCTATTGTGGCCATGTCAGAGTGCCTAAATACTCCTTAAATGAGTAATCACAAAAATTTTTTTTGGCTCTTTATACTTTTCCACAAGCCTCTAGAGGCTTGGCGTACTCTTCGTTGGATCAAATGGGTGTCCGTTTGCCCTAATTAGCTTAGGCGCTATACGCACGTGAACGACCTTAGAGATATTTTGTTCGAAAAAAGCATATGCTAGAAACTTCCCAGATGGAAGAGGATGTCCTAAAACCTATTTTCCATCACTGTCTCAAGACGAATTTTTTTGAGATTTTTTTCCATGTTTCGTGACACGTTTTTGAGAGTTCCAAAAAGAATTTTGAAAAACTCTGTATGAGGGAGTTGTAGTATTTTTGGAGTACTACAACTTTGTTTTTCTGAGCCGTCTGTGATTTTGTCATTTAGACCCTCTAAAAGTAGCCCGAATATGGCATGTCGTCATTTTTGCGCTGTTTTTTTTAATGATTTTTCATGGTTTTACTGTATTTTACCTTGATTTTCGGGTCGAATTTTGAGGCTGCTGGTTTGAGGCCAAAATAATCATTTTTGACTTCGAATGAACGAGTTCAAAGTCGAAGAGCTCGATGTCAGCTTTTTGATGAGCCCAAGAGCGCCTTCATCGGATACACGGTTTAAGAGATACGGGCCTTCAAACAGGGGTGGTTTCAAAAGTCCATGTGAACTGTTTCACGCCGTGAAGAACTCCACGCGTGAACCGGACTTCACGTGGATTAAATTTCAACTTTTTATTTTATTTCATTTTGCCTATGTGAAATTTAGTTTCGCACTGTGAAGAACTCTTCACGTGTGAACCGGACTTCACGTGAGGATTCACTTTCGATTTTTTTTTGCTTTTTGTTTTTTTGTCAAATCAAACTAGTCCATTAAGAGAAATTAGTCAAATACAAGGGTTTTTTGATGGTTTTAAGAATTTTTTTGAAAGACTAAGCTACTCCTAATGCTTGTTAACACTCTAGTTCAAACAATTTCAACAAAACACACACAATTAAATTAGAATTAATGATCTTAGATTCTATGTTTAAACTAAAGAAAGCTAACATTTACTAAGAAATGCATTCTCTTGCATTGTTTGATGCAATGGATGCAAACTAAGCCTAGTACACACTTTTTGCAAGCCCTAAGCACATGATTAACCATAAAAACAACAACAAAAACAACAAATTAATCTAAAAATTAAGCAAAAAAACATTCTTTTCAAAAATAAAAAAAAACATTCTTTTCAAAAACAAAAAAGAGAGCTATTCTACACCAAATCTCACACAAATCACCATCAAATCCACATCTTTTTCATGGAAAACCACTAGTCAAGATATTGGGCAGTGGGTTATGCGTAGATTAGAGACAAAACGATGGAAAAAGCCAAGGGATGGCTCCCTAGTAGCGGCGCCAAAAATGTTAAGGCTCACCCTAACCCTCCTTGAAACATATCCAAAAAGAGCTTACCTGGTGAACTGCAACTGTCGTGAGGATCTTTCTAACGGCCGAGCTCGTAACCCTTGAGGTCTCCAAGCTCTACAACTCCTTGAGAAGCAATTCCACCACGTCTCCCGTGAGCATTGTCACACCGCCGCGTTGCACTACGAGTCCTCGTCCCTCCTCTCACCTCACTTCACTCACACACACTCACTAGCATGCATTAGGGAGAGAGATTAGCAAGAGAAAGACTCAATTGCACAATGGGAGAGTATCTTGTATTATGAGAGAAATTCACTTATATACATGGCCATAAGTGTTCACACTCACTTAAACTATGGCCGGTCGGGCACTTTAGGCTCATAAGAGGCCTAATGCTATAACAATGACTACTCTCATAATATATCCATGAAGTACATCACTTAGGACTTCATCCTAACTTGCTACCACATGCTATTGAAGCAGGAATCGCCATAAATACTCCGTCACACCATTACGGGTGCCCGTCCAAGTTATAGCTTTGGACACTATTGCTTGATATCTTGAATGTATGACCCTTTGGTGTATCTAGCGTGACTCCTTGATGTAAGATAATGGCGGTAGCTCTTGTTAATCCTAGAATTGGATTAACAACACTCCACTTGAAAGAATAGAGGAAATGGCTCAAAGAGGAGTAACAAAAACAACAAGAGAACCCATCCTAGGGCTAGATCCCAATGCATCAAGACAAGGGGGTGGGAGTAAAAACCCTGAAGGAGAGGAAGCCTTCCTTCTTCCTAGAACTGTAATTGTTTTTTGTTGCTTTGTCCTTTGACTTGTCTAGATCAAAAGTCCTAGCCCTAGAACCATTTGACATAAACCCACAATGGAGACCATGTGGATTATAGTGCTTCTATTACAAAGGAGTTGGTCAATCAGTGAAAGATGGATTGTGCACATGGTAACATGCTGATAGTAATTATAAAATGCAACCACATAGTTAGAGGGAGCTCAAACTTCCCAGCCTCCTACTATGATCATGGTCATTGGGCCGTTGGAAAAAGGCAAGGAAGAGCATATTCAAGTGCTCGTTTGTCACACTGACCAAATATGGTTTAGAAAAACTAGAGTGTTGATTGGAATCTTGTGAATTGTCTATGATGGACAAGTGGCTTTGGCCCTCTTAGATAAATAAATTGAAGATATTGGAAAGAAAAATTCTTACCAAGTATGGAGACGACTTCACCGGTGGAGCCCATAAGGAGACAAAACATTTTGGAGAAAGTGGCATCGATACAAGCATCAAAGATTATGATAAAGGAGGTGACCCAAAAGACAAAAGAACTAGAAGAAAAATAACCAGCCAAGGAGATCAAGGAAATAATTTTCAAGAAACTAAAATTGCATTAAAAGAAAGATTTTGAGTATGACATGTGAAAAGATATCAAATATATGAAGTTCAACATGGCATAACCAATCTTTTAAGTATGAAATGTGGAAAGATATCAAAGATATGAAGTTCAACATGGCATAACCAATCAATTTTCCTCGTACCAAATAGATGAATATATGTGATCTAAAAGTTACTGGACTATAGAGGAGGTTATTGAAGTAAACCCCAAAAAGGAGAGGAATAATGAAGTTATGTAGGATAATATAGGTTTCAAAGGTATAACTGGTGGGATGTGAGTGGTTCTAGAGGTCACATTGTAGTTGCATGGAAATACCATCAAAGGAGTGGAATTGGATGGTGGATCTAGAATGAATAACCTTTTGGATGCCACCCATAAAGAAATCGATATTGATGGAGAGGGATTATCTCAAACCAAATTAAAAACTAGTGTAAAGTGAAGCTCCTTGGCTTGATTCGGGTGTAAACTAGTGTAACTTCCTAGCAGATTGAATAGGATGACAAATAACTTGACTTCTGATCTGACCAAAAAACTCAAACTTCCACATTCTCTCTACCTAAGACAAACAAAGATGAACAACATTGTACAGAGTACTACAAAGAGAGAAACACCTTCCATTAATGAGACTGATAACATTACTGTCAAAGCTTCAAAAACATAAACATAAACCGACAAATTGACAAACTTGTAGACCTCTTCATTGTCCAAAAACCACAGTTCTACTTACATCCGTCTACATCCTCCTTGCGCACAAAACATAACTGCCGATTTCTATCTAACACCAAAAGACATTCCAACTTCTCCTAAGATACCAAAAGTCACATTTGATTTCCCTAAGGTTACATATCATATGACAAAATAATAATCCTCCTAAGTTCATCCCCTAAACACCTGGCACAGCCCGGTGGCTTGAGCCAGAGGCTGACTTTGGACTCACAATCCCTTGATCCGCCAAACGTTCTGCCTAATCCACTGGTTTGCCAACACTTTTGTCCACTGCACCCAATCCGACTTCCGCTTCCTTGCCTTTTGTTTCATCTGGCTCTGCATCATCTTGAACATTTAAAACAACAGTTTTCACCAAAGACTCACCTTGCTTGCCTTTTGCAGTATCATCTTGTTTATCAGTTGTCTCATCCCGTATTATTGCCATTTGGTCCATTGCTGCACTCCATTTTGCCTCCAGCTTCTTCTTCAACTCCGCAACAGTAATCCTCAGCTCTCGATTCTCTTTCCTCAGCACTTCCTCACCTGCTGCTTCGAACCAAGACTTGAACTTGTCTATTGGCACTCACAGATGCTCCTAAAAAATGGTAGTCACCTGCCTCCATAACTCCTGAGTGTAACCAAACACCTCTTTCTTCAATAGATCCGCATCCGCTTCCGCAACCAGGACTCCAGTACTGCCTGCCCATCTAAGGCTGCCTTTTCCATCTCCACCAAGGGCGTCAATTGATTCAGCAAAAAGTTATTGTCTGTGATCAACTGAGTGATCCTCTCCTCCATTTCTTGAAATTGAGACTCTGTGGCTACTTTTAGGCCATCCGCCCACACTCCGAAATCTTGTGCAGCACTTAGAAGCTCTACATATTTGGCCTGCATCAGAGCTCCTATACGCTCCACTTCCTCTTGCAAGCTTTTCTTCTCCTCCATCGCTTCTTCCAACTTCTCTTGCAGCTTCTGCACTTCTCTCTCCAACACATCAACTTGCTTAGTATCCAATTTCTGAGCTTCCAGTGTTAAGATCATAGCCTCCTGGTTCTTGATGAACCAATTCAAATCAGATAGGCTTTAAATTGCATCCTGTACTGAAAAAATCCCTGGCAAACTCGAGCTCGCACCTATGACAAATGGTGTTAACTTTTGCGATGTCGTCACACTGGGGTCTGCTCCCCCGACACTTCCCCAAACCTCTTAGGGAATACTGTAATTGTCCTTGTATTTGCATTCTCGGCTTTGAAACACTTGACAATTGGGGAAAGAAACTGAACTTACCCACTTCTTTTTGCTTTTGTGGAGGACTTAACTCGTTCTTCTCCCATCATGCAGCCCATGGTAAGCATGCAAACTCATACAAGCCAATTTGCTTGAGCCATACCTCGGTTTCGCGAATCTGCTTCCTCACTCTCCTCAATGATTTGGACACTTTCCCTTCTCGGTAGCAACAACAGCTCCTCCATGGCGGTCTTCATTGACCTTGTTTGACTCATTTACTCACTTGTTTGCTCCTGTGTGAGCGCAAGCTACTTTCTCTTCAGACTTTCGGAAAACATCATCGCCCTGCATGAGCTGATTTGAGATGAATAATCACACCACGCCCATGCCCTTATATCATTTCCTTTTGCCTCGTTCAGTGCACCGCATGCAAGCTGAACCTTCTCAAAAAATGCACACCACCAAAAATCTCTCACATGTGGCAATGGGACGGCCTCGTCTCATGAGTGCTGTCCTTCTGAATATTTGCAATTCTGTTGCCTTGACTCCTTGTTGACAATTGCTCTTGCAAAAACCCTACACATGACATGCTGTGACTGACAACATGGTATTTCGATTCTGCTTTCAACTGAACGACATTCTTCAAACTCCAAAACTGATTAATCTTCCTCCTCAAAATCAACACCCACATACTAAACTGAAATGTCCTCAGCTTTGTTTATCATCCATTTAGGAATCTCAAGAATTCTCCTAAAGAACTTCTTCAATTTGAACCCATTAACTAGCTTCTAAATCGGAGTTCCAAACACATCCCTCAATCGGAATGTTCCTTGGCCCAATTCTTCCACTATCTGATATGGCCCAAAATACCTAAGCTTCAGTTTGCCTGGGTGTGGCCCCAACTTTGAATTATACAGCATTACCCAGTCGCCTTTCTGAAAGATCTTGACCTTCATCTGCCTTGCCATCCATGCCTATATTCTGTGCTGACCAATTTGTGCTGCATATGCACTGTAAATTCTATCCTCCTCTAATTTTAGCAACTCTCTTTGGCGATGCAAAACTGAATCTTCTGTGCTCAATCTATGCTGAACAGCTAGCCTCAAACTAGGTATCACATATTCCATCGGAACAACTGCTTCAATTCCATAAACCAACTTGAAAGGTGTCATACCTATTGCCACTTTGTATGATGTTCTGAATGACCACAATGCTGAATCTAACTTATCATCCTAGTCTGATTTGTTATTTGAAACTATCTTTTTCAAAATCCTCACCAACACCTTATTCGTGCTTTCAGCCTGTCCATTTGCTTGTGGATGATATGGGGTAGATTTCTTGTGGAGGATCATGTTCTTGGATGCCAACTCCTCAAAGACTCAATTCAAAAAATGAACACCCTGATCTGACACCAATTCAATTGGGCATCCAAATCTAGTCATGATGTTCTTATAGAGGAACCTGGCCGCACTTGCTGCTTCATTATCCCTCAAAGGTACTACTTCTACCCACTTTGTAGCATAATCTGTTGCAACCAAAATATATCTTGCTCCTGTCCTCCTAGCCTTTGGCTTTATTGGTCCAACAAAATCTAGACTCCATTTCTGAAACAGTTCAAGTGGTAATACTGGGTGATCCTGCATCCGATCCATCTGAGTTGGTTGACCAATTTTCTGACATTGAACACATTCTATGGCAAACTTGTGCGCATCTCTTAACAACAATGGCCACCATAGACTTGCTTGCATAATCTTTCGCCCTATAATTTCTCCTGAAAAATGTCCTCCTGCCATTCCGCAATGTGCCTCTTGCAAAACTGCCTTCTATTCTTCATTTGGAACACATCTGTGAATAATCTGATCTGCTCCTCTTCTATATAATGATCCACAATAATCAGAAATGGCCTACTCCTTAAGAAAAATTTCTTCTTCTGATCCGTTGTCATATTAGAAGGTAACACTCCATCTATCAAAAACTGCAACATTTGGTCATACCAATTGTCAAAGGACTGACCTTCCACCCAAAATAATTTCGCATTTGGCAATTGATCTGACACTCTTGGTGTCTCTTGTGAATTCTCCAACCTACTGAGATAATCCGCCACCGCATGCTTATTTCCGGGAGTATGCAACACTGTATAATCAAATTCTTGCAACAAAAGCATCCACCTAGCAAGTCTTCCTTCCAGCTTTGGCTTCTTCACCAAGAATATCAGTGCGTGATGGCCAACATGAAAGACTACTTTGTTCCCCAACAGATAATGCCTAAACTTTTCCAATGCAAAAATCATCCCTAAAGCTTCTCGTTCTGTAACGGTGTAGTTCTTCTCTGTTGGCTTCAACATCCTGCTGGCATAATAGACTGGTCGGAACCATCCCTGGATCTTCTCGTGCATCAAAACCGCTCCAACAGCCATATCCGATGCATCTACAAATACATGAAAAGGTAACTCCCAATCTGGTGGTTGGAGAATAGGAGATACTACCAACATCTTCTTCATGATCTGGAATGCTTTTTCTTGAGCCTCACCCCATACAAACTCCACATCTTTCTTTGTCAAATGACTCAATGGAGCACTAACATCCTCCAAATACCTCAAATATTGATTATGCCATTTAATCTAACCCATAAACCTTGAAACTGCCTTCAAGTTGTCAGGTGGTGCTGCTGCAATCTGAATTGCACTGATCTTATCAGCATCAATCGACATACCTTCTTCCAAGATGATATGCCCCAATAATTTCCCTCTTTGAACAATAATAGCACACTTGTGTGGATTTAGGGCCATTCTAAACATTCTGCATCTTTCAAATCACTTCCTGAGATACTCCAAATGCTTAACTTTCTTTCCAAACACTGAAAAGTCATCCATAAAGATCCGCATAAACTCTGTTACATATGGCTCAAAAGTTTTGAAAGCTTCTTTTGAAAATGAAGGTGGTCCATTCTTGAGACCAAAACTCATAACTGTATAAGCAAATGCTCCCCATTCAGTAATAAATGCAGTCTTTGCTATATCCTCTTCAGCCCTGAAAACCCATCAAGAAAGCTATACATCTCATGTCATGCTATATCATCCAGAATTGAATCAATAAATGGCAATGGGAATGTATCTGCAATGGTTGCTGCATTCAATTTCCTATAATCCACACACACACGGATTTTTCCTGACTTCTTAGGCACTACTACAATTGGTGACAACCACTCCGCCTGATCCACACTGGCCTTATGAAACCAACTTGCAGAAGCTTATCTAACTCCTCCTCCTTGACTTGTTTGGCATAATTCGGATTCATCCGATACCTCTGCTGAATCACTAGAACTGCATCCTCTTTCAGATTGATCTGATGCTTATACACTTCAGGATCCATACCCTTCAAATTAGAATAATCCCAAGCAAACACATCAATGAATTCCTGTAACAATGCCTTCAAATCCTCCTTGAATTCCTCATCCAAATGGACACTGACTTTGACTACTTTCGGATTTTTCTCTGATCCCAGATTTAGATCCTGCAGATCATCTTCTTTGACTCTTGAAACCTTGTCCATCAACTTGTCATACAAAAACTCTGCTCGACTAATTGCCTCCTTTGGTGCAACATCTCCATCTAAACAATCCGTACCCTCCTTCAGGTTATCTTGGACACCCTTATTTGACTTCTACGTCTGATCTTGTGCTGAACTATTCTCCACAGGTTGACTAGACACCATCTTTGATTCCTCCTGCAAGGCATATCGATCAATAATCCATTCCACATCTACCTCAAATTAAGGACCTATAGTCGGATTAGCCACCAAGAAATAGGCCTCTTCATCATCCTCGACTTCTTCTGTGCCAAATTGATTGTCTGAGCCATCATCAGCTTCAGTGACATCGACAACTTCTTCCTAGAACCCATCGAAAATCTTACCAAATTATTCCCCTTTTTCAATATCACTTCATTCTTTTCCCAATCCTCCTTGAGCTTTGCTGTTTTAAACCATGGCCTTCCCAACAACATTGTATAAGCATTCCTTGCATCTTGCATCTTTAAGACAACAAAATTTGCTTGAAATTGAAATCCGTGCACTTTGAGAGATTGGCGTCTAAGCATTCCAATTGGTTGAACCCTTCACTAATTCGCCATCCTCACTTGAAGTTTCCAACTTTGCATTTTTCAACTTCAAAAATTCAATTTCTGACAAAATATTCACTCCAGAACCGCCATCTAGCAAAACATCCAAAAACATTCGATCATCAAATTCCAGTTGAATAGTTGGAATAGTAAAATCCCTATCATCAGGATTGATCAGATAACTCCCCACACTTTGCTCCAATTCATTCAAAATTTCTAGAACTTCTGACTTCCCCGCGGCCAATTATAATCGATCTCTGAATATTGGAACCATTGAAAGCAATTGATCCAATGTGAAATGCATTGGGGTATTTAGCAATGCCTGAAACAATGCTTCTGACTTTTCCCCACTACTCTCCACCTTCTTCAGTAACTTCACCTTTCCCTTTGGAATCGGATCTTCTTTTTGTGCTTTCAGAATCTCTTCTTCTGCCTCACGAACATCCTTCTGCTCTTCCCAATCCAAAGGTGGCTTTAATTTTGCTTTAGCATGGGTAACTACCATCACTTTTGAATCCTCTAGCCGACATTGAGAACAATCACATTCAGGAGAACAATCCGCCGATACCTGATTTGTCCCATGATCTTGAGGAATCTCTACTTATATCAAATTACTTTGTGGTGCTTTATCCTTTTCTCCTTGTTGCGTAGGTGGTGTAGGTAATTGAGGTAACTGCTCACTAGGTCCCTGCTGATTCCACCCTTGCTGATTCCAACCCTGCGGATTCCAGCCCTGCTGATTCCAATTAGGTGGTTGTTGCCAATTTTGTTGTTGTGGCCAACTCTGTTGTTGACCTCAATTTCCTCCCCATGATGGTCTAAAATTTTGCCATCCGCCAAATCTTGGTCGACTTTCTGGATTGAAATTTCCTCTAAATGGTGGTCTTCCAGAGTTGAATGGTGGTCTCCAATTTGAATATGGTTGCTCTTGCCTTTGCCATCCTTGGTTGTTAAATGATCTCTGTTGTCCTGAAGCTTCCGAAAAAACTCCATTGGCTTGCGCCATGTTCTGCAGGATCTTCTGTTGTACCCTTTCAAGGATTACTCCCCTAAAATGTGGATTATACCAACAGTCTTTTGTCTTATGGCCATCCTTACACAGATGTCACAGTAAGTTGTCTTACTGCTTGACTCCTTCTTGACTCCCAATTCCTTCAATTTCTTTTCTACCATCTTTTCAACCGAACTATCCTTCACCTTCTTCTTAGACTTCTTACTAGATTTCTTTTTGTGTTTCTTCTTTCTGTTCCCATCTTCATCTGAACCTGAATTAGTGTTTGAATCATCCTCACTATCTGATTCTGAATCCTCTTTTGAATCGGAACTGTTTGAATCTATGTCTGACTCCTCCTCTGAATCCTCATCTCACTGCTATCATCTTTTGACTTCTTCTTTTTCTTCCCGTTTGACTTTTTCTTCTTTTTATCCCTGGAGCTCTTTCGTGCTGAACTTGGATTTAATAATCCAAATCTCTTTTCTTCCCTTGTGGCAGTGTCCACCAATGCATCTAGACCGGCTGCAATATCCACACCTGCTACCTGCATTCCATAGCTCTTTGCACAACCCATTCATGAAATATCCCACCAGCATTTCATCCGTAGGTCTCTCCGCATTCGTGAGCCCATTCAGATACTGATTAAACTTCTGTGCATAATCTTCCACAAACATCCTCTTTTGCTTAATGTCCCTAAGCTTGGAAAGCACTTCATTTGGAGTCTTCTCCTTCTGAAACTGATTCAAAAATCCATTCCTCAATGCATTGTAATCCGTAGAATGTCCTGCATTAAAATTGTTGAACCACTGCATGGCTTTGCCCTCCAATGTTGCCTCAAACTGACGCATCTTAGCTTGCGCATCATATACTCCATCAAATTCTCTCGCCTGCCATCTTGTCTCAAACTGAGCTACGTGGCAATCAGGGTCTTCTTTAGACTTTTCTGAAAAGGTCCCGAACTTGACATGTAAATCCGCTCTAGCCGCCGCCATGTTTTGAAGCATATTCGGGGATAACTGCCCTGCATGTGTTGATGCTAATGATGATGATGATGCTAACCCCGATGATGGTGGTCGAGGTGCTTCTTCCCACACTGCTCTTCTCCCTACTGTGAATAAAGGATCAAACTGCAATCTCCTCCTGGTGGCCAACAATAATGCCTGTTGTGCCTATGAATTGCGGAATTATCTACCTATTTTCCTCTAACACATCTCTTTGTGATGGTTCACCACCATACTCCTCCGTTTTGTCAAATTCTTCTATTTTCGGCTACTCCAATTCTTCCCCGGAACTATCATTTTGCATCCCAATTTCTTCACCTCCTTCTTGCAATACCTGATTATTCTGGTCATCCTCCTCGTGCTGTGTACTTTACCGCCTTGCTATTGATCTTGTAAAATAAGGATGAGATGGTCTTCCCAAATCCTCCATGTCGAAACTGAACAGCCACCGTCGGAATCATACAACTTCTAAAAGAATTCCAAATGTCATCCCAAACAACTGCTTTGTAACCTCTTTGGCACTCATCAATCTCACAGAAGAAAATGAATTCGACCATGACAACCCATCACAAGCACCGTGATCTTCGCCAGTGTAAACTAGTGTAGCTTCCTAGCAGATTGAATAGGATGACAAATAACTTGACTTCTGATCTGACAAAAAAACTCAAACTTCCACATTCTCTCTACGACAAACAAAGATGAACAACATTGTATAGAGTACTACAAAGAGAGAAACACCTTCCATCATTAATGAGACTGATAAACATTACTGTCAAAGCTTCAAAAACATAAACATAAACCGACAAATTGACAAACTTGCAGACCTCTTCATTGCCCAAAAACCATAGTTCTGCTTACATCCGTCTACATCCTCCTTGCGCACAAAACATAACTGCCGATTTCTATCTAATGCCAAAAGACATTCCAACTTCTCCTAAGATCCCAAAAGTCACATTTGATTGCCCTAAGGTTACATATCATATGACAAAATAATAATCCTCCTAAGTTCATCCCCTAAACATTGGGTTATAGACATCGAGATAGTGGGCTGTGACTTTTCGGTGGTCTTCATTATTTTACAAATAGAAGAAATTTTTGGGTCATTTACTTGAGGTTATTAGGTAACCTTAGATTTTTTAATAAAAAATAAGCATAATTGGGCCATAGATTAGATAACCATGCGAATCCCAAAGAAGAAAATTTTGGTAACAACAATGGTAAAAGAGATATTTTGCAACAATTTGTTTGGTTGTGTAGAAGGCTTGAACTAGTTGGAAGTGGTGGATATAGATGAGTAGGAAGAAATCCTTTAAAAAAATTAAGATCTAGCTTAATTGTTTAAGGTGGATATATGCCAGGTCATGTCTTAATACACCCCAACAAGTGAACTACAAACATCCCTAGCATGCTAGTGTCCTGTCTATTGGATGAAGCAAGCATGCCAAAAGACATTAAAGATATCATGGAAATTGAAGATGCACATGAAAGGGAAAGGCCATAGAGTCCATAACTATGAACTAGGAGATATAAATAATAATGTTTAAAGATCGTACGAGTAGTTTAAATCTATAACTAAAGTTCTAGAAGAAGCTATTTGAGCTATTACACACTTATGTAGACATGTTCTCATGGAGTTACAATGACATGAAAGGGGTAAATTTTTAGCTCTATGAGCAGAATCATATTAGTCTCAAGTGATGAATCCTCGGTTCTATCTGTATCATATCAATCTCAATTGGTAGATTGATACTGGTGAAGCATCATATTAATCTCAAAGAGGATGTGATTTTTGTGAAGCAATACACTACCAAATGAATCTAAAATATGCAAAGATGGTGTGAATGGATGAAATTGAAGCATCATACTAATCTCAATGAATATGTGATTTTTGTGAAGCAATACACTACCTGATGAATCCAAATTATGCAAAAATGGTGTGAATGATGAAACTCAAATTTTTTAAAGGTCACGTTCATCTACCTATTGGATGGATAAAAGTGACATGGCAATCACCTATAGTGATGGTCTCAAAGAATAATAAGAAGTTGATAACATGTGTGGAAATTTCAAGAAGCTAAATGAAATTATAAAAAAGGATCCATTCCCACTTCCATTTATATATTACTTGTTGGATGTTATAGCAACCCATGAGATATATTCATTTTTGGGTGGGCTTTAGTAGTTAAAATCAAGCCATAATGGCTCTGATGGCTCCAAAAGATGGCATGATTATTCAATGGTGAGAATTTGTGAAGGAATAAGGTGAGAGGTATGTGAAAAGTTAAAAACAATTGTATCATAATAGCTTTCCTCTTACCAACTTCAAATTGTGAGTTGGACTCCAGTCCTGGATCTTTTCAATATTCTTTGGATTAGTATTTTACCACCTTTTGAGATCATATGAACATTTATTCACCACTATGGAGATAACCATAGGGAATTTTCATAGGAACAATGGCACCCTCTCTGAGAAGTTTTATCACATCCTCCCATAACACTTTAGTTCAGAGAGAGCTCAATTGTCTTGGCTTCTGGAACAATTGCTTTTTGTAACCCTCCTCTAGTTCTATAAATTTTGTTGTACACCATGAATTTCCAACCCTCCCTTAGTTCTCTAGTTTGTGTTGTACACCATGAATTCACATCACTTCTTCATAAGAAGGAGAAAACGGTTACGAGAACCCTACTAGACTAGCCTCATACTTAATTCTTCCTTTGGTTAAAGTTTTTTCAAGGAAAAGGTTGATTTGGGAAGGTGGGAGATGATTTATATTTTCATGATAATTGGATACTCCATACCAATTATTTATACCTCCCCATATGCATCACTAAAATCACTTTTTTGAGACATATCCTCAAAATCTTCCTCCTCACCCAAAGAAGCCATGGCATCCTCCCTTGTTTCTCTAGTTCTTGGTTGCACTAATTTTTTTACTTGGTAATCACCAAAGCCATGTGCCTAGTTTCTCCCCATAGTAACTTATTGCATTGATCTTATGTAGACATGGTATTCCCAAGATCAACGGATAGTCCTCTTTGGTCTCTCCTAGATTAACAACATGAAAATCCATAAGTGTAGTTACACCAAACACTGTATCGTGACTTCTTCAACCAAATTCTTGGAGGAATATGATGCTCATCAAACCATTGTTATTCTTCCTAGTGTTTTCCTAGTGCACTTCAAATCCATTTTATCATACACATAGGTTGACATCACACTATTACATGAAGCCCCACCATCCACAAAAGAACTCTTAATCCTTGTTCTTTAAATCTAATCAGATTAACTTCTTGAATTAAACCAAGAAAATTTTTCTTTTTCATATGTGTCTTGAGTGTGACACCACACACTAATTTGCGGGCTAAGGACTAGCAGGGTTATGGATACCATGATTTTTTGAGATCTTGCACAGTGAACTAATGTGTTTCCCTTTCCTCTATCACCAAATCATTAGGATGAATATGCGTCATAGGTTTTCAATGTCTTTTACTACTTCTCAATTTCTTTTTCCTTATCTTTCATTTTAATGTATGGAGATAAGACACTAGCTCTAAAGGACTCCCTCTACTAGTAAGCTCCTTCTATTCTAGTTCCCTTAGTCTGCCCCTCCTCCTAGGTGATGAGTGTACAAAAAGGAACCCACATGTAAATATATTAGGTTTAGATAATTCCTTGTCAAATCTGGAGAAGGGGTGGCAAAAATGATGTCATATAATGCCCTTTTTTTTGAAATAATTCTAGATTTGACCAGGAGTCATTTAATCCCAATATGTTTACATGTGGTTGCCTTTTTGTACATTCTATCCTATAATCTTGCGAGGGTCACTCATAAATATGTAAGCGTAGCACGTGGGTTCAATAGAAGGGATTCTTAAAATCTATTTTTAACACATTTTTTACATATATAAGGGTACAATTTAAAGGGGGTATTCATAGGTTGAATAGAAAAAGGGTATGTTTTATTTATGAAAAGGTCATAGGGAAGGGATTTTAAAAATAGGGCTTGAACGCAAGTGATACACAGGGTTTACTCATAGTGAACCCCCCGAGCCTATAATTCCATTGTCTTCTTAGCCCCAAGTAATTGTATCTCTAAAAAGGAATCATTTAAACCTAATATGTTTATATGTGGGTCCCTTTATGTACATGATGTCCTATAATGCCCCTTTTCCCACATTGATAACAAATTATACTAGATCTTTCCATTAGAGAACCTATTTCTCCCCCCCCTTCCCCCCCTCTCTATTCTAACTCAAGGAGTCAGACATATAGATAACCAAATTTAGAAGCAAGCATGGCTACTTGTCGCTCTAGAGGAAAGGTTTGGGGTGGTATTTTATGGGTTGAAAAGTTTGAGAGATAGAAAAAATGCTTGAATATTTGGAAAAGTTATAGAAGCTTGAAGGTTCCATAAGGTGGTCAATATTACTAGAGGATTAGAGGATAAAGGTAATGTGCTTATGGATCATGAAGGTAACTCCATTGCTGGTGCTTTTAGATCATCTTCTAGCATATTTTTCCATCCAAGTACGTAAGCTTTGTAATATTTAGATTCCCTTGATTTTAAAACTTTATGGCCTTAAGATGGCATTTACATGAATCTCTTCTTTACCAATGGTTCCACTACATCAACACGTATTCGAGGCTTTCATTAACCTCTTCAAAAGAATGGCAATCTTATCAACATAAGACACTACGTTTTCTCCCACAAGTTGCTTTAAATTGACCACTGCATTCATTCCATCATCATGAGTTTTGATAGTTTAAAACTCTACAACAAACCTTCTAGTTAAATCTTTCCAATCTCCTTTACCTTCTTTGTTTAGAAGCCCTTCATATGTGAGGTTAGTATTGGGCCTTCAAAGAAGTCAAGAATGTTGATGAGATATCTAGCTCAACTAGTGCGGGTGATGGCATCTCCACACTTATACCCCTAGTGTGTTTGGTGAGATTGTGGGTAATATAATGCTGCCAATCGTTTATAGTCTTTGTGATAGCCACTTTAGCTCACTAAAGATATGGCACAGTTTTAGTGTCAATTCATGTAGTCGGTTTCACACCATGGACTAACCTTTGTATGTTTTAGCAGGAGAGTACTTTCCCTTATGGTATGTACTCTTATCTTTATGTTATGGTTGTATAGAATATAAGAGAATAAAATGAAAATGAGCCATCCATCTCTCTTGTGTGCTTATCTAGTCTCGCATGTGTGTATTTGCTTGCAAGGAGCTCAAGCTCACCATCTCTCTTCTGTGCTTATCTAGTCTTGCATGTGTGTATTTGCTTGCAAGGAGCTCAAGCTCACCGTCTCCCCCATATTGGAAGCAAATCTCTTTAGGTAGCTACTAGTCAAGAGCAGTAGTAGGCACACACAGTAATAAGGTGTACCATCACATATTGAGGTCCATGATATTATTTTGCAATGTAAGTTTTTTGTAGACACTTTGTGAAAGTGTTTATTTTGGCTATGTATGCCTAATTTTTGGTTCAGTGCAAAGTTGGGACAACATTTTCGTTGCAAGATAGTTTGTGCAAAGAATTAAAGATTTTTAGGTTGCTGGAGGGGATGTATATTCATGTTACTAGTTTAGTAGTATAATAAGTAACTGTATTGCAGGAGGTGATGTTGGAGATTATAGGTTTGTTGTAGGTGTAAAGGTTCTTAGCAAACATTGTTTGGTAAGTTGCTACATGTAATCATGTTTAAAAGTATATCCTAGATTGGGAGTGAGAAGCTAGAAAAGAGAATTTTCTAAGCATGGAAGTTCAAGATGAGAAATTTCATCATGGGAAAAGGATATTGGGAGTTTGTTTTAGGTGAGAAGGAGCGAAAGCTTTTGAAGAAAATGTCACTCCTTAAAATGTTCAAGACTTTAAGGCTTGGCATGAAAAATATGGTAAAGTGATGTATTGGTTGTCTATTAGTGTGTTGGATTCTATGAATGGCCATGTATCTAGCAACCATATACAGGATGGAGTGACACCTAAGGAGGCTTGGATACCTTGGTTAAGTTATATAGAATAAGTATAAAGGTGAGAAATATGTAGTTTAACCAAGAGCTACATAATGTGGAGAAGAATAATATGAATATCAATGATTACTCCACTAAAAGTGAAAGGGCTTGTAGATGGCCTTGCCTGGTGGGGAAAGTTCAAACTAGATATCCTCACATTGTGTAAAGAAGTGGAGACGAAAAAAGCCACCACCATATCATAAACAATAAACTTACAACTCCATCTCAAGGAAGTATGATTCCAAAATAAAAATCTACAAAATAGAAATTCCAAGAGTTAAAGTTGTTGACATTCTAAGGCTAGAAAAGATGAAGCTATGCCTTGAATCATGAAAAGCTTTAGAAAAACAAGTACATAAAGTTGAAGAAAGGGAAAAGAAAGTGAAAGAAGCACTTCAACAATCTCTTTGGAATTTGTATAGGGTAGTAGAGTCTAGCAAAGTGTGAAATTAGTTTTAAAAAAGTGTGCAGCATCATAGAGTTTGCAACAAAGTTTGTTAGAGTGTGGAGAGTGTAGTTCATGTGTAAAAAACATGTGTAGAGTATGCAAGATAGAGTGTGCAAAAGATTTTGTCAAACTATGCAATAGAGTGTATTAGAGTGTCTAGAGTGTGCGGGTAGTTAAAAAAGGCCAAGTTGGCACTACTAAAGTCATAAGAAGATATGAGTGTGCTCGAACTACCATTTACGAGATGTTGGAAAGGTGGGAAGAATTTTCTATGTCAAGAATGAGGGAGGTTTAGACAAAAAAACTATATGAGATTAAGAAAAGCTTAGACATACCCACCCTTTCATGTCAACTAGCACTTCCAGTATCCCCTTAGGATAAACTAGATGATGAACACTAGGAAAGCCACTCAGATGCAGCTTGAATAAAAGCATTATATGGTCAATTAGTCTAAGCAACTCTCAAAGAAAAGAAGGTAGGTCTAAGAAAAAGTGCTATGAGAGGATAGACTCAACAAAAGAAGGAGAAGGATGAGCTAAAAGCCATGCTATAGGAGACACTAGCTAAGTGTTAAAACATGAAAAGGGATCTTAAGTAGGAAAAACATGAGGCATCTATGGTGACCAAAGGGAAAGGTGGTCGAATTAGACACCAAAGGTATTTTAGACCAGTCCATGATGACATCATAAACATGGATATCACATGGCTAGCTACACATTGTCTAATGGTCTACCAAAGTCAAAATTTATGAGGATAAAATACATGAAAAGAATCTTCTTATTACAATAGATCATCAACAGTAGAATGATAAAGTGCACCAGATTCTAAAAAAGTAGGATGAAGAGATCAATGAGGTAGAAATAAAATCTCTTATTCAACAAGATGAGGAAGAAGGAGTGAAAACTCACATGGAAACAATAAGGGAATCCAAACTAAGAAGAAAGCGGCACAACATGCCCCAATAGAATTTAAAAAGATTAAAAATCTACAAAAAGAGTTGAAGAAAGTCAATGAGACCTTGAACATGGAAAAGGGAACACAATAATATTGGAGTCACAAATACTGGACCTCCAAGATTGGGCAATAGAAGCACTCAGTAAACCAAGGAAGCCAAGGCACAGTTGGGCACAAATGGAACTGCACAAACAAAAGACTGAGTAGCTAGAGAAGGAACTAGCTAATACATCAAGAGGAAATTAGGAAAAGAATACCAAAGACCTCCTTCAACTATAAAACTAGAACGTAGCTTTAAAGATCAAACTCAAGCAAGATGATCAAAGGAATAAGCTAGAGATTTAGAGCTCCCAAACATCAAAAGTGTCTTCTAAAAAGAAATGGATGCTATGGGCAATAGAGGAGCTCGGCAAGTACAAAACCAAGTATAACCTACCCAGTTCTCTGCTTATTGAGAACCCTTATTGGCTACATATGGTAAGATAGAGGAAGAAAAATGCACTTCACAAACCAAATGACGTTATAAGGATGTCGGATCCGATCTAATAGTGTTCGATGTGTCCACTCACACATGTACCCACCCTTGCTAAAACTGATACCTTACAACAAAAGGATTACACATTAGAAATACCTATGTTTGCATGGATTACATGTATGCAACATAATTTCAAGTATTTAGGTACATTTCTCCAGACACTAGTGTGGAGGCACCCAAAACTAATACCTCTACAACCAAAGGGTTATACATAAGAAATACCTATGTTTGCATAAATTACACATATACAACATAATGTTTAAGTATTTATGTACATCTTTTGACACTAGTGTGGAGGTACCCTAATAATAAAGTAGCATTGGGCACTATAACCGGATGCCTATGAGAAGTGAAACCCACCATGCCTTCCAAAACAAGAACCAAGTTGATTACCTAGACATTTCATTCACATGTTACAACAATATGCTCTAGAGGTGGATTGTCTGCCGGATCTGCCAAGTGTTGGTGGGGGTCCCAACAGTGGTGGCTAGGATCATTATGGCTTAGTTCGACCGGATCTTAACCAAGAATATTACTCACTGTAACATTAGGCCTACATACCACTTATAATTAATTGTAATGATACGTATAGGAGTAGGGCCATTAATAACTAGGACATTATTTCTTGATCTTGTAACATTTGAACTCACAAGAATATGAGTAGATAGTCCATTTAGTAGAACAAGAGAGTAGGAGTGTTAGAGCAAATAGAAGTTTTCATCGAAAATCTGTCTATCGAAGGTCCTCGTTAATGTATAGTGTTATTTCCTATAGTTATAATATTTGTGTTCTGACTTGCTCTTTAACATATTGTTCTTTAAGTGATTTTTTGTTAGCTATTATTTAAGTCAAGAACCTTATTGCTCTCTAGCAAGGAATCATAGTACTTGTGGATAGACCACTTGTCTTGGATCATAGGAGTCCCTTTAGAGAGGCCAACGAAGCCAAGAGGTGTGTCAATCCATTTAGAGAGACTAAAGAAGCAAAGAGGTGTGTCGATCCCTTTGGAGAGGCTAAAGAAGCCAAGAGGTGTGTCAATCCCTCTTGTTTAAGCTCCTTGTCTACTCTCTAATCAACTAAGCAATCCTTCCTAAAGGCAATGGTTAAGCTAGAAATTTTGAACCACTCTCTTCTAAAATCATGCTCACTATCACTCTCTCACTCAAGCAAGCAAGCACGCATATGTCATACACAACATCAACACACCCAAGAATACACACTACAATCAAGAAAGCAAGAAGGCAAGAGCTTAGAGAAGAAGAAATATTTACACGTGAGAAATGTTAGAGTTTCCCCATCCACATTATTAAAAGTTATATATATGTAAGAGGGCTTTGCTCGCCCACTCAACTTAAGTGGGTGCCCAATTCCTATCTCTAAACATATATATAAGGTTTATGCTATGGGCATGCTTCAATACAATAGTGTTCCACAGCCCAAATGTAATGTCTGAGGCTAGAGGAAATGATTTTAGGAGTACAGAAAGAGTTAACAACCCCCCCTCCCCCCCACCTAGATCTTCTGTCGTCCTCAAAAGCTTAGAAACACAGGTGTGTTGATGTGAGGATCTTTCACTTCAAGACAATCACATTTGGTGGAAGTGTTGCACCACTGTTGGTTACATTCAAGAGGTTTACCGTACAGGTGAACACACTCTAGCTAGGGTCTATAAGCATCTTTATATAGAAATCCCAATCCAATCGGCCACATGGAAAGTGATTCAAATACGAAATCGGAGTACTGGATAATTGCATTTGAATAATCTTGACTAGTCCTCAACCCGCGCGTTGCTGCACTATGTAAAAGGAAGTGAAACGGTCCCAGCAATGAAGCGTCACCTGTCACCTGGCAATGAAGTATTTGAATTTTTTTTGGGACTCATTGTAATTAGCCAGCCAATTACTCCATGTTCTAAGATTTCTGTTTTCTCTCCTGTCCTTATCCCAAAGTTGTCCATGGTTAATATGTAATAGATCTGTGATCTCTGATGATGTGTGATTTGAGAGCTGGTAATTGAAACCTGACGTCTTGAATGTGATGATCTAAACCCGATGATCAAAAACTAACAATCAAGACTTAATGATATGAACCTAGTGATTGGAACTTGGTGATTAGAAATTTGACAATCAAAATCTAACCCTACGTTCTAGCCTCGGTGGCCGAAACTCATTGATAAAATTGACAGTCGAAACTTCATAATCTGAACTCTCATGATTTGACTCTGCCAATTAGACTCTAGCAATCAAAAATTGCTAATCTTGATTGGGCAAAAGATGGCGATCAAAAAAGCATGATGGGGCGATCTGGATACAGATGATTGGAAAAGATGGCAAATCAAAATAGTACGATCAAAATTTATTGGATCATGATTCAGTTATTGAATCGTGCGATTGAAGAAACAAATAGTAAATTAGAATGACGTTACACCTCAATCGCCAATTGGACTATGACTTTAATCACCGATTAGACTTGACTTCAATCATCGAGATCGAAGATGATGTGGCACTTGGATCACCATTTGACCTTGACTTGAATCCCGATTAAAAATGACATGGCACCTTCATCATGGATTGGACTTGACTTGAATGACGATCAACGATGACATGGCACCTCAATCATGGATTCGACCTTGACTCAATCGTCGATGGACTTGACTTGAATTGCCGACATGGCACTTAGGTCATCGATCGACGATTCAAGATTTTGAATCGTTAGCAAAGTCGGATCATCCAAAACTCCGATTGCCAATGATCTAAGAAATTAAGTATGGATTTTTAAGTGCCTTTACAATGCTTAGGCCTGCCTAATGATGCACCCTATAATTGTAGTGCGCTAGGTATGCTCAATGCTTTTATTACATGATGTGCAAGAGAGCTCAGTGGGGGTCCATCGGTTGACAACGAGGTTTCTTTCTTAGTTGCTCGCGTCGGTGCATGAATAATGTGCAATCATGCAAGTACACTAGTAAAATAGTTAAAGCATTCCTATTACACATATGACTTGTTATTTAACACCCTATACTGCATCAAAGGTTTGGTTAAAAGAGATTTGCAGTATAAAAAGGGATATTATGATGGGTCCTCAGGTGATGGTTCATACACTAGGCTAAGACACTTTGAGGTTTCCATCTTTAGTGACTTGCTAGGGTCCCCCCATCTAGACATATATGTGGGTGGCTTTCGAATTCAAGGCTTCTCCTTTTGTGAATAGAGTGTGGTTGTGAGGAACACTCTGCCACTCTTTTGAATTGACTTGGACTTGACTCTTATGTATATGGCATCTAAATTAGCGACTTGAATTTACCTTTATGCTTTCCCCTTGAGCACAAGTGACTAGACCTTGAAAGTGAAGTGAAGAGAAGGTGTATTGTGCTTAGGATTTGTGATTGGGCTCATTTTGGCCTCTTACCACCGGACTCTTAAATCTTATACCCTTGGCACGTTTTGGCCTGCAGTGTGCCTTAACCATGGAGGAGTGGGTGTTAAACACCTGCTATTGGGTGAAGAACTACTTCTTTTGACCCTTGATTTAAAGTGGTGTTCATGACATCAATCTCTTTATGAATAAGGCTTCAATCCATGTAAGGTATGAGCGACTCAGAGATCTTAATCTATCTTAAGATAGAGTTTTTGAGATTTTCTACTTCTTGGGTAGTTATGGGGTTAGGAACTTCTGGGATTCTCTCCAAGGGTTTCTCCTGTGGAGACGTGAGATCGAGGGGAGTTATTGTATTTTCTTGTGGAGTTTTCTCTTCTACATGCCTTTGTTGATCTTTTAAGGTATCCATACCTGCTTTGGGTTGGCTATCTTGTGGATTGTCTTAGAGAGCGATGATGATTTTTTATGTTACTTGAATCCTATGCTCTATTATTGGTGATGGCCCCCTTTTGTGGACTTAACCTTTGGAAATAAAGCCTAATTTCCTTGGGCCTCAAGGGAAATTTTTGTTGTTATCCATCCTTTGGTGTTCGGATTAATTCTTTGCCCAGTGTTTCTCCCTTACTTGCTTTGGGATTTATACGAGCATGTCGTATGCTATCCTTTGCAGGTTAGGTATATTGGATTTCGATATCCATAACTATTTTGGCTGGTTTACTCTAGCTTTGGGATTTATGCCAACTTGTCATTGCTATCCTTTGCAAGTTAGTTATATTAGATTTTGATATCCATTAACTGGTTTGATTGGTTTTTTCTCTAGCTTTTAGAGAGGAATGGTTCATAACTATTGAAATTTTTGGAACTTTTGGTACCCACGCCTGTCAAAGTGTATCCTTGGGCGCTAAGAGCAGTAGAGATTGGTGATTCCTATGCCATTTTCAAGTTCTTCCTGTGGCTTCTTCTTGGTTTAGGCTTTGCTTCTCTACCTTAGGTTCATCTTTTGGATTGTTGGACCTTGTTTGTGGTAGAGTTAGGAAGGTTTAGTGTTGTTTCGATGAGGTTTGCAATTTTTGAATGAGAAACTTATCGGCTCGCGGATTGAACCTACTTGTAATAAACTGAGCAATTTTTGGATCTTCGAGGAGATTTGTTCTGGTTCTCCTTATGCAAAAAGGACATTCACGGTTTTTTTCTTGAACTTGAGAGTTGTGGTTCTTGTCCTCTAGTTGATGTTGCATTCATGTTTAGCAATCCATCCTCTTCCAAGGACGATTTCTTCTAGCATAGTTTCTACAGCCCCATGACAAAGAAACTACGTTCCATGAGATAAGAGCTTATGTGGAGCTTAAGTTTTATAACAACTTCACATTTATTATGTAGTCATGAGATAGTTTTCACTAATGCCTTTGTGGGATCAAGGACTGGTTTATACCTAATAAGATATGCGTCTCATACTCGGGGGGTGCACCTCAAAATATGTAAGTCTACCACGTGCGATCATTAGGTGGGGTTTTTTAAATCCAAAATATTGGGTAAATTTACAGAAATACAATTACAAGTGGGGTATTTTAATTGTACTTTGGAAAAAAAACCGTAAGTTTATAAAGAAAAAGGGATAGTTTTATTAGCTCAAAATTCACAGATAAGGGGATTTTTAAATACCGCTTGAACGCACGTCGTAGGAGGGGTTTCCATATAGTGGACCCCCTGAGGTCTCATAGGACATGAGGATTCTTCTTGCTCTGGATATCTAATAGACTAAGCTTGGCTGGACTCTTTGTAGTGGAGGAAAAGCCATCATCGGTGCTTACCTTAGCCATGTGAACATGTAGAATACCTCTCCTCAATTTTGCCTTTTCCTTCATAAGCTTTGGCTTCTCATTGAGCCTCTTTCTTCCTTTCTATTTCTTTCTTTTTGATGTCTTCAGCTAGGTGGATGGTTTCAAGCTATTCATAGGAGGGAAGTTTGTAAAACCTCCTAAGTTTACTCATATTCAAGAATCCTTCCATTTTGACTCCATATAATGTTTTTAGGTGGATGACTTCTTTGAAGTCAGTTCATAGATCCTGAGAGGACCCATCCCTGTAAGCTTGAGTTTTATTTTGTTTTTATTAGGTTTATAGAATATGACCAAATACCCTACTAATTTACACCTCTTGGTCTTTATATTTGAATTGAAGTGTCTTTTTCTCCTTTATCTTTTGGCACACATGCCCACTACTGAGTGTAGTAGCCTAGCCCCATCTAGTTTTTCAAGTTCTATGAGTCATTTAGACAACTCAAGCTGGTCCATTCCATCTGTTTGGATACTCTCAAAGTTAGGATCATGAACTCTACAATAGGGAGAATTGCATCAAGCTGGAAGAATAAGTTATAAGGTGTATTCCCCATTAACATTTTTCCCTATTGACATTTTGTAGGTGGTTTGATATGCCCATAGTGTTATTGAAATTTTTTGTTCCTAGTTTGTCCTGGAAGCTTCAACCGTTTTCAAGAGCACTACACATAATACCTTATTTGTGCTCTTTGTTTATCCATTTTTCCATGGATAATAAGGGGAAGAATTATGATAGATAACCATAAATTCTTCTAAGAGAAACTCCAAAACCTCATTTAGGAAATGAGTCCCTCAATCATTTATAAGTTCCATAGGGGACATTCAAACTTGGTGACGATGTACTCATAAAGAAACTTAGTGATCATTCTAGTGTCAGCCTTGATTGTTTCCCTAGCCTTGACCAATTTAAAATTGCATGGTCCGTAGCTCTACGATGATATATTGCACTTGTGTGATTTTCACTACAGGGCTAAAGGGTCCAAAAAATATAATCCCCATTTAGTAAATGGCTTGATGGACATAATAGGTTGTAATGACATTCTGTCTCTTTGTGAGGCACTCATCACCATTGTTTGACATGTTCCATGGCCCCACCATAATCTTGCATACATGAAATTTTTTCCAGTGATTTCACCCCCAAAGTTTCCTTCACAACGACTCCAGCGTGAGCTTGTTCAAGAATATCCACGTACTGATCCTCACATATATAGAGTCCTAAGACATATCATCCTAAATTTCTTTTTTGTAAATTTTTCCCAAGATGAGCATGTATGGAGCTACGGCCTTGACCAATTGTCTCTTTCTTTTTAAGGATATTGACTCCTCTAATGGGAATCTGTGGCTCAAAAACTAAGTAATTTCATAACTTCATCTTGGGACTAAACGTATTTAGAATAGAGGAGTGTATGAAAGGTCGTCTTCCACTCCTATTGGTAGTTCTCCACTCAAGATTCTTGATAGATGATCAACTTTGACATGAGTAGATACTTTCCTTAGTAAGACAATAAAATTAAACTCTAGAAGTAGAAATGTGATGTGCCCCTTTATACACGATTTATTCACGAGATAGTGTAAGACTTGATGGTTAACATAGAATACAAATTTATTCTCCCAAAAAGGTAATTGAAAAATTTCTTTATTACATAGACCTTCAACAATCCTTATCTCTTAGTGGTTGTATAGTTATTTTTTGGTTCATTTAATTATCTATTAGCATAGTAGATAGAACAATCCATATTCTTTTCTGTTGGTTAACATTCTATGGCGGCATAGGTTGATGCATCAATATGGAAGACCACATCCCACCTTAGTGCTCTCAAAATTGGAACTAATATTACGATTTGAGATTAAGGCTTTTTTTAGCTTGTGGAATGCTTTCTCGCAATATTCTACCTAAACAAAGCATATCAATAGGACGTATGCGTGTCTTACAATTTTCCTATACATAAAGATAAATCTCACGTAGTACTATGTTTGTCCCATAAATCTTTGGATAGCTTCTTACTTTATGGTCTTTTGAGTTCTGTTAACACCCAAATATTTTGTTCATCGACGGCGGATACAACATGTCCAAGGATTCTCTTATACCTAATCACGAATTTACAATGATTATCTTCACTACTCTTTCAAGCACGTGCTCTATGTATGGTAGAGGGTAATGGTCTCTCACCATGGCAACATTTACCTTCTTCAAGCTTATACATATGTGGATCTTTCCATTATTTTTAGGTACAATGACCACTAGGGATACCTAAGTTCTTCTCTTTAGGGGTACATAACTTACAATTTTCAATCTTATAGTTCATGTAATGCAAGGGGACTTGTGTCCAGTCCTATTCTTGATCACCCTCCTCAAAACTAGTCTCTTAAGAATATTCCATGATTTGTCCTTCTTGTATGGCCTTATTTCATTTTCTCCATCTAAACTTGGAAGGCTTTTTGGAGTTGATTGAGGTTGAATCGATTGAATCTTATTTGCTAAGGTACTAGAAATATTTGGATCTATTTTCAAGACATCATGTTGTGGTTTACTTATATCCTTTTTCAATTAGAGCAGAACTCCTTTGTACTCTCAGGGGATTTGACATAGTGTAAAGAATGATCTTCATCCTTGTAGTTACGTGGGTCCCTCATTTTGTTACATTAGTATTTTAGCTTCTTAGAGGAGCTTCTCTACTTTCAAGGAACTCTTAGAGGAGTGCTTGGTGTTCTTCTAACACCTCCTCATCCTTTTCATCATCATCAACCAACTTTGACAGAGAAGATCTTGGCTTAAATCTTGCACTGTTTAAAACCTTTGAGTGGCATAATGATGCATTTATCTAGGGTTATTGCTTTGTAGTTATCCATCCATTTAAATCTTTATGGTTTTGGGAGTATGGTGGACATGTTTTTGATATGAACAATGCTGTTACCATCTTCATCACAAAACTGAGTTCCGGGTGGCCCTTTCCAATTTTTCTCCTCTTGAGTGTTAGCAATGAAGTAATGAAAGTTTCGTCCTCCTCCTCACACCTCTTAAATATTTACTCATTAACTTGACATAGATTTAAGTTCTTCAGCTATTATCATATCATACCTAGGTCAATGATAGGCATCCTAGTCACATCTCTGTATATAAATGGTTCTTTAGAGCCACCTTGATGGTACTACCTTACTAGTGGAGGTAGATATATCTTCCCCATTCATGAATTAATATCATTTTATAAATGAAAAGGACATCCAAGAATAACATCATAATTAGTGACCCTTCTAAAGCCAACAATAGCAAAGGTATACTCATAGCTAGGCTGCATGATTTCCTTTAGGATTCCTATGGGTGTTCTAAATTTCCATCAACTAATTTAAGGAAAAACTTAGAAGGTTTCAAGGGCTTTCTTTCCCATCTTTGCCACTTGTTTTTAGTAGCTATACTCTCCCCCATCCGGGATTGCAGTCATGGTCATGCCCTCTAATTTTGTTGGAATGGTGGCGTCACTCATATCATCTCCTTCAAAGTACTTACCCACTACATTGATAGGTACGTCTTTGTATATTTTTAGTACATTCTCCTTGGCTTTCTCGTAATTCTCAATTGCATCTCCTAATAGCTTAGGGTACTTCTTTATCTATTGGTGGACTTCATTTTGGGCCTCTAGTTTTACTTTCATGTACTCATTCATTGAAATAGGAATGAGAGCAGAGAGGATTACTATCAATTCTCCCCTTTAAAGGTACATTGACTATGGTCATCAACTTGTCATCAAAACCGATGTATGAAGTCATGATCTTTGTAGGAAGTTACATTTTGAATTACATGACACCCACTCCTAGTTGGATTGGTTTTTGTCAAAATTTCTTCCCATCATGGATTCTCTGAGTGCAAGCTACCTCTCATGAATCAATAGGTGCTTGAGGATATTATCATGTAGTGCACTCAAGTTCTCATCATTTTCCAGCTCTAATGGCTCACATCATGGATTTCCTTTTTCTCAGGTTCTTGTGTTTTAGACCTTCCTATGTTTTCAATGTTTCTCCTAAGTGGTCATTTAGTGGTAGATCTTTTTTGATTCTTCACTAGAGACACTTTCTTCATATGGGATGCTTCTAAGACTAGCTCTAATGGTATTTATTTTAGGATCTTTGGTGGAAGTAAGGAGACTGGCCCAATAGGTCCTTCTATTTCTAGCTAGATTTGTTACACCACTTCTTATGCCACATTAAATCTTACAATGTCCTCTCTAGGGTTAGGGTACTCTTATAGTTTCTTTGCATGGGTTTTATCATACTTTGATCTCTGTTGGTAATGTCCTTCCACCACTACCTTCTTGGCCATTTCCAAGCATTCATTCTTTCTATCCATTGGGATCAATGATTTTATATTCACGTGATCACAAATTTTTTTTTGTTAATAACATGTGTTAACATGTTATTAACATGTTAACATGTTCCCAAAAAAGCCGGTGGGAAGCAACCTGGTAACCGAATAAAATCCCGCCGGGCTTTTGCTATACTCGGCGGTCCCGCCGAGAAAAAGGAAAACCCGGTGGGGTCGTCATCCAGCCCGGCGGGGTACAATTTCCTATATATATGGGCCCGAGGGGCCCTTTGGGAGTTCATTGCTGACAGCATACATAGGTAATGAAACTTGTGTGTGTGTGTGTGTGTGTATGTGGGTGTGTGTTCGTGCGGGCAGCTGCCCACTGTCGCAATGCGCGGCAGGATGTGGGTGGTCCGCCACACGACAGGTGTGTGTGTAAGGCCATTCTTCGGAATGGTGCTTACCCTGGGGCACTTAGTCGGTAACGCGGCTAGTTTGTGTCCTATGGTAAGTATGGCACGTCGTAGCGGTACTAGTCGGTAACGCGGCAAGCATAGTATCGTTATGGCGATGTCACCTTCCCTTCCCTTCCCCTTGTCAAATGCGGGCATATGGTCGGTAACGCGGCTAGTGTATGTTCGTATCCTATTCGTATTCCCATAGAATCGGGCGGCATTTTGTCGTTAACGCGGCAAGTTGGTGTCGTCCGCTAGTGCATAAATTGTTTTTTGCATATTGCGGCATTTGATCGTTAACGCGGTCGAAAAAATGTCGTAAATTTGCTTGCATATTACGGCATATGATCGTTAACGCGATCGAAAAAATGTCGTAAATTTGTTTGATTTAACTTGTATTGTTTTTATTGTGTTTGATCCATGCGATACTTGGTTGCTAACGCGGCATGAGTATTTCATGGATCAAAGTTTACATCATATTGTCTAAACGTTTTATTTTATAATATCGTGATTCGTAACTCGAAAAAATGAATATCTCTCTCTCTTCCTACCCCCCTCTCTCTCTCTCATGATACACTTCACAACTCTTTCTCTCTCTCTCTCTCTCTCTCTCATGATACACTTCACAACACGATAGATGTGTAGATAAGGATTTCTCTTTTTTTCTCTTAAAATATACATAATTCCTAATAATTTTTTTTTCTCCCTCTATTTACTTAAAAATTAAAACAGTACATTATTTTCCTCTTTAGGAACTCACAAAAACATTAAAAATGTCATCTAATGTTTCTTCTCTCTATCTGTCACAACTCTCTCTTCCTCTCCTCTCTCTCTCTCTCTCTCTCTCATGATACACTTCACAATTCTCTCTCTCTCTCTCTCTCTCTCTCTCTCATGATTCACTTCACAACTCTCTCTCTCTCTCTCTCTCTCTCTCTCTCTCATGATACACTTCACATCTCTCTCTCTCACGATAGGTGTGTAGATGAGGAGTGCTTTAGGATTACAAAACATTATTTTTCTCTCTTTAGGAACTCACAAAACTATTAAAAATGTCATCTAATGTTCCCTCTCTCTCTATCTGTCACACCTCTCTCTCTTCCTCCCCCTCTCTCTCTCTCTCTCGTTCGATAATGTATACACTTGATAAGTAATAATGCACTTGTTGCGGTTGTCTCTGATGTTGAGTTCAGTAATATTGTTTGATATTCCGTTTTTGTTTGATCATTGATAAGTAATGATACACTTGTTGCTGTTCTCTCACGTTTGATGATGTATTGGATGATGTTGAGTTCATTAAAATTATTTGATATTCCGTTTTTGTTTGAACATTGATAAGTAATGATACACTTGTTTTGCTGTTCTCTCACGTTTGCTTGATGTTGATTTCAGTAATGTTTGATATTCTGTTTTTTTGTGTTTAGTGATATTTGCTAGATTTACGAAGACGACCAACATGCTTTCCCCCCTGAAGAGCGTAAAATCGTTCTACGAGCAATTCGCATTGAAGCAGTCATCACAGTGTCACAATGTGCTGATGATGTCGTCAAAAAGATCAATGAGTCTCAGATACTCATGCGAGATCTAATAGACCAGATATGGAAAAATGCACAGCGTCGGCTTCGAAGCGGAGGCAACGCTGAGTTGCTTGATAGACAGAAGATAGCAGATTTCAACCATCAACATATAACACGAACCATTTTGGGGAGCATGCATGTAGCATCCAGTGATCTTAGAGATGCTACCCCGCCTGAAGCTAATATGCAACGTCTACAGTTATGGGACGTTGTATGGAGCGAGCAAAGAGCCAAGAGTAAGCGCATGAAGGCGCTGGATGCAGAGTCCTCCCCAAAAGAGTGCGCATTGACCAGGACGTCGCTGCAACGTCCAGCCAGGTAGATGCAAGTGGTACAGGTGTCATTAATCGTACCATCTATAATTCTATGTGCACACACCTCATTGGCATCCCGCACGAGGCTCTGTTCGAAGGGAGAACAATAGGCTCTGGTATTTTTGGCACAGTAAAAGAGTATACAGTTAAAGGTATATCATTTTTGCCGGAGCACATTACTTTTTGCGGAAAGCACTACAAAGGAGAAGGCAGCGCCAAGTTCGAGAGCTTCCAGGCAGAGCAGGGCATGCAGGTTCTACACCCATCGATTGTCAGGTGTATTGCCTTCACAAAAGAATCTCCTTGGATCACTATTTTCCCGTACTATAATGGCGGCTCGCTTGGTGATACTCTTCTGAAGGTTCCCTTCAGATTCAGTGAGTTCACCAGAGCAATTTTTTGTTTGGATCGAGGATGGAGACAACCCCCGCCCGATAATATTCCTTTAAGTCATCTAGAACTTTCTAAAATAAAACAAATAGTAATAACCATGCCACATATTATGCATGCCCTGGTGGAAGGCCTAGCGGCGGCAGCACATTTGGCAGGAATTGTACATACCGACCTACATCCATTCAATGTAGTGTTGGATTTTACAAAAGAGTTGAAGCCACGCATAGGTATTATCGATTGGGGGTTACTGCTGAGAGCGCCCAAAAAATGGGTGTCTCTCAATTTTGTATTTGAAGCAGACAAGAACCCTGAGAAGGTGGCACAGGCAGTCTCCTACGCAGACAGAGAGCGAAATAAACGGCCGTGGATAGCCCCGGAGCTACATGATCCGTTTTTGGCAGATGCATACACTCCTGCATCTGATGTTTTTGCCTTGGGATATTTATTACAAACTTTATATGACTTTTGGCAGAAAGTACAAGAGTTGTGGATGGATTCCTATGACAAAGTTACCATGGATACTATTATTTATAGAGTCAAAAATTGGATGTTTCTGCCTAATCGCGATGAGCCAAAATCAATTTTGCAAGTAGTTGAATTTTTTAGATCACTAAATACTGACCCAACAAGGGCACAACGTCCTCTTGTAGAGCTATCGGTGTCATTCACCCCAATTTTGTAATGATACAGTATCAGGAGATTAAGTTTCAGGAATGGCACTTTGTTTCTCTCTTTAAAATTTGATGTGTCCATTGTTTGAAATATTATCTCATTGAGTCTTTGCAATATCTCTCTCCTCTTGTGGTGTTTAAGTTTATGTTTTCTCTTCAAAATTTGATGTGCGCGCATTGTTTGAAGTATTTTTGGAGTCAAGTGGATATTTCTCATTGAGTCTTTGCAATACATATCTCCTCTCGTGGTGTTAAACTTTAAGTTTTTGAGGGTAATGGTCAATTTATCTTACGTTGATCTTTACAGTTCATTAAAATCCTAAAGTCATTTATGTTCATGCAGATATGGCAGAGGCGCAAGCAAACGAGCATCAAGAGTTAGCCAAGAAGGCATATGAGTGAATGAAGGTCCTTGCACATGGCCTGACAGCCCGCGAAGCTACAAGAATAGCATGCAGGTTGTCGAAATGGACAAATCCTACTTATGCCCAATGGAAAGACATAAACAAACGCGTAACCACAGAGATGATAAAGGAAATATGGCCATGTCCAGATGGCGAGATTAAGAAGGGAAGATGGAAGATTTCACGTTGCACTCACAATGATATCAAAACTAATGCCGAGCGCATTTTCTTGGAGGTGTACGGTCGTCCTCTCCATAACGCCGACGCTCCACTCTATTTTGCTAAGATGCTATATGCACAATTTATCCTAGAAACTCCAGTGGACTTCACCTCCAGAGAGGCCACTGTCAACACCTACGACATACGTGAAGAGACAGTGACATTCACAAGGGAAGAACTTGCTCTCATGGTGGAGGGCACTGGTAAACAAGGTCAAAGAAAGCTTAGGGAGAAAGAAGTTGAGCGATTATCTCAAGCGTCAACTCCTCCCCCGACCAATAGAGGGATTCAAGAGCAGCTCACAAAGATCAGCCAAGATGTACAGAGCATCTCTTCACGTATTGCTCCTGTGCGCCAAGGAAACCACATCTCTCATTTTTTGATACATCTTGATCTTGTGGGAGTTTCTGCTGAGGCTACTAGTTCCTCCACCTCCCAATGTCCTGTATGTTACAAAGTATTCGATGGGTGGAGCGGCCAGTATATACTACCCTGTGGACACTACTACCACTTAATATGTTTAGTGAGGCAAATGCAAAATACTTCCACATGTGCATTGTGCAGTGTCCCAATAAATCAAGGTATTTATACACTGTTCGGCATGGCTAGCGAATATAAACCACCAGGACCTTTAGATGCAACTCCTAGTGCAATTCATAATTTATTTCAAGATGAAAGCTAAGAAAGACAAATCCTACTTTTGTATTGATAATTTCTCCAAATACGATCATTTGTACAAGTACTTTTTATGAAATTAATGAAATGACTTCTTCCTCTATGTCAGTATCTTGCTCCAAAATTCTTTCACCGTTTACTCTTTCGTTTGCTAAATTAAGCTTATCTAAGTCAATGTCTAAATTGTCTTCTATGCACAACGTGCGTCCAACATCAAAGTTCTTGTCTACTACATCATCACAATTGTACATCCATCTGGGCATATCTTCTTCATACTCTTCGCTTTCAATGTCTTGCAAGATCTTTTCATTGCAATACATGTAAACAAGTTTATCTGCTCGATCTGCAAGAAGTCGATTGCGAATAGTACTGTGAATATATTTGTACATGCTCCAGTTTCTTTCTGAGCCTGAGTTTGAAGAGCACTGACTTAGAACCTTCTTGCAAGGTTGCGCAATAAAGCATAATGCTCACCACCATTCATCATCCACCACTTCCATGCAGGTTGCTCTTTAGCCATTTGTTGAACAAGGGAGTTGGAAAATAAACCCTCTTTCAATCAAAATGAGGTCAGCTCCTTTATGCACTTTACACGATCATTAACATTATTATAGAAAGTGTTTACCACTTTATAAAAATCTTACACCACCTCAACGTTGGACATCAAATCCATATTCCAATATTCAGGATCTAACATGTAAGCAGCACCGTGTAGTGGTGAATGCGCTCCAATCCATCTAGCATGAAAGTACTTCAATAGAACTTTTCTTTGTCTATTGGAGAATGGTACACGCCATTGCTTTTCCACCACTGAATGCTCTAATTTCTCAGGACACTCCAAACTCCGCTGGACAGTCCACCATTGCATCCATGCTTTCCCGAGATTAGGCGCTCTTTGATCAAGACTTCGTACGACATACATAACAGGCATCATTACATGGTATGCATCCATCACACTGTTCCACCAACTTCTTCTCGTAAGCACTACCTTCAAGACTTTGATTTTCTCTTTCACTTTTTCAAGTTGAGTGTTCTCCCAGTCATGAAATGCCATGCATGTAAATGTTTCACAAACTGCATCTTTATTTCTAAGAAGAGACTCAAAAGTGTAAAAGTGAGTGCAAAACCTAGTCTCCGCTGGAAGCTTTAACATAACTGACATGCGAGGTCGAAAAATATCTAATACTCTCTGTCTCTTGAGCATGAATCTCACAAGCTGGCGAGCAGTGTCGACGATTGAGGCAAACCATTTGGTATCATCACTTTTATACCAATCTTTTAATACAAGATTCAAACTATGAGTATTACAGCCTACCGGAAAAACATGTGGATATTGTCGCTGTAGGATTTTGGATGCATTTTTGTAAATTTTTGCATTGTCCATGACGACTTGGACTACATTTTTGGCACCCACTTCCTCTATCACAGAGCTAATGACTTGAGCAATGTAAGCCCCAGTTTTGATTGAACTAGCTGAATCCACGGCACGGATGAAAGTCTCACCTCTAGGTGAAATAACCATTATATTAATTAATGGTTTTCTTTGTACATTAGACCATCCATCACTTACTATACTACATCCAAAAAGCTCTATATTGCTAAGAATTATTCTTTGTACACGTTCTTTTACTTGCGCATAACATTTCTCTAATAGATCATTTCGCATAGCATGGTACGTAGGCGGTGAAAACCCTGGTCCAAACTCACCAATTTTCTTCCATGCTCTCTTCCAATGCTCACTGTCCACCATCATCATAGCACTCCCAAAAAAGTAAATCGCTTCAGCAAGGGCGAGTTGTGCATCATCGAGTCGACCTTGACGTAGGCTTTCTTGCAATGAAGTTTGACGCATGGGTATATTTCCTACGTCAAAGTTTCTCTTGCAGGAAGATGCACTGGGTAGATTACTTTCTGGTTGCACATTGCCGTTTGGGGTACAAGTAGGCGATGTAGCGGGAGTTTGATGATTAGAACAACAGTGTTCTTGCTGCCTTGATACATTAACGGTAGGAGTGTCATGTTTTCTTGAATCTTTCTTTTGAATTTCTTCTCTTATGCGTTTGGCCACTACAGGTGCAGAGGGGTGGGTACATGACTTTTTCTTCGATCTGCCTAAAAAGTGTTCTCTTAGTCGAGGCGCCCCACCTGATTTTACTACATGGCATAGCTTACACTCCCAATCTATGAATCGATCACCAACGTTAATTGCATATTGCCACTCTATCCCAGGTGCCTTTTTTTTCCTGCTATTTGAAATTTGGACTCTATTGGAGGTATCACTGGATCCAACATTGTCCTCCATCTGAACAAATAACCTATTCAACCAAGCATATAACAATGAATACACAAATGAAAAAACAACAAAGCGCAGACAAAGTACTTCGAAACTATCTTGACAAATACAAAAGATCATCACATAACACAAAACTACTTCAAACTATCTTGCAAGGTCTTACTACAAAACTACTTTGAAACTATCATGCACATTGCACCCCCAATGAAGGATGCCTTTTGTACCTAATTAAGGATACTTTACACAATCAAAGATCTATGCTTGCCCAATACTCTAGTATAGGACAATAGACCTTCTCTAACATTCACAAAGAAAATCAAAGATCTATGCTTGCCCAATATTCTAGTATAGGACAATAGACCCTTGTCTGCTCTAAACTATATCAAGTATCAAGAACCAATACAAGCCCCTAAGCAGGACTCTTGGCTCCATCCAACCATTCATAAAGCAAAATGAGGTAGATTACCTACGTAGCTCAAATGCAAAGCTGAATGACTCCAAATTTGTCCCTAAATCTCCGCAAGTATTAGCTACGAACCACACCCTGCCCCCAATTCAAAGAACTAAGGACAAGTGGCTCAGGAGTGCCTACAAGGAAAGACGACAGCCCCTAAGATAAGGACGTTCTTCCCAAGAGGACACTTCTAGCAACTCGAGAGCTCTACAAGTACTTTGAGGAGAGATATCACGCCCCCAAAACAAGGACTATCTCCCCAAAAGTTGCACGATGGGTGTCGGGCAGTGTTTATATACAGAACAGAACCCGCCGGGCTTCTTTTGTTTTCCCGGCGGCCCCGCCGGGAAAGCTAAAAGCCCGGAGGTGTTACGGGACTAGTGGGTTCTAGCAGGTCATTGCTCAGGTCATGTGAATATACAATGTGATCACAAGTTTTAATATGTTAACAATAGGTTTTGTTAACGTGATCACGAAATTGTGAAGACGTTAATGAAATCCCTGATTGGGATTGATCCTTCACTACATTTTGTCTCTCATTATTCATCTAAAGGGATGGGAGGTTTTGGAACATCTTTAATCTTCTAAGAGTTCATCCTTTTTATCCATTGGGATTGATCCATCACTACTTTTTCTCCCTTGTTCTTCATCTAAAGATATTTGAATTGGGGGTTCCTTCCACTACCTTCTTGGACATCTCCAAGAGTTCATCTTTTTTTAAAAAATTGGGATTGATCCATCACTACTTTTCATCCCTTGCTCTTTATCTAGAGAGATTTGAATTGGAGGTTCCGAAACATCTTCAACCTCAATGAACCTTGGATCATCATCCATAGGGTTCTTGTACATTGGATCATAATCTTCAATCTCAATGTACCTTGGATGATCATCCATAGGATTCTTGATTATGTTTCTCATCCTTATGGGATTGTGATGCTTTCTAGGATTTCTCCTTAAGTTCTTCTATTCTACACGTGAGGATTAGCTCATTGGGGTTTCCATTTTTTTGCTCTTATTCTAGGGTATTTTAGGTAGAGGAATCCTCAAAGTAGCCTAGTAGGCCCGTGGATTCCTTCTCCTTCGTTCCCTTTACCACATAAAAACTTTGGGAAGTTCTTGACTCGAATGTTTCAAATGTAGGCTCATTTGGCATTGCATGTGTGTCTCCCTTTTGTTACAGGCCCTATACTTTATTTTCTTTTCTTTTTTAGATTTTTACTAATCTAGATGAAGTTATGGATAAGGCAATGTGGTCTTGCAATTGCTTGTCTTAGGCCCTTGTCTCACCGCATTCAATGGTATTCTTTTTCATCATTAGACAGTGATGCTAGGCATGGCAATTCACAATTCCCAATCCTTCTTCTAGAAACGATGTACTGATCGAAACATTTTGAGTCATTGGCTTAATAGGGTAGTCTCACTGATCAAATGATTAATGCCACACTTTTTGTACACCATGTATCCAAAGGTGGTGGGCTACTAGTAGCTACTTTTGGGTTTGCTCTCATTGGGTTATCGATCACTCTATGAGAGCCTTGACATGTAAAGTAGGCTAGTGGAGCTTTCCTTGGTTCATTGACTTCTCTGCCACATGGCATGTTTTTCGTAGCTCATGGTGAAGTGGTAACTTGATGATGCAATTGATGAGGCTAGATGACTGTCGAGATGTGGACGACATCGGAACACTACAATAATAGAGAAGACAGACATTGACATTGAAACATGAGTGAAGATGGTGAAGACGATACCAGGGTTGGAGACATTACAAAGTGATGGTGATGGTCGTGGACTAAAGTGCATGTTATATATAACTAAAGGATATTACACCAACTGTATATGGAGTCAGTTGTTAAAGTTGACTGTAGCTTGTGGTCAAGCTCAGAAGAGTCTACTCCCCTCACGCAAACAAGAAACACACAGCCATATTCAAGGAGTCATGACGGACTCAGACGATCATCTACTTTGGACGTAAAACTAAGAAGCCACCTCCTTCAAGATCTGAGTGAACAAACAATTGCCTTCTTTTCTTTACCAAATAGAGAGCTTCAATGGAAAGACTGATGATGGCGTTGATACCATTGTTAGTTCACAATGGATAAAGGGTGTAGAGTGTGAGAAAGAATATCTAGCTCAAAGGGGAGAGAGATGAATCCCTCTACAGAAAGTATAAATGAGAAACATCCCTAAACAATGTTAGTTCACAAAATGGATAAAGGGTGTAGAGTGTGAGAAAGAATATCTAGCTCAAAGGGGAGAGAGATGAAACTCTCTACAGAAAGTATAAATGAGAAACATCCCTAAACAATGTATGTGATTGCTTATATACTACCTAAATGGGAAAAATCCCAACAGGATAAAAGTGCCCATGGCATCAATACATGACCTCACTATAGTACTACCATAAATATCTAATAATAGATGATATCATACAATATCTCAAGATACAAATGAATTAAACCAAATTGATGATGTTCATTAGAAGTATACGCCCGAATTAGTTGAAACTTAATATTATTCGTGATAATTTCTGGCTAATTAAAATTTAAAATTCAAATTAATGCACCCTAGAATAGCTACATGAAATCTCATAGGAAGTAGGATGGTATAAATGTACAATTAAGGACTTACAATTACACTCAGTATAATTTTCTTGGTTTAGTTTTAGGGAGATTCAAAGTTGTGCAAGGTTTTTTGGATAAACTTCTAGACATATATTATTGTGAAGTATCCATTGTTGTCTCTAATCTCAACTTGGATGTTATTAGATTAGAAGATAGTTTAGGTTTTTCTTTCTAACGTATATGGTTCTTTTTGTGTCTACATTGTTTAATCTTTCTACGCAGCTATAGTTTTATGGAGGTGCCTACTAAATGACAATGTAGGTTTGAAACAACTACATCTTTGATGAGGCTTACTCCTATGTAGATATGTATGCATGTAGTGTTTTGATTTTGACTCAGTTGATTTTTAATACCTATAAGACCACCAACATTTGTTTACTCTATGATAGTAAAGACTTGAAAATAAATATTAGTATAGCACTAGATTATAAGTTTTTATAAGTCAATACACGTGGATAAGAAAAGGAGATATGGTGCCCCCTCATTTGTTGAGAGCAAATAGGAAGCCTAATTAAGCCTTAGTTTTCCTTTTCAAAAAATGAATGTCCTTTTGGTTATCTATGTTACACACGCTGAAGGAGATTTGCACAGGTGAAATGGTCACATAACAAAAAATAATAATTAAAACCTTTACATAGAACATTTTTATGTCCTTTTAGGTTAGCAAACTAGTGTTCAAGAAAGATTGTATAAAAATGGTCTCTAAATAGTTATCATTGGTGGCTTTCTTCTTAAAGACATCATACGCTAGAACCGCGTTTAAATCGGCCTCAAAGAAGGCATAGAGGTAAAGTCTCAATACTTAATTGAATATGTGGTTAGTTTATCATGATAAAATTGATCAATGTGAGCTGCCTCATAAATTAAGTTAAAACATAAACTAGTTCTCACACTTGGGATTATAAAATCCTTGATATTTAAGGATGAGAAAACTATTGTTTATAGATTCTTTGTGTCTATTTTTGAGGTGCCTTGGATATAAGACATCTATTACCATTAGTATAAGGGATGCATTTCACTATGGATAAATATTTTTTATGACAACGATATGTAAATGTTTTATGTCCTCGGTTTCTAAACAATAAGCATCATGAAGGATATATCTATGGGTGTTAGGAAAACAAAGATAACGGTTGGTTCAACATAAAATATTAACAAGGATGTATTATTCGAGTTACAAAACTTGTGTGTCTAGTTGAAGAAAAATAAACAATCAACAAAAATCTATCACATATTAAAGAATGATTTGTCTTATCAAAGTGTGAAGTGCATCCTTTAATGTTGGGTTTTTTAGAAAGACTTTACACACACACAAACTCTCTCTCTCTCTCTCTCTCTCTCTCTCTCTCATGAGGGGGCCCTTGCCTTACCCCCATATAGTGTTGCACTTGGCTATAGGCATGGAGATATAACCCTAGGTCCATGCCTTAACATCTCAAAGCTATACAAACCAAAATACATGACGTAGGACACGTGAAATAGTTTTTTCCAATCTACATTGAAATGTAAAATGTTTAGGCTATTTATTATTTTAGAGCTTGATAGCTTCTTCTTGACTAAAGTTTTGTTCTACTTTATTGGTTTTTCTTGTTCTTTAATGCTTCTCACAATCACTCAATACTCACAATTTGGTGAGGCTTCTCCCTAGGAGCATACATAAATCAAGATTTGTGCATGTGCACACACACACACACACACACACACATAGATAATGTTTGTGTAGACATCTATTGTAAATGATTTCTCACTTCTTCTAAAAATATAAAAACATGGCGATAAGGTAAGTTTGTCTTGAACAATATTTCTTTGATACACATGATATGACAATGATTGTGGGGGGTCTAGACACCATAACAAAGCAGGTATTTCCCAAGTGAGGCTAGTAATGTCTCTTACTAGTCTCAAATGAGGCTAGGAATAGCTCTTGCTAGGAAGATTTACCTTACTGCTTCAAGTCTCAGTTGAGGGTAGTAATCTCTCTTACAAGGAAGATTTACCTTACCGCTTGAAGGGCATTTGGATGTTGAAAAAAAAAGAGTTCGAAATGACACTTTTTGATAGCACACTTTATTTTTTTGTAATGTTATAAGGTTGCATAGTGTTTTTTTTAAATTTTATACATAATATTTGCAATTGTTTTATGCTATAGAGGTTATACAATAGACCTCAAAGGTGGCCTTTAGAGAGTAACCTTGTGCCCATATGGACATGTATTCAAAATTCATGGCCTAGTGTGTGACAAAAAACAAGGGTTGTTGTAGAAAACGTTTGGAATGAGCTATAGACTCTCAACTTCCCAAGTCTCAAGTTCTTAATAACTCTATCTAAGATGGCAGAGGAGCACCTAATGTAAATATGAATATGAATGGGGTCCGGGGATGGGATAGCCTTGTCGTGATTTAATTGACCAGGGCCTACGTTGGGGGTTGGGGGAGGGACCCTTACCCTCGTGGTGTCTCGCAAACTTTAGGAAAAGCTTTGGATGCTGATGGGAGACGTGGGTGCCGCCTGCATGTGACTTGATGTTTTATCATCACAGTAGACTCTAGGGAGAAAACATTCTTTGTAATAACTATAAGCACAAGGGGGGCGGCAGCAGCAGCAGCAGCAGCAGCAGCTGCTGAAGAAGAAGCAGAGAGCATTCGAGCTCAGTAGCCCATAGAAAGACTTTGCCTGTCTGCAGTCTCGGGAGTTGCCCATGACCCTTGATGAGTGGGAGGAGCTGCAAAAGGCGAGCTGATCTTCTGCCACACCTTTGAATTTGAGATGCTTATATATTACTTATAGATTTTGATGTGATTGATGGTGGAGTGAATGTCTTGCTTGCTGTGAACAGGAATCAAATCGATGCAGTATTCAAAATAACCATGATTATCATCATCATTATCATTAAGAGATGGGCCTAATTACATCAAGGAGTCAGGAGAGGAGTTGAATGTTAGGGGCTTTTGATTAATTGGAGATTAGTATTGAGGGATTAAGAGATCATAAGCATTATCATTAAGGGATGGGCCAATTTACATCAAGGAGTCAGGAGAGGAGTTGAATGTTAGGGGCTTTTGATTAATTGGTGATGCTCAGCTGGTTAAGTGAGATGACTCTCGGGGAGGTCTGCATTTAAGGCTGCCGGCTCCTTGAGCTGCTGCAGCTTTAAGATATTTAGAGCTTTGGCATGCTGCTGCTGCTGCTGCTTCTGCTTCTTCTTGTTGTTGTTGTTGTTGTAATTAACTCTTTGTCTCCCCTTCAACCCTACATAGCATTTTCTCCCTTGTACCCTCCCCCCCTCTCTCGCTGTCTCTCTGTCTCTCTCTCTCTTCACACACACACTCTCTGTCTCCCACACACACACAAAATACTATCTGCTCTTATTTCACGTGGGAGGCAGCTGAACCTCTGCGTGGGATCCAAATTATCCCGTTTCCTACAAAATTCACCAAGCCATAGCTGCATTGCTTCATTGCTTTCTACATGAGAGAAAGAAACCCACGTTGATGGTGCAGCGTTGCTGCAGTAGTACTGGCGGTGATGGTGGTGGTGGTGTTATATCAGCACATGCAAGTGTATTGTAATATGACACACGGTACTGCAGAAAACGATTCAGCACTACACACACACACACACACACACACACACACACACATTTCCAGAGAGGCATCGCTAATTAGATAAATATAACACCACCTCGTTGGCCTAGCCTTCACCACAAGCATCCTCTTCCTCATCACAAGCATCCTGTTCCTGCGATTCTTACACTATATATACACATTTATAGCATGATTCGAGGTTTCTGCATAATCCCATCAGTGGATTATAATCGTCTTGTGTTCCAATGTCTTAACTCCACCACTAGAAGTTGGCCCATCCTCTCTCTCACTATGTCAATCATATTTTTTTGTGCTGCTCTCATGAACCTTCAGCCGGCCTCAGCTGGCGGTAAGTTAATGTATCATTGCATGCTAATTTGTTAACGAACATTACTCTATTTGCCTTCCTTTCTCAAATTCGATTTGAGTATCATTGATTATAATTAGGCAGCGCATTATTGCCCTGCTTGCCTTTCAGCTACAACGGTCACCATTATTACAAGCAGATCAAAACCCAGCTTTGATCTTCGTGGAGCCACTGCAGAGAAGCTACATTATAAGCAAGGCGCAGTTGCGGCCACGTTCGACCGCCGTTTGATAGTATGTTAAGTTAACCATCTCACTTACTAGCGTTTCCGTAACTTAAAACAGTTGATTGTGCATCAGATTAAATCATATATTTCATCAGATTATATGTTTGTTATCATAACTGCTCTTGACGGGTACATGTTTATAACTCCGATCAGTATTAATCTACATATCAAGCGTAATTAATCCAACCAGTTGCCACGCTCTTGATTGTTATTAATTAACGTAATCAACCAAACAAATGCAGCGCTCTTGATTGTTATTAAGTAAATGCCGTTAATCCCACCTTGTCAATGCAGGTGAGTACAACGGCCGGATCAGCTGATACGTCTGAGGAAACGAGAGCTCTAGTGGGATCATCACCCCCCAAGTGTATTAAGAAGTGCAGGACTTGCACACCCTGTAAAAGCGTGCTTGTTCCCATCCACACCGCCGCACCTGCGACTCCAACACAGTATTACCCAGAAGCTTGGAGATGCGCATGCAAGGGCAAGATCTACAATGCCTAATCACGCATGGAGCCATCACGCATCATGTAATGAGGACAGATTAACGAAACAGTCATTAATGATGCCCTTAATCACAATAACATGTCTGCAAGCTGGGAGTTACAGTACTGTTAATATAGTTGCAAGGGCAAGATCTACAGTATCTACTATCAATCGATGTCGATGATCATGTCTAATCGGGGACAAAGTCTTGATCCTTCTCGATACAAGACAAGAAGCTCTCTGCAAGCGAGTTTAATGTGCAGTAATTAGTATACTGCACGATTAAAGCAGGCTCTACATAGAGCCTATGGAAGTGACAAGAGTAGTGTCATAACCACTATATGTGCATTGTCGAAGCTTTTCTTTTTGTCAGAATAGGGTACTCTACACGCCAAGGCATACCAATAAAGACAGGAGGCGACACAGGAGAGCATAGAATTAATCAAATATATGTATGTGAGTGTATGGATGGATGGATGTATGTGGAGCAAACGGATACCGAGCCCATCATATGTATCTTTCATAGCTCCCATCTCTGCATATAATTATCATCACTAATCCCAGTGTTAAACCTTTTCCGTGTGTTTATTTTAAGCTTAATTCCTTTGAGTTAGCAAAACTGGCGTCTGCGTATGTTTCTAAGGTTTCACCTTATCTTCGTCATTGATTAATTAATATCAAAATGGTGTGTAAATCTTTTGTTTATCTTTTATAAACCCAGATCATTTTTATATCCATAGGTACTGGCATGTCATTGCGGTGTTGCTCAATCCAAGGGTCACGGACAAGACAGCCATTACTTGTCATACAAATAAAATAAAATGCCTCTTTTTTCTCGCGGCGCACAAAAGTCGACACTACGCTTAAATTATAATCCTTTATATTATATTATAATCCTGTCAATCTGCGCTGCAGATTTAGCAGGCGGCCAGTGGTGGTCGTGTTCATTCTAATATGATCGTGCTAAGATGTGATAAGCTGTGCTGCGACCGGATTAATAAGCAGCCACTGGTGGTCTTGTTCATTTCCTGATCGCTGATTAATATGATTAATTCATATGGGCTCACATCGCCTTGTCCAAATCATAAATAATAAGAGGTTATTAACCGTGTTGAGAGCTGATTAATTTGACTAATTCACATACCCACGTCCTGCCTAATCGTGCTGAGAGGTGATTAATTGTGTACCGAACTGATTGATATGCTTAATTCACATGGCCTCATCCTAATCATCATAAGAAGGGCGATTAATTGTGTCAGGACAGCTGATTGATATGATTAATTGGAATGACCTCGTCCTTTATAATCGTGCCAAGCCTGATTAATTCACACGGCCTCGTCTTACTCATTAAGAATAAGCCAAACTTGCCTTGAAGATGACGCATCGACAAAGGGTACTTCGTTGGTAGTTTTCACGACAAAAAGAAAAGAAAAGAAAAGCCTGCTCGTGTCAACTCTTGTCTCTCCACGTCTTGTACCGTGGCTTTAGACTTTTTATAAAAATGTCACAACTTAGAAGCATAACTTTTTAAAGGCAAGATTATATATAACCATATTTAATGAAACTCAGAAGCAATGCACAAGGGTTCTGGACAATATGTTCAGCTACTTGTTCACTCTTTCAAAAGGCCTCCTCATAATTGAATAATTGAAGCCATCAGCAAAAACTCCTCAAAAATTTGACATTAGATGTAAGAGAAGAAAATGCTTGTTTAAAATAAAAAAATTCCTCTTCAATCCATGGTAAAAGGATTGTTGTAATGCTTTTTTTTTTAATGGAACATTGAGAAGATTTTGGAACTCTTCAGAGAGATTTAATACCATACCTGGTGAGAGACACAATCACCTAAAACGAGAGACACAATCACCTAAAACTAATTCCTATACCAACAAGTGGGCGTACCATGAGGATTACAATCACCTAAAACTAATTCCTATACTAACAAGTGGGCGTACCTGGTGAGAGACACAATCACCTAAAACTAATTCCTATACTAACAAGTGGGCGTACCATGAGGACTACAAGCAAAACCTTTTTATACAATTGCATATACAAGTTTGTCAATGCTTTTCTCCCAACACCTCATACATATAGAGAAGGATGAGTTTTGGTCTCTTTTCCATTTGTGGCAAGTCTTAATGGATCGTAACTCCCGAAAAGCATACCTCAAGAATCTAGTACATTGTTTATTACATGTGCACAAGAACATCTAAGGTAAAATCTTCAAAATTGTTTCAAAAGCACACCCCTAACTAACCCCTTCTATCCTCACCATAAAAAATTATCACTCATCTCCCCTTACTAGGAGCATTGTGTCCCTCACCATTAAGCATAGCATGTGTGCTCGTCTACCCCACTTTACTTCCACCACCATTCATCATGTAAAATAACATATAAAATAAAATATTTAGAATCACACCTCTTAGCCATTTGTCCCTCACCCTTCTTTTTTATAGATTACATGAGGTGAATTCTTAGTTGCCCTACTGCACTTTAACCAACTACCACCAATTTGCGGCGGACACTAATCAATCAATCCACCTTTTTTTTTGGTCAATGTTCACCTTTCTTCATGATACAAAAAAAAAATCAACCAATGTTCTTTTAGAATAATCTATATGAGCTTTAAAAATCTTGTATTTATGTTAGCAAGGGTGTCTTAGCAGTCCAAAAGGCTCCTTAGGAGATGAAGGAAACTAGTAAGATCCTTGACTATTGAGGCTTGTGTCCTTCACCCTTTTTGTTGGAGACAACACATGTTCTCTAGCCATTTATCATTGGACGGGTTCCAAAGTCAAAGGGTCGTTTGTAGGCTGTAGCCAAAGTGTGTAGCTATGTGTGAACACTCCTTGTGGGTGTACTGGTATATGTAAGTGCGCTTACATGCATGTAAACCTACCCTTAGGTAGATAAGATATTATGTGTGTGTGAAGTAAGCAATGATGTCAATGGCCATGCCATGTGTCATTCACCAAGTTGGTTTGATTGAGCAAAAGATAAGGCTACTTGCCTATAAAAGCATGTACTTGGTGGAGCTTTCATATACATCAACCTAATTCTCATTGAGTCGTGCAATCCTGAGCATTATCACATCTTACTCTCTCTCTCTCTCTCTCTTATCCATTCACTCTTCATAGATCTCTTTGATCCTTCCTAGCTAGTTTCTCTCTCCTAGGATACCTTCATGCCAACATGGTATTAGATCCAATTGAGGTTTATGCTTGCAGCTGGTTGCTATGCCCGCATGGTCAATAGAAGCCATCACATTGCTTCCCTGTCAATAGCATTTGCATCTTGACCTGCCCATCTCTCTTGCACACAATGAGCGAGTGCTTCACCTATGCTGGTAGTGACACTTTCTCTCCTCGTTGTCGGACGAAGGCATTCAAAAACAACTGCGCTGCAGTCCCCGATGCCCAGAGTTTCCCACCTGTGCTTGCCTCTTCTTTTGCCTACAACAGCTGAGCCATGCCTCACTATTGTTAGCCTCAAGATTCCTTGGCTACGTTAATTCATCCTATGTGTACTGCAACACACTCCTTATGAGTGTCCTAACTTATATGCAAGTTTGCTTATGTGTTTGAAACCACCCTTCCGCGGATAAGATATTATGTGTATATGAACCCACCCTTAGGTGGATAAGATGTAACGTAAATGGCCATGCCATGTGTCATTCACCTGGCTGGTTTTATTGAGTCAAACCATAAGGCTACTTACCTATAAAAGCATGTACTTGGTGGAGCTTTCATTAACATCAATCTAGTCCTCACATTAAGTCTTGCAATCTTGAGCATTTATCATCTCTCTCTCTCTCTCTCTCTCTCTCTCTCTCATCCATTCACTCTTCATGGATCTCTTTGATCCTCCCTAGCTGGTTGCTCTCTCCTGGGATACCTTCCTTGCCAATATTTTGTGCACCCTCCTCTCTACTCGCCTACCTCACTCTTTTGTCTACCTTCACCTACACCCCCTCCTTTGTTGCATGCCTTTCCCACAGTACATAAACTGTATGATGCCTAAATAATAATGCAATGAGCCCAAATATGTCATCTCAAATGACATGTGTAATTCAATCTTGAAGACTAAAATCTTCTCCTCATTAGGTCTTATGAGGAACATGTCATCCACATATAAAACGATGATCAATAATAATCTTTATGCCTCTTTACATAGAGCATACTCTTAATTAGATTGTTGCAAAAAACCATTTGCAAACCAAGTAAGGTTGAGATACATAAACCTCCTCGTGCAAATCACCATTTAAGAAGGAAGTCTTGATATTCAACTGATGTACACTCCAACTATGACGCATAAAGTTTGCTCTTTTTTACATAGAATCATGGGCTAAACTAAGTTCTCAACAAAGTCAACATCTCTACTCATCAAAATCTTCTTTGTGGTGGCGAGATGGTAGATTCTATACACTTTTCTTTCTAAGTTGTATCCCACAAAAATACATTTTATTGCCTTATCATCTACCTTATTACATTGTTGCTCAAGTATAAGAGCATAAACCACATAAATGATCCATAGAGGGCTTCTTGCCATTCCAAGCTTCATAAGTGGTAACTGTCTACATAAGGGCCTTGGTGGGGCATTTGTTTAGCACATAAGTGGCACACATAATTGCCTCCAATCAAAAAACATGAGGCAAATCATGGCATTTACCATGCAACATGCCATCTCCATAAGAGAGATTTTATTCCTCTTAGCCACACCATTTTTTAAAGGAGTATAAGGTATTGCGCATTGATATTTTATGCCTCTATCCACCATATATACATGAAACTCCCTTTAATATATACTCCCCCCCTCGATGTATATGAAGAGTACCAACTTTACATGATGAAGACACATTTTCAGCCATAAAAACAAAGTGTTGAAAGCATGTGAAAGTATCTGAGTTTTCCTTCAATGGATACACCGAGGTGTGCTTGTAGTAGTCATCAATAAAAGTCCCAAAGTAGAGATATCTCATGATCAATAGTGTACTCATGGGACCACATACATCAAGTCTATGTATAAGAAGCTGTAATTTTTAGAAAACCCTAATTGATCCATATTTCAATGATGCTCAGTGCATCTGGCCCAAACTGCACCCCTCACATACATGTTTGATGGGGGGCCTCAAGCTTTGGCAACTCTGATACCATCTCTTACCTTTTAAGGCACAACAAACTACCAAAATTCAAGTGACCAAAGCGGACATGCCATAGCTCTGCATCACTCATAGCACATGTGGCGGTAGCTGAATAAGAATATTTTGTGCCAATCTCTTATACTTGTCTAGCTTGTAAATCCCATGGCTTAGAGTACTAAAATCACAGTGATGTCTCCATCACTCCGATCATGAACTATACACTTGTCACATCAACAAATCTCACCCACGAGGTCTACCCTAGGAATGGCACATCCTGACAATAAGTTTTTTTAAATTCTTGGAACAAACAAGCAACACTATCAAAGTACGCGACATGCTGATATATCACTAATATACATACATCATAGACAAAAGGACCATAACTTTAGTGCACAATGAATGCCCATCATCATGTGCATAGTTTGTTGACTCCTTCTTTTTAGCACTTGGTGTTGATACATTAGCCAAGAGACATGGCTAACTCTTTCTTCTTCTCCTTCTCCAATCTTTTTCTACAGGGTGGGAGCATATTATCCTGATACAAAAAAGCATGTCCATTGACATTACAACAAGAAACCTTGGGCGAAACTTTTGAATTTTTTCCATACTAATATTTTAATATACACCTCTCTTTTTTAACAAATGAGTTACGTGTGGAGACGTTTCCTTAAAGTTTTTTTAATTCTCCCTCTCTCTCCACTCCGTCTCTCCCTACTCCCTTTGATAGTTTGGATGACTGTTTAGCTCTCTCTCTCTCTCTCTCTCTCTCTCTCTCTCTCTCTCTTGCGATAGACACATAGCTCTCTTTCTCTCCATGCCTTAGCAATGGAGCGGAGGCTGTAAGATGTATTTCTTATTTGAGTGAATCTCTCTCTCTCTCTCTCTCTCTCTCTCTCTCTCTCTCTCTCTCTCTCTCCATTTGTTTGCAATAATATGGAGTGAAAAAGAGGCATATTTACAAAGAATATAACTTTTTTGAGAGAAAGGTACTGGTGGAATTGTTTTTCTTCATCTTTGAACAAATTTGTCTAGATTGTTTTATTATAATGCATGTTCTCTTTTTATTGGAAGATATGCAAATGGAAATTCACACATTACATGTTCACTTTTTATTGGAAGGTATGAAAATGGGAATGCACAGCTTAAGAGTTCCATTGGGGGCGAGGGATTCAAAATCTCTCTTGCTTTGACTATTTTCTCCAAGCCGCAGGGCGTAGTCTTGGATGAGGTACTTTTTACACTTTTTAATCTTTACGGAGTGGTGTATGTAATGCACTTTTTCATTGAGTTTGAATTCATAGTACCCCTCTTTTTGGTAGGTTTTCACTCCTCTAAGGGTATGAGGAGCGATCTAAGGCCTATGGACCTACATAATCGTGCCATCATAAGGCAATATGAATCTGCAAAGAAGAAATAACAACGAGCATGAGACAAGCGCAAGAGGGAGGCTGAAAGCATGAATTCTTTTGCCATTATTGAAGACATAAAGCATAGTATTTGAACCTAGCACCTGTGGCACCTATAGCTTTGAATGCTAACTAACACCTGTAGCTTTGAGTTCTAATTAGCACTTATAACTATGGGTGCTAACAAGCACCTATAGCTTTGAGTGCTAATTAGCACTTGTAGATTTGCGTCCTAACTACATCTATAGATTTACGTCCTAACTACATTCATAGATTTGAGTGCTAACTATCACTTGCACCTCTGAGTGCTAGAACATGCATCTTTGAGTGCTAGCTAACACCTACAACTTTGAGTGATAACTAGAACATATTCCTGTCGGCAACCAAGACAGTCTGCTTGGCACTCTGTCCCCAGGCTTCTTCTCCTTATTCTTCAGCTCTTTCGGTTGCTATTCTTCTTAGGTGCAACGTATTACTGTTGACTGCAGCTTCCCTTCGCTTCAGGTCCCCCATGCGCTCTCCATGAGCCTGGTTTGCTCCTCCTCTGGGCCCTTCACGAGCTGTGCTTGCATGAGCTTGGTCCGCTTGCTCTGTAGGAGCTTGTGTCTCTTGGACGCCCAACCCACACTCCCCGCGAGCTATGGCGGAGGCTCCTCACATGAAAGTTCTGCTCATGAGCTTCCCAATGCTTCTATGCTCTCCACGAACTATCTCTACTGTTCCTCTGTCCCCACGATGTCCACCATGGCATTCTCCTTCAGCTTGGTTTGCAACTCTTCAGCGCTCTCCGCTAGGTTGCTCTCCACGAGCCCTCTCTAGCCACTGCAGCCATCGCTTCATCTACCCGGCCCTCCAGAGGCGGTTCCCTACTGCTATAGTCACCCGCGAACCCTCACACCAAGCGTCTTCTCGCCTCTGGTTCTGCACAGCACTTCCAGCAGCCTTTCAAGCCTCCTAGCACAAGGCGGGAATCCTCAACGGCTCTGCAGAATCACCAGTAGCTGTCACATCAACGAGCGGCCACACCCTTCTCTTTCTCTCCTCACCGTGGTCTCTAGAGTCTCACTAGCCAGACTCTTCTTTTTTCACAAGGCGGCTCCGTCGTTCCTTCACACCTCCTCGCCAACTTCTAGAGGCCGCGTTGGTGGACAAGCTGGCAGCCAAAAGAAATGCCAGTTGTCTCCTTATTTGCTTGCCACTTGGTGGTTTATTATATGATATATATACTTTTTTTAAAGGTGGTTCCCATGCTATACTTCAATGCCTATTTAGGCCTTCATCAAGATCTTTTTTTGAGCACCGGAATCCACACCAATATCACTTCTCAACACCATGGCTATTATGCCCAAACCCTCTGCAATATGGAGATATACGGCCATTCCAAACCTGAAAGACCCTCCAAAATCAAGCACAAGAGCAATTTATATTTTGATGGTGTCCCTTGTAGATTTCAATATTTACAGTCTAAATTGGGCTCTCTCCACATAACCAGCATATGTACATCTATTTCCACCATGAGCTCATCAATACCCTATCATTGACATCCTCGTGCTCTTCCACCTCTTACTTGCACACGTCCAAGACACCCTCTTCACAAATGGAAAGCTCATATAAATAAAAACTTCAAGTCTCCAGCAGCTGCTCCAAAGAAAAATGCATGCACTAACTCACTCCAAAGCCATTCAGTCTGTACACTTGCCAGGGCATTCAGGGCAAAGTTTTATTGCACACCATGCATCCCATATGTACACGGACTCAAAACACCTTCACAAAATTTTGCCTGACAATTGGCTCCACAAAAATCAAGCTCACATACACTGTCACAATGGAACCATTTCCTTCCATGACCTTCACGAGAACAAAGTTCAAGGAACTGGAGTTTCCGGATCCCCAGACCTTCAGTTAGTAAAAGCTTCTAGGTTGTTGAAAGGACTTAGAAAGAAGTAGCAAATTTATGTTGTCAAAATGGACCCAGTAGACTCAAAGCTTAAGGCTAAAGAACCAGAATGGTTAAATGAATTTGATGATCTATTCCCAGCAGGGCTAACTGAAATGCCTCCAATTCAGGAAGTAGATCATGTGATTGAATTGACCCCCGAAGCTCAGCTAGTAGCCCTGCGCACGTACAAAATGCCAGTTCCTAAAGCCATCGAACTCAAGGAACAGCTTAGATAACTGTTAGAACAAGGGTTTGTAAGACCCAGTGTTTCACCTTGGGGTGCGCCAGTTCTCTTTCAGAAAAAGAAAGATGGAACACTTAGACTCTATGTGGACTACAGAGGTCTAAATCAGCTCATAGTTAAGATTAAGTATCCTATCCTAAGAATTGATGAGCTTCTGGGACAGGCTAAATGGAGCCGCTAAATGGAGCCTATATCTTCACAAAGATAGATCTCAAATTCAGGTATTACCAGATCAGGATCAATGATCAAGATATACCGAAAACAGCTATCAATACTCGTGTGAGATCCCTGTCCCCACCGCACAACAATTTCAGGGGTGCTTAGCAGCGGAAGTAGCACTTCTTGCGCGGGGCAGGGTCCCACACTCAGGGCCTTGCCCACGATATTTTTGGATATAAAAATTCTCCTAATATCTAAGATATATTTTCCTAAAATAGAATTTCAAAATAAATTTTTCAATGTGCATTAGGAATCAATTAAATATGTGTATTAAAGGCCTTAGCCTAAGGGTCCACATTTCAAAAATTTTTGGATTATGGTCCAATAAAGGTTCCTATGGGCCAATAGGCTTAATCCAAGTGTTTGGATGAGATAAATCCAAAGAATAAAAGAAAATACCCAAAAATGAGTAAATGCTCACATAAGATGAAGAGTTGACTGAGTACAAGGTTTATTAGTTAAAAATTAAGGTCCTTTGTATTCTCATCTTTGAGCTATACCATGCGAGTATTATCTTAAAATAAGCATATTTCTATTATCCCTTAATTTTCCTCTTCTCTTGGGGAGCTTGGAGCTTCTCTCTCTCTCCAACAACTCTTGAAGTTTTCTCTTCTCCTCTTGGTGGCCAATTGATTAGTTAGGGTCTTCCCTGCTAATTAAAAAATCAAGCCAAACTTAGAGGTAAGACTAATTTTAATGGTTTTTTCAATTATCTCAATGACTTTCTTCTTCTCAACCCCTCTCAAGCTTGAGAAGCTTTCAAAATGATGGTTTTTATTCAAATCAAGCTTTTCCTAAGATTTTTAATGTCTAATTAGAATTAAGTTAATCTTTATGCTTAATTGTAATGCTTTTCTTAAGTAAATCTATCTCTTAAAAAGCGTAGTCATCTTTACGGCTAAATATTTAGTAAAAGAATGTTTCTGAATGATAATCTCTTATTTCAAAACTAAACTCTAGGCTTGATGAGCTAGAGATTAAGAATTGATATTTTCATGATTTTGTGTTAGTAAAAGTAATGGTTACTTCTTTTTAGATCCTTTATGAGTACATAAAAATTACTTTAACTCATTCTAAATGAGAAAAGGATTATCCTAAAAATTTGGGAAAAGAGGATTGTTTAATTTAGCTTAATCAAGGAGAATAATCATAATTATGCTTATAATTATGGTTAAAATTATGATATGTGTACATAGTTTAATTTTAAGCTTAAAAGAATAACTTCTATCATATTTTCGTTACAAGTTTTTATTCAATTAGAAAAATTAAGAATTATCAGTAATAGTAGCAAAGCTATGGCAAATTTTTTAAAAAAAAATACATATCTTATTTTTATGCATAATACTAAAAGAGAAATTCCTACCATATTCTAGGTTTAGAAATTTTAAGAAAAAAGAATGATTTTTATCATATTCATGGAAGAATACTGTTTTGTATTTATGCATAATTATTTAATTAAGAGAAAAGATAAATTTTTGATAAATTTATTTGTATGCATAAGAATTTAAATGTTAAAAGAGAAATTCCCATAACATTTGGGATTCAATCATTTAAATGTTAAAAGAGGAATTTTTGACATATTCCAAAATATGAATATTTGTATTTAATTAAAAAGAGAAATTTTCATGGTATTTAAGTAGAAAAAGGTCTAAATGAATTTTGATATAAAAGAGGAGTTTTCACCATAATTCCACATAGGAAATTAGGGTATACTAATGTTGATGATTAAATTGGAGGAAAGAATATTTTAAGATATTTATATGTGGATAAATCAATAAATTGATATATACTAAAAAATTAGATTAGAAAGGAGAGCATTTTTATAAAATCTCGATATTCTCGTATAGAAATATTTCTAAATTCTATTGTGGTTAGGAAGGAAAGAAGCTCATAAAGTTAGAATTTTCCTTACGATTAAAAGTTTTGTTAAATTATCTGAAGAAAATCCTTAGGAATCAAAGTAAGAAGTAAACTGAATAGTTTTGGATAGACCAGGACCATGAGAATGGTGGCCAGTAAATTACTTGCCCATCTCTTGAATTTGAATCAAGCAAAAATCTCATGACCAATTCCAAATCTTGACGCAAAGAATAGAATACCGTTGAATTAGAGAAGTTTTTCTTTAACCGAAATCACCAAGAATCAAGTTGGAAATTCAGTCCAATGATGGGTAGATTACCCTGATGTGAGATCAATGATTCTCATTAAGAAAATCTAGATTGTGGCAAGAAGGGTTTGTGGAATCAAACTCAAATCGGAAATTCTACATGCATAGAACCTCTATTTTTTAAAAATTTTTAAAGGATTGGTTCACGCCATAATGCAGGAAGCATTTGGCTTGTGATTTAAGACTAAAGAGAGATTCGTTGCAATAGATGGCGGGGGAGTCGTCAAAGGATGTCGCTTGCAGTAAAGCCTGCCGAGGTCTTGACCAGCCTCGATACGGTTAAAATGGTGTGCTTCCAATACAATGGGTGAGGAACGACGAAGCGGTCCCTGAGTGAAGTTCTAGGACACCTAAGTAGGATCCTAGAGGGTTCTGACCAGGTGATGCACAGGCTCGTGGTTTCTAGGACACCCATGAGTATGTAGAGGAATATTCAGATGAATTGGAAGGGAATTATTTTTGTGAACTAGATTTTGATATTGGATCTCGTTGGTTGACCAATTGATCTTCAATGGAGAGTCCTGATGATAATTTTTGTAAAACAATGGACTAAATATTTTGGAGGATTATGATCAATAATACTATGGTTTCATTGAAAGATTGTTTTAAAGATAGCCGCATCTGTTAAAAAAGCAATTTTACATTGGGTGTGTAAGTGGTGTTTCTACCTTGAATTTTTCTTGAAGTGCCGGCTAGGGGGCTTGGGAACTCTTTTCCTCGGTACCCGAGACAAAATATAACCAAATTTTATATAAAGAAATCCCACCAATATAGTGGTTGGGCGGTTGGCTAACCCATGGGCCAGTTCAGGTAGGCTAGATTGGGGGATTCTTGCGATACATATAGATACAATTAAGTTACATTAGTTAGATTAAGTCCTAGGAAGACCCTTGTTCTGTGGAAAAGAATCAGCGGTTGTGCCTCACTAAAGGGGGAACGGTGATTCTATGGACCAAGTGCAAGTCTCTTCCTTGATCAGTTTGGTTAGTTAAGACTTTGACTCAATAGATTAATTCTCCCGTTAGATGATTTTATTGGTGGAATCGCCCGTGCCTTCCGGGCGAGAAAAGTTTTTTTGGGTTCGGTTTCTGAGGAACTTCCGAGCTAGTCTCTTATCCGAAAATCCATGGGCGAGGCCCCGAGTGTGAATCCCTGCCCCGCTTGAGAGGCCGACGCTGCTTTCGCGCCACCGTGCCTTGTATCAGAGATTTGTTGAAAGCCAAGAAGGAAAAATAATTTTTATCAGAAATGTATAATAAAAACTCAGAAAGAGCACTTACATATTGTGTTTTCATTCCTTAAGCTTCATTAATGAAGACTTTTAATCCATGAATTTGGTTTTATAGATGGAAGTTACATGTTTATCTGGTATTCCTGATCTCACTCAGTCTCAAGATATGACTGCTTTCACCTTTGAGCATATCCTCTCCTCTACTACAACTCGAACGAACAGAGCAAGACTCATAAATCATTTTGAGGAATTATATTTCTCGGACCCGGCTGAGAGATGGCAACATAAGTGGCACGCAGGGTAATACGTCCACGCCTCTTGCAGCCAACGCCTCTTGCAGCCAACGCCTCATGCTGAAGAAGAATATCTCTTTAGCCATGGTCGTGTTGAGGCTAAAGGTGGTTCGCGATGTTACCTGTATCACTCCACACCTCGAGATTTTAGGCTTTCTTGTCATATTCATAGACTTCTTAGATGTTTTATCCCATGTACTAAGATTGTAGCACCTTTAGCGATAAGGGAACAATTGTATCGCGGCATGCTAGTAGCCCAATAGCACCGTCTCATGCTTATACCACGGAGGTTTTGATTTTATGGAGCCATGTTGCTCTATGTACATATTGCAACCTTTATATAAATAAAGAAATGTTTTGTGGAAAAATTCTCAGTTATATAAATGATTTGTTTATTATATGACGAATTGAAGAAACAAGATCTGTTCCTCTGACATATGTCGTAGATCTCTAATAAGATCGATTATCTTGTTTAAGCAATTATTTTTTGAACCTCTTAAGTCTTAGGATCTTGTTGACAAAATCAAATAGAAATTTAATAATGTATCATTTTTGGTAGAATCATGAGGCACGCAAACCGTGGGGCCGACAGTCGGATCCTCTAACTGATGGAGGAAGAGCTTCACCCCGATGTTCGTAAATCCCTTCACAGAACCCAGCCAGGTCCCTTCAAGGGTGAAGAGGAGAACTTGGACGAGGCTGTGGAGAAGTGTGTCAAAGAGATGGAAGAATACTTTGATGTCATCGAATACAACGAGAGGAGAAAAATGGCTCTTGCAAGACTGAAGATAGTGGAAACAGCCAGGGTGGAGAAACCATTGCGAGACCAACCATCTGGATAGGAACACCCAATCCTGGAACAATCTCAAGGCTTATCTAAGGAAGAGATTTTGTCCCCCCGGATTTTTGGAAACCAAGATGAATGAATTCTTAGAGTTAAACCAGGGGAGAAAAACTATTGAAGAATATCACCAGGTGTTCACTCTTCTCCTCAAGTACTCACCACCGTTAGATGAAGAGCAACTCATGGTCATATTCATTCGAGGAATGAACGAACCTTTGGACACCCTGGTCAAGAATTCCAAGCCAGTTTCAATGGCTGAAGCAGTAAGGATGGCGAAGGACCCACCAAAGCCACCACCCTCATCCTTCAAGAGATGGAAGAATACTTTGATGTCACCGGATACAACGAGAGGAGAAAAATGGCTCCCTCTTGTAAGAGTGAAGATAGTGGAAACAGCCCGGGTTGCATGGAGAAACCATTGCAAGACCAACCATTTGGATAGGAACACCCAATCGTGGAATGATCTCAAGGCTTATCTAAGGAAGAGATTTTGTCCCCCCGGATTTTCGGAAACCAAGATGAATGAATTCTTAGAGTTAAACCAAGGGAGCAAAACTATTGAAGAATATCACCAGGCGTTCGTACTTCTCCTCAAGTACTCACCACCGTTAGATGAAGAGCAACTCATGGCAGGTTCATTCGAGGAATGAATGAACCTTTGGACACCCTGGTCAAGAATTCCAAGCCAGTTTCAATGGCTGAAGCAGTAAGGATGGCAAAGGACTTTGCCAAAGCCTTTATTGTTAAAGTCCCACCACCGAAGCCACCACCCTCATCCTTCAAGAGATTCAAACATCGAGAAATTCTTCCAACCTTTCACCTTTAAAGAGACACCAAGATCCCAATCAGAATCAGGAGACATTAAGTTTCAGGAATGAAGGAAGACCTATTTCCTCGAAGGTCTTTCTCAGGAACTCTTGGTCTTTCCAGAATGCAGAGGGAAGAGCTTCGAAGTGAAAACAGGTGTTTCGGTTGTCAAGGGTTTGGGCACTAGCTCAAGGATTGCCTAACTCCTTCTATGGGCTAAGGAAGCCATGGTCCCAGAGTTCAGAGACAAACTTCTTCGTATCAATTCAATTAGGGTCTCCCACGCCAAAATCAAGGCAACCCCAGAAGAGTGCTAGCTCAACCTGCAGCCTCCATGCAAAGTTGTCACCGAACTCCCTCTCATAATTGGGGAAACCAAAGAGAGAGAGTTCCACCTCAGACTGTAGCAGCTAGAGCCGTCACTATAGCTGAGGAAGTGGAGGAAGAAAAAGGATAGATCTATGTCACGATTAAGCAATTCTCAGTCCTCCAAACTCCAGCAGAGTACCAAGGTAAGTAAATCAAGCTTTTGATTGATCTACGCAGTACTCATTCTTTTATTTCCCTAGGATGTTTACGTAAGTTAGTTCTAAATCAAAAATGAGGGAAACCTATGCAAGTGGAATTGGCCAGTGGAAAGATTCTTTTCACACACCTTGAGACAGACCCTATTCAGTTTAGTCTGGATGGGAAGTAACACATTGCCAGTTCAGAGTCATACCCTTGGGAATCTATGATGAAATCCTTTGAATGGATTGGCTCCATAAGAATCAGGTTGACATTGTCACAATGGAACCATCTCTTTCCTTGACCTTCACAGGAATAAAGTTCAAGGAACTGGAATTTTCAAATCCCTAGTGTTGCAATTAGTCAAGGCTTCTAAATTGTTAAAGGGGCTCAGAAAGAGGCAAGCTTTTTATGTCATTTAAGATGAATCCTGTAGACATAAAATGCAAGGCTAAAGAACCAGAGTGGTTACAGATGTATTCCCAGAAGAGCTGACTAAGATGCCTCTGACTCGTGAAGTAGATCATGAGATCGATTTAACCCCCAAAGCTCAGCCAGTAGCCCAACATGCATACAAAATGCCCATCCCAGAAGCCATAGGACTTAAGGAACAGTTAAGACAGCTATTAGAGCAAGGATTTGTCAGACCTAATGTTCACCTTGGGGTGCGCCCGTTCTCTTTCAGAAGAAGAAAGATGGAACGTTAAGACTCTGTATTGATTACAGAGGATTGAATCAGTTAACAATTAAAAATAATTATCCTATCCCCATGATTAATGAACTTTTGGATTGGTTAAGTGGAACCCAAATGTTCACAAAGATAGATCTCAAATCCGGGTACTACTAGATCTGAATCAAGGAACAAGACATCTCGAAGACAACATTCAATACCACTATGTACATTATGAGTTCACAGTCATGATATTTGGACTAATGCCCCAGCAGTGACGTTTAATCATCTCATGTAGGAGATTCTCAAAGAATACTTGGATGATTTTGTTCTTGTCTTCTTTGATGACATCCTAGTATACTCGAAGAATGTTGCAGATCATGAAGATCATGTGCGCAAGGCCCTAGAAATCCTAAGGAAGCACCAACTCTTTGCAAAAAAGAGAAAGTGTTCTTTCTCTGTTGACCAGGTGGAATACTTGTTGGGAATCATAGTGTCTAAAGGTGGGATTTCTCCTGACCCCGCAAAAATCCAAGCAGTCATAGATTGGTCAGAATCCAAGACAGTGAAAGAAGTCAGAGGATTCTTGGGATTAACCGTATGCTATAGAATCTTTATACCTAGGTATGCTCAAATATAGCATCCCCTTTAACTAGCCTTCTAAAGAAGAGTACCCTATTTCAATGGACTACTATGTGTCAAAGTTCCTTTGATAAGCTGAAGACAGCCTTAGTAACCAACCCTATCCTTAAATTTCCAGATTTTACCAAACCTTTTGAAGTAGTTACTGATGCTAGTCATTTTCCCTTAGGCGGTGCTCTTATGTAGGAAGGTCATGCAGTAGCCTATGAATCCAAAAAGCTTAGAACACATGAGAGAAATTATGTTGTCCATGACTTGGAGTTACTTTGAGTAGTTTATGCTCTGAAGTTGTGGAGACATTATCTTTTGGGATAGAGATTCACCTTGATGACATATCATCAAAGTCTGAAGTGGATCTTTACCCAGAGGGATCTCAACATGCGTCAAAGAAGATGGATGCAGACCCTGCAAGAATTCTATTTTGAAATTAAGTATCGGCCAGGGAAAGAAAATGTGGTAGTAGATGCGCTCAGTAGAAAAGCCTCCTTACTTGCAATAACATTGGTGTTAGATCCATTGATCAGTGGAGCAAGGGAGGGAATCATGCATGACAAATTATTTGTCCCTATTGCTAACCTTCTGATGCAGGAAAGCAAGACTCCTCAGAAAATGAGTCGAGTTCTTGGGTACAAATTGGATGAAGGATGCATGTATTATAATAATCGGTTATGCATTCCCAATGATGTGGGAATAAAGGGTAAGATTCTGAGAGAAGCCCATGATAGCCTCATAGCTAGACATCCCGGGTTCATAAAAACCTACATGTCTATGAAGAAAAGATTCTTCTAGCCAAGACTCAAAAAGGATGTACTTGATCATGTGCGGCAATACTTAATGTGTTAGAGAGTCAAGAAAGAGAGAGTCAAGATGCTAGGAAAGCTGCAGCCTCTAGACATTCCACAGATGAAGTGGGAATGTATCAGTATGGATTTTGTCATTGGACTACCTTTAGTGCAATCATGTTACAACTCCATTTTTGTGGTAGTTGACAGACTAACCAAAGTTTCCCATCTGATTCCAGTAAAAGAAACCTATACTGCAGTGGATGTTGCCAGATTTTTCCTCAAGGAGATCTTCAGATTGCATGTCTTACCTAGGAGAATAGTAAGTGACAAAGATCCTAAGTTCACATTGAGATTATGGACTGCATTCTTCGAAGCAGTAGGAACTTTCTTGGATCTCAGTATAGCCTCACCCCGACGCATTACTAATGTGTTGAGTTGAATTCGTGAAGTTAATGGACTTAGCTTCACGAAAATTACTTCTAACTTGTAGGGAAAATGCAGTATAGATATTTTCTTTGGAAAGTATTAGAATGTGGTAGAATCAGGGTCCAACTTTGAGGTAGATCAAAACCTGGTGAATCAAGGAAAAGCCAACCAATTTTTTTATTAGAAATGGTTTCTTATTCCGAAATGATAAGGTTTCCGTGCCGGATGTGCTAGAAATTAGACTCAAGATCCTCTTTGAGTGCCATGATGCACCATTGATGACATGACATCCTCGCAAATAGAGAGCCTTGGCTTTGGTTAGAAGGACATTCTAGCCAAAAATGAGAGATTTTATTCAAAGTTATGTGGTCCGATGTCATCAATGTTAGATAAACAAGGCTGAACGCCTTAAATCTATGCGATCAAATTAAACACTAAAAATGGCATACGACATGTTGGCTTTGATGATCTAGCTCATCTATGCTTACTACATGGAGTACATGGAATGCAACCTTCACCTCCATGGGAAACTTGGGTGGAAAACTTGATGAACTTAAACGGTAAAGTAATTGGCCAATTATTGAAGTATTTTCTTAAAATGTGGTGTCAATGGAAAAATGATAATAATATTGAAAGAATGAAGCATGATAGGGTTAAGGAGACACTTAGTTGGGATACTACTGAGATGCATGTAAGTCCGTGAGAAGGCATGAGGTCTTGAGGAAGCCCAATGAGCCGACCCGGTTTGAGGAGATGTTTAGCTCAGATACTATTGAGACGCCTATAAGTCCATGAGAAGGCACGAGGTTTGGAGGAAGGCCAGTGAGGTCCTGACTGAGGGTCGAGGAGATTCTTAGCTAGGATACTACCGAGTTTCTTGTAAGACCCAATGAGAAGGCATAAGGATCAAAGGAAGACCAACGAGATCCCGATCGATGTTAATATTGAAAAAACAAGGCAAGAGGGCCAAAGGAAGAGTCTTGCCCTCATGATACTACCGAGTCGCCTATAAGACCTAGTGAGAAGGCACGAGGACTAGAGGAAGCCTAGTTAAAGATCTCTACTGAGTCCTATAAGTCCCAGATAAAGAGGCATGAAAGCCGGAGGGGAAAGCTCAATGAGATACCTACCAAGCCACCCGTAAGACCTAGTGAGAAGACATGAGGTTTGGTTCACGAAGGTCCCTACCAAGTTGCCTGCTCTGTAAGGAAAAGGAACAAAAAAAACAAAAATGGAAATATTAAAAGCATAAGAAAATGATGTATTGATTTCTAGAATGCAATTACTTGTTGGGTGTTGTAATATCAGGACCCAAGGGAGGACTCACCTTGTGGACTTCTAGAGATGAATATGACTTCCAAGGCACATGGAGTAGAAGTAGGTGGCTACATCGACACAGACGGTAGCACACTTGAGTGCTCATAGACAAGATTCTTCATCAGCATATACTTGTGGAATCTTCATTAAATTGGTGGAAATCATCTTCCCACCATCTCCTTTCTCTACTCCATGTTTTTAATGGTTTTACATGATATATTGTATAACTTGAAGTGTCTTGCATTTTACCTTCGGGCAGCCTATCACATAAAATGTGTACAAGAATCATGTACACACTATATTCATGTCATATCATATCATGTATCATGTCCAATTTGCATACAAGAGGGGCTTTATATATCCATCAAACCATGTGACTCTTCGGGGATACCCATGTGACTATTGGGCTCCCATAACCTCCACAAGATCCTAACTCTTCACTAGCTCTCTTGTAACCACTTCTTGATATGACATCTTGTAATAAACCAAATCCCATAACTCATTAGCCTAAGCTAATGCTACTAGTTCTAGTGGGTGTTCACGCATAAGCTAATGCCAAAAATGTTAGGGGGTGTACACACCCGTCCTCAACAGACACAATATCACACAAATTCACCATGTGTACATTATAGAGTTGGACACATTTTAAAGGCAGAAAAGCCTCACATAATTTAATGTGTGTGCATACGTATATGTGTGCACGTGTATACACCAATGTAAAAATGTGTTAAGTCACTTAATATCATCAAATAATTCCTTACTTAGACATTCAAACTATGCAAAAAAATGTAATTAACCCCATGCTCACTCATCTTAATCCTCATTTGAACCTCATAATGTCATGATAGGGTGTCCAAGAATAAAGGCCACCTACTCCATGTTGCAAGCCTTCTTTGAACCTCCTAATGTTAGGATAGGGTGTCCAAGAGTTAAAGTACACCTACTCCATATGTGGAGATTATGAGATAATGATCAAGTGTAGTATGTAGCCTATTTGGCATTGTGGTAAATCTAATCCAAACTATCTCTAAACAATTTGGCCTCCTAGGCCACCTTTGCTTATGAATACATGGATGATGGGAATGACTAGGCTGCTTAACCAAAGTTACTCCTCATAATGGGAGGCATACAAACATGAGCTAGCCTATTCATGGGAAATATTAGATGAGGTTGAATTATTGATATCAACACTCAGACTAATATTTGTGAAGTATCATGTCATCCATCCTTGAAAAATGATATTTATTCTTAACATTATTAAGACTAAATTATTCATATCCAACACTCAAATTAATCTTCGTGAAGTAGCATGTCATCCATCCTTGAAAAATGATATTATTCTTAACATTAAATTTGTCAAGACCCTTGTAATCCATATAGATTTGTTTTATCTTATCCTTCTTGTCTGCTAGGAGAGCTCTTGCTTTTTAAAACTTTGGATAAAACTCTCCTATTGACAAGACATCTACCTAATCATATTCTAAGCCTACTCAAATTAAAACACAATTAACATAACTAATCTAAGGTGGATGATACCTAAGTGAACTCATGATGATATACACACAAGTTTGCTAGGCTCCAAGATAGATTAACTTGGACACAGAGAAACTTTAGATAAGTGCAAGTGATATGTTTCATTGCTTGAAATGAGGAGATACACCCTTGGGCTTTTACAATAATGTGGGATAAATCCCTTTTCTCATGTGGCTTCATTGTAGGCTTTACACTTTCTTGGCTACTCATTCTCACTCCCCCTACCTCTTCCTTCACTTGGCTGGGTGACTTAGAGGATCTTTGGCTTGGTTACTCTTTAGCTGTCAGAGGTTACTTTTAGAGATGGTGGGGTTTATTTTCACTCCCCCAGGGTGCTACTTTGGCTACTCTCTGGTGGTTGAGTGTAACAACATTTCAAATGATTTTTAGCCTAATCATTTCGTGGCCTTTACAACATATGATTTAGGGTAGTGGTTGTTTGGTAGCTTCTCCTTGCTTGAGATCTTCTTGCTCACCATTTATATTTAAACACATGCTAGTAATTATGCTATCAGAGGGGAATTATTCCAAGAAAGTAGGCCAGTTTCTTTTGAGAGTAAAAAGCTAAATGACCCATAAATTAAGTGGCCAATGAATAAGAGCTCTATGCAGTGATCCATACTTTGAAAAAGTAGAGACAATATTTGTATGCTTTTATTGTCTACAAGGATAACTCATATGTGAAATACCTTTGCAACTCTCCAAAGTTAAGGGGGAGAAAGGCTCATTGTTGGTGGTCCAAGATTATGTAAGAGTTTGATTCTAAGATCCATCATGAAAAAGGCTTTACAAATAAGGTAGCAAATGCCGAGTTTTTTTTTGTTAAAAGGGAAAGGTCTATGTACCCGATGTAAATGGTATACCAAGAGTTTCCTTCTACATGGCATCTAGATGTAGTTTGGATTAATCATTTTGTAAGAATATATTTCTTATTACCGCCAAAGCTAAAAGCTGATGTCAAACATAATATGTTCAAAATTTTTAGCAATCCCAAGTCAATAAAGATGGAATTCGTAAGACATGGTGGCTTACGGTATCCATTAAAGATACCTAAAAAGAAATGGAAATTTATTTTTATAAATTTTGTAGGAGTGCAATGGACATTCAAGAACAATGCTATAAAGGTGAATGCTAAGATCGACTCCCTAAAATGGCAAGATTTGTTCCTATGAAAGAAAAAATATAGTGTGTAATTTTCTCATTTATTTATTGAGATGTTGTTTAGCCTTTAATGGCTTGCTAGTTGAAATAGTCAATGACTAAAATGAGCCCATTTTTATTAATAAATGGTTATCAACCTAGATCCTCATGGGATGATTAGCCTTAGAGAAAGTCCGAGTTGATGTTGTGGTGACTTCTTAAAATAGTAGTAAGAGATATTGCAACTTGCAAGATAGAGTATAAAGAGTATGCATCAGCCTTAGATAAAGTCTGAGTAGGTGATGTGGGTGACTTATTGAAATTTAATGGAAAAATATACAAGTCATCTTTAAGATATTTAGGACCTATATGATCCCAAAATACTCTTGGTAATGTGGAACGAAAAAGTCTATAAGTCATCAGTGAGATATTTAGGACCCTCTATGATCTTGAGAAAAATTAATGAGATTGCTTGTGGATTGCATCTCAGTACACATCATGCATCTTGCTCATCAATGAGAGCATATTGAAAGAGGTGCTGGGTATAGGAGTTATCTTTGTTTCTAACCATGATCTTGCAAGGTTTGAGGATCTATATCTATATATGTTTCCCATGAGAAAGTGATGGATGTTGTGGATTATAACAAACACACCCTTAGAAAGTAGTTAATTTTTGAGTGGTTGATTAGATGGAAGTATTATGGTGGGGATGAAGATAACACTTGGAAAAATGTTGCTTCACTCAAATGCCAATGTCTAGATTTTATCTCCTAGTCTTCCTAGTAGGGGGGAACGCTATGTCCCTAGGAGACTAGTGATTAGAGTCTAATCACACATAGTTCTTATAGAAGTAGTGTGAACTAGTTATTGGGCTATATAGTTGGGATTGTGGCTCATTTTTGAAGGAGTTAATGTTTGGAACTCTACCTTTGGAGAGGGGCCCACGACCTAGGGGACTCAGCTTAAGCTTGTGCATAGCCTAGAGATATTTGAGGGGATTGGGGCCAAGGACTGGGGGTGCATGGTATAGGATACACTTGCATCCCTTGTTGCCAAGTCTTGTTGGTTGGTGACAAGTGTGCAAACCCTTATACTGGGGGTGCATGGTATAGGATACACTTGCATCCCTTGTTGCCAAGTCTTGTTGGTTGGTGACAAGTGTGCAAACCCTTATACTGGGGGTGCATGGTATAGGATACACTTGCATCCCTTGTTGCCAAGTCTTGTTGGTTGGTGACAAGTGTGTAAACCCTTATATGTTTTTGTGAATGTTCAAGTATAGTGTTAACATAATGGTTACCACTACACTTTATTGAGGGTGGATTACCATTGCGCATGCTTTGGAGCCTATGGTTTGGTGGGGTGAGTGTGCAAAACCCTAATATGTTTCTATGGATGTTCAAGTATAATGTAAGCCATAGTTGTTATTACTCTAGATGCACAGTTATACTCATTTTTTATAAATTAGTTTATACCATGCAAGGGATCATGCAGCTGATTTTGGATATCTTTGAGCTCACATATGTGATGCTAGATAATAGTCATTTATCGAGCTTATGACTTATGTAACACCAATAGTATTAGCCTAGGAAATAAGCCTACTTCTAGCTTTTGAGTCCCCGAACATTATATATAATAAATTAAACATTGTAAATATGAACCTTATATAAGTCATTTTTAGTAATGAGAAGACATTATTGTAAATGTGAGAACACATTGTAAATATGAGGCTTGTATTTTGACTAATGAGAACAAACATAATCCCATTATCAGAATTGGGTCTAGATTTGTGCTCTTGTGTTGACCTTTCTTGTATGTTTGCTCTCTTTTTGATGCATGTTGGGTTGTTTGGATTTTGTGGTGTGTGTAGAGTGAGTGTATGGAGTGATGTTTCTTGTCATCTCCTTCTTCTTTTCCCTCTCCATCTCTCCCCCGGTCTCTCATGTATCTTGGGCATTGATGTTAAGAAATATGGTGCCATGGAGCACAAGGAAAGTATGGAGTGAGTGTGAGAAGGCATCACCTACTAGCAAATGTTATCCCACATGCAAGAGAAAAGCTAAGTTATACTCTCCTCATATAAAACGAGGCATTTCAAGCAATGGAATACAAGCACAACATCTCGAGTCTTTTTATGAGTACAAGTTTCCATCTTGAAACCTAACTGAACTTGAGTCTAAACTTAATTCACACACTCATCACAATGAGTCTCCTTCATTTCCATAGACCTTAGATTAGCCATGTTATTAGATTAGCATGTGATTAGGATGTGTAGTTAAGGGAGCTCGATCCATGCCTTTAACAGGGTATCAGAGCTTAGGTCTAACTCTCTTAGCTTAGTTTAGTATTTGAACATCATTAGCACTAATCTCGTTCGTTAGGGTTATTGTATTGGTCTCTTTAGTTTAGAGTCCTTTATCTCTCTTTAGGTTCTCAAAGGGAGAGATTTCTTATGCTTCTTTTTCGTTGAGAGGGAGTAGAGCAGAGAGAGAAGGCACAAAGCTCTATAAGAGAGCTCAAGCTGTGTGACAAGTCAACAGTAGGCATAATCGAGTCCCCATCAATTGGTCATCAAGCCCACACACTGAAACATTTCCACACAGAGAGCACTAGAAGCATCGCAGTTTCCCAAAAGAAAAAGGTGTGAGGAAGGGGCAACAATGCTATGTAATTTTATCTACGCAAAGAGACAAGAAAGGCAGCAACAAGAGAGGGTAATAGGCCACTTGCTTAGCACTCAGCAAGTTGGGAGGCAACTTTGTAGATGAAGGGCACTGTGCGCATCAGTAAGTGAGAGAGAGAGAATCTGTGAACTGCAACCGGCTACTGCTAGTGAGCCATGACTGAAGCATGCCGCATGAGAAGGAGAGAAGGGTCACCAGCGCACGGCAGAGAGAGAAGTCTGCTGCGAATAACATTAGCAGCCTCATGGACGGTTTCCTGTGAGCAAAATTGGCTCTCTGCGTAGCAGCACTGTCAGCAGACGCCATCGTTAGGCACCAAGCCATCAGTCAGCGTAGCAGCATTAGCAACCACACTCATCTGCGCCAAGCTGAGCCAGCGCAACAGCGATCCGCAACCACATGTTGATTGGATTTTTCCATTTTGAAAAAAAAAAGATTGTAAAGGTTTTAAAAACCTTATCCTCTATTAAGAGGTGGTTCATATGCAAAGTGTGGGGCTTTAAAAAAAATGCTCATCATCTTGGGTTCTCTCTTGTCACCAACATTTATGGTTTGGGCATCAATAAATCAACCTCAATAAATTTTGTCACAACAAATTAGTAACTCTTGTAAAAGTGGCCAAATGAGCACGCTAATGCGTATGTATGAAAAAAATAAAATAAAGAGTGACAACTCCCAAAGAGCGACAATCAAAAGAAGCTTCACAAAGCACAAGAGATCAAACATGAAGACAAAGGACATACCCATCTCAGTACCAAAAAATTAAAAATCATACTTCCTACAAAAAGTGCTTGTAACTACCCTCTGCCACCAATGATGTAGCCAAGGTAGAAGAAATAGCCAAAATTTGTAAAACCCTACTCTTAGAAGAGACCTCAAAGATAGGTTAAGTCTCCTATCAAGGGAGGGACCTCACTCTTAGAGATGATCTCGAGGCCTCAAAGATAGGTCAAGTCACCATCAAGGGGGGGGGAGTTCCAAAGTAGCATATGAGTCAAAGTTTCTCACAGCATATAGGGGAATGTAGAAAGTAAAAAGTCAAATAACATTTTGTACCGACATCCAACGACCTTGAGTAGCTGGGCACATCACCAAGTAAGAATTATCCCACATGCAAGAGAAAAGCTAAGTTGTACTCTCCTCATATAAAAGGAGGACATTTCTAGCAACGGAATATAAGCACAACATCTCAAGCCTTTTTATGAGTACAAGTTTCTATCTTGTAACCTAATTGAACTTCAGTCTAAACTTAATTAACACACACTCATCACAATGAGTCTCCTTCATTTCTATCCACCTTAGATTAGCCATGTCATTACATTAGATTAGTGTGTGATTAGGATGTGTAGTTAAGAGAGCTCGATCCATGCTTTTAACAATTGATGTGCAATTGAAATTTATGTAGTTCTCTATATTAGTCTTGGTGCTAAGCTCAACACCAAGGTAAGGACACCAAGAAAAGTAAGGTTGAGAACCATATCTTCTCCACACAAGAGAGGGTTGTTCTACCACAAACACCTAAGGCTACAAACAAGAAAAGACCCTTACATTCTTCACTTCTTCTCTCATGTAGCATATGGACACCTCACATGGGCCAAAACGAAGATCCTATCTTGTGGATATGTATCAAATGACTAAAAATTGATATATGACACTCATTCTCACTAATGCAGGTTGTGATATTGTGATTAACCTAGACTTATCTTTATTAGTGTTGATATCATACTCTAATGATGCTTTCTTTTATCTTCCACCCACCACCTTCTCAAATCTTATATTTTCTCAACTGAGTACCAGAGATTAGCTCACCATTACATTCTCAGTCTTATCATTAGTAGTAACTAACAATATTATTAGGATTAATTAAGCCACTTAATGATTATAAGAAACCTTATCCACCACAAGCCCTTATAGTGGTGGCTACCATTGAGCATCTTGATTCTCTCTATTCTCTTGACATTGAGCGCCTTGATTTTCCATATTCTCTCAACCATTGGGAAATCCATTCTAGGAGAACATAGGGAACCTAAGGGTATCTACCATTAGGGAAAAAGGGAGCTCATTTTGGGGCCCTGTAAGAAATTCACTATTTTTCGATTTATTTCTCTCCTAAAAGACCTCAAAAATAATAAAATATGAAAACGTGGCTCAGAACTGTCAGTAAGGACTACTGAATTGTCAGTTTAGAAAAGAATAAGATAATCTTTTGTCTAACTAACATTTTGCATTAAATATCTCCTCCTTAGTTTTTTTTTGTTTCCCGAAGATTCCGCATCTCTTTTGACGACGTGTGCAGGCCTCTCATAAAGAATCCATCACTGAACTTAATGATTGTATGGATACCGCCACACTTCCACGATTCATGTTACAAAAAGACTATGAGATTGACAAGCAAACTTTGCAACCTCAGAAGCACAAAAAATGGCCGAAACTAGTGAGTCACAATCTCAGAAGAAGCGATTACACCATCTTCACATCGACTTAGAAGAACAATATGCTCCAGCACAAAAAAGATGAAAGGATACGGTGCTGAATGCTCAACAATGGGAAAATATGAGAAGAGAAGGGCTCCAACATATTGACTTATGGTGTGATGGAAGCATATATCCAAAATGTCTAGTAAAAAACTCTACACCTCCATTTGTCAATCCAACCACACTACTGAGGTTTGCAGGCGATGGACAAAATGGACTTCTTGGTTATATTTCAGCACAGTCTGCATTTGCAGAAACATATAAAACAATGTACCTACAAGAAAAGGGGGCCAGGATTCAAGAGATAGCTATTCGTGCAAAATTGGAGCAGCAGTTGCAGAATGAAATTGAGGAGCATTCAAAGAGTAAAAAAGAGTTGACAAGATCAAGAAGGAAGAGAACCGTGCTTGGAGACAGACCACGAAGTAGGAAGATTAAAAACATTGCAAATTTGAAGGCTGGGCCCACACTAGAAGAATTGAGAAAAATTGTCAAAAATCAAGTAAATTCCATGCAGCAACACCAGTTGTGGTGCTAACAAATTTGGGAAAAAATGGGCATTCATCACCATCACGTGCCTTCACAATGATTTGAGCTGGTCTCAAAAGTTTTCAAGCTTGCTAAACATTATGGTAGCTTCAGAATTGCATTTGGTGGTGTGTAGAGTGAGATCCATACCTACAAATCTCTTTTCATTGAAGTTTTGTTAACTTTTCTTAAACCATTGATTAAGTGCGTTAAATTTTAAAAGACTATTATTAATAGATTGCCTCCTTTTTGTAATTTCTTGTGCAAGGTATGTTATGTGTTTTTGCTTATAAGTTCATAGATTGGGGTCATGTCTTTCTCTTTGGCTAAATATCAACTTGCATATGAGAAGCACCTGAGATTAAGAATAGGAGTCAGACTAAGCACGTGCAAGGTCCACTAGTTGCGTAGGTCGATTCATGAAGCTTGGATGTTGCAAAAGGGAAATAACCTTAAGCAAGCTTGATTACGTGCATCCATTCAAAGAAACTATTTTCCTTGAGGTCTTGCCTATGCTTGAACTTCAGTATATGTGGCGAGTCTCCTAGAAGAACAGAAAAGGGATATAGTGCTTGACCTAAATGGGTTCTTATTAAAGGTTATAGAAGATAATTTTGGTGAGCAAGCATGAGTATATGCGAAATATTTGGAACATCTCATCATGTCTATTGTTGGAAAGAATCTCATGCATTTCTAGAATGGTGCTTGAAGTTCTTCCATGTCTTTGTGTATGGAGTTCATGTAGGTCTCAATAACTAGAGGGCATATTGAGAAAATGGTTTTAAAAATAGAGTGAGATGAAATAGAGACCGCACATAGAAAGCATCTTTTCTTAGGGTTCCTGTGATATAGTCAAGGGTAGTCATGTCCAAATCTATCTTCTTTAAAAAAATTGACTACATTATGGGGAGTACATATGGTATTCAATGCTAAAAATACATTGATATTGGATGATAATAGATACAAATTCCACCACAATCTAAAGGGCACATGGATGACAGTGCCGAAGTTGGAAAACCAATGAGAGAAAGGCCTTAACAAACTTCTATTGGAAAGATCTAAGGACCTAGATATGACTGTGGCTTCAAAATGAGGATCATTGGCGTTACATAGCTGAAGATGCATTGTTGGTAGAAAAGGATCCCATCAGCACAATGATGTAGAGAATAAGTGTTTCAAGGTGAGACTAGAAGAGGAGACCAAAGCATGTCAAAGGGAGGAACATAGGGAGGAAGAGGAGAACGAGAGACGAGAGCGACAACAAATATGGATGGAAGAAGATAGAGAAAAACAGATTGAAAGAAAGACGGACCCCGCTCCAAAACCAAAAACGCAGTACAAATGCCCCACAAGTAAACAATAGTAGTACCTAGATTTTTTTGTGACAAATGGTTAGAAAAACTAGTCCATAGCCAAATGTATTTAGCACTCTTGAATATACTGAGCGCATATTTGTGAATCTCTCTTTGTCCCTAATTGTTGTAAGTTTCATTATTTTGTGATAATTGAGCAACAAAATGAGATGAATCACGTGTTAATTAGCAATAAACCATATAATATAAATAGGTGTTAATTAGCAATTTTTAAGTGTTTACATAGAGCTAACAAGTCTTAATTAACAGTTTGTGGGGTGTTAGTTAGTGGTTTGCCTTATTACAAGACAGATAAGCAGTATGCCTTATATAAGTAGGTGATAATTAGCAGTTTGCAAGTGTTTATTTTGGGCTAACATGTAGTAATTAATAGTTTGCCATATATCAACAGGTGTTAATTAACACCCAACTACATTATTTCAATAGGTGTTAATTAGTAGCCTGCATTATTTCAATAGGTGCTAATTAGCACTCTGCCAGTTAATTCTAGTGTATGCTTAGTCAACCAATATATATAATTAACAATCTTCCTTATATCCATATGTTTTAATTAGTAGTTAGCAGGTGTTACTACCAACAAAGATACAATAATAAAGGCAAGAGTTGGAACATTAGCAAGAAAGAACATAGCTTGATAGAAAGTATTATTACCATTCAATATTTTTAAATGTCAAATACCAAATGGCATACTATTGTAGATTGATTCATATGTTTCTGAAGTGATTATAAACATTTGCCTTCTTCTTGGAGGAATAGGCATCATTGGCATCTTGATACATTTGAGAAGATGTGAAAGTACTAAAACTATAGGGGCATTGTTTAGGAGTTTAAAGGATAAGGAATCCATTTGTTTATAAAACAAACCCTTGATGGTATAGGATCCCTTTGCAATTTCATTTTTCCATCCATCAACATATGTATTTGTTGCCTGCTCTTTGATTACAATGCACCTAACCAAGTAGAAATCAATGCCTTCCTCATTGTTAGCCCTGGCATTTACTATAAAATTATCCCCAACACGCAATTGTGCACTTAAAACATCATGATGACCTTCGTAAGTTGATTCATCATATGCATCTTTGTCATATGCATCTTCATCATTTATAGCATCACTTGAATCACTTAAGGGAACTAGAGTGGATAATCCCAAGGTTGCACATGTTGTTTGTTGGCACATTTGTTCCATTGGCCATGCATGCATGTACCACAATAGCACGAAAGTTGTATGGTTGCAAGATCTCTAGAATCATGTGGGTTGTGACCACAAAAAACATGCAAATTGAATGAACGTGAATTTGGAATAGCTTCACAATACCACTTAACCTCCTTATTCACATCCCCTACTTTGATCTCCCAAAACACATGGCAACTTTCCTTTCCTTGGAAGGACAGGATGCTTCAACTCCTTTGAGACAAGTTGGCCTTTAAGAAGGACACTACATTTGTTGTGCACTTTAGAGTTGTGCCATCTTTCATTAATTGTTCATGCGTCAATGTCCTTTTTACAACACCACCGACCCCATCATACTCTTCTTTTATGATGACCACTTTTTGAGAAGTTCCACATCATATCCATGCATGTCATTCTAGCATACCTTATAACAAAGTAAAGGGTCAACAAGCCTTGAACTATGAGGCAACCCCATTTGACCACACTGCATGCCGTTTGGGCATAATCCCTTGTTATTGTAACCACTTTGCATGCAATAACAATGCTAAACAAAGAGTGTGTCATGGACTCTATCATTTGAAATGTAGAAGTGGTAAGTTTTAATGACTTCACCTTTCTTGTGATAGTAAGACATGTGGACCAATATTGTCACCTATGTAGAATGCCAGTGCATACTTTGAATCTCAATTTTCTCCTTAAAGGTTTAGTTCTCTACAAAGTCCACTACCAACAAAACCACATCAGTAGGCAACTTGAGAATACACTTCTTGAATTGTGGACCTTGCCAACATGCAAGGTAGTTTTGTGTGATGAAAAACTTGAGCTTGCTCTTAAAGAATAGAAGAAATTATGACATTGCATTTCTTTAAACATAAGATATTTTGTTTCTCTCAAGAGGAAAACAAACCAGTTTCTTCACACCACAATCTTTGCAAGTGCCCACATTAGACACTCTCACTGGTGGAAGGCTGGCTTAAGCTTTTTTGAGTAGATTTTTGACTCCCAAAGCTGTGTGACGCCTGTGAAAGTATGCAATGAAGCTGAACATCCCTAGTTGGTATCACCACCTGCACAAACTATGCACTTGCATTGACATGAAGCTCTATGGAGCCCAAAGAATTGAAACCGCATCTGGTTGTATGAATCTTTCAAAAAAGACATCTGCATGTAATATTCACCACAACACGTATATTAAGTTGAATTTTTACATCTACATGTTGTGCTTTATAGTTGTGAAAGAACTTGACGATAAATTGTGATAAGAAAAAATGAATTATTGTTGATAAAATGATGTGTTATTTAGTACATACATGATTATAGAAGTGCTAACTACTCCTTTAAGTTTCAAGTGCTAGTTAGCACTCAGAGCTGCATATGCTACATTAGGAATTTTTTGAGGTCATTTAGAGGGCCTTGTAAGGAAGTTTGACCGAAATATTCCCTCCAAAAAGGGGCATCGGATAAAATGTTTGCAAACGAACTCCAAATTTGTCGGACTTCACATATTTAGATTCTACTCTTCAAAAGCTATCCAGGCACCACTCATAGCTATAGGTGCTAGTTTCACACTCAAAGCTACAGGTGCTAGTTAGCACTCAAAGCTGTAGGTGCTAGTTAGCATTCAAAGCTCTAGGTGTGAGAATTAGAAATAAGCACTAAGAGATACTAGCTAGCACTAAGAGCTACTAGTTACCTCTAGGTGCTAGTTATCACTAAGAGATGCTAGTTAGTAGTACGAGCTGCTAATTAGCACTCGAAGCTATAGGTGCTAGGCGCTCAAGGTTGTAAGTGCTAGGTATCACCTCAAAGCTACACGTGCTAGTTAGTATTTAAAGCTCTAGGTGTGCTAGTTAGCACTGAAAGCTTTAGGTGCCAGTTAGCGTGTGTGAGTTGTGTGCTGTGAGTGTGTGATAAAAGGAGAGTGCGAGGAAGAGTGGGTTGAAGCTTGTCAATTGATAAATTTATGTGTGATGGATGACCCCTTGTAAATGGACAATAGGGTTTGTGTTGATGATATGTGAGTGGCTTAGCCTTGCTGACAGATAAAAGGCCTTGATAATGAGATGTGTGAGCCGTTGAAGCTGTCTTTCTCTGGTTTCTGTGTGGTTTTGAGAGATTTCTGTTTCCAGCATCGTGCTGTGGTGGTGCCCCTTGTGTTTGTTGTGTCTTCCAAGGCTACTGGGTAGGTAGCTATAGAGGTATTTCTTCTTTTCCCAGTCTCCCGACAGTCTTCTAGTGCCCCCACTGAGGATATAGCTTTGGTATTACCTTCAGTTTACAAGGGTGTATGCCCTAGGAGTTGAGGGTTTCAGGGAAGGTGTTTTCTTGTATTTGAGGTGAAGTTTGGGGGTTAAAATGATGTCTTATCCAGAGTTTTATGGTAGTCCTAATGAGGATGTGGTAGATTTCCTTGAAAGGATGGAGGTTGCATGCATAAGCAACCACATCAATGAGTCGGCACAGGTGTTGCGGCTACTGAGCATCTGCTTGAAAGGGGATGCAAGGACCTGGTACAGAGCTTATGAGGAGTCATTGAGGGTTGCTGTTCCACGTATTGGTATGACTGAGAATGGATTAAAGACAGCACTTAGCAACAGGTTCAAGAAGGTAGAAGACCCTGACAAGATTTGGCATGAGGTGCAAGCTCTAACACAGGGTGAGTTTGAATCAATTGATGATTATGTGAAGAAATTCTCTTTGCTGTGGGAGACTTTATGCAGGGCTTTAGGGGAAGACCAGGTACCTCCTGACATGATGAAGAAAAACAAGTTTGTAGCCGGGCTTAAGAGGAGTATTCGCTAGAAGGTGGAATTAAAGAAGCCGAGGTCTTATGAGGATGCGGTGGAAATTGCCAAATCAAAGGATTGGAAGTCGCAACGGATGAATCAGCTGGGGATGATTCCAGTTGTAGCACAGCCGGAGATTCATAGAGTGGAGGCTACACCCATGAATGCAGTGATTGAGAGGATGAAGCCCACTGAAGCCCAAGCTATGCAGATGGTGCCACAAGCTAGTCAAGGAGTACCTATGGTTCCGGTAGGTTCTGATGAGGGATTGCGACAGGATATTGAACAGATGGTTGATCTTATGAAGAATTTGAGCTTAAATTTAATGGGAAGTATAGGTGGTGGACGTGGTAGAGGCAGAGGCAATAATCATGAAGGGGGAGATGGACAAGCAGGGTATGGACATGGTCGTGACAGGGGCCGTCGTTTCATCCCTACATGCTGGAACGGTGGTGAGCTTGGTCATCTAAGTACAGATTGTGATAAGCCTCAGCGAATGGGTGGTGATATGTACCCACTACCTTCACAGTTACCTGACAGGTCAAATGATTATGGTATTGATATCAGGGATCAAGCAGGCCCCAGTGGAATCACAGCTGAGGAGAAGGGGAAGGCAAAGGTCGTGAATGTTGTTACTCTGGAGAATGTTCAGGTGAGAGAAGAAGGGGATGTGATGCTTGTTGGCAAGCGCACAACGGATGAAAGAGAAGGAAAGGGGGTGACTGGACCCAGCCGTAAGAAGGGGAAGCAGCAGGAAGGAGAAGATGTGAAAGCCAAAAGGAAACGGAAGCCTCGTAGAAGGTTCCAGGTGTCAGACTTCCCACTGGGGGGATGGGCAAACCAGCTATGACTTGAAATCTAATTTGGTGAACAGGAAGGCCAACATCACCTTTGGGCAGTTAGTGGAGATGGTGCCAAAATTGAGAAGGCAATGGAAGGGACTTGTGAATCCAATGGAAAAGGAGTCAGAGAAGAGGTCAGTCAAAGTACTATCTTTAGAAGAGCTTCCAGATATTTGCCCTATTGTGGAGGTGTGGAGTAAAGGTAGGAACCTTGGTCAGGCCTATATAGATGGAGGAGCTCAAATCTGTGTGATTACCCAATCATGTGTGGAGCAGTCAGGCTTGAGGGTGTCTGGGGTTTCTGGTTTTCGAATCAGGATGGCTAATCATCAAAAGTTAAAATGTCTTGGTATGGTAAGGGAGTTGGAAATTGAAGCTTTTAATGTCAAAGCTACTGTAGATTTGCATGTGATGCCTGCGGGTCTTGGTGCTTTTCCAATTATTCTTGGACGACCTTGGTTGCGAGTGGTGGGTGCAGTACAAGACTGGAGGTATGGGACCATTTCTTTGCATAATAAGCGGGGTAATAAAAAATCTTTTGAGATGCATAGTAGGAGATCTTTGAATGATGTGTGGGAGACGCCACAGGATTCGAGTGAAGAGGAAACTACCACCAGTACTTCTGAATCGGAGATGGATTCATCGACTACTGCTTCTAGTGAAGAAGAGGCAGATGTGGCTTTCCTAATATCAGAGCAACAAGGTAAAGAAGATAAAGAAGTGCATGAAGTGGGTACTGAGGGAGAAGATACCTTGGGGTCGTATGAAGTGATCAAGGAATTACTGCAGCCAAAGATAGAAGTGAAGAAGAAGCAGGAGCTGATTGAAGGAATGCTGAGTCCGGATCTCTCGAGTGGAGAAAAGGTTAGATATGTTAATATGCTGTCTCATTTTCTAGAATTGTTTATCACCTCTTATAAGGAGATTCGAGGATTTAAAGGGCCAGATTTGAGGATTGAATTGAAAGAAGGTGTAAAAACAGTTAGGCAGAAGCTTCCCAGGATGGGACGAGAACAAATGCAGGCCCTGAGAGAGGAAGTTGATAAGCTGTTGAGTGCACGTTTCATTACACAAGTGGACACAGCTGAGTGGGTAAGTCCTACAGTGGTGAATCCAAAGAAGGATGGCGTATATGTCTGGATTTCAAGCCTTTGAATGCTGCTACAAAGAAGGATTCTTACCCCCTATCTTTTTTGGATGAGATCTTGGATACTGTAGCTGGATATGAAAGGTATAGTGTTTGTGATGGGTTTGCAGGTTATTTCCAGTTAAAGATTGCAGAAGAAGATCAGCGCAAGACGACTTTCATTACACCGTGGGGGTGTTTCTGCTACAAAGTTCTTCCTTTTGGATTGATGAATGGGCCAGCCTACTATCAGAAAAGGGCAAATTGGGTATTATATCCTTTTTTGAACAAGTTTGTCAAGGATTTTATTGATGATTTTTGTGTATACAGCTCCAGGCAAGAACATTGTGATAGGCTGGCTACAGTTTTTCAGCGTTATGATGAGTGTGGTGGTCAATTAAATCCAAAAAAGTGTTTTTTGGCTCAATCAAGGGTGAAGCTCTTGGGCCATGTTGTTTCAGAGAATGGTATTGATCCGGATCCTGATAAAGTCAAGTCCCTTCTTCTTCTTCCTACACCAAAGAATACAAGGGAACTGGCTACTTTTGTGCAAAAGGTAAAGTATCTGGCTCGATTCATCTCTCTATCTTCATAGTTGTTATATCCTTTGCAGCAAGCAGCAAAGCATGATCCTTTGCATTGGATGGAGGAGTGTGAGGTAGTTTTCCAAAAAGTGAAAGAGGTGTTGGGTGCTATTCCTACAATGCAGGCATCTAATTGGAAACAGGTATTTTATGTCAACCCTTCAATGGGTGAAGATGCAATTGGAGCTATGTTGTTACAAAAGGGGAAAGAATCACATTATATGCAACCAGTCTACTGTGCTAGCAAAGTAAAACTTGCCAGAGAAAGCTTGTTATCAGAGGTGGAACTTGTTATGGTTAGTGTGATGTATGCATGTAGGCGGTTCCGCCATTACTTGTTGCCTCGTCCCTTTGTGTTTTTGACGAGCTACACTTTTTTGCCTCAGTTGATAAATGGCACAAATTTATCTAAGGCTATGATGAAGTGGGTGATTGAGTTGCAGGAGTTTACTTTCTCATTCTTGGTGGAAGAGAGTACCAAGGCTACCTTAGCTGATCTATTGACATATAAGGAGAGTCCTCTTCTTATAAAGGAGGAGACCATCAAGAAGCCAGTTGAGGATGCGGCTGAATTGGTGAATGCACACTTATTATATTTTGATGGTTCTTACAGGAAAAGCCATGATGCAGCCTCAGGAGGTTTGGTGCTTTATGATCCACAGGGTTGCCTTGTTTTTAAGAAGGGTGTTAAAGTGGATGCACATAGCAACAATGAAGCAGAGTATCTAACTTTGGAAGTTGGATTGCAAATATGTTTGAAGCATGGTGTACATTCGAGGAGATGCATTGCTTGTGGTAAAACAGGTATTGGGAGTTTGGAAGTCAAAGAATATGTTACTCAAAGAAATGTGTTTCAAGATTAAAGGTTTGTTGAAGGAATTTGAAGCTTGGGGTCTTAAGCATGTGGATCGAGGCCATAATGAGGAGGCTCATGAAGCAGCCCGGGGAATGATTGGTGAAGTTTTTGTTCTTAAAGCTCATGCATCATTTTATTGTGCCAGGGAGAATTTACAGGATGTTGAGGAGTTCTTGTTAATAGGGATGATTCCTAATGGTATTGAAAAATAAAAAAAAATATGGTTTCATCAGGAAAGCTGCAAGGTATGTGATGGTTGGTGATGCTTTGTATTTGAAGGGAATTGACTTGATAATGCGACGGGTACCTTGGAAGGAAGAAATCTACAAAATTCTTAAGGAAAACCATGAAGGAGCATGCGGGGGACATTTTGCCTTAAAGATTACCTTACATAAGGTATTGCAGGAAGGTTATGTATGGCCAAGTGTACATAAGGATGTTAATCATTGGTGCAGGTCATGCAAACAATGCCAAGCTCATAGTAGACGGATATTAAGGCCGGAAATGAGGAAGACAATTCTTGCTTATGATGTTTTTGAAAAATGGGGAATTGATGCTGTGGAACCATTGCCTATTACTAGCTGAGGCAAGTGCTACATCTTGACTGCAATTGATTACCTTTCTAGATGGGCAGAAGCAAAGGCTGAAACAAATTACTACTAAGGAGGTGGCAAAGTTTGTGTATCAGGATATTTGTTCTAAATTTGGTGTGCCATTGGAATTGCTTTCTGATCAGGGTCCAGGTTTTAGAGCAGAGCTTATGGACTATTTGTGTACAAAGATGAAGATCAGTCGCAGTTTTACCACACCTTACTATCCACAGTGTAATGGCTTGAATGAGCGTTTCAATGGTGAATTGATCAAGATTTTATCTAAGGTGACAGAGTGACAAGGCAAGAATTGGGATCTGGAGTTGCCTGCTACCTTGTGGGCATACAGGATAGCAATTAAGACTGGTACGGGTTTCACTCCATTTCATCTTGTTTATGGGAAAGAAGCTTTATTGCCTATTGAGGTGGAGATACCAGCTGTTAAAATGTTGGAAAAACTTTTGGAAGAGCCTAAAGATGCCCTTAGAGAACGACTGTTATATTTACAAGAAGCACAACTGAACAGGGATAATGCTTTGAAGCATTATGAAGATATGCAGGCAAGGATGTTGGAGAAGTTCAACAAGAAAATTAAAAGCAAAGGAATTATGAAGGATGACTTGGTATGACATTATAATAGTAGGCTGGATAATTCCTTTCATAAGAAGTTTCAAATTAAGTGGGAGGGACCTTTCTTGGTGATGCAAGGATTTGCAAATGGTACCTATCAATTGGCAGATTTAGATGGGACTTTACATGCTTCCAGGGTAAATGGATACAGGCTGAAGAAGTATTATGCACGTTTGATGGTGATTGTGCAGGATGTAGTGTCTGAAGATGTAATTTCAGATGAAGGGTAGTTTTTGGATATGGATTTAGGTCTTGAAATGCTTTTACTGCTGATCATGAATGATTCAGCAGGCTGGGGGTTGGGCAAAGTATGTCAGGCAAAATTCTGTAAAGGTGTTTTGAGTCCGTGTACATATGGGATGCACGGTGTGTAATAAAACTTTGCCCTGAATGCCCTGGCAAGTGTATAGACTGAATGGCTTTGGAGTGAGTTAGTGCATGCATTTTTCTTTGGAGCAGCTGCTAGAGACTTGAAGTTTTTATTTATATGAGCTTTCCATTTGTCAAGAGGGTGTCTTGGATGTGTGCAAGTAAGAGGTGGAAGAGCATGAGGATGTCAATGATGATAGGGTATTGATGAGCTCATGGTGGAATTAGATATGCTAGTTATGTGGAGAGAGCCCAATTTAGACTGTAAATATTGAAATCTAGAAGGGACGCCACCAAAATATAAATTTCTCTTGTGCTTGAGTTTGGAGGGTCTTTCAGGTTTGTGGAGAGAGCCCAATTTAGACTGTAAATATTGAAATCTAGAAGGGACGCCACCAAAATATAAATTGCTCTTGTGCTTGAGTTTGGAGGGTCTTTCAGGTTTGGAATGGAGGGTCTTTCAGATATGCTAGTTATGTGGAGAGAGCCCAATTTAGACTGTAAATATTGAAATCTAGAAGGGACGCCACCAAAATATAAATTGCTCTTGTGCTTGAGTTTGGAGGGTCTTTCAGGTTTGGAATGGCCGTATATCTCCATATTGCAGAGGGTTTGGGCATAATAGCCATGGTGTTGAGAAGTGATATTGGTGTGGATTTCGGTGCTCAAAAAAAGATCTTGATGAAGGCCTAAATAGGCATTGAAGTATAGCATGGGAACCACCTTTAAAAAAAGTATATATATCATATAATAAACCACCAAGTGGCAAGCAAGTGGCAAGCAAATAAGGAGACAACTAGCGCTTCTTTTGGCTGCCAGCTTGTCCGCCAACGCGGCCTCTAGAAGTTGGCGAGGAGGTGTGAAGGAACGACGGAGCCGCCTTGTGAAAAAAGAAGAGCCTGGCTGGTGAGACTCTAGAGACCACGATGAGGAGAGAAAGAGAAGGGTGTGGCCGCTCGTTGATGTGACAGTTGCTGGTGATTCTGCAGAGCTGTTGAGGGTTCTCGCCTTGTGCTAGGAGGCTTGAAAGGCTGCTGGAAGTGCTGTGTAGAACAAGAGGCGAGAAGACACCTGGTGTGAGGGTTCGCGGGTGACTATAGCAGTAGGGAACCGCCTCTAGAGGGCCGGGTAGATGAAGCGATGGCTGCAATGGCTAGAGGCCTCATGGAGAGCAACCTGGCGGAGAGCGCTGAAGAGTTGCACACCAAGCTGAAGGAGAATGCCGTGGTGGACATCGTGGGGACAGAGGAATAGTAGAGATAGCTCGTGGAGAGCATAGAAGCGTTGGGAAGCTCGTGAGTAAAACTTTCGTGTGAGGAGCCTCCGCCATAGCTCGCGGGGAGTGTGCGTTGGGCGTCGAAGAGACACAAGCTCCTACAGAGCGAGCGGACCAAGCTCATGCAAGCATAGCTCGTGAATGGCCCAGAGGAGGAGCAAACCAGGCTCGTGGAGAGCGCGTGGGGGACCTGAAGCGAAGGGAAGCTACAGTCAACAGTAATACGTCGCACCTAAGAAGAATAACAACCGAAAGAAGAAGCTGAAGAATAAGGAGAAGAAGCTTGGGGACAGAGTGCCGAGCAGACTGTCTTGGTTGCCGACCGGAATAGCTTGTCACTAACCAGCAGTGTGTGTGAGTTGTGTGCTGTGAGTGTGTGATAAAAGGAGAGTACGAGGAAGAGTGGGTTGAAGCTTGTCAATTGATAAATTTATGTGTGATGGATGACCCCTTGTAAATGGACAATAGGGTTTGTGTTGATGATATGTGAGTGGCTTAGCCTTGCTGACAGATAAAAGGCCTTGATAATGAGATGTGTGAGCCGTTGAACTTGTCTTTCTCTGGTTTCTGTGTGGTGTTTTGAGAGATTTCTGTTTCCAGCATCGTGCTGGTGGTGCCCCTTGTGTTTGTTGTGTCTTCCAAGGCTGCTGGGTAGGTAGCTATAGAGGCATTTCTTCTTTTCCCAGCCTCCCGACACCAATCCATTCCAAGGATCCCGTCAAAAACTCCCAAAGGTAAGACTTTGAACTGACAGTCGGTTACATTACCATCTAGATTGCATTGGATAAGATCTGTCTCATGGTGAGTGAAAAGAGTCTTCCCACTGGCCAATTCAACTTGCATAGGTTTCCCTCATTTCTGTTCTAAGACTAGCTTACGCAAGCATCCAGGGGAAATGAATGAATGAGAACCGCCTGAATCAATCAAAAGCTTAAAAGGCTTACCTTGATATTCTGCTAGAGTATGGATGACTGAGAACTGACGGTTAGGCCCTTGCAGCAAAGATCTGCCCTCTTTCCTCTTCTACTACATTTGAAATTGTGACTGCTCTGGCTGTTGCAGTCTGAGGTGAAACTCTTTCTCTTTGGTTGCCCCAGTTCTGGGAAGGAGTTCTGAGGTTACTCTGGACACAGAGGCAAATGGTTGAGCTGGAGTTCTTCTGGGGTTTCCCTGGCTTGGGCGAGATGGCCTGGTTAGACTAGTATGAAGGGGTTAGTCTCTGAACTCAGGGTCCTTGACTTCCGTGTCCCCTTGACATGGCAGGAGTCGGGCAGTCTTTCAGTTGGTGACAAAAACCTTGGCATCCAAAACATCGGTTTTCACTTCTGAGCTCATCCCTCTGATTTCTTGCGGGTGGGGCTCCTGAGAAAGTATTCTGGGGAAAGGGTCTTCCTTCACTTCGTAATCTTCCTGCATCCTGATTCTGATTTGGGCCTTGCTGCCTCTTTGGGAGTGGAAAGTTTGAAGTACTTCCTTGGGCTTGGAATCTTTTAAAGTTAGAGGGTGTAGGATTTGGCGGGACCTTTACTACAAAGGCTTTGGCAAAATCCTTTGCCATTCTTACTGCTTCAGCCATGGACACTGGCTTGGCATTTTTGACCAGTGTGTCCAAGGGTTCGTTCATTCCCGGAATGAACCTAGCCATGAGTTGTTCTTCATCTAGAGGTGGTGAATATTTGAGTAGAAGTGCAAAGGCTTGGTGATATTCCTCGATGGTTTTCCTCCCCTGCTTTAGCTCTAAGAATTCATTCATTTTGATTTCCAAAAATCCAGGGGGACAAAATCTCTTTCTTAAATAGGTTTTTAGGTCGTTCAAGGTGGACTGATGAGTATTTTTGTCCCAGACTGTTGGTGTCACAGTGGTTCCTCCATGCTACCCTGGCTGTTTCCACTATTTTCAGCCGGGTAAGAGCCATTTTGCTCCGCTCATTGTAGCCTGTGACATCAAAATATTCTTCCATGGCTTTCACCCATTTCTCCACAGCCTCACCTAGGTTCTCCCCTTCTCCTTTGAAAAGGGTCCTGGGTGGCTGAGTTTTATGAAGAGCCTTGCGAACATCAAGATCAAGCTCGTCATCTTCAGAGAGAGAGTCTGGCTGACGGCCGTGGTTTCCTTGTCTCATGATTCTGCCAAAAATTTATATATTATTAAATTTTTATTTTGATATCATTCACGAGATCCTAATACTTAAGAGGTTCAGAAAACAATTTCTTAAACAAGACAATGATCTTATTGGAGATCTATGACATATGTGTGATAATAGATTTTTCTTTCATAAACAATCACTTTCCAGAAAACATTTCTATATTTATATAAAAGTTGCAATATGTACATAGAGCAGCTCGGCTCCAGAATCACTACCTCAGTCGTAATCGTATAAAGAAGCGAAACTGTGAAGAAGACATACCATGGTACATACGATTCATTACACAAAGAGGTTCTCTAATTCTATTTCTTGGGATAAAGCGGCTAAGAGGCATGAAGTTCTGAAGTTCCTGGCTGAATGATCACAGAGTAGAACATGCTGAACAAGCCCTAGTCTTATCGGAATCATGGCCACGGAAATATTTTACCTGAGCCTCTGACGCTAACTAGTTCCACAGAACCACATATACCGACATCGCTATCAGGAAAGTAAAGACTCTCAAAATGGTGAGCGAGTCTCACTCTGCTCATTCGGGTCGGTGCAGAGTTGATGAGGTAATCAAATGCAAAAGCTATCATATCCTAACTCTGAGAGAGTCCAGGAATTCCAGATAGGTTCGGGGTGTCCATCTATAAATTTCCAATTCAATTTATAAGTTTTTAATTTTTGAAGTTCATTCACATAGTATTAACAAGTAAAAAACATTTCTTTCCCAGATTTTTATTAAAAATTTAGGCAATTTCTACTTTGATACCAACTATGAGATCCCTCTGCCCCCTCCGCCCCCCTCCGCACACCGGCGGACTCCTGGTAGCTGACAGCGGAAGCAGCCCCCTCATGCACGAGGCAGGGTTTCTCACTCGGGGCCTCGCCCTCGAATGTCCGGGCACGAGACTAAGCTGGTGGTCATTCCGAAAACCGAAATCGAGAAAATTTTCCATGCCCGAAAAGCGGGGACGATTCCACCTTTTTGAATTTTCTTAACGAATTTTTCTAACGAGATCAATTCTAAACTATCCTTCACCTGAATAAACCAGATAAAAGGAAACTATCACTGATATAATTTGATCACATCTGAGTAATTTCAATGCTTTTTTCCTAATCAAGATCAGGCACAGCCATTGATCCACTCAATTGAGAAATTTATCAGGGAATTAACTAGCTACTCGAATCCTAGCGTAATCCTAAGATTTTTCAATTTGATTATTAAAACTCCATTGATTCCAGCCTAACCCCATCTAGCCCATGGGTTAGCCACCACCCTACCACTGGAATCGATGGAACTAAACAAGTACTCACCCACCCATAATTGAAATGCCTTTCTTAACTTTAGCTTTAGAAAACAGGTACACACACACTCCTCTTTAAAACTTTAATATAAAAATAATCCATTGACAAAACAGATATGGTCACAGATTTCATAATTCAAAATTTCCATTCAATCCCTTGTTTCACAAAAAACAGTATTACTCCGGACTCTCTGTTGGGACTAGCTGGTCAACAACAACGAGATCCAGTAATAGATTACGATAATCATTTCGTCAACATACATATATATATATCTTCCTTGACATACGTATGGGTGTCCTAAGCACTGTGAGCCCATGCATCACCTGGTCAGAATCCTCCAGGATCCTCCTTAGGTGTCCTGGTACTTCACTCAGGGACCGCTTCGTCGGCCCTCGCCCATCGTACCGGAAGCACACCATTTTTCACCATACCTAGGCTGGTCAAGACTTGGACAAGTTTTTGTCGCGTGAGCTGTCCCTTGAACACTCCCCGCCAGCTGTTGCAACCGAACTTCTCCCTTAGTTAAACACATATGCCAAATGCTCCCTCCAGCATTCTGGCGTGAGACAGTCCTTTAAGAAAACAGGGTTTCTATGCAAGTTTTCAGTTTTGATTTTGTTTGAATACCATGAATAAATCTTAAATCCTAACCCAATACTTCTAGATCCAAGTCTGAATTCCAAACAAAATTCCTCGAATTTTGTTTAAATACCATGAATAAATCTTAAATCCGTAACCCAATACTTCTAGATCCAAGTCTGAATTCCAAACAAAATTCCTCGAATTTTGTTAACTTGATCCTCAGATCAAAATCAAAAGTCTTAACTTAGTTTTAGATTCGGTGGGAAATTTGAGTGCATTTTTTGTTGAACTGGGCACATTGTATTGATTGAAACTGACGAAGGAATCAGGTCTTGGTCAATAGTCTGAATCAGAGTTTGGGTCTGGAAAGGTTCTTCTTAAACTATCTTTCTTAAACTATCTTTCTCGACAGGTAATATTTCAATTTCTCTTTTTCTAAATTTCGTTCGTCGAATATTTGCTTATAGATTACTGAAATATGAATTTCCTATGAGGAATAAAATAATCATTTATCTCGATCTCCGACTTCGGTAGTTTACTTAGTGAATATGAAATGGTAGCATTTCTTCTCACAGGTTATCTACTTATTCGTTTTTTCAATTTTTATGAAAATTAAATAGAGGATTAAGAGAACCCTTATTTATAAAAATTCTATATGCATCTATTTATTCATAAAATCTAATTCTGATGAAAGTCACACTGTTATCATCATAAAAATCATTTATGATGAAAATCGCTCTTTTAATATAAAAGAATTTCTTTTATGCATCCATTTATGCATAAAAATCAATTATGATGAAAATCACTCTTTTAATATAAAAGAATTTCTTTTATGCATCCATTTATGCATAAAAATCATTTATGATGAAAATCACACTTTTAATATTAAAAATTTACCTTTTATGCATACAAATCATTTATGATGAAAATCACTCTTTTAATATAAAAGAATTTCTTTTATGCATCCATTTATGCATAAAAATCATTTATGATGAAAATCGCTCTTTTAATATGAAGAATTTCTTTTATGCATCCATTTATGCATAAAAATCAATTATGATGAAAATCACTCTTTTAATATAAAAGAATTTCTTTTATGCATAAAAATCATTTATGATAAAAATCACACTTTCAATATAAAAAATATCTTTTATGCATATATTAAATCATTTATGATGAAAATCACTCTTTTAATATAAAAGAATTTCTTTTATGCATCCATTTATGCATAAAAATCATTTACGATGAAAATCACACTTTTAATATAAAAAATATCTTTTATGCATATATTAAATCATTTATGATAAAAATCACTCTTTCAATATAAAAGAATTTATTTTATGCATCAATTTATGCATAAAAATCATTTATGATGAAAATCACACTTTTAATATATAAAAAATATCTTTTATGCATATGTTTATCTATACAAATCATTTATGATGAAAATCACACTTTTAATATAGAAAAAACATCTTTTATGCATATGTTTATGCATACAAATCATTTATGATGAAAATCACTCTTTCAATATAAAAGAATTTCTTTTATGCATCCATTTATGCATAAAAATCATTTATGATAAAAATAACACTTTTATAATCAAAATAAAAATTTCAATATGCTTCCTTCTATACATAGAATTTAATTATAAATAAAGTAATATTTTTTTAATAAAATATTTTTAGTATGCATTTTTCTATACCTAGGATGAAAAATAACACTTTAAGAATACATATACAATGGGAATTACTCTTTTTGAATAAAAAAAAGTAAAACTTATTTTTCACAATTTTAGAAAAATTTTGTCATAACCTCCTTTGTATGGCTGACCATTTTTTAATTTTTAACTCTTTAAAATTAATTAGAAGTTCACCAAGAGTAATTAAATCATTCTAATGTAAATATTTTTTACTTTTTCAAAGAGAAACATTATGAAAAACTTGATTTTATCCATTAATCATTCATCTAGGATAAAGAATGGTTGGATTTACTAAAGAAGAGAGGGGAATGCCTTTTTTCAATGAGGCATAACATCATATTCAATTTAGAGAAGACAAAAATCATAAAAAACCATAAAATGAATAGAAAAGAGAAGAATCTCCAACTTACAAAGGAATTTGAGAGCTTTCCTTTGGCTTGATGGTTTGAGGGTTCTACTCTTGTTTGAAACAAGAGTGGCCACCAATCTTTAGAAGAGGGAAGGTCAAAAAAACTCATGAATTATGAGTAAATTCACAGTTTTCTGGCTCTTGAGTAACAGTGCAAAAACACTATTAAGCTTCAACACAGGGAAAGGCTTCTATTTATAGGAAAAAGTGAGATTCTAACCAAGCCAACTGATTCTAGAATTTTCCAGATCAGTTTGGTTAATTTTTGACCATTTTTGGGTCAGTTTAGTCCACTTTTTGGATTTAGTTGAAACAGGAGAGAGGAGAGATAAAAGTATCTGATTATTTGGGAGTTTAAAACTCTCCCACACATGTGAAATTGGCGCCTCCTTCATGAGGAAAATTCCCCCATACTGAGGTGTCAAAAATGCATCATTTAATCTAAATATCTCTCTTTTTTTGAACTATTAACCTTGTCCTTAGTCAACTATTCACCTTATGTGAGTATTTACTCATTTTTGGGAGACTTTCCTTTTATTCTTCTATTTATCTCCTCCCTACATTTAGATGAATCTTATTGGTCCATAGGAACCTTAATTTAAAATTTTGAAAAAATCTTGACCCCTAGGGTAATGCCTCTTGAAAAGATTATACTTAATTTCTAATGCACCTTCTGAAATTTTTTTTGAACTTCTGTTTCAGGGGAACTTATTTTAATAAGATGAGGTATTTTTCTATCCAAAAATATTTAAAAACTTAATTACCACTCTCTAGAAGATTTTCTCTCTCTAGGCCAAACCTGGTAGAAACAAGATCTTTTATATTTCTGAAGAGGGATTTGATTACAGGGAAAGATGCTGGACATCTTGAGAGGTTGGGGAGGAATCTTACATAACCAAATTCCTAATTGGATCCCATCACTACAGTGGTTGGGCGGTTGGCTAACCCATGGGACTGGATGGGTTTAGGCTGGATTGATGATGGATCCCTAAAATGAGACTCAATTTTGTTATGGTACGATAGATGAAGTAAATCCCGAATAAAAATTGTTCTATAAAAAAGAATCAACGGCTGTGCCTCTCAAATGAGGAAAAAAGCGTTGGTCTCTATGATCCAGGTGCAAGTCTTTTCCTTGATCTGACCAAGGGACTTACGAGTTCGGTCGGATCAGTTCAGATAGTTAAGGTTCTTGACTACGTTAGAGTAAAAATATCATACAGGTATTGCCTGTGCTTTCCAAGTAGGCGAAGTTTTTCCGGGTTTGATTTTGCAAGAACCAAGAGATTAGTCTCTTGTCCTGATATTCGTGGATGAGGCCCTGAGTGAGGGACCCTGTCCCAACCAGAAAGGAGTGCTACTTCTGCTGCTAGCACCCCCGAATCCATTGCACGGAGCGGGCAGGGATCTTTCAATAACAAATAGAATACCTTCACGCTTCAAGACCAATGATTTTATATTCACGTGATCACAATTTTTTTTGTTAATAACATGTGTTAACATGTTATTAACATGTTAACATGTTAACATGTTCCCAAAAAAGCCGGTGGGAAGCTCTTTGATAACCGGATAAAATCCCGCCGGGGTTTTGCTATACCCGGCGGTCCCGCCGGGAAAAAAGAAACCCCGGCGGGTCCCGACGGGGTCGCATCCAGCCCGGCGGGGTACAATTTTCTATATATATGGGCCCGGGGGGCCCTTTGGGAGTTCATTGCTCACAGCATACACAGGTAATGAAACTTGTGTGTGTGTGTGTGTGTGTGTGTGTGGGTGTGTGTTCGTGCGGGCAGCCGCCCACTGTCGCAATGTGCGATAGGATGTGGGTGGTCCGCTACACGAGGGATGTGTGTGTGGGTGTGTGTTTGTGCAGGCAGCCGCCCATTGTTGTAATGCGCGGCAGGATGTGGGTGGTCCGCCACTAAGGCCATTCTTCAAAATGTTGCTTACCCTGGGGCACTTAGTCGGTAACGTGGCTAGTCTGTGTCCTATGGTAAGTATGGCACGCCGTAGTGGTACTAGTCGTTAACGCGGCAAGCATAGTATCGTTATGGCGATGTCACCTTCCCTTCCCTTCCCTTAGTCAAATGCGAGCCAGTGTATGTTCGTATCCTATTCGTATTCCCATAGAATCGGGCGGCATTTTGTCGTTAACGCGGCAAGTTGGTGTCGTCCGCTAGTGCATATATTGTTTTTTGCATATTGCGGCATTTGATCGTTAACGCGATCGAAAAAATGTCGTAAATTTACTTGCATATTATGGCATATGATCGTTAACGCGGTCGAAAAAATGTCGTAAGTTTGTTTGATTTGACTTGTATTGTTTTTATTGTGTTTGATCCATGCGATACTTGGTTGCTAACGTGACATGAGTATTTCATGGATCAAAGTTTACATCATATTGTCTAAACGTTTTATTTTATAATATCGTGATTCGTAACTCAAAAAAATGAATATCTCTCTCTCTTCCTACCCCCCTCTCTCTCTCTCATGATACACTTCACAACTCTTTCTCTCTCTCTCTCTCTCTCATGATACACTTCACAACACGATAGATGTGTAGATAAGGATTTCTTTTTTTTTCTCTTAAAATATACATAATTCCTAATAATTTCTTTTTTCTCCCTCTATTTACTTAAAAATTAAAACAGTACATTATTTTCCTCTTTAGGAACTCACAAAAATATTAAAAATGTCATCTAATGTTTCTTCTCTCTATCTGTCACAACTCTCTCTCTTCCTCTCCTCTCTCTCTCTCTCTCATGATACACTTCACAACTCTCTCTCTCTTTCTCTCTCTCATGATACACTTCACAACTCTCTCTCTATCACGATAGGTGTGTAGATGAGGGGTGCTTTAGGAATACAAAACATTATTTTTCTCTCTTTAGGAACTCACAAAACTATTAAAAATGTCATCTAATGTTCCCTCTCTCTCTATCTGTCACACCTCTCTCTCTTCCTCCCCCCCTCTGTCTCTCTCTCTCTCTCTCATAATACCCTTCACAACTCTCTCTTTCTCTCTCTGTCACGACGATAGGTGTGTAGATGAGGAGTGCAACATGTATATTCTTGATAAGTAATAATGCACTTGTTGCGGTTGTCTCATGTTCGATAATGTGTTGCATGATGTTGAGTTCAGTAATATTGTTTGATATTCCATTTTTATTTGATCATTGATAAGTAATGATACACTTGTTGCTGTTCTCTCACGTTTGATGATGTATTGGATGATGTTGAGTTCATTAAAATTATTTGATATTCTGTTTTTGTTTGAACATTGATAAGTAATGATACACTTGTTGCTGTTCTCTCACGTTTGCTTGATGTTGATTTCAGTAATGTTTAATATTTTGTTTTTTTGTGTTTAGTGATATTTGCTAGATTTACGAAGACGACCAACATGCTTTCCCCTGAAGAGCGTAAAATCGTTCTACGAGCAATTCGCATTGAAGCAGTCATCACAGTGTCACAATGTGCTGATGATGTCGTCAAAAAGATCAATGAGTCTGAGATACTCATGTGAGATCTAATAGACCAGATATGGGAAAATGCACAGCGTCGGCTTCAAAGCGGAGGCAACGCTGAGTTGCTTGATAGATAGCAGATTTCAACCATCAACATATAACACGAACCATTTTGGGGAGCATGCATGTAGCATGCAATGATCGTAGAGATGCTGCCCCTCCTGAAGCTAATATGCAACGTCTACAGTTATGGGACGTTGTATGGAGCGAGCAAAGAGCCAAGAGCAAGCGCATGAAGGCGCTGGATGCAGAGTCCCTTCCCAAAAGAGTGTGCATTGCCCAGGACGTCGCTGCAATGTCCAGCTAGGCAGATGCAAGTGGGACAGGTGTCATTAATCGTACCATCTACAATTCTATGTGCACACACCTCATTGGCATCCCGCACGAGGCTCTGTTCGAAGGGCGAACAATAGGCTCTGGTGTTTTTGGCACAGTAAAAGAGTATACAGTTAAAGGTATATCATTTTTGCCGGAGCACATTACTTTTTGCGGAAAGCACTACAAAGGAGAAGGCAACGCCAAGTTCGAGAGCTTCCAGGTAGAGCAGCGCATGCAGGTTCTATACCCATCAATTGTCAGGTGTATTGCCTTTACAAAAGAATCTCCTTGGATCACTATTTTCCCATACTATAATGGCGGCTCGCTTGGTGATACTCTGCTGAAGGTCCCCTTCAGATTCAGTGATGAGTTCACTAGAGCAATTTTTCGTTTGGATCGAGGATGGAGACAACCCCCGCCCGATAATATTCCTTTAAGTCATCTAGAACTTTCTAAAATAAAACAAATAGTAATAACCATGCCACATATTATGCATGCCCTGGTGGAAGGCCTAGCGGCAGCACATCTGGCAGGAATTGTACATACCGACCTACATTCATTCAATGTAGTGTTGGATTTTACAAAAGAGTTGAAGCCACGCGTAGGTATTATCGATTGGGGTTTACTGCTAAGAGCACCCAAAAAACGGGTGTCTCTCAATTTTGTATTTAAAGCAGACAAGAACCCTGAGAAGGTGGCACAGGCAGTCTCCTACGCAGACAAAGAGCAAAATAAACGGCCATGGATAGCCCCGGAGCTTTATGATCCATTTTTGGCAGATGCATACACTCCTGCATCTGATGTTTTTACCTTGGGATATTTATTACAAACTTTATATGACTTTTGGGGCAGAAAGTACACGAGTTGTGGATGGATAATAGTTCCTATGACAAAGTTACCATGGATACTATTATTTATAGAGTCAAAAATTGGATGTGCCTGCCTAATCGCGATGAGCGAAAATCAATTTTGCAAGTAGTGGAGTTTTTTAGATCACTAAATACTGACCCAACGAGGGCACAACGTCCTCTTGTAGAGCTATCGGTGTCATTCACCCCAATTTCGTAATGATACAGTATCAGGAGATTAAGTTTCAGGAATGGCACTTTGTTTCTCTCTTCAAAATTTGATGTGTCCATTGTTTGAAATATTATCTCATTGAGTCTTTGCAATATCTCTCTCCTCTTGTGGTGTTTAAGTTTATGTTTTCTCTTCAAAATTTGATGTGCGTGCATTGTTTGAAGTATTTTTGGAGTCAAGTGGATATTTCTCATTGAGTCTTTGCAATACATATCTCCTCTCGTGGTGTTAAACTTTAAGTTTTTGAGGGTAATGGTCAATTTATCTTACGTTGATCTTTACAGTTCATTAAAATCCTAAAGTCATTTATGTTCATGCAGATATGGCAGAGGCGCAAGCAAACGAGCATCAAGAGTTAGCCAAGAAGGCATATGAGCGAATGAAGGCCCTTGCACATGGCCTGACAGCCCGCGAAGCTACAAGAACAGCATGCAAGTTGTCGAAATGGACAAATCCTACTTATGCCCAATGGAAAGACATAAATAAACGCGTAACCACAGAGATGATAAAGGAAATATGGCCATGTCCAGATGGCGAGATTAAGAAGGGAAGATGGAAGATTTCACGTTGCACTCACAATGATATCAAAATTAATGCCGAGCGCATTTTCTTGGAGGTGTACGGTCGTCCTCTCCATAACGCCGATGCTCTACTCTATTTTGCTAAGATGCTATATGCACAATTTATCCTAGAAACTCTAGTGGACTTCGCCTCCAGAGAGGCCACTATCAACACCCACGACATACGTGAAGAGACAGTGACATTCACAAGGGAGGAACTTGCTCTCATGGTGGAGGGCGCTGGATTGGAGTTAAACAAGGTCAAAGAAAGCTTAGAGGCACAGCTAGCAGAGAAGGAGAAAGAAGCTGAGCGATTATCTCAAGCGTCAACTCCTCCCCCGGCCAATAGAGGGATTCAAGAGCAGCTCACAAAGATCAGCCAAGATGTACAGAGCATCTCTTCACGTATTGCTCCTGTGCGCCAAGGAAACCACATCTCTCATTTTTTGATACATCCTCATCTTGTGGGAGTTTCTGCTGAGGCTACTAGTTCCTCCACCCCCCAATGTCTTGTATGTTACAAAGTATTCGATGGGTGGAGCGGCCAGTATATACTACCCTGTGGACACTACTACCACTTAATATGTTTAGTGAGGCAAATGCAAAATACTTCCACATGTGCATTGTGCAGTGTCCCAATAAATCAAGGTATTTATATAGTGTTCGGCATGGCTAGCGAATATAGTGTTCGGCATGGCTAGCGAATATAAACCACCAGGACCTTTAGATGCAACTCCTAGTGCAATTTGCAATTTATTTCAAGATGAAAGCTAAGAAAGACATAAATCCTACTTTTGTATTGATAATTTCTCCAAATACGATCATTTGTACAAGTACTTTTTATGAAATTAATGAAATGACTTCTTCCTCTATGTCAGTATCTTGCTCCAAAATTCTTTCACCGTTTGCTCTCTCGTCTACTAAATTAGGCTCATCTAAGTCAATGTCTAAATTGTCTTCTATCTCAAGGTGCACAACGTGCGTCCAACATCAAAGTTCTCGTCTACTACATCATCGCAATTGTACATCCATCTGGGCATATCTTCTTCATACTCTTTGCTTTCAATGTCTCGTAGGATCTTTTCATTGCAATACATCTAAACAAGTTTATCTGCTCGATCTGCAAGAAGTCGATTGCGAATAGTACTGTGAATATATTTGTACATACATGCTCCAGTTTCTTTCTGAGCCTGAGTTTGAAGAGCACTGACTTAGAACCTTCATCGCAAGGTTGCGCAATAAAGCATAATGCTCACCACCATTCATCATCCACCACTTCCATGCAGGTTGCTCTTTAGCCATTTGTTGAACAAGGGAGTTGGAAAATAAACCCTCTTTCAATCGAAATGAGGTCATCTCCTTTATGCACTTTACACAATCATCAACATTATTATAGAAAGTGTTTACCACTTTATAAAAATCTTGCACCACCTCAACGTTGGACATCAAATCCATATTCCAATATTCAGGATCTAACATGTAAGCAGCACTGTGTAGTGGTGAATGCGCTCCAATCCATCTAGCATGAAAGTACTTCAATAGGACTTTTCTTTGTCTACTGGAGAATGGTACACGCCATTGCTTTTCCACCACTGAATGCTCTAATTTCTCAGGACACTCCAAACTCTGCTGGACAGTCCACCATTGCATCCATGCTTTTGCGAGATTAGGCGCTCTTTGAGCAAGACTTCGTACGGCATACATAACAGGCATCATTACATGGTATGCATCCATCACACTGTTCCACCAACTTCTTCTCGTAAGCGCTGTCTTCAAGACTTTGATTTTCTCTTTCACTTTTTCAAGTTGAGTGCTCTCCCAATCATGAAATGCCATGCATGTAAATGTTTCGCAAACTGCATCTTTATTTCTAAGAAGAGACTCAAAAGTGTAAAAGTGAGTGCAAAACCTAGTCTCCGCTGGAAGCTTTAACATAACTGACATGCGAGGTTGAAAAATATCTAACACTCTCTGTCTCTTGATGAGCATGAATCTCACAAGCTGGAGAGCAGTGTCGACGATTGAGGCAAACCATTTGGTATCATCACTTTTATACCAATCTTTTAATACAAGATTCAAACTATGAGTATTACAGCCTACCGGAAAAACATGTGGATATTGTCGCTGTAGGATTTTGGATGCATTTTTGCAATTCTTTGCATTGTCCATGACGACTTGGACTACATTTTTGGCACCCACTTCCTCTATCACAGAGCCAATGACTTGAGCAATGTAAGCCCCAGTTTTGATTGAACCAGCTGAATCCACGGCACGGATGAAAGTCTCACCTCTAGGTGAAATAACCATTATATTTATTAATGGTTTTCTTTGTACATTAGACCATCCATCACTTACTATACTACATCCAAAAAGCTCTATATTGCTAAGAATTATTCTTTGTACACGTCCTTTTACTTGCGCGGCATAACATTTCTCTAATAGATCATTCCGCATAGCATGGTACGTAGGCGGTGAAAACCCTGGTCCAAACTCACCAATTTTCTTCCATGCTCTCTTCCAATGCTCACTGTCCACCATCATCATAGCACTCCCAGAAAAGTAAATCGCTTCAGCAAGGGCGAGTTGTGCATCATCGAGTCGACCTTGATGTAGGCTTTCTTGCAATGAAGTTTGACGCATGGGTATATTTCCTATGTCAAATTTTTGCTTGCAGGAAGATGCACTGGGTAGATTACTTTCTGGTTGCACATTGCCGTTCGGGGTACAAGTAGGCGATGTAGTGGGAGTTTGATGATTAGAACAACAGTGTTCTTGCTGCCTTGATACATTAACGGTAGGAGTGTCATGTTTTCTTGAATCTTTCTTTTGAATTTCTTCTCTTATGCGTTTGGCCACTACAGGTGCAGAGGGGTGGGTACATGACTTTTTCTTCGGTCCGCCTAAAAAGTGTTCTCTTAGTCGAGGCGCCCCACCTGATTTTACTGCATGGCATAGCTTACACTCCCAATCTATGAATCGATCACCAACGTTAATTGCATATTGCCACTCTATCCCAGGTGCCTTTTTTTTCCTGCTATTTGAAATTTGGACTCTATTGGAGGTATCACTGGATCCAACATTGTCCTCCATCTCAACAAATAACCTATTCAACCAAGCATATAACAATGAATACACAAATGAAAAAACAACAAAGTCACTCACGTATTACAAAACATACATTAGCAGCAGACAAAGTACTTCGAAACTATCTTGACAAATACAAAAGATCATCACATAACACAAAACTACTTCGAAACTATCTTGCAAGGTCTTACTACAAAACTACTTCGAAACTATCATGCACATTGCACCCCCAATGAAGGATGCCTTTTGTACCCAATTAAGGATACTTTACACAATCAAAGATCTATGCTTGCCCAATACTCTAGTATAGGACAATAGACCTTCTCTACATTCACAAAGAAAATCAAAGATCTATGCTTGCCCAATACTCTAGTATAGGACAATAGACCCTTGTCTACTCTAAACTATATCAAGTATCAAGAACCAATACAAGCCCCTAAGCAGGACTCTTGGCTCCATCCAACCATTCATAAAGCAGAATGAGGTAGTTTACCTACGTAGCTCAAATGCAAAGCTGAATGACTCTAAATTTGTCCCTAAATCTCCGCAAGTATTAGCTACGAACCACACCCTGCCCCCAATTCAAAGAACTAAGGACGAGTGGCTCAATAGCCTTAGGAGTGCCTACAAGAAAAGACGACAGCCCCTAAGATAAGGACGTTCTTCCCAAGAGGACACTTCTAGCAACTCGAGAGCTCTACAAGTACTTTGAGGAGAGATATCACGCCCCCAAAACAAGGACTATCTCCCCAAAAGTTCCACGATGGGTGTCGGGCAGTGTTTATAAACAGAATAGAACCCCACCGGTGTTTTTTTCTTTTCCCGGTGGGCCCGCCGGGAAAAGCAAAAGCTCGGAGGTGTTATGGGACTAGTGGGTTCTGGCAGGTCATTGCTCAGGTCATGTGAATATACAATGTGATCACAAGTTTTAATATGTTGACAATAGGTTTTGTTAACGTGATCACGAAATTGTGAAGACGTTAATGAAATCCCTGTTCAAGACATATATATTAGAATCAGAGAAACAAGAGATAAACCCTTTCGATGTGAGGAAGAGATCAATTTTGATATACCAAGAATGTGATGCCTCTTTTAAACCATCAAGAGCGTGATGAAGATGACACACAAGATGTTCCTTATTGCCAGGAATTGAAAATCCTTCTAGTTGTTCCATAGAAATCTCTTCTTTGAGATCACCATTGAGAAAAGCAGTTTTCACATCCATTTGATGAATCTCCAAATCAAAATAAGGAGCAAATGCCCAAAGAGTGTACACGTATGCTAGTCATGCGAACAATAGGGGAAAATGTATCATGATAATCAACACCTGCAACTTGTGAGTATCCTTTTGCAACCAAATAAGCTTTGTATTTATCAAAAGATCCATCAGCCTTTGTCTTTGTTTTATATACCCATTTGCACTTGATAGGAACACAAGAGGCGGCAAATCACTAAGAACTCATGTACCTTTAGAAATCAAATGATGTGAATAGAGGTGATGAGATGTGAGGTGAGTAGATTTGATAAGATGTGAATCATGTACCTTTAGAAATCAAATGATGTGAATAGAGGTGATGAGATGTGAGGTGAGTAGATTTGATAAGATGTGATGTGAATCACATAGATGTGAATGAATGGATGAGATGTGATGTCATGTCATGTGAATTAGGATGTAAATGAATGATATGGGATATGAGTGGATGATATGTGATGAAAATGGATGTAAATATATAAGTGAAGAATGGATGTGAATGTATAAGTGATAGAATTGATGTGGATATGTATGTGAAAGAATGGATATAGATGTGTATGTGAAAGAATGTGATGTGATGGAAAGATATGTGATGTGTCATAAATATATGTGGATGTGAAGTGATGGATATGAATGTATAGATAGATGTGAGAAGTGGTACATGGGAACGATTGGATGGAGGTGGATGAATAAGATGAGATGTACGAGATATGATGTGGATAGACATGATGTGATATAATGGTGATGAGAATGAATGTGGATGGATATGAATGAATGTGAATGTGATGGATATGAATGAATGTGATGTGATGGGATGTGAGTTGAGATAGATGTGAATGAATGCGATGTGAGGTGAAATGAATGAGATGTGATGTGAGTGAGTGAATGTGATGTGGTCTGAATGGATGATATGTGATGTGATGTGGTCTGAATGGATGAGATGTGATGTGATGAGATGTGGATATGGGTAGATGCGAGTGGATGAGATCTGATGCGGATAAATGAGAAAAGATGTGATAAAATGGAAAATGATGTGATGAGAATGAGAATACATATGAAATAAATGAGAATTGATGTGAAAAGACAAGAGTTTGTTATGGAAACTGTATTCATGACCTGTTTTAAATGATTGTTTTATGTCAAGAATGGTGGGGAAGCATTTTGACCGTCTTGTGAATGAGGTCGTGGAGACTTATTCTGATAAAGTTGCAACAGCTGACGAAGAGTCAATGGAGGACGTCTCGGGTAACAAGGTCGGCTGAGGTCTTGACCAGCCTCGGTTCGATTAAAATGGTGAGCTTCCGATATGGTGGATGAGGGACTAAGGAAGCGGCCTATGAGTGAAGTGCTAGGTCACCTGTGAAGGATCCTAAAGGGTGTTGACCATACGGTGCTCGGGCTCTGGGTCACCGATGATACCCACGCGTACGTCGTGGAAGATCTTGGAACAAGGAGTAAGAGTTGTTTTCTGAATTCGGGCATGGATCTGGTTGATTGACCTTGCTGGTCCTCAACGGATGCGTCCATGGCTCTTTATTATGGATCTGTTGGTTGATCTTGCCGATCTTCGACGGAGATTCCATTTTGATATGTGAATATATTGCCAGTTACTATGAGCTAGGAACTATCGAAAAGGCCCCTGAGTGGACAGATGGTGAGCGTTCTAGTTGCCAATGATGCCATAGGTACACCGATGAAGGAAAAATGGAAATTAGGATTCAACCGGATATTTTGGAGGATTATGATTAGTGACACTATGGTTTCATTAAATGACTGTTTTAAAGATAGCTGATTTTGTGAAAAAGGCAATTTCATATTGGGTGTGTAAGTGGGGAGACTAATTTTAACTTTGCATGAATATCTGGCTAGGGAGCCTAGGAACTCTTTTCCCTGGTACCCGAGAAAAAACCTAACCAAATTCTTAATTAGATCCCATCACTATAGTGGTTGGGCGCGGTTGGCTAACCCACGGGACTGGATGGGGTTAGGTTGGACACTGATGGATCCCTAAAATTGAGACTCAATTGTGTTATAGTACGATAGATGAAATAAATCCTGGATAAAAATTATTCTATGGAAAAGAATCAATGGTTGTGCCTCTCAATGAGAAAAAAAGCATTGGTCTCTATGATCCAAGTGCAATCTTTTCCTTGATCTGACTATGGGACTTACGGGGTTGGTTAGATCAGTTGAGTTAGTTAAAGCTTTGACCACGTTGGAGTAAAATTATCCTGGAGGAATTGCATGTGCTTTTCGGGTGAGGGAAGTTTTTCTGGGTTTCGTTTTGGAAGAACCGAGAGATTAGTATCTTGTCTAGGTATGCATGGGCGAGGCCCCGAGTGAGGGACCCTTCCCCGGGTGCAAGTAGTGCTACTTCCGCTGCTAGCACCCCTTAATTCATTGCCCGGTGGAGACAGGGATCTCATAGTTAGTATCAGAGCGAATTGGCTAATGTAGATCAATCGAGAAGCCAAAAATGTCAAAAATTTATAAAGAAGCAGTAAAAGGTTGTAATTGTGTGATGAAATCCATACAAATTGATATTCAGACTGAAATTCATAAATTGGTAATTGGGTCTTCGGATGGAAGTACCGCAATTATATGGAATCCCCGACTTACTTGAGGCCTAGACATGATGGTATTTACCTTTTAGTTCCAAGGACCGTGACTACCCATATATACCGAGGGTATAACTGTAACTCTTTACTGGCAGTATATACGAGTAAATCTAAGACCTTGAAATTATAAGCATAAATGCTATCCAAATGATGAATTCGAATGTGGTTGATATGATTTTTAAATTCTGGTTGAGAACAGATGAGTTGATTTGGATTTTGATTGAAAAATGATGATTCTTGAATTTTGGTTTAAATGTAATAAGCTGAGCAAAACTACAATGAGGATGAATGGGACAAGTCCCTGTGATGATGTTCGTAACTGGAATGATGATAATGACTTCAACAAATCACTATGAGATTAGTGGATTGTGCTCACAGATTACTACTGTTAACACTTGATCCAGTGGATCAAGTTAAGACATGACAAATTACAAATCTGTATAATTGAAATTCCCATGGAGGACTATTCAGATAGAAATTTCAGTCTAATGGACCATTATTGTGATAAGGATTTGAATGATATGATTTGAGTGAATTGTTATCTGATGATGAGTTCCATATAAGGGACTTTATCCCAGGATTCTGTTGGGTTCACAAGACATGAGGAACCCCATAATCAGTTGGATCTTATGGGAAAGAGTTCTCCTCTAATTTTGCGAGATGAGGACATCTCGCGTTTTTAAAGTGGAGTAGGATGTAAGATGCCTCTCTTCGGCTTTTGAGGTGTACAAGTGTAAGAACCTCCCCTTTTGATCTTATAATTATTCCCCTCTCTGAAATACAAGAAAGATCATGTTTTACCCTGTTTTGGCCTAGAGAGAAAAAATGTCTAGATGGAGGTAATTCAAAATTGATATATTTTTGGATATAAAAATCCTCCTAGTGTCTAAAATGGGTTCCCCCGAAACAGAAATTCAAAAAGAACTTTCCGATGTGCAATTGGAATTAATTGAAAATAGGTAAAAAGGACCTTAGCCTAAGGGTCCAAATTTTTAGAAATTTTTGGATTATGGTCCAATTAAGGTTCCTATGGACCAATAAGATTAATCCAAATGTAGGGAGGAGATAAATTGAAGAATAAAAGAAAATTTCCCAAAAATGATTGAAGAGTTGACTAAGGACAAGGTTTATTAAGTAAAAAAGCAGAGATATTTAGAGGAAATGATGCATTTTTGACACCTCAATGTGGGGATCTCCCCTCATGAAGGAGGCACCTATTTCACATGTGTGGAGGAGTTTTAAACTCATAAATAATGAGATATTTTTATCTCTCCTCTCTCCTATTTCAACTAGATCCAAAAAGTAAGCTAAACTAATCCAAAAATGGTCAAAAGTTGACCAAACTAATCTGGAAAATTCTAGAATCACTTTGCTTGGTTAGAGGCTCATTTTTTCCTATAAATAGAAGCCTCCCCCTTTGTAAAAGGTTAATAGTGTTTATGCACTGCTACTCTAATCCTACCGAGAGCCAATTACATTGAATTTTCTTGATAATTCAATTGTTTTTGACTTAATCCTCTCCAAAATAATTGGTGGCCACTCTTGATCCAAACAAGAGTAGAACCCTCAATCCCTCAATAGCCAAAGAAAAGCTAACAAACTCTATGTAAGCTAAATTCTTCTTGCTTTTAAATTTTAAATCTATGGTTTTCTTAATCTTCTTGTTTTTTATAGTTGATTAAATTAAATTCAGATGCTATGCCTTGATGAAAAGGCCATCCCCTTCTCTTCCTTGCAATTCAGCCTTTCTTTATCCTAGAATGATTAACAAACAAATTGATTAAACTTTTCTTATTGTTTACTCTCTTGAAATTGAAAATTATGTAAATTAGAGTCCTTTATATCTTATTGGGGTTAATTTAAATATAAAATTGAATGTTTAAAATTGAGAAATGAACAGCCATACAAAGGAGGTTATGGCAAAATTTTCTTAAATTTTATGGAAAAGAAAGTTTATTTTTATGTTATTCTAAAAGAGTAATTCCCACCGTTTGTGCATTCTAAGAAAAATATTCTAATTTACACCATGTACATATTCACCTATGAATATGCATGGATATCACTGATATTAATTATAGAAAATTAATTCTATGCATAGAAAGATGCATACTCGAAATTCTTATTAAAAGTGTTATTTTCATTGAATTTAATTTCTATGCATAGAAAGATGCATAATGGAAATTTTTATTATAAAAGTGTTGTTTTCATTGAATTTAATTTCTATGCATAGAAAGATGCATAATGAAAATTTTTATTATAAAAGTGTTATTTTCATTGAATTTAATTTCTATGCATAGAAAGATGCATAAAAGATTTATTTTTCTTTCAAAAGTGTTATTCTCATTAAATTTGATTTTATGCATAGAAAGATGCATAAAAGATTTATTTTTATTTCAAAAGTGTTATTCTCATTAAAATTGATTTTATGCATGGAAAGATGCATAAAGGATTTATTGTAATTTCAAAAGTGTTATTTTCATTAAAATTGATTTTATGCATGAAAAGATGCATAAAGGATTTATTTTTCTTTCAAAAGTGTTATTTTCATTGAAATTGATTATATGCATGGAAAGATGCATAAAAGATTTATTTTTATTTCAAAAGTGTTATTCACATTGAAATTGATTTTATGCATGGAAAGATGCATAAAGGATTTATTTTTATTTCAAAAGTGTTATTCTCATTAAAATTGATTTTATGCATAGAAAGATGCATAAAAGATTTATTTTTCTTTCAAAAGTGTTATTCTCATTAAAATTGATTTTATGCATAGAAAGATGCATAAAAGATTTATTTTTATTTCAAAAGTGTTATTCTCATGAAAATTGATTTTATGCATAGAAAGATGCATAAAGGATTTATTTTCTTTCAAACATGTTATTCTCATTAAAATTGATTTTATGCATAGAAAGATGCATAAAAGATTTATTTTTATTTCAAAAGTGTTATTTTCATTAAAATTGATTTTATGCATAGAAATATGCATAAAGGATTTATTTTTCTTTCAAAAGTGTTATTCTCATTAAAATTGATTTTATGCATAGAAAGATGCATAAAAGATTTATTTTTATTTCAAAAGTGTTATTTTACTTAAATTTGAATTTATGCATAAATAGATGCATAAAAGGATTTTTATAAAAGTGTTATTCCCATTGAAGTGTATTTTTATGCATAATTAGATGCGTAAAGAATCTTTATATCAAAAATTAGAATTCTCTTAACTTCTATGAATGATGTGATGAGATGCGATGTGAATCAGATAGATGTGAATGGATGGCTGGAATATATGTGGATGTGAAGTGATGGATATGAATGTATAGATAGATGTGAGAAGTGGTACATGTGAACGATTGGATGTATGTGGATGAATGAGATGAGATGTGTATGAATGAGATATGATGTGGATAGACATGATGTGATATAATGGTGATATGAAATGTGAATGTGATGTGGTCTGAATGGATGAGATGTGAATGAGATGTGATGTGAGTGAATGTGATGTGGTCTGAATGGATGAGATGTGAATGAATGTGATGTGATGAGATGTGGATATGAGTAGATGCGAGTGGATGAGATCTGATGCGGATAAATGAGAAAAGATGTGATGAAATGGAAAATGATATGATGAGAATGGGAAGACATATGAAATAAATGAGAATTGATGTGGAACAATGTGGAAAGACGAGAGTTCAGTATAGAAATTGTATTTATGACCTGTTTTTAAATTACTCTTTTATGTCAAGAATGTTCGGGAAGCATTTTGACCGTCTTGTGAATGAGGTCGTGGAGACCTATTCTGATAAAGTTGCACAATGGCTAACGAAGAGTCAATGGAGGACGTCTCGCATAGAAAGGTCGATCGAGGTCTTGACTAGCCTCGGTTCGATTAAAATGGTGAGCTTCCGGTATGGTGGATGAGGGACTAAGGAAGCGGCCTATGAGTGAAGCGCTAGGTCACCTACGAAGGATCCTAGAGGGTGCTGACCATACGATGCTCGGGCTCTAGGTCACCAACGATACCCAGCATATGTCGTGAAAGATCTTGGAACAAGGAGTAAGAGTTGTTTTCTGAATTCGGGCATGGATCTGGTTGATTGACCTTGCTAGTCCCCTCAACGGATGAGTCCATGGCTCTTTTATATGGATCCGTTGTTGGTTGATCTTGCTGATCTTTGACGGAGATTCCATTTTGATATGTGAATATATTGTCGGTTACTATGAGCTAGGAACTATCAAAAAGGCCCCTGAGAGCGGACAAGTGGTGAGCTTTGTGGTTGCCAATGATGCCATGGGTACATTGATGAAGGAAAAATTAGAAATTTGGATTCAACAGGATATTTTGGAGGATTATGATCAGTGACACTATGGTTTCATTAAATGATTGTTTTAAAGATAGCTGATTTTGTGAAAAAGGCAATTTCATATTAGGTGTGGAAGTGGGGTGACTAATTTTAAGTTTGGATGAATATGATTGGGCGATTGACTTACCCATGGGACTGATGGATGGACTGCTGGATCCCTAAAATTGAGACTCAATTCTGTTATAGTACTATAGATGAAATAAATCCCGGATAAAAATTGTTCTATGGAGGAAAAGAATCAACGGCTCTGCCTCTCAATGAGGAAAAAAGCATTGGTCTCTATGATCCAAGTGCAATCTTTTCCTTAATCTGACTATGGAACTTACGGGGATGGTCAGATCAGTTCAGTTAGTTAAGGCTTTGACCATGTTAGAGTAAAATTATCCTGGAGGAATCGTCCGTGCTTTTCGGGTGAGGGATTTTTTTCTAGGTTCGGTTTTGGAAGAACCGAGGGATTATTCTCTTGTTCGGATATCCGTGGGTGAGGCCCCGAGTGAGGGACCCTTCCTCGCAGCACAAGTAGTGCTACTTCCTCTACTAGCACCCCTGAATTCATTGCGCGGTGGGGACAGGGATCTCACATGGCATGTGAATATAAGCAATGTATCCACAGGTATGAAAATGTGATACAAAAGGAGTTTTCCCTGACCAAATTGTAATGGGAATCTTACCAGCAGGTGCAGTTGTGGGAAGATGATTTTGAACAAAGACTACTGTATGAACTGCTTTAGTATAAAATCTCTTGGATAATCCAGAATGAATAAGCATACATCTTATAGCATTAAGAATGGTTTGATTCGTACGCCCTGCAATGCCATTTTGTTGAGGAGAATATGGTACAGTGAACTCATGATAAATTCCTTGTTCAATAAAATAGTCATCAAAGATATTTGAAATATATTCTCCACCATTATCACTATGGAGAGACTTGATAGAGCGACCAGTATGAATTTCAATTGCTTTCTAATATTTCTTGAATATGGATAAGGCTTCAGACTTATGCCTCAAGAGAAAAACATATATGAAACGAGAGAAATCATCAATGAAGGTAATGAAATAATGATAGTGAGAATTGGAGGGAGAAAAAGGTCCACAAATATCCATATGAATGAGATCTAAAAGGGCATGTGAATGTGTAGACGTAGAGATATGAAAAGGTTGTCGATGATGCTTGCCAAGAGCAAAATACTCCCAGATGCACATATGAGGACAAGCTTTAAGATCCATACCTCTGACGAGATCACGACGATGAAAATCAAGAAGCTTTGCAAAATCCAAATGGATAAATCGATGATGCGAGAACTTGCAATCAAGATCTTAGAGCAATGACAACATTTGCAACATCATCATTCAAAGAGAGCTCAAACTGATTACCACGTCGAGGAGCTATTGCGATAGTATGTCCATCCAAGAAAACCAACAAAAAGACCAAGATCAACAAGTCGAGCAATAGAAAGAAGATTCCTTTGAAGATTTGGAACATGCAAAACTCCTGCAATATTCTGGTAGACCAAGATATAGATCACCAATACCCATGACTTGACAAGTAGTGTCATGAGAATATTCAATGAGATAAAAACAAGAAGTGTCAAAATCAATGCCATCCTTGTTAGACAAAATAGTGACAATATGACCATATGAAGAAGATGTGTAACCAACTGATTTCGTGCAATAGGAGCACCAGCAGCAAGTTAATTGACGATGTCTTTGAAGGATTCAATATGCGAAGTCATACGAGTATCAATTTTGTCTTTTAAATTGTTTAGGAGATTACAAAGATAAAGAATTTCTGTAACTAATTTTTTCTCAAGAGTAGTGAGAAGATACTACCATATATCATGAGACGTAGGAAGATTGAATATATCATGAGACGTAGGAAGATTGAATACTACCATATATCATGAGACGTAGGAAGATTGAATATATCCAACATAAGAGAATTGTGAAGAGAAAATAAGATATATTGACAAAGCAGCTTTATCACGATAGATCCAATTCATGTAATCAGTTTGCCATTGCTCAAAAATAGGACCAACAATAATTTAAAGAGCGTTATCCTGTTCTGCATCAATAGGTTGAGACGGATAGACAAGATTGTCCAAAACAATATCGGAAAGATCATCACCTTCAAGTATCAACATCATCTTGGCCTTCCATCATCCGAGAAATCCTTGGCCTTGAAACAGGGGAACAGATTGTTGACCAGATGGAAAACCATTAACGAGAATAGAAGCTGTCGTCTTAGATTAGAGAGCTAGAAGTTGTAAACCACTCCTTGAAAGAGAAACTAGTAAAGTTGAAAGAAACCCTAGGAGGATTCAGAGAGAGGAAGAGAACTTTAAAGAATATAAGTGAGTTGTCTGAAAGTAGTGGGGCTAAAAAGAGGAGACTCCACCTTGCAAAGAAATGTGTCTCTCAGATTCCAGGTATTAATATCCATCCAAATGAGGAGAGAATCAAGGCTTCTCATGAAACCATGAACACGGCAGACCTGGTCAGAATTCTTCAATCTCCAGAGAATACAAATTTGAGAGATCTTACTCTCAAAGAGTTGGTAAGAGACTTAAGGACCATTGTGAAACCAGATGAAATAGTAGAGACTTGTGACATTGTGGGTATTAGTCGCGCAAAGGTTACCAAGCTCTTTCTGGATTATGGTTCCAAAATCTTAGATGCAAGAGAATAAGAGCTTTTGGTTTGCCAAGATCCCTTTTAGTTTCTACTATTAGGGCTGCTATGAATCAAAAAATTTCGAGTATTTTTGGAGAGTACATACATATTGAAGGGATAATGCCCTATGAGAGGCAGAAGAAAAAGAGTACATTTGTCTATAATGCATTCAACAATATATGGGTGAATCTTAGAAAAGTACAAATTGCAATGGTGCATATGTATAAAATTAATGTAGAAGAATGTGGTGGTATGCTAAAGTTCATGTTAAAGCTGGATGAGACAAAGATCCAAAAAGGACAAAAGATGGAAAGAGTGACCATATCTATCATGAACAAGGCAATTGAGTACAACAATGGTAGAGGAGAGGAACAGGGCAAGTCAGTACATCAATGGTAGAGGAGAGGAACCAAAACATAAAATCCAGTCGGAGTTGGAGCTTTGGTTAGTTGGTGCAGCTTAGATATCAATAACTGAAAATCATCAAACCCTCAAATGGTTGTTCTCCCACACAGGTATCCCTAGTATCATTAGGAATTTATTGGACCCAAAAAGGGCCTCCTAAGGATTTCTAATTTTAAGGGATTAAAGCTTAAAAAGCTGGGCTTAAGGGAGACAAAGGCTATGATGACCCCTATTTTTTGCCTTGCCACATCAGCCATACCCCCCTAGTTTCATTTTTTAAGGGAATATTCTCATACTCTCTCTTACTTTTTGACTTTTTTCATACTTTCTCTCTTAGTATTTGAATGTTTTATCGTCACTCTCTATAAATTGAATCGTTTTTGTCAGTTTGAAATCTCCTTTCTCATTAACTCCCACCATATCTCCGTTCCAAACATCAGCAAAACATTCTCGTATTTAGGTGGGTCCCAAAAAGTGAGAATTTTTTATTTTTTATTTTTTTACATTTTGAGGTGGAAAAACACCACCCAACCAATATATATGATGAAAATAATTTTTTCCCTCCAAAAAGCTTGTAATTCAAGGGTCACGTCAGAAGCCTGTCAGGAGCCAGTACATCCATAACTAAATGTCAGGTCCCCACAACCCCATAAACATAACTAACTGTCAGCTCCCGAGATTGTGGGGACCCCAAAAATTATTATTTTTTATTTTTTCTCATAAATATAATTTATTGATGAAAAACTCCATGTTAGTATATTTGTATATCAAAAATATCATTTTCTACTTAGAAAAACAGATTTGTGTTAAACCTGCAACAGCAAAGTTTTAACAACCTCTCTCACTCACTCCCTCTCTCTGTCTCTCTCTCTCTCTCTCTCTCTCTCTCTCTCTCTCTCTGCTTTAGCTTCTTCCTCTGCTTAGCTATGCAGCCTTTGCAAGCTGTGTGTATAGCCCCTTGTGAAGCTAGAAAACGGAAGGTTGATTTATACATTCATATTCATGAAGAGTATGGTAGCTCTAAAAAAACCCATCCTACTGATGCACAATCTGTCCAAGCTCGTAGGATAGCTAAGAAGAAAAATGTAGATCTTTGGGTTGATGGGCATCTCTATCCATTTGACCCTCCATTAAGAGCAAACCCTCCTTTCTGCAATCTATCATCTTTTATTCAATTTGTTGGTGAAGGAGAGCTTGGCTTGTTAGGATACTGCAGAAGATTGACTACAAGTGGAGCTTGGCAAACCCATATTCTCCAATCTCAATTGCAAGCATCACAATTCATCCTTTTACAATGTCAAGAAGGACTTAAAACATCATCAGATAAAATGAAAGAGATCCTCGCAGAGAATGTGGAGAAGGATGCAAAGATTCAAAGGCTAGAGGAACTTATCAAAAACAACTCCTCCTCAAAGAAACGCCAAATGGTGCTCGTGAATGTTAAAAGACATTGGCTGGTATAGAATCTCTTGCGTTTAAAGGTGGAGCATGGAAGAAAAGGATTCATACAACAAAGTAAGTAACATAAACTTTCATTATGCACTCAGTGATTTAAATAAAATAGTTATGATTTGTGTTCTGCCAGGAATTTTCTGCAACAGCCAAGAGGTGTGTGATTCTAATGAAGAGAGATGGAAGGATTTGGTCAAAGCCATTATGAATACCAAGGATATTCTCTCAATTATTACTGACCCTCATCATCCTAAAATATGCCAAGCTATTGTTAGCAATGTAGTGAGCGAGATTACCACCTCCATCGATTCTTCATTAATTCAACATGCTTGTGATGCGGCTGGAATCAGCATGAAAGGGTACCAAGCAATCTGTCAGGTTGTAAAAGATGCATTTCTAAGACAAGGAATCTCTGGCACTTTATTTCCTACACTCAAGGTGATTCACAATGTCAAGCGTATCAATAATGATGATGTGCAACGAGCTATAGGACAGTTTTATCACATTGAGGGCACACTAACATTAGACACAGGGTCGAGCAGAAAGAAAATCAAGACAACAAGTATAGAATTTCACTATGATGTTTACAATAACATCTTTGTTCATATTGAAAAACTACAACAAGCTATGGTGAAGTTCTATGGTCTTTCACCAGAAGGAGACAACTTGCAATTGCTACTATTCATGTTTTTCAGTAGAAAATGAAGACAATTATTTTGTTTTGAATATTGTAAATTACCGTTTATTTGTAGTTTTGGGGAGCACACTTTCATTTGTGCTCAAGCTAGATGAGTGCCAAATTGTGGAAGGTCGGAAGCTAGAACGTATTAGCATTACGCTCATGAATGAGGCTATGATTTGTGCATGGGAAAAGACTACCAAACCAAGTTTTAGTGTGCAATTTGAGAAAGAGGTCTGGTGGCTTGGTGCATTCGAGGTACCGAAGGAGACACATGAGGTATTGACATGGATGTTTGAAAGGACTCCCTAAATCACAACTTTAATCGAAAAGCAAATTGATGGTGAACTTTTAGATGTAGAAAATATAGGAAAGTTCAAGGTGGAAAGGCATCTTGGGAGAGATTTGAAGACAATTAAATGCATGATGGCTTGTGCTCAAGGCACGACATCAAGATGGCCTTGTCCATATTGCAATGCTCAGATTGATATTCCTAGGCAGAAAAAGACAAATGGAAAAGGTATACAAAAGGTTGGTTCTATTGGGAAGGATGCCTCGAAAGGTCTCAAGAAAGGGAAGAAGCAACAAGAAGATGCAGTAGATCCAACCGAGTCAACTGATGATGAAGATGAAGAACAACCAAATGCAAGATGGGTGGAAGGTGTTATGTCTCGTGATATGCTAGGAGAACCAAACAAGAATTCAAATTGGAGCCCCATCATTAATTTTCTACTAAAGAATATTCACTTTTGCACACTTCATGCATTCATGAGAATCTTTGATCAATTGCTTAAGTGCCATATCGATTATGCATTCACAATGCCTACACAAGAGAGGAAAGTTGCAGCCCTTGGTAAATTAGAGCATCTTTTGAATTCTCTGGGCTGCCATGTCAAAAACGTGAAAATTGGAGTGAATAAGCAGGCCTTTGGTATGTCATACGAGGTTGCTCAAAAGGTCTCCATGACTGGATCAAAGGTAAGGAGATTTTTGGAGAAGCCAGCAAACATAGAGAATTCAAAGAAGACGTGGGGACTCTGGAGAGACCTGTGTGCAATCACCACAAATGTAGATTGTCCAATGCCAACTCTTGTAAATATGCGCAAATAGACATTAGCATAGTCGTACATGGATATGGCACGCACCAAGAACACCGCACATGTTACCATGCCTTCACAAAACATAGTGCAAGGCACCCAACGACCACATACTAGCGACACCACGAAAGAGAGTGACCCCTTGGATTCTAGGACACGCCCAATGGGATCACCAGAGTCCAACCCTCCTCCCACAGCAACCCGAATGCACACACATGCAGGCCCTTCTAGTGGGAGCAAGCGTGTGAAGAAGACCCCACAATGCAGCCACCCCAGAGATCAAGACAGAGAGGCCAATGATGAGCAGTTCGACTGGGTTGGTGAAAACATTCCTACATTGCGCAGCACCATAGGTGGCAAGACCCTACTACCAGGACAAGGTGCCCTACCTACCCGGGAGGAACTTGATATAGAGGTACCACAGCAACAGGAGGAGGAGGATTTAGACTATGAGAGAGACCAAGAGGAGGTTCTTGCAAGTGCGCGCAAGCGTAGAAAGGTAAAGCTCTTCAAGCCAAGGAATTCCCAACCTTTCCAATGCACTAACACAACACAGAGAGCTCCAAGGAGAAGGATACACCAAGGGCATAGGGATCTACAAGAAATCAAGTTTTATCAGAGGAACACTGAGTTGCTGATAAGAAGAGCCCCTTTTGCTTGCATAGTGAAGGAAATTCTCCAACGATATAGAACAGAGTTCCGTGTGCAGGGGATTGCCCTTGAAGCTTTGCAAGAAGCCTCCGAGGCTTACATTGTTGGGCTTTTTGAAGACACCAACCTCAATACATGCAAAGAGAATTACCATATCTACCAAGGACATGCAACTAGCTCCGCACATTCGAGGCGAGCGAGACACGATCTAGAGATCTTAGATGTTAACCTTTTTTTAAAAGCTCAACTCTTTTGTTTCAAAACCCCCTTTGTAACAAGCCTATCTGGCTTTCATTTGTAATCTTTTAATAATTAAAATTTTAAGTTTCTCTTACAATGTCTCGGTGTCATCATGTTTGTTTAACATGAAGTGTGTATCATGTGCCAGTTTGTCACCCAAGGCATCAGAAATACTCCTGGAGGATTGAGGAAGCTGTGCTAGAACAATGCAAATTTGGCCTCGCAACGACGATGTAGGCTCAAAATTTGCACTATTCTGGCACTTCTCTCCTAGCCACTTAGGATCATTTCTGATGCATTTATAATGAAGTTGAGCACACTAATTATGAGAAATAGTAGTTTATAAGTTAAAAACACCTTTAATTATGTGTAAAAATATAGTGTTTATCATCCAATACATCAGAATTGCTCCTGGAGGACTGGGGAAGTTATGCTAGAACAGTGCAAATTTAGGCTTTGCATCGACAGTGCGGGCTCAAAATTCACACTGTTCTGGCACTGCTCCCCCAGCCATGCTCCCCCAGCCACTATCATTTCTGATGTATTTATAATGAAATTGAGCACACTAATTTTGAGAAATAGTAGTTTATAAGATAAAAGCACCTTTAATCATGTATAAAAATATAATGTTTATCATCTGATGCATCAGAATTACTGGTGGAGGACTAGGAAAGCTATGCCAGAACAGTGCGAATTTAGGCTCTGCAGCGGCGATGTAGGCTCAAAATTCGCACTGTTCTGGCACTGCTCCTCCCACTCAGGATCATTTATTTTTGATGTATTTATAATGAAGTTGAGCACACGAATTGTGAGAAATAGTAGTTTATAAGATAAAAACATCTTTAATCATGTGTAAAAATTTATCATCTAATGCATTAGAATTACTCTTGGAGGATAGGAGAAGCTATGCCAGAACAGTGCGAATTTAGGCTCTGTAGTAGCGGCCGTGCAGGCTCAAAATTCGCAGTGTTCTAGCACTGCTCCCCCATGCACTCAGGATCATTTCTGATGCATTTATAATGAAGTTGAGTATACAAATTGTGAGAAACAATAGTTTGTAAGATAAAAACAACTTTAATCATGTGTAAAAATATAGTGTTTATCATCCAATGCATCAGAATTGCTCCTGGAGAGGACTGGGGAAGCTATGTCAGAATAGTGCGAATTTAGGCTCTGTAGCGGCGGTGCAGGCTCAAAATTTGTACTGTTCTGGCACTGCTCCCCCAGCCACTCAAGATCATTTCTGATGCATTTATTATGAAGTTGAGTACACTAATTGTGAGAATTAATAGTTTATAAGATAAAAACAGCTTTAATCATGTGTAAAATTACATTATTTGTCATCCAATGCATTAGAATTGCTCCTGGAGAGTTGGGGAAGCTATGCCAGAACAGTGTGAATTTGGGCTCTACAACAACGGTGCAGGCTCAAAATTCGCACTGTTCTGGCACTGCTCCCCCAGCCACTCAGGATCATTTTTTATGCATTTATAATCAAGTTGAGTACATTAATTATGAGAAATAGTAATTTACAAGATAAAAATACCTTTAATCATGCTCTTGAAGGGCTGGGAAAGCTGTGCCAAAACATTGCAAATTTGGGCTCTACAGCAGCGGTGCAGGCTCAAAATTGGCACTATTTTGGCGCTACTTCCCATGGCTCCCGGGGTCATTTCTGATGCATTCACAAAAACATTGATGGTACCAACTAGAAAAAACAATGATATACTTGATGAAAATAAGTTTGCAAAAATTGTATTGTATTCATAATAAGAAATGATACATCATCTTTACAAAAGCTTTCTTACAATATTGAGCTTCCTTCTCCTGTTAATTATTATTGGGAAAAGTGTGCTCAAGGAGTGATTGGGCTTTTTCTTGAGGATCCTCTATGCCTATGCTTTTGGCTATACCTATACAAGCAAGAAGCTTACCCCTAAATCCAGAACCAAAAACATCAAAGGCAAGGGATTTTTTAATCAGAACTATACATTTGGTGCTCTGTGCCATAGAGGCTACACAGAGCACCTTAGAGAGGGCTTTCAAAAAGAAGAGTGAAGGCAGATTGAGGGGTGTAGTCCCTGTGGATAATGGCGATGCCATCCACAGGAAGTTGACCAAGATAGTGCGCCAACGCAGCATCATGTCCATGGACCTTGGCCTGGTCTCTACTGCCGCCGCCTCTCCCAGAGCAAATGCGTCAATTTCAACCACCCTCTACAATCAAAGGAAAAATCAAAATATTGTCCTATACATAATTACAAATGTTTCTAGGTTGTAAAAGGTCGATTATTACCTCTTGCTCAATGTCTTCGTTTGCCAAAGTGCTAGTGGGGGCGGAGAGGTCAATCGAGGACTTAGCCTCATCCTTTTTTGGTGATTTGGTCTCCTCCATTACTCCAACAGTATCCTTTTCAGCCTTTAGCTTGTCTTGTAAGGTTGTGAATTCCTCCTCTGGAACTAGGGCTTGCTCCGTGATCTCAACTAGAGTTTCCTTGAACAAAGCAACTATCTCTGCATAGATTCTCCGAGGGGTAATATAGCACTATCTAGGTGAGAACTCAGGTTGGACGTATCAAGGTCCACCTCACATCGCGTGTATATAATGCCCAAGCATTCATCCATTCTCAAGCCAGCTGTCTTTTCAAGGTCATGAAGAAATAAGTATTCTTCACCTTCCACCACAGTGGTGCTCAAGAGATTGATCTCAAGCTCTAGCAGCACCTTACTCTCGTCGTGTGGGGAAGATGGCCCCGCATCTTCTACTACAGTGGGCTGTTCAGCTGCAGATTGTGCACCCTCTGGAAAGCGCTCTAATGCAAGCTGCTCTTCTACACCAGCACTCGTTCCTACTGCCTTCACTTCCTTGTCATCCCTCAAATACCCTGCCAGCTGTGCAGATTGTGCACCCTCTGGAAAGTGCTCTGATGCAAGTTGCTCTTCTACACCAGCACTCGTTCCTACTGCCTTCACTTCCTTGTCATCCCTCAAATACCCTGCCAGCTGCAATGCAGACATCTCTACCTCCTCATCCGAATCCTCATCGCACTAATGAGGAACGCACCCTCAAATACCCTGCCAGCTGCAATGCAGACATCTCTACCTCCTCATCCGAATCCTCATCGCACTAATGAGGAACGCAAAAGTGGCGAGCCACGAGAGGAACCTAGTTCCTAAATTGCCCTTCCCCAACCTCTTCACCTCCTACTTATTGAAGGTACAGTAAGCTCCGGCGGGGATGCAGATGTCGATGAAGCATTCAAGGTGCTGGATGTAGGGGCGAGCATATTGTTGAATGTACTTAAGCAGCTCAACAAGCACCCATTGATCATTGGGGTAATGGAAAAAGAAGATGGAGTGGGGAGCCAAGTATTGCTCCATGTATGCAATCTCTGTCTTATAATGTTGGGACGCAAGGGCAAGCGACTTTTCAAAGTCGACTTCACGAGAGAACACGATGACAAAGAGCTCGCTCTTGCCCGCCCACGGGGTGGTGGAGAGGAAATCACAGAAGTTGTCAAACTGGGTAGCCATGTGAATGCAAAGAGATAGTGTGAGCTCGTGCTTGGTTTCTATTGCGTGAAAATGAGAAAGAAGGCACCTTTGGCTATTTATAGTTAAAATTTAAAGTTTGGCCTTTTCACACTAGACCGTTGGACAAAAAAATTACAGTTTGCAAAAATATTAAGATTTCAATTAAATAAAGATTGGTTAAAAAAGAGCCTGCTACAAAATTACAAGCATGTCATCTAATCTAAAATTGTTATAATGTCTTCATTTTTTGCCCCTCTTGTGACATTTACTTCATGTTGATCTCCATCTCCTTGTTGACTTGAAAGCTTGTCATTGCCTTCACCTCGATCCTAAAACTCTTGCCCCTCACGTGCATCAAAATAGAGGCTATTTTCCTATATACTCAGTTCATCTTCAGGCTCTTCCACATGCCTACTATGTGTTGGTAGGGCTATGCACCTTACTGCTGCTGAAAATTCAAGGTCCCCCATTTGCCATGATTATGAGACCATGCTTGTCCTCTCCTTACGCTTCCCAATCTATGAAAATATAGAAAGTGGCACAATAACCAGAAAGTGTAAGGGTTAACTCTAGACATGCAATGGAATCAGATATACCTTCTCATCAACTTGAAACTTGACTCTTCCACATTGTCAAAGCCCATGATGCTAAAGTGTTGACGTAGGTCTGTTAGGCTCCAATGCTTGCTTGCTACCACTCGCTCAATCCATCCATTTTGCATCATCACAACTACCTCAATAGGCATAATTTCTTCTTCTGAGGCTTGAAGTGGGATCCATGTCTCGTGCTTTTGCATCCATCTTTGGTAGTGCAGATGCATGTATAAAATACAGCGTGCCTTCAAGAACCTGAAAGACACTATAGAATCTACTACATTGCACTTGTACACATCACCTTGATGTGACCCCTCATTAACCTTCCAACCCTCTCCTAGTAATCCTTGAATGAGGCAAACCGTACCTCCTTACAAATATACATTATTTTTGTTTGGTGCATTGGCATGGAATTGAACATGTGCCTTTGAAAACTTGAGTGATGTCTTGATATCACTTACCATCTTAAACTTTAAGCATAATATGGTCCAAGCATCAGGTTTGGGCCATTGGGATTGTTAAGAGGGGGGTTGGGAATCTCTTCTAGCAGCTTGCCAAATAAACCAAGTTTTTTATCTACAAAATATGAGTGAGAAAAGAAAAAGATATTGTTCTGTTACAAATCACTTGGGCTTTGAGATACAAACATTGCCTCTCCAATGGATGCATGCAGCATAGCATAGAAAACTCCAGTGAGGCTTTGGAGTGGTTGTTCCTCAACATGATTAGAGGGAAAAATATCTATAGAGAGACATAAGAAAATGGAGAATCATAAGAAAATTTGAAACAAAAAATCCAATATTGGCATGTTGTTAAAGCTGTGTTTATGTTACACTGACAATTTGAAGGAAACCTTGGTCGTTGGCCTTGAATGTACAGGTCTCCAAGGGTATACACATGTTGCACTATGGCAACCAGTCCTTCCTTCTTAGTATGCTTGAAGCCTTGTAGTCGCCCCCCTTCCAATGATGTAGCATATTCCCCAGTTGACGTACCCGATGTGGTCCCTTAGAGCTTGGCTGCATGTAGACCCAAGCCCCAACCCTGAATCTTGTTGGAGCCCAAAATCCATTCTCATCTCTTATGTTATGCAGCACAAGCTCTTCCACCTTCTCCCTAGGTCTTCTCACATTATTGGAAGAGGCCATGGTGGTAAGAAAAGAGAAGAAGGGAAAAGAAAAGCTTGTTTTACAACAGAAGACCGAAGAGGAGAGAAAGTTCTGGGTTTTCAGTGCAGCAATGGAAATCTTAAAAGAGGGTTAGAGTTTAAGAATAGGCTTCCTGAACCTAGAGTAGACTAAAGAGGGATAGAGTTTCTACAGCAACGGAGAGGGAGGGAGCTTGAGAGAGAGAGAGAGGGAGAGAGGGAGATTGAGAGGGAGGGAGCTTGAGAAGGAGGGAGAGCTTGAGAGGGATGGATTTTCTACAGCAATGGAGAGCTTAGAAAAGGAAAAAAGGGGGAGAGGGAGCTTGAGACTGAGGGAGCTTGAGAAGGAGGGAGCTTGAGAAGGAGGGAGAGCTTGAGAGTAATGGAGTTTTTGCAGCAATGGAGAGCTTAGAAAAGGAAGAAAGAGGTTCAAAATGACCTTTCCAAACCTAGAGTATGTTGGGGGGAAGTTTGAGAGGGAAAACACACTTTTGGGAAAAAAAAAATCAATTTTTAGGGTTTTTCATCTGCGCGATTCTAGGTGGAGGGACCTCTAAGTTTGGGCCCAAGAGGTAGGGGGACAAGAGTAGTAATTAGGTCCCATTAGCAAACCAAAGACTAGGCCCCCTAGGGTCAAAGAAGTCAAAAATGTGCACCCAGCCCTCTTCCTATTGGTCCATTCCTAATCAAAAGTTAATCCAAGAGGCCCTCTTTGGGTCCAAAAAATTCCTAATGATCATTCAATCCCAAAGTACTAGAGATATGTTGATAGTTGATAGAGTTGGCAATTTCAAAGTGGAATGGTATTTGGGTACTGACTTAAAGACTATCAAATGTATTCTTGGATTATGCAACGGGGCTAATGCAAAGTATCCTTGCATTTATTGTATGGAAGGTATGGGATCAAAAGAGTGGAGCAGTTTGCGACCAGCAAGGAGAGTCCCAATGAGAGACTCTATAGATCTGAGTAAGTTCAAGAATGAATATCATCAAAGAAAACAAGAACAAAATCATCCAAGTATTCTCTGAGAATGTCTTGCATTGGGCGATTGAATGTAGTTGGGGCATTTGTCAATCCAAATGGCATGACAAGAAATTCATAGTGCCCATAGTGAGTATTGATGGCTATCTTCAGGATATCTTGATCATTAATCCTGATCTCGTAATACCCTGATTTGAGATCTATCTTTGTGAAGATCTGGGCTCCATTTAGCCTATCCAGGATCTCATCAATTCTGGGGATAGGGTACTTATTCTTAACTGTCAGTAGCTAATTGAGACCTCTGTAATCCACACAGAGTTAATGTTCTATCCTTCTTTTTCTGAAAGAGAACTGGTGCTCCCCATGGTGAAACATTGGGTCTTACAAACCCTGTTCTAAGAGCTACCTAAGCTATTTCTTGAGTTCAATGGCTTCAAGGACTAGCATTTTGTATGTGCGCTGGGCTACTGGCTGAGCTTCAGGGGTCAATTCTATCTCATGATCTACTTCTTGAATCGGAGGCATCTCAGTTAGCTCTGCTGGGAATAAATCATCATACTCACTTAACCATTCTAGTTCTTTAGCCTTTAACTTTGTGTCTACCGGATTCATTTTGACAATATAAATGAGCTGCTTTTTTCTAAGTCCTTTCAGTAACCTAGAAGCTTTTACTAGTTGCAGATCTGGGGATCCGAAAATTCCAGTTCCTTGAACTTTGTTCCCGTGAAGGTCACGGAAGGAAATGGTTCCATTGTGACAGTGAATGTCAGCTTGATTTTTGTGCAGCCAATTCATTCCAAGGATTGCATCAAAAACTCCCAAAGGTTAGACTCTGAACTCGCAGTCAGTTACATTCCCATCTAGATTAAACTGAATACGATCTGTCTCATGGTGAGTGAAAAGAATGTTCCCATTGGCCAATTCAACTGGCATAGGTTTCCCTGATTTCTGTTCTAAGACTAGCTTACGCAAGCATCCTGGGGGAATAAATGAATGAGTACTACCTGAATCAATCAAAAGCTTAAATAGCTTACCCTTATTCTCAGCTGGAGCATGGATGACAGAGAATTGACGATTTGGCCCTTGGTTTTCAATCGCGGCATAAATCTGGCCTCTTTCCTCTTCCACTACTTTTGCTATCGTAACTGCTAATCAGTCTATCTTGGGCAAGATACTTTTATGAATGATTTTTCTCAGGCAATGGACTTGTCAAGTAAATAACGAGCGCAAGAAGCATGTATATTCAAGTAAATAATGAGGGCAAGCAATGTGTATATTCAATCGGACTTGTCAAGTAAATTATGAGGACAAGTCCTATGAGACCGAGCAATGATAGGGTGTCTATTCACTTGGATTTTTCAATTAAATAATGATGCCATGTCCATTGATAGACGAGGCAATAGGGTGTCTAATTACATGGACTTTTCAAGTAAAGCATGATTGCAAGGCCTATGATAGAGCAGCCATAGGGTGTCTCTTCACTTGGACTTGTCAAGTAAAGGCATGTGACTGAGGGGTCATAGAGTGTCTATTCAAATAGACTTCTCAAGCGAGGGCAAGGCCTATGATCAGAGAGTCATAGGTTGGATATTTTCAATTGTTCTTATCAAAAGTAAAGAATGAGGGCGTGGCCTATGACTGAGAGTGGCCATAGGGTGTCTATTCAGTTGGACTTGTCAAGTAGATAATGAGGGAAAGACCTGTGACTGGGGCGTCATAGGGTGTCTATTAAAATGGACTTATTAATTAAATAATGAGGACATGTCCTATGATAGAGGGGGTAATAGGGTGTCTAATGACATGGACTTGCCAAGTAAAGCATGAAGGAAAGGTCTATGACCAAGCAGTCATAGGGTGTCAGTTCACTCGGACTTGTCAAGTAGATAATGAGGCATGTCCTATGATAGAGGGGGAAATAGGGTGTCTAATTACATGGACTTGTCAAGTAAAGCATGATGCAAGGCCTATGACTAAGCGGCCATAGGTTGTCTATTAACTTAGACTTGTCAAGTAAACAATGAGGGTAAGGCATGTGATCGGGTGGACCATATGGTGTCTACTCAAATGGACTTGTCAATTAAATATTCATGACAAGTTCTATGATAGAGGGGGTGATAGGGTGTCTAATTACATGGACTTGACAAGTTAAGCATGATGGCAAGGCCTCCAAGAATTGATTATGACGCCTCCTAGACATGATTAAAAGGTCACCACTGTTTTTTCACATACAATTGAAAAATAGTGAATGGGAGAAGGCCTATGACCAAGGGGCCATAATGTGTCTATTCCTAATTTATTATATGGCCTATCGTGTATATATTTAATTGGACTTGTCTAGTAAATTATGAAGGAAAGTCCCATGACCTAGCCGCCATATGATGTTTGTTCATTTAGACTTGTCGAGTAAATAATGAGGACAAGTCCTATGATATGGGCCATAGGGTGTCTAATTACATGGACTTGAAAAGTAAAGAACAAAGGGCCATAGGGTGTCTAGATCGACTTGATAATAAGCAATATAAGACTTGATGTGGCCTATGACCAATGGGACATAGGGTGTCTATAAAGACCTATAAGACTTGACTGCAAGAGGCCTATGACCAGGGGTGGGGGGGCATAGGGTGTCTGTTCAATTAGACTTGTCAACAAGGACGAGGCCTATGACTGAGGGGCCATAGGGTGTCTATTCAATTAGACTTGTCAAGTAAATAATAAGTACGAGGCCTATGACTGAGAGGCCATAGGATGTCTATTCAAACTTGATTATAAGGCCTCCTAAACTTGATTGTAAGATATATATGATCAAGGGGCACAAGGTGACATTTCAATTGGACTTGTCAAGTAAAGCATCAAGACAAGGGCTATGACTGAGGGGACATAAAGTGTCTATTCACACTTCATCACATGGGTTGGTTAAGTGAAGAATGAAGGTTCTTCTCGTGAACAAGGGGCCATATGGTGTCTATTCACATGGGGTGTCATAATGGTGTCTATTCACATGGGGTGTCATAATTGTTTATAAGGTCTGTCTTGATTAGAAGAGAACTATGACCAAGGGGGGCATAGGGTATATATCCAATTGGACTTGTCAAGTAATTCATGAGGGCAATATCTATGATCGAGTGGCCATAAGATGTTTGGTCACTTCGACTTGTCAAGTAAATAATGAGGGAAAGGTCTATGACCGAGAGGACATAGGGTGTCTATTCGTGTGGACTTGTCAAGGGGCAAGTAAATAATGAGAGTATGGCAAGTGACCAATGAGGCGATAGGGTTTCTATTCACATGAACTTTTCAAGTAAAGAATGATGATAAGGAATATGAATGAGGGGTGCCTATTCACACAAACTTGTTGAGTAAAGCATGAGGGCAAGGCCTTTGACCAATGGGGCCATAAGTCATCTATTACGACTTGATTATAAGGCCTACGAGAATTGGTTACTAGTGGCCTATAAATAGTGGCCTATAACTAGGAGTCCATAGGGCGTGTATTTACATAGACTTGTCAAGTAAAGAACAAGGGCAATGCTTACGACCAAGAGGCCATGGGGTCTCTAGTTAAACTAGATACTAATCCATATAAGAATTTCATTAGCACTAAAATCTACTTAATTTATCTTTACTGCACATATACTAGGTGGATTGCAACCAGACGTTTTAGTTATTCCTCATTCTCAATTAATATTAACAAAAGTAAAATTATTTTTTTTCAAAAACTTTTTATTTTGTATAGAGCTACATCTCTTGCTTAGAGAAAATAATGAATGTACAAAAAAATATAGGGACAGTGACCATATGAGGATTTGCACAATCAGCAATGTGAACACAGGCTTATAAATTATTATTAAGACAATATTAGATAAATAGGGAAAACTCACATTTTGGGAATCAATTACTCCATTTAATTTTGGATATATCTTAAACATGCCAACTCCAAATTTGTCGGAGATTGTAAATCTGGATTCTAATCTTCAAGATCTTTCCAATGATATTTCACATGAGGGGTTTTTGACAAAATTATGGACAAGTTCACCATGATCCCATTTTTCAAATGAGAATGGGATTTTTTCCAAATTATCTAATTTGGTGTTTATTGGCTACCGCAAAACCAACCTTGCCTAGTATATTGTATTCACATTAGTGCATGAATTAATTAAGACATATGTAATTCAAACTTAAGAATTTCAAGGTCAAATTTAAACATGCCAAATATTTGCTGGCTAATATACAATTCAAATCCATAAATGTCCAAGAGGAAGAATATCCATACCAATTGGCATTGTACATATCAAAAATTAAATTAAAATTTACAAATGCCATAGTAGCTATGTAACCAATCCAGCTGTTGAGATCTTAGACACAAAAAAACCTTCGCATTTGTGTTTCTTGAAAGCCTTCCCACAATTTTGATTTGCTTGAGAAAATACAATTAACTCAACATTGAGTACACATCACATTGACTTCTATCCATTAATTGCTTCAAGAAGACAATCCAATACAAACCTTATTTAATTACTTATTTGTTGTTATCTAGGTACTTTAAAGTAGCTATCTGCTTAGTTTATTGTCAAGAAATATATTGAGCAAGAGAGCTTGAAAATTTCAAAACATAATCTCATTTGGCCATGGGGTCACCAAAAAAAGTTTGACAACTTTCCACATGAAAATATTGGTATGACTAACTTATCCACCTAGTTGAATAAGGCTGACCCTATGGCCATACGATCATAGGGTTAATAGAGCTAGAGAAATTCATGGTCTAGAAGAGCAAGGACGACCCTTGCTGATAGTGAAAAAGGCAATAATAGTGCAAGAGAGCTTGTAAATTTGAAAACATAACCTAATTTTGCCATGGGGATGATTCCAATTTTGACAATTTTCAACATCAAAATACTAAAATGACTTGGCCATCCAGATGGATTAGTGACCCTATGACCCTGTGGCCATAGGTTTAATAGAGCGAGAGGGATTGCAAAATTGCATTCATAACATCATTTGGTGCAAAATCAAAGAATTGTTTTATCGAGGCTGACCCTTTTCTCATAGCATAAATAGTGTCAGAGAGCACTACCAGTGTTACAGAGCTTGCAAAGTTTGACAATTTTGAAGATCAAAATATCGAATGACTCAAACATCCAGATGGTTGTGATCGATTATGAATAAGGTTGACACTATGACCCTACGGTCACTATGAACCTGCGGGCATGGGCACGAATGCGGGCGTGGGTTTGAATGTGTGCAGATTGTTTTTTCCAGGGTCGGGCACAAGACATATGGAAGGTTGAGAGGCTTGGCCATATAGATGGTTGAGAGAGATTAATGACCCTATGACCTTGCAGTCATAAGGCTAATAGAGCCAGAGGGATTACAAAATTACATCCATAATATCATTTGGAGCCAAGTCAAGAACCTATGGCCGCATGGTCATAGGGTTAATAGTGCTAAATAATCCTACTCTAATTCAATAATCTACACTCAAATTTTCCAGCAAGATGCAAGGTAAGATCGTCAAGATGCACATAACACGCATACAAGATGCAAAAAAGATGCAAAACGCAAGCCGCACAAGCAAGCAAATCTTGATTTCATGCATTGCTAATTCAATTTGTAATGGTAGCTTAATATCATAATAAACAAAGTAGAAGAAAACTCGGCGAGATGGGTATGTGGCCTCCTTCATAAAAGAGCACAATGCCCCCTCTTTTCGTCTCAATGTTGTTCACACCACGCTTCCGCCATTTGAAGATGCCTTGTGTGGCCTCTAAAGTCTCCTTTATCCCTTTCTCCTCTAAGAGTTTTATTTTGATACTCTATTTGCTGTCTGTGATCTGCTTGTAGAGGATATTATCATAAAAAATGAAGATCTGTTTGTAGAGGATATATCATAAAAAATGAAGGCGTTTTGTTTTTTTGGGAAAAAAGGTGCTACAAAAGAATACAACGTGTATTTTTGTGCAAAGGGTAGGAGAAGAAGAGAGGAGAGGAGGAAAGGGCGGGTGAGAGGGAGAGGGCGGATAGAAGAGCGGATGCCGGAGAGGGAGGCCGAGAGAGACACGGAGGGTATGAGACGAGAGAAGGAGACGGGTACAGAGGAGAGGAGGCGGGAATGTCCTTGCGCGCTTGAGGCGACCAGCACGAACCCTCGGCAGTGAAAACCTACAGTGGGCGTTACAGAGTTCGGGACAGAGAGGCTGGCCAATGCCAGCGTTTGTAACTGGCAAGGGATCATTTGTAGCGTTGCTCAGCCTGCCCGTATAGAGGCGTAGGTGAGCTGCTGAGTATGGGCTTCCCACAGGAGCTTGCCTCACACGTTTGGCTCGTTTAAGATATTACGCAGGGCGAGAGGGAGAGGGCGTGGACAAGCAGCCTGTTTCCGCCTGTGGCTTGTTTGGCCAGCCAAACGATGGTGTTAAGCACAAGCAGCCAAACGAGCCAGCTCTGCAGTGAACAGACTTGGTTGGAGGGCCTCATGACTACGTGACACATCATGAATTAGGAGGGATCTATGGTTGGAAAGAGGCGTCGTGATCGGGATTTGATCAACACTGTTGGATTCTCAAGTGAACTGCGGGTAAACTCGGGGATAAACTAAGGACGAACTCGCGAGGTGAACTAGAGGTAAACTAGGGAGACCTTTTCCGACAAGAAAGTGAATTAGGGAGACATTTTCCGGTAAGAAAGTGAATTAGGGAAACATTTTCCGGTAAGAAAGTGAACTAGGGACCAAAATATCAAGATTTAAATTTAAAAACACTCTCTAGAACATGCTACAAAATATAGCATAGTGGTTAGATGTTGAAAGCTTGAGCGGATGGTTCCAAGTTCGAATTCTCTTTTGTATTGAGCTCAACCCCTCCAAAATTTTCTAAGTCCCAAAAATCCCCATGGTATACCCTGAGTTCACCTCTAGTTCACTAGCCCGCAGGAATCCGACGATCTAGATTAGGCAAGATCGTGACGTCTTTCTTTAGTCCTAGATCCCTCCTGATTCATAATGTGTCATTTAGTCCTGTGGGTTGGCGGGGCCAGTTGCCATAGTCTATTATAATATATATTAAAAAACCTTCAAGAAAGGCACTGACAAAAGAGTTTACCAAGGAGCATGGCACCCTTGTTTTGAGAAAGAATCCACTGTAGTAACGATGGTTTAGCTTGATTAACTAAATCACGGTTTTGTTTTCTCGACCAACTCCCAACACGTCTTAACCTCAACCAAGTGTATCGTGAACTTGGAGTCAACTCAAGTTACTCACCAAACCTTCATCTGATCTAATTTCTTTAATTTAAGCTTTGTCTCTAAACCTTCATGATCTTAGTACGGCCCCACGATCTCTATTATAATAGACAAGGAGTGACACTTTATGCAATTGAGAAATTCTAGTAATTTAAATTATCTTTGAAAAGTAGATTTTCTCCTTCTTCTGAAGTTAATGGATTTTCCACTTTTATGGACGGCTTTATTTCCACCCCACAAAATTTGGCATTTAACATTACAAAGGAGAATTCACTACTATCAAATATGGATAAATGTTTTCTAAATAAAGAGAGTAATTAGAAAACATTTATATATATGTATGTATGTATATATATATATATATATATATATATATATATAATAAAGAGTAATTACATATTGTATATAAATGTTTATATGTGTGTGTGTGTGTGTGTGTATACGTATATATGTATGTAATATGTACATATATATATGTATGTATGTATGGATATATATACATATACATATATATATATGTGTGTATATATATATATGTGTGTGTGTGTATATATATATATATATATGTATATATATGTGTATATATGTATATATATATGTATATATATGTATATATATATGTGTGTAGATGTATATATATGTATATATATATACATATATATACATATATACACACACGTATATATATATATATGTGTGTGTGTGTATATATGTATATATATGTATATATATATATACGTGTGTGTATATATGTATATATATGTATATATATGTATGTATGTATGTATGTATGTATATAAAGTTTAAGCTTAGTAGATGAGATGGGTAAGATGCGAGGGACATGAAATGAGAAGAATGAGGTTGCACACAACGTTTTAGTCTAGTCTGAATATTTTCATTTTTATTAGTTTAGAATAATGGCTAAGGTTTAAAAGTTCAAGTGAAATTTTAAATAACCTTTTACATTAATTATTGAATTTGATTTTCTACTCACCATGGATCCCTATTCTCAATATTTTTTTCTCATCGTGGCACCCGTTCAAAAACAAAGGTGCCTAGGCATGTGTCTGATAAAAAAACGACGACGCTCGCACACGCGCTCGTAAAAATGGGCACCTCGTGCAAAAAACTACAACGGCACCTGCTAAAAAAACAACGTCACTCACTAAAAAATCAAAGGTGCCGGTGCCCACGCAGTGTCACAATCTCGTGCACCCCCGTACTGTCATAAACATTTTAAAATTTAAAATTTTGAATTTAATTTCCTCGTAAGGCTAGTTTTATGCACCCACGTCCGAGCCCATGTGCCCACTCCCGCACCCGCGCAATGTCACAATCGCATGCAAGCCTATGCCCGTGCCCACGTAGTACTGTCATAAACATTTTAAAATTTTAAAATTTGAATTTGTAAGGCTAGTGTCACACGTCCGCTCCCGTGCCGTGTCACAATCCCGCATGCCCGCACCCACACAGTGTCATAAACAAAAATAAAAAATAAAAAATTTAATTTTAATTTTACTTGTTAGGCTGGTGTCACGAGCTTGCGCGCCCACGCAGTGTCATAAACATTGGCCTATGAGAGCAAGCGATCAATAGGGCCTCCTTCTAAGGTATGTGATCTATTCTCCATAGGGATCTCCTTACAAGGCCTATGACCGAGTGGCCATAGGGGTCCCCTTATGAAAAGGCCTATGACCTAGTGACCATAGGGGTCCCTTCAAAAGGGTTTCCTTAAGGTGGATGGAAAAGAAAAAACAACAGTGCCTAGGCCCGCTATAAAATATCAAAATTTAGGCGAGAATTTCAAATTTACAATTTAGGCAGGAATTTCAAGTTTGAAATTCAAAATTTGGCGAAAGAAAAATAAAAATAGGGGCCTCCTTCTAAGGCATATGATGTATTCTCCATAGGGGCCTCCTTACAAGGCCTGTGATTGAGTGGCCATAGGGGTCCCATTTTAACAAGGCATGTGACCTAGTGGCCATAGGGCACCCTCATAAGGGTTTCCTTAAGGTGGATGGAAAAGGAAAATCTTAGAGGGCCTATGACCAAGTGGTCATAGGGGTCTCCTTATAAGGCCTCTATGACTGAGTGGCCAACCACAGATATTTTCTTACAATGCTTTTGAGCTAAGGGGTATCCCTATCATTGACATTCTATCATTGACATTGGCCTATGAGCAAGCGATCATAGGGGCGTCCTTCTAAGGCATGTGATCTATTCTCCATAGCGGTCTGTTTACAAGGCCTATGACTGAGTGGTCATAGAGGTCCCCTTGTGACAAGGCCTATGACTGAGTGGCCATAGGAGGGTTTTCTTAAAGCGAATGGAAAATAATAAGTTTACAAGTCTTGCGAACGACAAAGTGGCCATAGGGGTCCCATCACAAGGGTTTCCTTAAGTTGGATGGAAAAGATATGTTTACAATGCTTTTGAGCTAAAGGTTCTATCCACCATTGACATCGGCATATGAGCAAGTGGTCATAGGGATCTCTTTATGGGGAATGTGATCATGTGATCGAGTCGCCATAGGGGCCATAAGGGTCTCCTTGCAAGGCCTGTGATCAAGTGGCCATAGGGGTATCCTTGCAAGGGTTTCCTTAAGGTGGATGGAATAGAAACATCTTACAACGCCTATCACCAAGTGGCTATAGGGGTCTCCTTACAAGGCATGTGATTGAGTGGCCACAGAGATCTGCTTACAAGGCATGTGAGCTATAAGGTCTCCCTACCATTGACATTGGCCTATGTCGAGCAAGTGGTCATAGGGGTCTCCTTATAAGGCTTGTGAGTGGCCATAGGGGTCTCCTCATGAGAATTTTACTCAATATGGAGTGAAATGGAAAAACTTACAAGTGAAAAGATGCGGGGGAGAAGAGAGCTTGAGCTCTTGCATGCACACACACACAAAACCCTAAAAGAGAGCTTGAGCTCTTGCATGCACACACTCACAAAACCCTAAAAGAGGGCACACAAGGTGAGAGGCTGAAAATCTTCTTCTTCTTCTTCACACAACACTCAACACTCCATATACAAAGATAAGAGTACACACATATGAAAAGGTACTCAACCAAATACATACTAGGGTTCTCTATAGTGTGAACCCAACTAAATGAGCTGGCGCTATAACTATGCTAGTATCTAGAATGGCTATCACACAGCCTGTCATCCCACTGGCCGCATATCACCCATGATCTCACAAACCATGCCAGTGGTGTAAGTGTGGGGCCTATCCCCCAGGCGGGTCATCAATGTCCACGACCTCGCTAGATGAGCTCGATATCTCAACACTCCCCCTCAAGCTCAACTCCATCTCATGTACACCAAGCGAAGCCTTGAATCTGTGGAGCTTCTCTATACCCAATGCTTTGGTGAAGATGTCAGAGACCTGATCCTGTGTGGTGCTAACATAAACAAGGTCAACGTCTCCTGCCAAAACCTTCTCTCTGACAAAATGGTAGTGGACCTCTATATGCTTCGTGTGAGCATGAAAAACTGGGTTCCTGGGGCCAACTGTATACTGCTAATGTTGTCACAAAAAATGACAACTTGTCTATCCACTGATAGATCCAAATCTACAAGTAGCTTTCTTAACCAAGCTACCTCACATGCTGCCATAGTAGCACCTCTGTACTCAGCCTCTGTAGCAACCGTAGGCTTCTTCTTGCTGCTCCAAGTCACAGCAACACTCCCCAAAGAAAACATGAAGCCACTAGTAGATCTTCTATCTGAGATATGTGTACCTATCTACACATATCTCTATCCCAGTTTCATAAAATAGTCCACAATGCAAAATAGACCTCACATACCTCAATATGCATCTCAATGCATCCAAATGCGACTTTCGAGGAGGAACCTGCATAAACTGACTCACTAACCCAACAGCATAGCTCAAATCTGGCCTAGTGATCATCATATATATCAAGCTTTCTATTGTGCGCCTATACATAGTAGGATCCTCCAAAATCTCTCCTGAATCTACACTCAACTTGCCATTCTGATCCAATGGCACTGAGATAGGCTTAGAGCCTATCATACCGTACTTAGACAACATGTCCAAGCCATACTGTCTCTGCAGTAATCCAATACCATGTGGTGACCTAATCACCTCAATGTCCAAGAAATATCTAAGCTCCCCCAGATCCTTCATCTCAAATTTTTGTCTAAGCAAGATCTTTACATCAAAGATCTCTACATCATGGTCCCCCGTAATAATGATCAGGTCATCTACATAGATGACAACAAGCACAACTCCTCTATCACTGTGTCTCACATACAGTGAGAAATCTGCATTGGCTACATGAAAGCCAATAGTGACAAGATATTTAGAAATCTTGTCAGACCACTCTTGGTGTTTGTTTTAAGCCATACAAGGCTTTCTTCAACCTATAAACATGCTCCGGGTGACTCACATCCTCATAACCAGGTGGCTAGAACATATACACCTCTTCCTTCAAATCCCCATGCAAGAATGCATTCTTTACATTCATCTGATGTAAAGACCATTTCTTTGACACAGCCACTGCTATCACAACTCTCACTGTTGCCATCTTGGCAACTGGGCTAAAAGTTTCCTCATAATCAATGCCATATGTCTGTGTGTATCCTTTGGCTACCAATCTAGCCTTGTACCTGCTTATGCTTCCATCACTGTTATGTTTTACTTTGTACACCCACTTGCATCCAATGGCTTTCTTGCCTTCAGGCAATTGCACTAAATCCCAAGTCTCATTTCCATATAGTGCATCCATCTCCTCATCCATAGCTTTCTCCCAACACACATTTCCAACAGCCGCATCAATGTATGTGGGCTCTACAACCTGCACAACTTTTGCCATGTATGCATAGTGATGTGCCACATAACCATCATAGGTAAACCTCTACACAGGATTCTTCAGTCTCCCAAATCTTCGCAGTTTTACATTCATGGCTTCCATAACCTTCTTTACACCAGGTGTTCTCATAGCTGGTATCCCAAGCTTCTCATCAAGGCTCATCTCTGAGCCACTAGACTCTCCATCATTATGAGAATGCCCTGCAGAAATGGTAGGCATACTAAGGGGCTCAACCACTTTCTTTTTACCTTTATGTGATGTACTAATCACATTTGCAGGATTGGTATTATGACGCAGCCTACCACTCCATGGTCTATCAACTGAACCACTAGAGGAGGACTCTCCTGATCCACTCAAAGACTGTGATTGCTGACTTGCATTCTATGTAACCACATTTCCACTTATATCAGCTCCAACATCTTCTTTTTTAGCAGCATACCAGCTGCTTATCTCATCAAAAACAACATCCGTGCTTACCCTCAACTCGTGTGTAGCAGGGTTATAACACCTGTATCCCTTTTGCTCAAGGGAATATACAATAAATACACATTATTTAGCTTTCGAGCTTAGTTCTCAACTCATTTGGCACATGCACATATGCAATGTATCCAAAGACTTTCAAATAAGACAAATCACGTTTTCTACTAGTAAACCTCTCCTCTGGAGTTACATCATGTATGGCTGCAGTTGGAGTCCTGTACATGATGTAAACTGCTGTAAAAACAGCCTCAGTCCAATAGCTATGCAGGGGCATATTCTTCTCTTCCATCAATGCTCGCGCAATCTCGGCAATGTGCCTGTTTTCCACTCAGCAACTCCATTTTGCTGCGGAGTGTACAACTCCATTTTGCTACAGAGTGTATCTGCATGTAAACTGTCTCCGAATACCATTCTTCTTCAAAAATTTAGAGAACTCATTGGAGAAGTACTCTCCCTCTCCATCTGACCTTAGGCACTTTACATATTTCCCTGTTTGCTTTTTAACCATAACTCTAAAATTCTAAAAATGAGTGAACACCTCACTCTTCTCCTTCATGAAGTATACCCACACTTTCCTTGTGTGGTCATCATCAATAAATGTCACATAATACCTGTAGCCTCCTATAGACATGGTCTTTGTAGGACCCCATACATCTGAATGCACAACATCTAGTGCATTTCTGCTCACATTTCTGTTACGTGGAAATACATGCTTTGTTTGCTTTCCAAATTGGCATGCTTCACATATTTTCTGCATACCTTCAACTTTAAACTTGGACAGCCCTGTCAGAATTCCTTCAGTCTCTGCACATTCACATGTCCAATTCTTTTATGCCAAATATCTGTGTCTGCAACAATACCTGAACCATTTGCAAACATCACATCACTCACTTCAGGCATGTTTACATTCAATGTAAACATTCTACCCACTCTGTTGCCTTTTGCAACCAACTTGCACTTGTCTTTAAAGTCTTCAACATAACAACCATCAGGGTTAAACCGAACCTACAAACCCTGCTCAATCATCTGGCCAACTAAAACTAGATTCTTTGTTATGTTCGTAACATGAAGTACATCTACAAGTATATCACTTTGCCATCCTGCATAGACAATGGCACATCTCCAACATGGGCAATTGGATGAGCAGTGTCATGCCTTGTTTCCTTAAAACCTAGTCTTTCAAGGTTTTTCATCTCCTTGAACCACTCCCCATGACTTGTCATGTGGTTCGAAGCACCTGAATCAACATACCATACATCATCTTTACGTTCTGCTTCAACATTTTCAGACATGGCATTAACGACATGCTACATAACAAACAATCTTTCATTATCCTCATTATTTTGTGAAGGTTGTTGGTCCTCACCCAAGCTCTTCTCTTCTATAATCAACATAGATACCAAATCTGTGAAATTGGGAATGTTTTCTCGAGTTTGAAGACGTCTTGAATGCCTTGTATTGTGGCCCGAGACCACGTAGACAGACTTCCACCTTATCATCATCATCTACTAAAATGCCAATAGATGCAAGGGATTCTACAATACCTTTATCTTCAATGCATAGTCATTCACAGACATACTCTTTTTCTCCATAGTATGAAGTTCATTCTTCAACTGTATCTTTCTTGCCTTGGTATTCATTTCATAGAGTTTTACCAAGGTGTCCCACGCCTCCTTGGGGGACTTGGCATCCTGAATGTGCCCAATCATGGTGTCATGCATACTGATAGAGAGCCAATTCATAACTTTTCTGGCTCCTTGGTTCCAATCCTTGAACTCTTTCACATCTGCAGCAGCAGTCGGATTGATCTCCGGTATCTCCGATGCCTCTTCATGCTCACCTTCTATGTAGTCCTAGTAACCCTTTCCCATCAGGAAATTTGTCAGTCTGAACCTCCAAGCATGGAAGTTGTTCTTATCAAGCTTCTCAGCAACAATCTGGTTTATGCCATCATTTGACATCTTGCAAGACACACAAATTTACTAGACACAGCACTCTGGTTTATCCTGCACACAAACTGCTGTATTTTCTGCAACGGTACTGTACTACACTCAAATGTCACAACCAGTGACCTCAATGTGCATACATAAACCCAATGGCAACTGTTGACCTCCTTGCAGCACACACAGTGTCTGCACAGCCAATCTGTCTTCCTGCATTTCTTAAAACAGAGTTCTACAGAGAATCGATGACTTACCCGCCCGCAGAGCTCGAAATCGCCTGGTTTCTAAAAAACGGAGGTCGTAACGTGCTTGAAACGCGTTTTCACCTTGACAAATGATGTCCGATAGGACGGTATAGTTTCCCTATAGCTTAACTCTCGCAAAGAAAGCTCCTCAATCAAAGATCGTTTGTCGGTGCCTCCCGTAGAGCTCTCGACAAGGGTGTAGTCCACCAACATAAATAGGGAAGAGTAGTTGAAGCTCTTACTCTCGTACCGCTTCCTGTGCTTCTCTTGCTTCCAGCTCAGCCCTTAGCATGAACCAGGCTCTGATACCATGAAAAGATGCAGGGGAGAAGAGAGCTTGAGCTCTTGCAAGAGCACACACACACTCACAAAACCCTAAAAGACAGCACACAAGGTGAGAGGCTAAAAATCTTCTTCTTCTTCTTCACACAACACTCAACACTCCATATACAAAGATAAGAGTACACACATATGAAAAGGTACTCAACCAAATACATACTAGGGTTCTCTATAGTGTGAACCCAACTAAATGAGCTGGTGCTATAACTATGCTAGTCTCTAGAACGGCTGTCGCACACAGCGTGTCATCCCACTGGTCGCATATCACCCATGATCTCACCAACCATGCCAGTGGTGTAAGTGTGGGGCCTATCCCCCAGGCGGGTCATCAGTGTCCACACCACCTCACTAGATGAGCTCTATATCTCAAAAACAAGGTCTATGACTGAGTGGCCATAGGGGTATCCTCTCGAGGGTTTCCTTAATATGGATGAAAAAAGAAAATATCTTCAATTTTTATGACCGAGTGGCCATAGGGGTCACTTACAAGACCTATGACCGAGTGGCCATAGGGAAATGCTTATAAGGCCTACGAGCTAGAGGGCTTCCATACCATTCACTATGTGACCGAGTGGCCATAGGGGATCTTCTCACAAAGCCTATGACTGATTGGCCATAGGGGTGTCCTCATGAGTTATTCCATATGGTGGAGGGAGAAGAAAATGGTTACAAGGCCTATGACCTGGTGGCCAAATGGGTCTCCTTATAAGTCCTATGACTGAGTGGCCTAGGGATTTGCTTATAGGTCCTATGAGTGGTGTTCAATGCTCTTCCCTATCTAAGGCAATGGAGTCACGTGTGCTCTTGATTATGCAAAGCAATAAACATCTAGCACTCTCACCAAAAAGTAGGGAATGGGATGGCTAACTAACCATTATTTCTTGATTGTATGCAGGGATGGGATTCATGTGCAGTGATAGACTCGACTCGCACTACTCTGGTGTGCTTATTGGGGAAGGCAATGTATCAGTTGTGGTTGAGTTGTGTGTGGAGAAGGATGCAATCCTTCTCTTTCCAACAATAGATGCATCGACAATTTGGGGCACTTTTCTTCTGTACTGTCAAATGAGGGTGAGGTTAGTATATCCATGGATGATATTTACAACATCGGTCTTATACATTGGCCCATCAAAATAATCACAACAATGGATGGACACGCTTTGTTTTACAGTATGAGGATTTTTATAAAATGAATGAAACATATGACATGCACATTGAGCATGTTGTCTTGGTAGAGCCACTCTCAAGGAAAATAAAGTATTGCTTTCTAAAGAGAAAGCCAAAGACATCAATAGTGCCATCAAAGAAAAGCAAACAAATGTCATTGGATTTGGTGCAATTGGTTTAATCCATATATTGTTGTGCAAATAGTTATTGTCAATGTCCAAAACGTGATAATATTCCAGCTCTGGTGCAAGGAGTTTTGGGGTCTTGCAAAAGAGAACAGACTTATGTGTATGACAGTCTTTGTTTCTTGGCACCAAAACCAAACGTCTACAAACAGTCTTTGTTTCTTGGCACCAAAACCAAACATCTACAAATAAGGACTTTGTGTTTTCTTTAAATAGTGAGGAGGTGTGTTGCAGAGCCTAGTATAAAATGCACATCATTTCAAAAACATCGTTCTATTGCTACCATGAAAAGTTTGAGAATGGTGTTCGTTGCACAGTGCATGTGGCAATATGGGTGTTATACAAAAAGGGTGAGAGCATACAAAAATGGGAAGGGCAATCATATAAAGTTCTGTAGAGACTAACTCAGAGAGAATGCTACATAAGAGTAGAACAATGGAATATGGTACTAGGGAGACCCTGCTTGTGATACCAAACACATACAAGTAGGCGACATTTTACACGATGTCAACAAAATGCTTGAGAGATTGAATTACAAGCCAATGTCTAGCACTACCTTTAACATGATTTAGAATACAAAGTTTAAACATGTGACTGTCAAAAACAAGAGTGTTCTCCGAGTGTAGTGTTTGCAACAGAATTAAGTCTCAATTGGAATCAACAAAGGACGAGAACATGATCGAGAAGCTAAAGGAAGATCAAAGAGTACACATGATGCAACCACGAAGTTGTAGAAATGTCTACTACAAATGGAGTAACATGTGAAATCAAAAAAGTATGATAGTGCATATCAACAGTATCATTGAGACTAGTATGATAACTCATGGACATGGTCATGGGTTACATGGACATTTCTCCTTGAATGGTTTGTGGCCCTCAAACCCCAATGCCACAATTGGTTCACTTGCATTTTGCTTACAAAAATTTGGAAAGGAATGAAGCACATGACCTAGGAGATCTATGCAACGATGGTATGCCAAGTAGAAACATAACATTATTCAAAGCATTGAACTCAAGAAATGCTATAGACCACCACTACAAAATGACAGGCATGAATGACTTGGTCATTTCTACAATTAAAAGGTCACTATTATTGAAGGAGGTAATGAGATAACTTCAAGTGTTCAGCCCTTAGAATCGGATCATCAAGAGGTTACTAAAGGTTCTCAACTCTTACAATCAACATTTACTAAGCATTTTTCAAATTCCCAACCCAATCTTACATTTTGCACATTTCCTGAGATTGGATAACTATGCAGCAAAAAATAAGAATCGTTATTTGTTTGCTTACTTTTCCTTGCTAGTTGCTAGAGAGGTTTTCAGAAAAGTGCAGTTGCATTTCTTGATGGTGGGTCATACACATGAGGGCATAGATGCATTCTTTAGTAGGCTTTTAGAGAAGTTGCGAACTGGTATGACATTCACTTTTTCACATCTAATGGATACAGTTACGTAATGTGAAAGCTCATTACCGATACCGTTTTTGGTAACATGAGTTTGAGACTTCAAAGTCTTTGTTTTGACGAGTACATATGCGATGGCAAGAAAGTCTAGTGGGACACTCAAAACCCTTATAATTTCATTTCTTATGCAAGAGAAAATTTTGGTAATGCAATACAAAGTCCAACCAAAATCACTCGATTAGATGCCAAAAGAATAAGGAATTGAGTTATGGGGAAGAGAGACAATAAAAGGAAACCAATGCTACCATGAGGTTGCTTTGATGTAGTGCCTATAAACTGAATATGTGAGGGACAGTCCAATGGTGGTTCAAAGGGATCAGAGGCTACCTAGAGTTTTGGCAAAAGTGGTCATAGAAGAAGGAAAAGGAAGCAGCATGCACATAATACATTGACCCGGTTATTTCATACAAGAAGAATATAGTTGATGAGCTACAAAAGACAACCAACAAGTGTGTTGGGAATTACAAAGGGTTTTGGCCAAAGACTTGAGGAACCCACCATATGCAATAGATAGAAGAAGAGTTAGATGAGTTCCAAGGATATGAGGAGTGGAATGACCACTATTGTGGTCCTCTAAGTGGGAGTCCACAAAGGATGTTTTCAAACCACACATTAATGTGCAAAAAGGTGACATTATTCTTGTGAGGCCAGGAGAGCCCGAGTACCAAATATGGTTAGGAGTTACAGAGTCAAATGTTGTTATGAGGTACCACACCTCCAAGAGGGAACTCAATGCATTCACCTAAAGGATGAGCAATAGAACAAAACTGTTATAGGGCACTTACCAATGTTTCAAACTTGAGTCCCTTGAGGCCTCCAAGATCACTTTCTAAGCTCCAAACCTCCAAGCTCCACCTCCACGCCATCACCGTAGAGTCGTGCACATCGTCGCATAAGGAAATCCCTCTCTCTCACTCTCCCACACAAGCATGAATTATACAAACATAGAAGAGGCACAAATGCTAGAACTCTCTCTCAATCTCTCTCAAGACACAAGGAAGAGCTCTCAATAGCACAAAGGGGGATTGTGTCTTTTCATTATAAGAAAATGCTTCATATACATTTGGCCCTTATTCACACTTGGGCGCCCAACACTAACTTAACTAGGCCTTGGGTGGCCAATATATCATAATGTATAACTTTTATAGTGATGTTTCATGACACTTATTAATTTCCTCAATTGGAGGAGCATACTTGTTAATCCAAAATGGGATTAGAATCCCCCCCTTCCTGATGTAGGTTCTCTCCTCAGAACCTGTTGGCCGAGGTCTAAAGACCTGCTCACCAAACTCATGTCGGTCAAAATTTTGGCGTGACTGAAGCTTTCTAAGGGTGCATCTGAATGCTGAGTGTGAGCGCCAAAACCCTGTGTCCACCATGTCTTCGAACGTGACATGCATGCCACACCTTAGACAATGGTAATACAACATCATACCCAAGTCAGATGGTCCTTGATTCATATCAAACTGCAGTTGCCATCATAGGGCTCTTTGGGTTGATCAATCATGTCAAATTGCAGTTGCTCAACTTCATAGCCATCATAGGGCTCTTTGGGTTGATCAATCAGGACCACGAGCAATTTCAAAAATCGGACACTTGCCATTATTACTCGGTTTGGGATACGGCGGCGCCATGCCTGTATCCAAGTGAGCACATGTTTCCTTTTCTCCCGTATGTCTGTAAAGGTTGCTGGCATGCAGACTGGGAAATTGTAATAGACATGGGAGTCGCGCGCACTGCTTGGCCTCCTGAAACTCTAGTGGAGTCCATCTTCTCTTTAGGGGCATGTACAATGGGCCAACTTATTGATTTGGTGATGCACACATATAGACTTGGCTGTACTTTGGAATTGTTAAGTATTCTTTCTGCCAGTCTAGTATTCCAAAATCCTCTAGTTTGGGTTTTGCCTCATCTGTGACAATTGTGGCATAGTTGCCTCTTATGTGTATGGGGTGAGCCTTTGTCCACCTGCGTGAAAGCAATAAGTGATCGTGAAAGTGACAATTCTAGTCTCCAGAAGGTCAGCCAATTAAGGATTGGCCAATTTTGTGTGCCGTGCTACATTAGCCCACAATGTACCCTCTCCATCCAAGAGAAGCATTAGGAAGTGAATGGGGTCTTCTTGGGCCCTTTAATTTGCCCAAGCCTAATCAAGGTGATTAACGAATAGCCAAATGGGGGGTTGCCATGTGGACTGAAATGTTGGGTTTGTAAGAGAGGTGTAAGAGTGGTCAGAGGGTGCACTTTTTTCCCCAAAAAGGGGGGAGGCAATTTTACAATTTTCAGACCTCCATAACTTCTACATACAAGCTCCGATTTGAGCGGAGATTATAGATCCGTGATCTACGCATCAAGAGCTTTCCATAGATATGTTACATGATATGGTTTTGTCCGCTAGATTTTAAATTCCATTTTCCCTCCAAAATTCAAATTCGAATAAAGTAGCCGTTTTGAAGCTTCTAATTAGAAAACGTTTCTTCTTAAGAGAAAAGGTTTGACTCCTTAAACTGCCAAATAAAAGGGCCCAAGAAGCCTTCCATTGAGGTCCTAATGTAGTTCTTCTAAATTTGGGCAAGGTGCTCATAGAAGGTATGGCACATAAGGCTGTTTTGTTGGTGTGACCTCAAAGTAGGCTTTTGATATAAAAACCTTCGAGTTGGTTCAAAGGGTGTTACTTGCATTAGTACTTTAAACATCAGCTTTGGCTCTTTAACAGAGGATTGCAAGCACAAATGAAGCCCTCATATTATGCACCAGACAATAAATCCAAAATTGTATCATCAGTGATTATGAAAGCTTCAATATTGTCCTCTGCGGAATAGGATAGCCTACCTCCTAAGGTTGCCATTGGGGAGACAGATTGGGTGCTAGTATCTCCACGGGGGGCAACAAGGTTAGTGGGAAAATCTATCTACTGAGGAGTAAAAGTAGAGAATATGCAGTCGACCCGAGATGTGTTAGAAGGTGGGGCATTAGGATAGGCATTAAAGAAATTACTAGCAACATTAGAATATACAGGGTAAGTGGAAATTGAAGATGAAGACGAGGCCTCTTCCTGCCTATGAGACCCTCGCCCCCTCTACGGTGTCCCCTCCAAGGGCGCTGGCGGAAGCGGCATCAACCTCTCACGCGGGGCAGAGATCCACACTCGAGGCCTCACCCACGGATGTACAAACAAGAGACTAGCCCGATGGTTCCTCCGAAACCGAACCCGGAATAACTTCCCTCACTCGGAAGGCACGGGCAATTCCTCCACAAAAATCATCTAATGGGAGAATTGATCTAACGAGTCAAAGTCTTAGCTAACCAAACTGATCCGACCGAACCCGAAAGTTACATGGCGAGATCAAGGAAGAGACTTACACTTGGTCCATAAAATCACTGCCTTTTTCTCCCTTTAATGAGGAACAGCCGGCCAAATTCCCTCCCACAGAACAAGGTCTTCCTAGGACTTAATCTCTAACTAACATAACTTAATCGTAACTATTTGTATCGCAAAGGAATCCCCCAATCCAGCCATGGGTTAGCCAACAACCCAACAACTGTATTGGTGGGATTCCTTTATAAAACTTTGATTATGTTTTGCCTGGGTACCGACGAGAAAAAGAGCTCCTAGGCCCCCTAGCTGGTGCTTCAAGTAAAATTCAAGGTAATCATACCACTTACACACCCAATATGAAATTGCCATTTTAATAGATTCGACTGTCTTTAAAACAATCTTCAATGAAAACCATATTATTACTGATCATAATCCTCCAAAATATTGAGTCCATTGTTTTACAAAAATATATCATCCGGACTCTCCGTTGAAGACCACCTGGTCAACCAATGAGATCCAATATCAAAATTCAGTTCACAAAAGTAATTCCCTTCAGTTCATTTGTATCTTTCTCGACGTACGCATGGGTGTCCTAGCAACCATGAGCCCGTGCATCACCTTAGGTGTCCTAGCACTTCACTTAAGGACTGCTTTGTCGGCCCTTTCCCATCGTAGCGGAAGCACACCATTTTAACCATGCCGAGGTTGGTCAAGACCTCGACAGGCTTTGCCACGAGCGACTTTCCGCTAGCTATTGCAAGGAGTCTCTCCTTAGTTAATCACATACCAAATGCTTCCTCCAGCATTCTGGCATAAAACAGTCCTTTAAAAGAAAACAGAGGCTCTATGCAAGTAGTACTCCCGATTTAAGTTTGATTCCACAAAACCCTTTTCCCATAATCCATATTTTCTTAATGAGAATCATTGATCTCTCATCAAGGTAATCTAAACTTCCAACTTGATTCTTGGTGATTTGAGTTAAAGGAAAACTACGCTAATTCAATGGTGGTCTATTCTTTGTGTCAAGATTTGGAATTGGTCATCATCATGAGGTTTTTTCTTGATTCAGATTCCAAAGATGGGCAAGTAGTTTACTGGCCGCCATTCTCACAGTGTCATGGTCTAAATTATTCGTTTTACTTCTAACTTTGATTCCTAAGGATTTTCTTCAGATAAAAATCTATTGAACTTTTAATCGTAAGGAAAATTCCGACTTTATGAATTTCATTCCTTCCGGAACCACAATAGAATTAAGAAATAGTCCTATACGAGAATATCAGGTTTTTATAAAAATACTCTTCTTCCACTAATCCAATTTTGGGTTTATATCAATTTGGTGATTTATCCACATAAAAATATCTAAGAATATTCTTTCCACCAATTTAATTATTAACATTAAAATACCCTAATTTTCTAGGTGGAATTATGGTAAAAAATTTTCTTTTGTCAAAATTAATTTAAAACTTTTTCTACTTAAAATACCATAAAAATTCTTCTTTTTTTATTAAATACAAATACCATTTTTTACATAAGGCAAAAATTCCTCTTTTTGCATTTAAATGATTGAATTCTGAATGTCATGGGAATTCCTTGGCATCTTGAGTATCTCTGCCTTGACTCTCTGACACATTAAGCATTGCTGCACATGATCAAGTACATCCTTTTTGAGTCCTGGTGGCCAGAAGAAGCTTTTCTTCACATACATATATGTTTTTATAAACCTTGGATGTCCACCTATCAGGCTATCATGGGCTTCTCTCAGAATCTTATCCTTTATTTCCACATCATTGGGAATGCATAATGGATTATTATAATACATGCATCCTTCATACAATTTGTACCCAAGAACTGGACTCATTTCTTGAGGAGTCTTGCTTTCCTGCATCAGAAGGGTAGCAATAGGGGCAAAGAATTTGTCATGCATGAGTCTCTCCCTTGCTTCATTGATCAATGGATTTGACACCACTGTAATTGCGCAGGCAAGGAGGCTTTTCTACTGAGCGCATTTGCTACCACATTTTCTTTTGTTGGCCGCCGATACTTTATTTCAAAATCAAATTGATGCAGGGTCTCCATCCATCTCCTTTGATGCATGTTGAGATCCCTTTGGGTAAAGATCCACTTTAGACTCTGATGATATGTCGTCAAGGTGAACCTCTGTCCTCCCAAAAGATAATGTCTCCACAACTTCAGAGCATAAACTACTCAGAGTAACTCCAAGTCATGGATGGCATAATTTCTCTCATGTGTTCTGTGCTTTCTAGATTCATAGGCCATTGCATGACCTTCCTGCATAAGAGCACTGCCTAAGGCAAAACCACTGGCATCAGTAACTACCTTAAAAGGTTTGGTAAAATCTAGCAATTTAAGGACAAGGTTGGTTACTAGGGCTGTCTTTAGCTTATCAAAGGCACTTTGACACATAGCAGTCCATTAAAATAGGGTACTCTTCTTGAGAAGATTAGTTAAAGGGGATGCTATTAGAGCATACCTGGGTATAAAGATTCTATGACATCCGATTAATCCTAGGAATCCTCTGACTTCTTTTACCGTCTTGGGTTCCGGCCACTCTACGACTGCTTGGGTCTTTGCGGGGTCAAGAGAAATCCCATCTCTAGACACTATGAATCCCAAGTATTCAGCAGAGAAAGAACACTTGCTCTTTTTTGCAAAGAGTTGGTGCTTCCTTAGAATTTCCAGGACCTTGTGCACATGATCTTTATGATCTGCAACATTCTTTGAGTATACCAAGATGCCATCAAAGAAGACAAGAACAAAATCATCCAAGTATTCTCTGAGGATATCCTGCATAAGATGATTAAACGTCCTTGGGGCATTAGTTAATCCAAATGGCATGACTGTGAACTCATAATGCCCATAGCAAGTGTTGAATGTTGTCTTTGGGATGTCTTGTTCCTTGATTTTGATCTGGTAGTACCCGGATTTGAGATCTATCTTTGTGAACACTTGGGTTCCACTTAACTGATCCAGAAGTTCATCAATCCTAGGGATAGGGTACTTATTCTTGATTGTTAGCTGATTCAATCCTCTGTAATCAATCCTCTGTAATCAATATAGAGTCTTAATGTTCCATCTTTCTTCTTCTGAAGAGAACAAGCGCCCCCAAGGTGAAACACTAGGTCTGACGAATTCTTGCTCTAACAGTTGTCTTAACTGCTCCTTAAGTTCTATGGCTTCAGGGACTAACATTTTGTATGCACGCTGGGCTACTAGCTGAGCTTCGGGGGTAAACCCGATCTCATGATCTACTTTGCGAGTCAGAGGTATCTCAGTCAGCTCTTTAGGGAGCACATATGCATACTCACTTCACCACTCTGGTTCTTTAGCCTTGCATTTTATGTCTACCGGATTCATCTTAACAACATAATCAGCTCTTTAGGGAACACATCTACATACTCACTTAACCACTTTGGTTATTCAGCCTTGCATTTTATGTCTACCAGATTCATCTTAACAACATAAACAGCTTGGCACCTATTTGTTAGCCCTTTTAACAATTTAGAAGCCTTAACTAATTGCAACACTGGGGATCGAAAAATTCCAGTTCCATGAACTTTATTCCCGTGAAGGACAAGGAAAGAAATGGTTCCATTGTGACAATGAATGTCAGCTTGATTCTTATGGAACCAATCCATTCCAAGGATTCCATCATAGATTCCCAAGGGTAGGACTCTGAACTGGAAATCTGTAATGTTCCCATCTAGACTAAACTGAATAGGGTCTATCTTAAGGTGTGTGAAAATAATCTTTCCACTGGCCAATTCCACTTGCATAGGTTTCCCTAATTTTTTATTTAAGACTAACTTACACAGACATCCTGGGTAAATAAAAGAATGAGTATTGCCTGAATCAATCAAAAGCTTAAACTGCTTACCTTGGTACTCTGCTGGAGTTTGGAGGACTGAGAATTGACAATTCTGCCCCTAATGCTCAATTGCGGCATGGATTTATCCTTTTTCTTCCTCCACTTCCTGAGCTATAGTGGTGGCTCTCGCTGCTGGAGTCTGAGGTGGAACTCTCTCTCTTTGGTTTCCCCAATCCTAAGAGGGAGTTCGAAGACTACTTTGCATGGAGGCTGCAGGCTGAGCTGGCATTCTTCTTGGGTTGCCCTGATTTTAGTGCGGAGGGCCCTGATTGGATTGGTACGAAGGAGTCTGTATGTGAACTCTGGGACCTTAGCTTCCTTGGCCCACAGACGGAGATGGGCAATCTTTGAGTTGGTGCCCAATCCCCTGACATCCGAAACACCTGTTCTTACTTTGAAGCTCTTCCCTATGTATTCTTGAAAGAGCCGGAGTTCCTGAGAAAGTGCTTCGAAGGAAAAGGTCTTTCTTCATTCCTGAAACTCCCTGTCTCTCCAGATTCTGATTGGGACCTTGGTGTCTCTTTGGAGGCGGAAGGTTGGAAGAACTTCCCGGTGTTTGGAATCTCTTGAAGGATGAGGGAGCTAGCTTTGGTGGGACTTTAACGATAAAGGCTTTGGGCGAAGTCCTTCGCCATTCTTACAGCTTCAGCCATGGAAACTGGCTTGGCATTCTTGACCAGGGTGTCCAAAGGTTTGTTCATTCCTCGAATGAACATAGCCATGAGTTGCTCTTTGTCTAGCAGTGGTGAGTACTTGAGGAGAAGAGTAGCTAGCGATATTCTTCAATAGTTTTGTTCCCCTAGTTTAACTCTAAGAATTCGTTCATCTTGGTTTCTAAAAATCCAAGGGGACAAAATCTCTTTCTTAGATAAGCTTTGAGATCATTCCAAGACTAGGTGTTCCTATCCAGCTGGTTGGTGTCACAATGGTTTCTCCATGCCACCCTGGCTGTTTCCTGAATCTTCAGTCTTGCGAGAGCCATTTTGCTCCTCTCGTTGTATCCGGTGACATCAAAATATTCCTCCATGGCCTCGACCCACTTCTCCACGACCTCACTCAAGTTCTATCCTTCACCCTTGAAGGGACTTGGCTGAGTTCTGTCAAGGCCCTTGAAGGGCCTTGAACATCGAGGTCAAGCTCTTCCTCATTCTGTGAGAGAATCTGGCTGTCGGCCAGATTCCCAGGGTTCGCTTGCCTCATGATTCTGCCAAAAATGATACATTATTAAATTTTTATTTTGATTTCGTCAACAAGATCCTAAGACTTAAGAGGTTTGGAAAATAATTGCTTAAACAAGATAAACGATCTTATTGGAGATCTATGACATATGTCTGTGGAATAGATCTTGTTTTTTCAATTCGTCATATAATAAACAATCACTTATATAATAGGGAATTTTTTACAAAACATTTCTTTATTTATATAAAGGTTACAATATGTACATAGAGAGCATCTCGCCTCCAGAAAGTCAAAACCTCCGTGCGGGAAATGCATGACAGCGATACTGGGCTACAGACATGCCCCGATACAAATGTTTCCTCACTGCCAAAGGAGCTACTATCTTACTCTTTGGAATAAAGCAGCTAAGAAGTCTATAGATATGGCAGGAAAGTCTGAAATCTCGAGGCATGGGGGGATATAGAATAACACCATGAATCACTTTTAGCCTCATCAAGACCATGGCCAACGAGATATTCTCCCTCAGCATCATGCGCTGGTCGTAAGAGGCATGGACATCCTTCCTTGCAAACCACTTATGTTGCCATCTCTCCGCTGGGTCTGGGAAATATAAATCCCCGAAATGGTGTGCGAGTCTGGCTCTTCTCGTTTGAGTCATAGATAGCAAAAGAGACGATATGCTCGAAGGTAAAAGCAGTCATATCCTGTGACTGGATAAGCATGGAACTTCCATGCTAGGCGAAAGCAGTCATATCCTGTGGACTGGGTGAGATCAAAAATACCGGATAAGCATGGAACTTCCATCTATAAAACCAAATTCATTGATTAAAAGTTTTCATTAATGAAGCTTAAGGAATGAAAATACAATACGTAAATGCTCTTTCTGATTTTTTCTTATAATTTTTTGATAAGAATTCATTTTTCCTTCTTAGCTTTTCACAAAGCTGTAATACCAGCTGTGAGACCCCCGCCCCCTCTGCAATGCCCCCTCCAAGGGTGCTGGTGGGGTGGAAGTAGTATCAGCCTCTCGCGCGTGAGGCAGGGATCCACACTCGGGGCCTCGCCCCCCCACAGATGTCCGCACAAGAGACTAGCCCGATGGTTCCTTCGAAATCGACGAGCCCAAAAAAACTTCCCTCACCCAGAGGGCACGTGAGATTCCTCCAAGACAATCATCTAATGGGAGAATTGATCTAACGACTCAAAGTCCTAGTAACCAAACTGATCCGATTGAACCTGAAAGTCACAGGGCAAGATCAAGAAAGAGACTTGCACTTGGTCCATACAATCAACGTTTTTTTCCCTCTTTAGTAAGGCACATCCGCCGTTGATTCCCTCCCATAGAATAAGGTCTTCCTAGGACTTAATCTAACTAACGTAACTTAATCGTAACTATTTGTATATCGTAGGAATCCCCCGATCCAGCCTAACCCCAATCGGTCGCCCGGGTATCGGCCAGTCTAACCCCAATCGACCGCCAGGGTATCGAGAAAAAGAGTTCCCAGGCCCCTAGCCAGCACTTCAAGCAAAATTCAAGGTAGTCGTACCACTTACACACCCAAACCAATATGAAATTCGGCTCTCTTTAAAACAATCTTCAATGAAACCATAGTATTACTGAACATAATCCTCCAAAATATTGAGCCCATTGTTTTACAAAAATATATCTTCTGGACTCTCCGTTGAAGACCAGCTAGTCAACCAACGAGATCCAATATCAAAATTCAATTCACAAAAGTAATTCCCTTCAGTTCATCCGTATGTTCCTCGATGTATGCATGGGTGTCCTAGCAACCGCCCGGCGAGCCCGTGCATCACCTGGTCATAACCCTCTAGGATCCTACTTATGTGTCCTAGTAGTTCACAAAGGGACCGCTTTTCGTCTATCCTCACCCATTGTATCGAAAAGCGCACCATTTTAACCATACCGAGGCTGGTCTCTCAAGACCTCGGCAGGCTTTGCCGCCGCGAGCAACGTCCCCCGTGACGACTCCCCACCAACTGTTGCCAACGAGTCTCTCCTTAGTTAATCACATACCAAATGCTTCCTCTAGTATTCTGGCATAAAACAGTCCTTTAAAAGAAAACAAAGGTTCTATGCAAGTAGTATTCCCGGTTTATGTTCCCAATTTATGTTTGATTCCACAAAACCCTTTTCCCATAATCCAGATTTTCTTAATGAGAATCATTGATCTCTCATCAGGGTAATCTACCCATCATTTGACTGAACTTCCAACTTGATTCTTGGTGATTTCCGTCAAAGGAAAACTACGCTAATTCAACAATAGTCTATTCTTTGTGTCAAGATTTGGAATTGGTCACAAGGTTTTTGCTTGATTCAGATTCAAGAGATGGGCAAGTAGTTTACCGGCCGCCATTCTCACAGTCTTGGTCTAACCAAAATTATTTGGTTTACTTCTAACTTTGATTCCTAAGGATTTTCTTCAGATAAAAATCTACTGAACTTCTAATCATAAGACAAATTCTAAATTTATGAATTTCATTCCTTCCTGACCACAATAGAATTAAGAAATAGTCCTATACGAGAATATCGGGTTTTTATAAAAATACTCTTCTTCCACTAATCCAATTTTGGGTATATATCAATTTGGTGATTTATCCACATAAAAATATCTAAGAATAATCTTTCCACCAATTTAATTATCAACATTAAAATACCCTAATTTTCTAGGTGGAATTATGGTGAAAATTTCTCTTTTTTCATCAAAATTAATTTAAACCTTTTTCTACTTAAAATACCATAAAAATTTCTCTTTTTAATTAAATACAAATATCCATTTTTCTTGAATATGCCAAAAGTTTCTCTTTTTTCATTTAAGTGATTGAATTCCAAATGTCATGGGAATTCCTCTTTTATCAATTAAAATTTCTTATGCATAAAATAAATTTATCAAAAATTTCTCTTTTTAAATTAAATAAAAATATCCATTATTTTGAATATGCCAAAAATTACTGTTTTTGCATTTAAATGACTGAATTCCAAATGCCATTGGAATTCCTCTTTTATCATTTAAAAATTCTTATGCATAAAATAAATTTATCACAAATTTCTCTTTTTCTTAATTAAATAATTGTGCATAAATACAAAAAAGTATTCTTTCTAAATATGGTTAAAATCATTCTTTTTACTTCAAATTTTTAAACCTACAATATGGTTGGATTTCCTCTTTTAGTATTATGTATAAAAATAAGATATGTATTTTTTTCTAAAATTTTTTGCCATAGCTTCGCTGCTATTACTGATAATTTTCAAATTTCCTAAAAGAATAAAAGCTTTTAATGAAATTATGATAGAAGCTCTACTTTTAAGCTTAATTTTAAACTATGAATTTAAATCTTAATTTTAACCATAATTATAAATATAATTATGATTATCCCACTAGATTAAGCTAATTTCAACATTCTTCTTTTTCCAATTTGTTAGGATAATCCATTTCTAATTTAGAATGAGTTAAAGTAGTTTTTTAACTACTCATAAACAATCTAAAAGAATTAACCATTATTTCAATAGCACAAAATCATGAAAATATCATTTTCTTAATCTCTAGCTCATCAAGCCTAGAGTTTAGTTCTGATATAAGAGATTATCTTTGAGGAACATTCTTTTGATAAAGAATTAGCCATAGAGATGACTATTCTTTTTGAGAGAGAGATTTACTTAAGGAAAGCATTACAAATAAGCATAAAGATTAACTTTCTCTTATTTAAACATTAAGACTCTTAGGGAAAGCTTTATTTGAATTAAAACAATCATTTAGAAAGCTTTTGAAGCTTGAGAGGGGTTGAGAAGAAGAAGTCATTGAGGAAATTGAGGAAGCTTGAGAGGGGTTGAGAAGAAGAAGTCATTGAGAGGGGTTGAGAAGAAGAAGTCATTGAGGAAATTGAAAAAAAAAACCATAAAATCCATCTTACCTCTAAGATTGGCTTGATTCTTTCTTTTAGTGAAGCCCCCAACCAATCAATTGGTTAGCAAGAGGAGAAGAAAACTCCAAGAGTTGTTGAAGAGAGAGAGAGAGAGAAGCTCCAAGTTTCCCAAAAGTAGAGGAAAATTAAGGGATAATAGAAAATATGATTATTTTAATATAATACTGGCACAGTATAGCTCAAAGATGAGAATACAAAGGAATGAGGGTCTATTTATAGGTGAGGGAGGCCTCTAACAAAGTCCAACTCGGTTCTATAGCGTTCTAGCTTCAGTTTGACTCAATTTGGACAAGATTTGGACTAGTTTGGCTCGCTTTTTGATCCAGTTTGGTATAGTAGAGAAGAGAGAGAAAAATATCCCATTTTTGGATTAAAAAACTTAAGTAATCATGAAGAAAAAGGTTCCTCCTTGATGTGGCATTCTCTCCTTACTGAGGTGTCAAAAATGCATCATTTCTTCTATATATCTCATTTTTTTACTAATATCTCATAATTTTTAACTAATAAACTTTGTACTCAGTCAACTCTTCATCTTATGTGAGTATTTACTCATTTTTGGAAATTTTCTTTTATTCTTTGGATTTATCTCATCCCAACACTTGGATTAATCCTATTGGCCCATAAGAACCTTAATTGGACCATAATCCAAAAATTTCTAAAAATATGGACCCTTAGGCTAAGGTCTTTAATACATATTTTTAATTGATTCCTAATGCACATTAGAGAATTTATTTTAAATTTTTGTCTCATGGAATTATATTTTAGATATTAGGAGAATTTTTATATCCAAAAATATCTCAATATTGAATTACCTCTCCCTAGAATTTTTCTTCTCTCTAGGCAAAACAAGGAAAAACAATATTTTCTTGCATTTAGAAATAGGGAATGATTACATGGGATTGAGGTAAAAGCTTATTCATTATTTAGGCTGAGGAGGAATCTTACACTGACCATGACCTGTGCTAGGGGGTGGTTGGCTAGGTTTGTATGATTTCATAAACTCTTGAAGGTCAGGGATGTCTTCAAGATTTATGGTAGGATATTCAATATGGGTGGCATAAAAATTATAGAGTACATTGGTTAACATGGATTCGAAGTGTTTGTAAGGTGATATAAGGTAGACTCACATAAGTTTAGATGTTGGTGAGTATTGTAAGCTTTGAGCCACCCATGGCTTATAATCCACTGATACTGTGTGCTACCACCTCGTATTTGGCCGGTGTCTCAGGAATGTTATCTAAAACAAATAGGTGTAATTTTTTGACACTATTGTCCATAATTTCAGAGTTTTGGAGTACCTGACACCAACTACTAAGGTTTAACACAATAGGATGTAATGGATAAAAGAAGATATCTTGTGGATTAGTTAATACTATATCCCCCCACAAAATTCCCATTATAATTGTGGGGTCAGCATCGCGTTCAGTATTATGCTTAATGAGGGTTAGTTCACCTAGGCCTAGGTCCTCAGACAGATTTATATCGTATTGAAGTAAGAAGAGGGTTAGTGTAGACAAAAACAGAGTAAGAGTTTGAGGAGGGGGGCAAGGAGTTACTGGCACAATTGACCTATCTTCGAGGCACGCTCAAGGAGTAGGCACATGTCATCTGTAGGCTCCTGTCGTTGACTTTGGTCTTGTATTGCCCAACTAGTGTTCCAACTCTTATATAGACAAGAGTCATTGTTAGCGAGGAGGTTTGATATTATGGTTTAATGGACCATCCTTGTAGAATCGAACTCCTCAAATCACCAGGTTTCTTCCTCCTAGAGGCACGCCTAGCTATAGCTTCTCTTTCTTGAGCTCCTTTGATTCTCTAGAGCCTTTTGGTAGCCAGCCTCTGACTATCTCGTAAACTGATGCATGATTTGTGACATTGCCTCTTGGTGTGCTAATACCATCCTTAGCATCTCTACTTGATTGTGGCATCATTAATAAAAGTGCTCTCACTTTCTCTCTATGTGCCTTGTTTGATTGTTCTCTCTCTTGCTGCTGTTGTAAGTGAGTCGCTTTGCCTGCTGCTTCTTTTAGATTTGAGGATAAATTATGGATCTGTCTCATTGATGCTCCCCTTCCTTGGCTATGGATGTGTGCTAGAGTTCTTGTAGTTACTCGGTATGAAGGGTTGTGAGCTCGTGGTTGTGGGTGACCTCTTTTTGGAGTTTCTCCTTAGCCTATTCCAACTTTGCCTTAAGGTCCGTATTAACTTTGATTCTCTAAACAAGGAATTGGCTAAGAAATTCATTATGACATCCCAATGTGTGGCCTTTGCTGCTGCTAAGTGTTCCCTTAAAGTCTGTACTTGTGTGTTTGACTCGTTAACCTGCTTCTAAAGTGCAGCGTTACGATCATGCAGCATGTGTGTTGTGAGGAGGTGGCAACGCCATACTTTTTGCTCCTTCTCCCATGGTGCACTTGTGGTTGCGCCTTCTTCGAGTCTAGCATGTGGTAGTTTTTACAGCTCATCCAAGCCTTCCATAGTGTCCTGCATGAACCGTTCATAATTGACATTCTGCAGGAAGTTAGGCTGGGGTAGTCTTTCTCCATCCTCAAGATGTCGTCTTTTACTCGGGCTTGATGTCTCTTCACTTCTTGGTCTTTTTTCTGTATCCATATGGTTTATTGGATCATGCACTAGGGCCATTACTGTCTCAATGCCTTGCGATTCCTCAGCTAGCACTAGAATCGATGCTGCTGGTTCTAGTTCTATCTCTATAGGTGTGTCTCCCAAGGCTGAATCCTAAAGTAGAGACAGGTTTGTGAAGATCAGTTGTGTGGCCGGCCTCATCGTCGGGGGAGTAACTTGCTACGTTTTCTCTTGATGAGTGTCTTGGCTCATTGTGGCTTCTTGCATTGTCAATGCTTCCTGGTATGATCTTATTTCCTGTGCCATCTCATCCTCTAGTCTTTGTGATTCTACTATTACGTCCGGGATGATGTCCCTCATTTTTCTTTCTCTCTTCTTCTTTCTCCCGTTCTTTATCTCCTTCATAATGGCTTGTGTTTCCACTAGTACAGCTTGTCCCTCTTGCATTTCTTGAGCTGTCAGTGCTGGTTGCTCTGACACTAATTCTAGCTACATCTACTCTACTTGTTCAAGCACTGGGAGAGGCCTTTTTGCCACATGATTGAGGACTCAGGTCAGCAGGGTACGGATTGCATATTTTGGACCAGTGGGCCTTCAGATAGTTTTCCATTTCCCTATGTATGTAATACGCCTAGTCGTCTTATTTTTCTTAATGCACTTTAGCAATCCTGTTCAACGGGACCCTGTTGGAGCGGTCCACTGGCTTTATCCGCATGATCAACGACATAGCTCGACAGGCTTTCTCCATGACCTCATCCCGTTGGAGTTATACGAACTCTTCTTTAGCATAGCATCCAAAGGCATTTTGTCAAAGGCATGGGCGTGGACTTTCACGGTTGTTGGGAGCTACAAAGCATCACGAATGAAGTTCCGTGAGAGTTTGTCACGTGAAATGTGGTTACGTGAAAGGGAGTTCCGTGAGATGGAATCCCGTTAGAGTTACTCACGTGAAATGTGGTTACATGAAATGTGGTTACGTGAAAGGGAGTTCCGTGAGATGGAATCCTGTTAGAGTTTGTCACGTGAAATGTGGTTACGTGAAAGAGAGTTCCGTGAGATGGAATCCCGTTAGAGTTACTCATGTGAAAGGGAGTTCCATGAGAGTTTGTCACATGAAATATTGTTACGTGAAGGAGTTCCGTGAGATGGAATCCCGTGAGATGTTACGTGAAAGTTAAAGCCGTGAAAGGGAGTTCCGTGAGACGTAATCCCATGAGAGGTAGTCTTGTGGAAGGGATTTCCGTGAGAGTTTGTCACGTGAAATGTGATTACGTGGGGTGAAAGGGAGTTTCGTGAGAGTTTGTCACGTGAAATGTGGCTACGTGAAAGGGAGTTTTGTGAGACGGAATCCCATGAGATGTTGTTACATGAAAGTTAAAGCCATGAAAGGGAGTTCTGTGAGAGTTTGTCATGTGAAATATGGTTACGTGAAAGGGAGTTCCATGAGACAAAATCCCATGACATGGAATCCCGTGAGAGTTAGTCTCGGAAAGGAAGTTCTATGAGAGTTTGTCATGTGAAATATGGTTACGTGAAAGGGAGTTCCATGAGACAAAATCCCATGAGATGTTGTTACGTGAAAGTTAAAGCCGTGATAGGGAGTTCTGTGAGATGGAATCCCGTGAGATGTTGTTACATGAAAGTTAAAGCCATGAAAGGGAGTTCCGTGAGATGGAATCCCATGAGAGTTAGTCTCGGAAAGGAAGTTCTGTGAGAGTTTGTCATGTGAAATATGGTTACATGAAAGGGATTTCCATGAGACAAAATCCCATGAGATGTTGTTATGTGAAAGTTAAAGCCGTGATAGGGAGTTCCATGAGATGGAATCCCATGAGAGTTAGACTTGAAAGGGAGTTCCGTGAGAGTTTGTCACTTGAAATGTGGTTATGTGAAAGGGAGTTCCGTGAGATGGAATCCCGTGAGATGTTGTTATGTGAAAATTAAAGACGTAAGGGAGTTCAACGTGAGATAGAATCCCATGAAAGTTAGTCTCGTGAGTGAAAGGGAGTTTTGTGAGATGGAATGCCGTGAGAATTACAAGTTACATGAATTATAGGTTACGTGAGAATTATAGGTTACGTGAAAACTACAAGTTCCATGAAACTATAAGGAAGCATAAAGTTGTAGATTTTTGTTGTTCCGTGAAACTACAGTTTCGTGAAACTACAGGTTTTTTGTGATGTTAACATTTTTTATGTTTTTTTAAATCAAAAGATTCAATGTGTGCAAGTGATGATACCATAGGAAAATTTTTAGAAAAAACATAGAATTCGGACGATACTAATGTACATGCTGTTAAAGAGTACGATATTGATTGATCATAGAAATAAAAATAAAAAAGGAAAAAAGAATAAGAAAAGAAAATGATAAATGCTCCAAGATCTCGATGTGATGTGAATCAGATAGATGTGAATGGATGGATGGATGGATGTGAATGAATGGATGGATGGATGGATGTGATGTGAATAGAGGTGATGAGATGTGAGGTGAATAGATGTAACGAGATGTGATGAGAATCAGATAAGTGTTAATGAATGGATGGGTGGTTGTGATGTGAATAGAGGTGATGAGATGTGAGGTGAGTAGATGTGATATGAATTAGATAGATCTAAATCAAAGGATGAGATGTGATGTCATATGAATCAGGATGTAAATGAATGATATGGGATATGAGTGGATGATATGTGATGAAAATGGATGTAAATGTATAAGTGAAGAATGGATGTGAATGTATATATGAAAGAGTTTATGTGGATGTGGATGTGAAAGAATGTGATGTGAATGTGTATGTGAAGAATGGATGTGAATGAGTATGTGAAAGAATGGATATAGATATGTATGTGAAAGAATGTGATGTGATGGAAAGAGATGTAATGTGTCATAAATATATGTGGATGTGAAGTGATGGATATAAAAGTATAGATAGATGTGAGAAGTCGTACATGTGAATGATTGGATGGATGTGGATGAATGAGATGAGATGTGATATAATGGTGATGAGAATGAATGTGATGGGGATATGAATGAATGTGAATGTGATAGATATGAATGAATGTGATGGGATATGAATGAATGTGAATGTGATGGATATGAATGAATGTGATGTGATGGGATGTGAATTGGGATAGATGTGAATGAATGAGATGTGAGATAAAATGAATGAGATGTGATGTGATTGAATGTGATGTGGTCTGAATGGATGAGATGTGAATGAATGTGATGTGATGAGATGTGGATATGGGTAGATGCGAGTGGATGAGATCTGATGCAGATAAATGAGAAAAGATGTGATGAAATGGAAAATGATGTGATGAGAATGGAAATACATATGAAATAAATGAGAATTGATGTGGAACAATGTGGAAAGATGAGAGTTCATTATAGAAACTGTATTTATGAACTATTTTTAAATGACTGTTTTATGTCAAGAATGCTGGGGAAGCATTTTGACTATCTTGTGAGATGAGGTCATGGAGACCTAATCTGATAAAGTTGCAACAAGTGACGGAGAGTCAATGGAGGACATCGCGTAGCAAGGTCGGCCGAGGTCTTGGCCAGCCTCGGTTCGATTAAAATGGTGAGCTTCCAGTACGGTGGATGAGGGGCCTATGAGTGAAGCGCTAGGTCACCTACGAAGGATCCTAGAGGGTACTGACCATACAGTGCTTAGGCTCTGGGTCGCTGACGATACCCATGCGTGCGTCAAGGAAGATATTGATGTTGAAAGAACGGTAGAGGGGGAGAAGACACACACACAGGAGCAAACCCTAATGAATATTGCAAACCCTAACCATAGAGGGAAGCCATCTCCATTCTCACACAAAGCATAATGCCATAATCCCTAATACACACAACACACACTGAGTTGTGTCCACACTCATCTAACCCTAGCTAATGTCCACACACTATGACCAGCTGGACACGCGGTCATTTATGTCTCACACATGTTCCTACCTAATATGCCAGCACATAGCATAGCTGGCTCACACTGACATCGGGCTTGAATCGCAACAGCCCCTGTCAAGCTCATGATGTACTGCCGATGAAGATGTAGATGAGCTTGATATATCAAGACTCTCAACACTCCCCCTCAAGCTCATCCCATGTACTCCCAACATAGTACGGAAGTACTCAAACTTCTCCTTGCTAAGTGGCTTTGTAAATATGTCTGCCACCTGCTCATCAGTCTTCACATACTGAAGATCAACCGTACCATCCAGCACCTTCTCTCTGACAAAGTGATAATGGACCTCTATGTGTTTGGTCCTCGCATGAAACACTGGATTCTTTGCCAACTGTATACTGCTCATGTTGTCACAATGAATGACAACTTTGTCATCAATAGGCTCACATAAATCTGCCAAGAGACCCTTTAACCATACTGCCTCACAAGTAGCAAAATGGCTGCACCTCTGTATTCAGCCTCTGTACTGGATAAAGCAATTGTAGGTTGCTTCTTGCTACTCCAACTCACCACGGCACTTCCAAGTGTAAAAGCATAACCACTAGTAGACCTCCTGTCATATGAACTACCTGCCCAATCAGCATCTGTGTAGCCATGTATGTCCAAGTTTTACCACTCTCATAAAGTAAACCATAATGTGCAGTGGTCTTCACATATCTCATAATGTGTCTCACCGCATCCAAATGTGGTTTTCTGGGACTCTGCATGAACTGGCTTACTAGCCCTATAGCATAACTCAAATCTAGGCGTGTGATAGTCATGTATATGAGACTACTAACCATCTTCCTGTACATAGATGGATCATCCAATTCCTCGCCATAATCAGCCCGCAACTTCACATTTTGCTCCAAAGGTATACTCATAGGCTTACACCCTATCATGCCATACTTTGCCAACATATCCAATGCATATTGGCGCTATACTAACCATGTACCTGCATGATCTTTGACCACTTCAATTCCAAGAAAGTATCTCAACTCACCAAGGTCTTTCATGTCAAATTGCCCACTCAAAGCTTTCTTGACATGCATCACATCTGCACCATGATCACTTGTGATAATCAAGTCATCCACATAGATGACGAGTAAAACAATCCCATGCTCTGTCTTCTTCACATAGAGTGAAGAATCTGCTGTAGAAATCTGAAAACCAAGTGAGATAAGATATCTGCTCATCTTGTCACTCCAAGCACGAGGTGCTTGCTTCAAACCATACAATGCCTTTTTCAATCTGCATACGTGAGTGGGATATCTTGGGTGTACATACCCTTTTGGCTGTGCCATATACACTTCCTCTTGTAGATCTCCATTCAGAAATGCATTTTTGACATCCATCTGATGCATTTCCCAGCCATTAGCTGCAGCCCCATAGCAATGACTGCTCTCACTGTGCCCATCTTAGCCACTGGACTAAACGTCTCATCATAGTCCAATCCTTGGGTCTGTGCATAACCCTTTGCTACCAATCTTGCTTTGTGTCTCTCAATAGAACCATCAGATTTGCACTTCACTTTGTAAACCCATTTACATCCAATAACATTCTTGTCCTTTGGTAATGCAACCAAGTCCCATGTGTCATTATGTACCAATGCGTCCATCTATACATCCATTTCTTTCTCCCATACATGCTCTCCAATAGCCTCTGTATAGCATGTAGGTTCCACATGCTTCACCATAGATGTCATATATGCATAGTGCATAGCAAAATCTCGATACGTCAATCTATCAACTGGATATCTGACTCTCTGGGATCTCCGCAATGCCTGCGGGTCACTCTGAGCACCTGTAGCTCTAGCATGTGGTGGCACATATCTATCCTGTCTAGCACCAGCAGGTGTGCGTAAAATAGGTGTGCCAAGCTTCTCATCCAAACTCTCTGAACGAGATGACTCATAACCTGTGATTCCAATTCCTTCGACTTTCTTTTTGCCTTTATCCATAGCACTACTCCCAGTGCTCACACTCTCATGCCTCAAACGTCCTGACCATGGACGTACACTGCTACTCTCAGCTTCTACTGCTGGCCCAGACATAGTAGTAGAACTAGAACTTGCTTGTGGCAAGTTCACATGCACATCAGCCTCAAGTGACTCAATGACACCCTCATCTTTTGCTTTGTACCAACTAGCAAGCTCATCAAACACCACATCTCGTGAGATGACCACTTGTCTAGTTTGTGGATTATAACATTTGTATGCCTTACGATCCTGTGCATATCCCACAAATACACACTTCTCTGCCTTAGGATCCAACTTTTCCTTCTTTCATCAGGCACATGTACATAAGCTATGCATCCAAAAACTTTGAGGTGTCCAATGTCTGGTCTATTAACCTGTAAGCCGCATCTCTGGCGTGCTTCCATGAATGGCTACTGTAGGTGTTTTGTTCAATATATACACTGCAGTAGCACATGCTTCTGCCCAATAGTAATCTGGCATGCTTTTTTCATTGAGCATTGCCCTTGCCACTTCACATATGACTCTATTCTTTCTCTCAGCCACACCATTCTGCTGAGGTGTATACCTGCAAGTCAATTGTCTTCTTATTCCATGCTTCCTCAAGAAATGCTCAAAAGCTTTTGAGGTGTACTCACCACCTCCATCTGTCCTGAAACATTTAATCCAACAGCCATATTGCTTTTCTGCAAAAGCTTTGAAATCCATGAACTTTTCCAACACTTCACTTTTCTCTCTGAGAAAGTATATCCATGTCATCCTGCTGAAATCATCTATGAATGTCACATAGTATAAACTGCCTTTGATAGATGGATTTTGTGCAGGACCCCATACATCACTGTGTACTATCTCAAGTGGCCTGCTACTCATATTTCCTTCGCTAGGAAATCTCAATCTTGCCTGCTTTCCAAACTAACAGGCTTCACAAACATGCATATGTCCATCATATTTGAACCTAGGCAATCCACCGACAATGCCTCTTGTTTGCATGTTCTTTAATCTCTGTATATTAACATGTCCAATCCTCTTATGCCACATATCAATGTCCTGTACCACATTCCTACTTTTAGAGAACATGGCTGATTTTAGCTCAGGAATTCCAGCATCCAGCTTAAACAATCTGCCTTCTTTCTTGCCTTTAGCAATGACTTTACATCCATGTTTGAAGTCCTCGACGAAGCAACCATGCTCGTTGAAACGAACCTGTAATGAGGCCAAGCTCTTTGTGATCGAAGGCACATATAATACATCAGACATAGACTTTGTTTGATCATTGTGCATGACCAATGGTACACTTCCAACATGTGTAATGACATGCTGGGTATCATCTCCTGTTTCCACATAGCCTTTGACATCCATAGGCTTCATATGCTCAAACCATTCACCATGACATGTCATATGGTTTGATGCTCCAGAATCCATATACCATGTATCATCATTCTCAGCATTTGTCATCATCGATCCCACAACATGCTTCATGGCAAACAAATGATTTGTTGTGCCATCATTACTGCTTGATGCATAGTTTCCACCATGTTGTGCATAATTTCCACCATAATGACCACCACGTTGTGCTCTACCCCCTCTCAAATCATTCTATTTGCGGAAACAATCTCTCACCATATGTCCAAATTTACCACAATAATGGCATTCCACATCTTGCATAGAATTTTGTTGGCCTTGCCAACATCCTCTACCACGGGGGTTACCTCTACCTCTCTAAGGTGCATATCCACGACCACCTCGAGCACGATATGAAGGCTGAAAATTCTGCTGTGGTGACCTGTCCTGCCATCCACGACCATTACCACCACGTCCTCGTGATGCAAATCTCCCCTTGCCTCTAAAGCCTCTCTGCAAATAGAAAGCCTGATTTCTGCCATTATCATCATGGCTAGTAGATGCATCCAGAAATGAATCATCACTGAGTTTGATTTCCTCAACCAACAAGAGTGAAACCAACTCATCAAAGTCTGGTAAACCTGTACTCCTCACTGAGATAGATGTATCAAAAGATTTATATTCCTTGCCAAGACCATGCAAGGTAATATCCACCAAATCATCATCAGGCATGGGGGCATTTATTGTGGCCAATGCATCTGCAAACTTCTTGATTTCTTGCACATAATCATGTATGCTCCTTTTATTCCTTTTCACATTATGTATCTGCTATCGCAACTGAGACTTGCGAGCACTCGTATCTGTATCAAACATCTTGACTAAAGTATCCCATGCATCTTTGGGATTCTCAGCATCTTGTATGTGTATGAGCATAGCATCAGAAATACATATAGACAGACAATCAGCACTTTGAATGCTCTCTCTGACCATTACTTATGAGCAATAACCTGCTGCTACTGTGTAGGTTGTCGAGGTAGGTCTGGCTCTGGCTCAGCACCTATAATGAGTTTCCAAAATCCTTTTCCTTTCAAGAAAATTTTTATCCTGTACTTCCATGCCTGGAAGTTCTTCCTATCTAGCTTTTCACCAACAATTTGTGCTGGATTATCCGACATGTTTGCTTTAATGTGCACCTTTTGCACTCATCCAAATCTGTAACCAAGCCTTCCTCAGCTCAACCACACTCCAATGAGTGTTCCAGATACTCCAAAGGAACCAACAAACTCCAAATTTGATGAAAAAATCAACCTGTATGCATCTAAAATAAACTGGCTCATGCAGTCCGAGATACCCTACTTTGATGCGCTTTCTACGGCTCCAAATCACAATGTAGTGGTGCAATCAAGTATGGGAAACTTGCATTGACACCTAAACAACCTTAATGTAGAGTATCAACACCATCTGACATGTGTACATATCAATTTTTGAAAACCCCTTTCTCTGTTTTGGGAAAAAACTAGAAAAACCAGAAAAAACCAGTAGGAAAATGGCTCTAATTTCTTCAATATTTGACCAAATTGAGCAACCAGGCATTCATTAGCTTAGCAATAGTGTCCATCAACTCCATGTAAGAGGAATTTGTCCAATTGTATAAGACCAAAGATTAATTGCTCAATTAAAATTGCTCTGTTTCTCTGCAACCAGTGGACAGCCTGTTTAATCAGCTCATTCCTAGCTCAATTAAGCATAATTGACCAAACAAATCACATAGCCCTATTCTCCAAAGTGTATAGCAATGAATTGCTAAAGCAATTGTGAAATATACCAAGCAACCAATGAGAATTTGATCTCCTTTCTTCAAAATGAACACAAACTACCTTGTTTTCTCTGTGCTGGCTACGCTGCCTGCATTTGAGGGATTTGGGAAGGTTTGAAGTGACAATTGATGAGGTATACAACTCCCCAACACAGTTGAGTAGGTGTGCAACTAGTCAATGGTTGGATTTTTGCCAAAAACACACTCCAAATGCTTCAATTTTTGACTCCTTTTTCTCTGTTTTGTGAGAGCTCAAAAACCAGAGTTTTTCACTCAATCAAATGCATGTAACTTGCTCCAAAAATCACAGTAGGGCTTGCATAGGAGTTGCCAATACATCTCTCATTGTCAGATACATGTTTGCTTTGCCAGATTTACATGTATTTCCACCATACATCAATGTTGCCAAGCCTTAATGGAAAGCTTCCAAAAACCAGAATTTTTCTTTGCTTTGATTTGCTCTAATTTGCTTTGTTTTTTGCCTGTATCACCTGCAATCCACTCAAGGATGTTTAGAAGACCTTACCCGGTAGGCTAAGCTCTCAGATCTGATAGTAGTTGGTGTGCTCCAAGCTTCATAGCTCCAATGGCAAGCTTCACAGCTTGTTCTCCCTCTTCTCTCACTCACTCATAAACCCTAATAAACAGCACAAGGCTCTGATACCATGTTGAAAGAACGGTAGAGGGGGAGAAGACACACACACAGGAGCAAACCCTAATGAATATTGCAAACCCTAACCATAGAGGGAAGCCATCTCCACTCTCACACAAAGCATAATGCCATAATCCCTAATACACACAACACACTATGAGTTGTGTCCACACTCATCTAACCCTAGCTAATGTCCACACACTATGACCAGCTGGACACGCGGTCATTTATGTCACACATGTTCCTACCTAATATGCTAGCACATAGCATAGCTGGCTCACACTGACATCGAGCTTGAATCTCAACAATTGAAACAAGGAGTAAGAGTTGTTTTCTGAATTCGGCATGGATCTGGTTGATTGACCTTATTGGTCCTCAACGGATGAGTCCATAGCTCTTTTATATGGACCCATCCATTGGTCGATCTTGCTGATCTTCAACGGAGATTCCATTTTGATATGTGAAGTATCGAAAAGTGGTGGTGAGTGTTCTGGTTGCCAATGATGCCATAGGTACGCCAATGAAGGAAAAATTAGAAATTAGGATTCAACCGGATATTTTGGAGGATTATGATCAATGACACTATGGTTTCATTAAATGATTATTTTAAAGGTAGCTGATTCTGTGAAAAAGGCAATTTCATATTGGGTGTGTAAGTGGTGTGACTAATTTTTAGTTTGCATGAATATCCGACTAGGGGGCGTGGGAACTCTTTTCCCTGGTACCCAGGACAAAACCTAACCAAATTCTTAACTGGATCCCATCATTATAGTGGTTGGGGGGTTGGCTAACCCAAAGGATTGGATGAGGCTGGACTGATGGATCCCTAAAATTGAGACTCAATTCTATTATAGTACGATAGATGAAATAAATCCTGGATAAAAATTGTTCTATGGAAAAGAATCAATGACTGTGTCTCTCAATGAGGAAAAAAGCATTGGTCTCTATGATCCAAGTGCAATCTTTTCCTTGATCTGACTATGGGACTTACGGGGTCAGTCAGATCAGTTCAGTTAGTTAAGGCTTTGACCACGTTAGACTAAAATTAACCTGGAGAAATCGCTCGTGCTTTTCGGGCAAGGGAAGTTTTTTCGGGTTCAGTTTTGGAAGAACCGATGGATTAGTCTCTTATCCAGATATCCGTGGGCGAGGCCCCGAGTGAGGGACCCTTCCCCGCGCAAGTAGTGCTACTTCCGCTACTAGCACCCCTGAATTTGTTGCGCGGTGGAGACAGGGATCTCACACCCACTTTTATTTTCACATCACTCACCTATACAACCATACCAAAGCATTGATAGAACATACTTGGTATTTACAGCAATGAGCACATCCACACATTACACAAACTTTAGGAAATGCAAAATATTGATGAGAGACGCCGTCAGGGTAGCTGCCAAGCTGCCGCCATGATGCCATTTTATTACGGGCCCACCGCAATCTTCTTGGACAAGCTTCCACCTTATTACCATTGCAAAGCCACAAAACTATATACAAAGTTGAAAATGAAAGATATTATTTTTTCATGTCACATCTCCCCCCCCAGCAGATCCCCATGCTTGTCTTGGTGGGGGTCTGCTAGCCATAGTATCCTAGGATAAAAGATTTTTAATCGATACTCATTGACACGTCCTAGAACCTCCTGGCCATTTGCACCTTCCAAAAGATAGGTGTTGTTTCTGAACTTCTGCTTTATTCTCTAAAGGGGCCTTCCCAGCGTCGAAGAAGCTTCTTATCTAACCACTTCTCCACACAATTATCAAACCGCATGACCAAGCTTCCCTCCTTGAGTTCTAGCTTCTTCTTCTTTTTTGTCAAAGTGTCATGCCTTGTCTTGCGCCGTTGTTGTGTTGCCTCTAAATTTTGAAGTGCCTAAAGCCGCTTTTCATCCAAGCTCTGAAGTTGTATCAGGGGCTGGACATGAGTTTCTTCTTCATTGTTCAAGCATGCAAAAGATGTGCGGAGGCTTGTGATTTCCAATTCTATTGGCAAAATAGCCTCCACTCCATAAACTAGTGGAAAAGGTGTGAAACCAAAGGAGATCTTGTGAGTGGTCCTATAAGCCAATAGGACCTCTGGTAAATGCATATCTCACTTTTACTTCATAGTATCCACTAGCTTAGACAAAGATCCACAAAGCAAATCATTAGTCTTTTCCACTAAACCATTACATTGAGGATAATAAGGAGTCGACATAGCATGATTTATCCTGAATTTTTACATCAAAGATTCAATCAATTCATTCCTAAAAGATCTCCCTCCATCTGTAAGAATCTCTAATGGACACCCAAATCGAGCACATATGTACTCCCTAAGAAATAATGACACAGTCCCTGCTTTATTATTATTGTAGTCTTTTCTTCTACCCATCTCGTTGCAAAATCTGTGGCCACCAATATGTAATACTTTCCATGTGAGGATCAAGGAGGTGGACCCACAAAATCTAATCCCCACCTTTCAAATGGACCATATGTTGGGAGTCAATGGTTTGCGACCATATACTTGGCACACTTCATAGCTTCGACACTACTCATAGACATCTTTGCTGAGTCAAGGTCAGTCATACTACCCAGTGTTGAGGATCCTACGAGTTGTGCAGCTAATGCAAAGTGACCTGATCATTCATGATATAATTCCATAATCCTTTTAGATTCTTCCAAGCTTACTACCCTTCTAAGAATCTTATCCTTAACTTGCCTATAGAGAATGTCACCTAGAATCGTGTAAGGATGAGCTTTCCTCATAATCCTTTTCTTTTGCTAAGGGTTCAATCCAGGAGGAGAGTGGCCTTTATCCAAGTAGTGTTGAACATCTTGGAGCTCTAGCCAACCTGTATCTAATCAATGCAAGAATAGCCACCTTTAAAGAAGCTAAAGTTTTATTCGCCAACTCATTAGCCTTTTGATTATCTTTCTTGTTATCATGCACAAATTTGCAAAACTCAAAAACTTCTTTTAACTCCATTGCCCTTTTGTACAATTATTTAAAATTAGGACTTCTTGCTTTGTATTCTCCTTTCATTTGCCTAATGACCAGCTGGGAGTACCCTTTAACCTCTACTTCCTTCACACCCTCCTTCAAGCAATCTTCTAATCCATAAATCAATGCATTATACTCAGCCACATTATTTGACATAGCTTCTGGAAATTCCTTACCTTTTGCCCATACCTCCTTTCCTTCTGGGTCAGATAAAAGTATCACCCTAGCCCCACATTGCCTAGAGGGGCTAAACTCATTACATTGATAGAAGTACCCCCATAAATTTATGCATTAGATATGGATTGCCCATCTATGATGACATCCACCACTGGAACATCATCTCCTACATCAATGTCCACCTTCTGAGAGCTGTAGGAGTATCATCACCCTTATTCTTCTTTCTCTTTCCTTCTCTTGTGCTTGCTAATCTCCCCTACTCCTTTCTAAGCTTTGGGTAAAGTGCAAGGAGTTGTCCAAATGCGATATGAGCATTTTGATCCCTTAAGTCGGTGAGAAGATCATAGCTAAGGGATCCTTGTCCAAGAGGAAAATCAGATTGGCTAATTTTTCTCCTAGATAACTTCTTGTTCTTCCAATGATTCTCTTCCTCCTCCATCCTCTCATCTTCCTTTGCTTCTTTTTCCTCTTGACTCCTTGTTCTACAATCCCTTTTGGCTATTAGTGGCATCAAAGTCTCATTATCTCCCTTTGAAGATGTGTCCTCTAGTAATGCCACCCTCTTATCTTAACTTTAGACACTCAGGGGTCAATAATGACCCTTCTCTTGGCACTATAACAAGTGATACTGCTACTTGGTTAGCTCTTCCCAACCCTTTTGTCTTCTGGCAAGCCTCATACCATGCCAAAGCTGCACCTTCCAAGAAATCAGTAAGTATCTCTGCTCGTTGCTCCAATAATCAACTTGCTATCCTACATGCTTGACTAAACTCTTGCAAGTAGGCCCTTGGATCTTCTCCTTCACTTCCATGGACTACTAGAATGTTAAGCATCTTTGCAACAATTGGGAAAGAAATGCACAAGCCTTGGCAATTTGCTATAAGCACAATACTAACTTATGACTATGAACCCATTCACAAATTCTTTCCACCATGTTATCTTTGACAATATCATTGAACCTAAATGACCCACAAGTATGAGGAATCCATTGGGTGTGAATGCAATTCAAGTGAATCCTTCTTACATGGGTAATGCACATGGCAACTTGCGAGCATGATACTCCTCTTTATTTGCATTACAAAAGAAGGAAAATACATCAACATGTACATTCTCAAAGGTCTCATCAACATTGACCCACCAACTTAACTTTTATGCACACCATGAACCTATTGTAGTCACCAAACCCCTTGCTATCATGGTATACCTTGTCGGCGTCGGCGACTCATAAGGGTATTCAGTAAAGGTGTTTATGATTGAGAGGAGTTTAGGGATTTGAACACCATATAAATCTCAAGGAGGAACAAGCCTATTGTTCAAAAGTTAAGGAGGTTGGGAGTCATTAGTATTATGAAGAAGTAAACAAACTCTTAGCTCCTGTTGGATTTATCTATCCTATAGAAAATTCTGAATGGGTGTCTCGTGTTGTCGTAACACCAAAGAAGAGTGGGAAATGAAGTATATCTGTGCACTTTAAACCCTTCAATGTAGCACCAAGAGGGATCATTTCCCTCTTGGTGTCTCGTGTTGTCGTAACACCAAAAAAGAGTGGGTGAATGGGTGTCTCGTGTTGTCGTAACACCAAAGAAGAGTGGGAAATGAAGTATATCTGTGCACTTTAAACCCTTCAATGTAGCACCAAGAGGGATCATTTCCCTCTCTCATTTCAAGATGAAATACTCAATGAGGTTGCAGATACTCTCGCTATTTTTTGATCCGAAATATAGATGAAGAATATTAGACAAAGACAACCTTTGTTACCCCTTGGGCATGCTTTGCATATAGAGTAATACCTTTTAGACAGATAAATGCCCATGTTACCTTTGAGAGGTTTATGAACCATGTGTTTGATTCTTTTTTTATAGCTTTTATAAGGGTTTTCATGGATGATTTCTATACATATAGATTAGGTCTACACATTTAGAGAAATTAGAAGTAGGTTTTAGAAGGTAAGATCAGTTTACAAGGTCACATCAATCTTGAAAAGTGTCATGTTGGAGAGAGAAAAGATACTCATTTAGGGCATGTTGTTTTTGAACAAGCAATAGGACCGGATGTAGAAAAAGTCAAAGGTCTAATTAATATGCCTTCTCCCAAAGATACCAAACATCTCATAAGTTTTTTTCAAAAGGTGAAATACATGGCGTTTCATCAAAATTATCATCGAAAGTAGCGTTGTAGTAAACGTCAAAATTAAAGTTAGCTTACGATGGGATTTTTGACACTTTTTGACTAAAATACCAACGACTATTTCCATGGTTATTTCAAGGATTACTTTGACGGATGCAAGTTTATGTTTTTGGTATAATGGTACATCTAGGTGTAGTCTTGCAGAGAGTTGAATGCACTACTATGCCAGCATTGAAAAGTACATGCAATAACTGTACTTAAATTTCACAAAACATAGATTTCTAATACTTAGAAGTTACATAGTGTATTTTATTCATGTTTAAAATATATGCTCTAACAACACATGGAGCTTGCAAAAAATTACTTGAAGGCATTGCTCTTATACATAGTGCCTTACAACAAGCAAGGTCGAACCTAATCATCGGTGGACTTGGTTTGGCATTGGTCCCTATAAACAATATTCATAATGCAAAAACTCAGAAATAGCAAGTGATGCAAAACTTTACATGGGTGCAAAGAGTAGAGTGATTGCCATACTGGTCACATCTGTCCAGTTGACATTGATGCCCTCTCACTCAATTTTTGCGAGAGGAGGGCATACATGCCATGCTTTAAGACATACCTTTCCTCTATATGATTTACTACACAACCAATCACTCTTTACTGGAAGCATGAAAACCAACCATAAATACTTATGTACATGAAATGCACATTATGCCAACAAAAAATAGTGAGTGTACTATTAATACTTATAAAGTACATGTGGAACGCATCCCAGTCACCGCTCCCAAGATGGGAGCTCCCTACGCTCTCCATCGACTTGTTTGTGGCCTCCATCCATCCACTTGTTTGTGGCCTCCTCCTTTTACCTACGGGGATTTTCACTGTGATTCATGCACTCCTCATCCTAAATCTCTTGTATACAATAGCAAGGCTTTTCTCCCCCTATCTTTAACCTACATGTAACATCACTGCACCAGTGCTTCAATGCATTCACCAAGTGAACTTTAATCCACCTAGGACAAACCTCACTACCTGGTGTTGGCCTAAAAACACTCCTAATTTTATTGACGATGAAGTCCTTTTCTTGATTGAGTTTATGCCATGTACTCATAAAGTCATGGGCTAAGGCTATATGGCATAACTCATGGATTTGAATCTTCATATCATTGACGGCATCATTGTGGACCACATTTACCTCCACTACTTGGTATTGGGAAAACGAGCTGGATTGGGGATAGAGGGGTTTGTGTTGAAGTGGCACGATGAGTTTGAGCGTGGTGTCTCCTCAAAATTGGCAATGGGTGGCCGTTTGCGCGGAGGGGTAGAAGTGTCTATGGAGAAACCACAATAACAACCCCACAAGTGATCCCATCTTCTACGACTTGAATTAGTCGAGCGATCCATGGGTGAGGTTTGTGTGACTTGTTGTAGAGTGTCCATTAGCCTGGCTTGTGTGGTGCTGGGCTATGATAGTTGTGCAGAAGTGCGAGCCCTTCCCCCCAAAGTAGTCTTGAGCCATAGCCCTTTTCTTGGGGATCATTTCCTATGGATTAGGTACGATGGAGATATTGGGGCTGTATGCAGGTGTGTCACTCGGTGTGCGATCCCTGGTCTACACACACACAATTAAAGGTGGTTATGTGCATGATTATGCAAGGGTGCTTGTGTTTAGGATTTAAGGTTTGCATGGCATAAGCATGGGGAATCATCATGCCCATGCTTATGCCATGACTCTTATAAGGAGAGAAGCATGGTCGTGAACAATCTACCTACCCAAGTCTACACACACACAATTAAAGGTGGTTATGTGCATGATTATGCAAGGGTGCTTGTGTTTAGGATTTAAGGTTTGCATGGCATAAGCATGGGGAATCATCATGCCCATGCTTATGCCATGACTCTTATAAGGAGAGAAGCATGGTCGTGAACAATCTACCTACCCAAAGCCCACATGCAGGGGCAACTTCAAAATCAAAAAGATGCATTAAAAGAAAAACTAAGATGACACATTTAGGGTACTTACTGAGAGACTGTAAGCTAGTTGGAGTCTTAAGAGAGGTCCTGAGCCGGAGAGACCAAGAGAGAGCTTGAGCCTCGAGAGGAAATGAGTGAAAACCCTGCAAAACAAACACAAACAAGACATATTAGCAAAGCAGTGAATACCCTACAAAACAAACACAAGACATATTAGTAAAGGAGTGAGATCACACACACACACACACCCCACACATACACAATCAAAAGCAAGGGCAAAGGAATCAAAATTAAGGGCAAAGAAGAAGGGTTACCTACTAGCTGGAGTCTCAAGGGAGGGCTTGTAGCATGAGAGACCAAGGAGAACTTGTTGAGCCTACAAAACAAACAAAACACAACATGTTAGCAATTTTGAAAGACCACACTCACATACACCACAGACACATACACAAAATCAAAAGCATGAGTTGAGGGAAGGGCTTAGGTTCATTCCTAAGGGACGGGGGGAGGTGTAGAGAGGGGATAAAAATAAGCCACTTCTCTAAAACTTGCAAAAATACAAAAACTGTTGCCATATATATAGGTAGTGATGTGTGTGAACACACTTAGGACCGCCGGGGAACTTTTTTCCTCTTTAGGAGGTTTTTTCCCCCAGCTTGTATATACGCCCATCATTCTAGGGCTAACTTATCTTTTATACATTGACACAATCTAATACTTTGTGTTGTGTGCTTTCTTGCAACCCTAATTCCAACAATTGGTATCAGAGCAGGCATCGGCTCCTAGAGCTACGCCAACGGCACCCTCCGACTCAGAAATCGCATCTGAGGTCGTTTCGGGCTCCGTTTTTGCATTGCAAGTTCTACACAGGTGTTTTCGTCATTTTCTGTAGAAATTTCGACAGTGCAGTTTTCTGCAAAATAGGCATACGTATTCTATTGTGGACCGTGCTACATAGCACGAGTTGTTTTCTGTTCAGTCTTTGCTTCATTACAGGCAGCTTTTGCATCAGTTTCAGTCAGTAGCCATGGCTGATAACAGCAATGATGTATTTCGCATGTTGTCTACTGAAGACAAACTGGATGGAGATGGCAACTACCCACTTTGGGCATACATGATGCAGCATGTTTTGGTTGCAAAAGGAGTGTGGAACATTGTGCAGGGTATGGATGTACGTCCAGGTTCTGTGGATGTAGGATCTGTTGAGGATGTTGCAGGTTCTAGCAGCTCTACTGTTGCTGCTATTTTACCCACTGCTGAACAAGCTCGTTGGGATGGTAAAGATGCGCAGGCTCATGCCTTGATTGCACTTTCTGTCAAACGTAACATCACCCCACATATTCATTCAGCTAAAACAGCAAAACAGGCTTGGAATATTCTAGCTGGTTTGTATACAGGTCGTAACAAGGCAAAAATCTCTTACCTGCGTAAAGAGCTAGAATTGAAGATTATGCAGGAAGATGATGACATGAATGTTTTTCTTGCTGAGATTAAAGATCTCAAAGAACAGTTGATTTCTGCAGGTGAGATTATTCCAGATCATTCTCTTGTGCATACTGTTCTTGATGCTTTACCTGAGACATATCAGACTTTTTCTTCCACACGTGGAGGCTTCTTACTGAGGACAGACCTGATGCTGTCAAGTATGATACTTTAGTCAACAAGCTCTTGCAAGAAGCGTAGTCCAGGCAAAATAGGGCCAGGCCAGCGTGCAGTTGATTAAGCATTTATTGCTGCCAACAGTAGAGAAGAAGTGGTAAGGCAGCCCCTTCCACTGTTTCTTCTCCTATTAGTAGGTCTGCAACTTCTTCTCCTTCCCCACAGGTAGCAACAATAAGCTTGAGAAGGCTCTTGATAAAGGCAAGAAAAAGACCAGGTGCAACTATTTTAAGGCAAATGATCATGTCATGAAGAATTGTCCTAAGCTAAAGGCTAAAGAGGCAAAGAAGAAAGAGTCAAATGCAGCCAAAATAGCAGATGCTTCTACAAATGCAGATTTTGCAAATGTTGTGCAGGATACAGAATGGGCGTTTAGCGTGTATTGCTAGTATGACCCATCTATACATGATGCATGTTTGGCAGTTTCTGTTGACTCTAATGTATGGTATTTTGACAGTGGTGCTACAAAGCACATTACCTCACATCGTATTTTGACAGTGGTGCTACAAAGCACATTACCTCACATCGTGATATGTTCACTTGTCTTAAGGCTGTCTCTAATGGGAATACTGTCACATGTGCCAATAATGCTTCTTACCCAGTGAAGGGCGTTGGTAAAATTATGCTTACTGCTGCAAATGGCAACGTTTTTACACTTTCAGATGCTTTGTATGTGCCAGGGATAAAGAAGAATCTATTGTCTATCTCTGAGCTTGCTAGACTTGGATTTGTAGTCAAATTTGTGGATGACAGATGTACTGTTCATGATTTGACTTCTGGTGATACGATTATTGCATCTGGCACCTTGTTTTGTGGGCTATATAGGCTCAATTCTTATGACAAGTATATGGAAGATTCAGCAAATGCAATTTTTGATGAAAAGGCAGTTTCAGATGCAAAACTATGGCATGCTCGTTTTGGTCATCTGAACTTTGCTAGTTTGCTGCGTTTGCAGAAATTTGATATGGTTGCTTCATTGCCCCCTCTTGAGGCACCATTGAAACATGTTTGTGAAGGCTGTATTTTGGGCAAAATGCAGCGTTCTGCGTTTCCAAAGGATGGTTCTGTGCGGGCCACTCGCAAATTGCAACTTGTACATAGTGATGTATGTGGGCCTATGCAAACTCCATCATTTGGTAAACACTTGTACTTCGTGACTTTCATTGATGATTACTCAAGTCATGCATGGGTATATCCACTGAAGGCAAAGTCCAAAGTGTTTTTGTGCTTCAAACAGTTTTTTCTTATGGTTGAAAATGTATCCAATTGTACTGTGGGCACCCTCCGTTCTGATCGAGGGGGGGAGTACTTGTCTAAAGAGTTTGATGCATTTCTGGCTAGTCGTGGGATAAAACACCAATGTACAGTGCTGTATACCCCTCAGCAAAATGGTGTTGCTGAGAGGAAAAACAGGTCACTTATGGAGATGGCACAATGTATGGTCAAGAGCCAAGCTTTGCCACATGCGTTTTGGCTTGAGGTGTCATGTGTGCTGCATATGTACTCAATAGGTGTCCCACTAAGGCCTTGCAGTCTATTACTCCATACGAAGCTTGGCATGGCAGGAAGCCTTCTATTGGTCACTTGCGTGTCTTTGGTTGCTTGGCCTATGCTTTAGTGCCTGTGCAACAACGTAGAAAATTGGATGATAAGGCTGTCAAATGCATTTTTGTTGGTTACAGTGCTGAGAGCAAAGGTTATAGATTGTATCATCCGCAGTCAAAGCGTATCTTGATTAGTCGAGATGTTTTTGTGGAAGATGCTGTGCAGCCTTTGTTATCATGTACCAAAGAGACAGGTGTGAGCTCATGGGATGTATTTGATACATTGTTGCCTTTGTTTATAGGTGGGAATTCAAATGTAAGTCCTAATGAGGTAAATATTCAGCCTATGCAGATTTCAAACGACATCATAGATCAGCCTATTTCTGATGCAGATTTACAAGATGTAATTTCTGAGGATAGGGCTGAAAATGAGCAGGCTAGAGGTATGCCTAAATGGCTGGTGCAAACCTTGCGTGATAGTAAAATTGATGCACCTATATCTAGTCGTACTCGTTTAGGTTTTCAGCATGCCTCTTATGCATCAGATTGTTATTTGGTTGCTCTGTTATTTAGGAGTGCCAATTGCAAGCTCCACGAGCTTGGTATGAAAAGATACATGCATATTTGACTGCACATGGGTTTTAGAATAGTCCAACAGAAAGCACTTTGTATGTTAAATGTGTGGATGGTGTACATCTAATCATTGCTCTCTATGTCGATGACATGTTGCTCACAGGACCAAATGAGAGTCAAATTGCTGATTTTAAGGCTGATTTGAATACCTCTTTTGAGATGTCAGATTTGGGGCATTTGCATCATTATTTGGGGATACAATTTAAGCAGTGTGATGGAGGTATTGCTTTGTGTCAGACAAAGTATATTGAGACATTGTTGCGGAGATTTGGCCTTGAAGACTGCAAGCCTATTGCTACTCCAATGGAGACAGGTTTGAAGTTGAGTCTTCATGATGCTGGAGATCACTTTGATGTCACACTCTATCAGACAGCTATTGGTTGCCTCATTTATGTATGCATTACGAGGCCGAACATTCAGTTTGCAGTCTCACAGGTGAGCAGGTTTATGCATAGCCCAGGGTCTCAGCATTGGAAGGCAGTTAAACGCATCTTTCGCTACTTGAGTGGCACCATACATCTTGGGTTGTTTTATCCCAAGGGGGGATTGTTGCCGCCAGATTTACATACTTTTTCGGACTCAAATTGGGTTGGTTGCTATGACACAAGAGTGTCCACAAGTGGTTTCTGTTTCATGCTCGATAGCTCATGCATATCTTGGTTGAGCAAGAAGCAACCTACTGTGGCCACTTCTAGTTGTGAAGCTGAGTACAGGGTAGCTTTCACAGCTACGGTTGAGTGTGTGTGGCTCAGACGGCTTATGGCTGACTTGGGTGTTGGACAGGAGTCTGCCACCTCTATCTTCACTGACAGTCAGAGCGCATTAGCAGTTGCGAGAAACCCAGTTTTTCATGCTCGCACAAAGCACATTGAGGTGCATTATCACTATGTCAGGGAGAGACTCTCAGCAGGAGAGATCAGATTGGCCTATGTGCCAACACAGGACAACCTCGACGATATTTTCACAAAGGCGCTTCCTCGTGAGAAGTTCGAAGCTTTCCGCAAAGCTTTGGGCTTGCTCCCCTTTGTGGATTGATCTACTTCGGGCATGGCACTCCCCTATACATGAGTGCCAGCTCTCATTCACACCATCACTCCAGGGGAGATTTGTTGCCATATATATAGGCAGTGAACACACTTAGGACCTCCGGGACACTTTTTCCCTCTTTAGGAGGTTTTTTCCCCGGCTTGTATATACGCCATCATTCTAGGGCTAACTTATCTTTTGTACATTGACACAATCTAATACTTTGTGTTGTGTGCATTCTTGCTGCTTCTTCTCCAAGCTTTGTGTGCTTTCCTGCAACCCTAATTCCAACAAAAACTCACGTGATAAGTGACCTAGTGTCATTCTGTTAATAATTGTGAGAGTTGAAATAAGCATCGAAACGTTGAAAAAAGTGTTGAAAATAATTTTCTTATTTTTCTACACTTATTTTAACGTTTATTTTGACCCCTGCTACCTGTCACTTCAACATGCAAATTCTCATTCAAATTTTAAACTTTTCGGCATCCCGACACCTTTCCATTTAAAATTAGAATGTACCGACTAGGCCATGCACAAAATATAAAAGAGGGTCCACCATCTCTCATTTAGACCCACATTTGTACGCATATTCAACATACATGGAGCCCGTGATTGTTATGAATATTTCAAACTTCTTCGATTTAGAGGAGAAAAAGTTGTGCCCACCACATGTAGTCATCGCAAGTACCAAGTTGCCCATGATGTCAAAAAGCATTCACATTCGTATGCGTATTCAACATACATGGAGCCTGTGAGTGCTATGAACATTTTAAATTTCATTGATTTAGAGGAGAAAAAGTTGTGCCAATGTAGTCATTGCAAGTACCAAGCTGCTTGTGACGTCGAAGAATTTTTAACGAGAATTCTAAAAAATGGGACATATTTCCCAGTGGAGCACTTGCAACATCTACTTAGGGGCCTCAATGTGTGCTTAGAAAATAATGAACTGGTCAATTGCATGGATATCCAGTCTTAGTGGAGCAAACGAGTGAGGGCATAGACAAGTTTGGTGGGATTGGAACCCAAGCAAGCTTTGACGAACTCGAAGCAAGTTTTAGAGCACGACATGGATGACATATAGATGACCTGTATGACATAAGCCACGAAGTAGATGATCATAATGCGGAGCATGACATGGCCCAATAGTAAGTAGATGACATTAGACGACATGTGGTGAATTTTTCTTGAGAGAGGAGAAAAATCTATGTAGGCTTGCCCATCTACCACTTTACCGTGGAGCACGTGTTTTTGTTTTGCTCACTTGCCTCTCCATACTAAACTTGCAATCAATATATGGGTGGTCTGATACGAGCGTTTCAGAGCTTATGGTGGTCTGATATGAGCGTTTCAAAGCTTATGGGGGTATGTGTTCCTTCCTCTCTTATGTTTCACATGTTTCCATGATTAGTATTTAAAGTGGATGCCATATGAATGTCTTCTCTCTGTCCTTTATTGTACATTATGTTATATCATATAGGTTACTAAAGGATCAAATTCTACCAAAAGAAAATGAGATGCCTTTTGACCGTGCATGAGCAAAATTAATGTTAAACTTCATAGGGATGGACTACAACACACACCATGCTTGTCAGAAGAGTTTTATTCTCTTTCGACAAGAGTACGTCACTTTTAATGAGTGTGTATAGTGTGGTTCATCGAGATATAGTATTATGGGAATATATTTTAAGCCCTCTTAAAAATATTATTCTACCCTCTTAGATAATTTGGGGATGCTTGGATTATCTTTGCATCATGCCAAATTATGTTAATATCATGGGCGATACCATTATAAATATTAATACATTTCGTGGATACTGACATATGCTTGGGGTCTCCAATGTTTGTTTTAGTTGGTTTGTATGTAGGGGTGATTCTCGGGTTACACACGCCTAGCAAACATGTGTGTGATGATGGTTTGTATGCTTACGGAATATTTATTTCACCAATTTACTATTGGTTATGCTATAGCTGAAGAGGATTCCGAGGATTGAGGAGAAGTCACACAAATGTATTACTTGGCACACCATTTTTGTAAACAAGCTTTGTATATACATGTGCTAGCTTATGCACATTTGGATTTATTTTGTAAAAGCTATAGTTTATCAAGCATAGACTTGACCTTTAATATTCAGTAAAGCGTGATATGCTTTAAACCCAAGCCTCACTTAATGGGCACTCTATTTTTGAAGATAAGAGAGTGTCATGCAAGAAAAACACCCTTTTTGTATTTTTGAAGGCTATGGCCTAAATTGGAATAAAATATCTCATAAATACTCATGTGTGGGGGAAAATAGGCCATACACATATGAGGGGGGATGATCGCACCCAATCTTGGAGCCGAATCTTTGTGAGCTAAGTATTTTCAATTTTTTTTGAATAGTTTAATCATGGTCTTCTGATGTTTGATGAATTGTTGAATTTAAATCAAATTCTTGCAATTTATTTTATTTCTATCTCCCTAGAAATTTAGATCCTGTGATCGTGGTATCAAAGCTAGACACACACCTAGGGAGAAGGGGATAAAATTGAGTGGTAGAATGCTAAATTCAAAGGTTTTTGAAGGATTGCCTCTATTAACCAAAGGGCAATAACCAAAGGTTAAGAGGAGGGTGGTAAACCAGTTTCAAAAAACCATGAAACGACTCTAAAATTGAAAAGCGATTTTTCTAGATCCTTAACCTCTTTATGATCCGTCTGCATCATGGATGAAATCTAAAATTGAGAGAAAATCCGGCTTAGCTTTTAGGTTACTATAACCACTGGAAGAAACCTCTAATGGACGGTGTAAATATCCATAACTCAATTCATGAGAATATATGCACTCTAGAAAAATTTCAAAAAAAAAAGATTTGGATAATTAGGAATTTTTATTTCCTTCCTTCGCTTTCCAACCCACAGTGAACCGGTTATTACCTCCAAGGGAAAGATTTTTTCTCTCTCACACAATCAATAGGCTAGCGCTGTGCGTTAAGGGAAGAAGTGGACTGTATTAGTGCCAATTAGTCAAATAAAAGCTTTGTTAAGCTTTTAGAATTAAAGCTGTGCTCATTATTTCCACAAAATCTTGGTAAGCTTTAATTAATAAAGCTTACGTTGGATAAAAGCTTTGTTAAGCTTTTAGTAATAAAGCTGCACTGATCATTTTGATTAAAAAGTTTTGTTAAGCTTCAATATTAAATCTTGGATAAGATTTATATAACCAGCTTTATATATATATATATATACCTTATCCCATCTACCTCTCTCTCTTTTTAGTGCATTCTTATGACCAAAAATTAAAGAAGATAAAACTTCATGATTTCTCTCTTAGAGAAGAGAGAAACCCAATAGCTTCTTTCAAAGCAATTTTTTGCTAAAAGGCCTTAAAATTTTTTACAAAGCCTATCCTCATCCCTTCAAAAGAAAAACTTTTTGAGAGAACTCATCACTCCCCACACAAAAGGCAACAATTCAGAAAGAAATTCAGGAATCTCAAATCTTTGAGGATGGAATTGAACCTATCATTTCGTTGGCTGATTTATAACTCTCTATCTTGATTTAGTTGCAATGGCTGCTTTACCCATTCCGCCCATAGTTCAAGAACAAATCTTAGTGCTTCAAGAACAAATCTAATGAACAAGAACTCCGACACAAATTAGAGCATCAAGTCAAGCATACCAAATGCAAAGCGATGCTTCTAATTCTTCTGACGACTCAGATCATGGGTGGTGGACAAGGTTTTGGTGCTGTTCTTATGAAAGATGGACATCCAATTGGTAATGAAAGTTGTAAGCTTAAACCAGTAGTAGCAGAGAGAAATTATAGTACATATGACAAAGAATTACTTGTAGTTATCCATGCTTTAAGCCTCTTTAATAACATTTACTACAAGAGGCATGGCCATTATCCACGCTTTTTTTGACGCATTAGACCTGAGCTTAAAATCCCCTAAATGTCAAAATACCCGTCGAAATAGAAACATTAAAATAAGCGCCGAAATAAGCGTCGATACAAGAGTTGAAAGAAGTAATTTTATCATGCATTTTTCAACGCTACTTTCAATGACTATCTCAACTCACATTTTGACTACTATTTTGACGGTTATTTTGACTAGTATTTTGACACTTATTTCGAGTGTCATTTAGACGCTGTTCTCAACGGATACAAGAAACTTTCGAACGCTGTTTTTGACGGATGCAGGAAACTTTCGACGCTATTTTTGACGGATGCAGGAAACTTTCAACGCTTATTTTGACACGTGTAGGTATTAAATTCATTTTGGCATAATGGTGCATCCAGCTGCAGTCTTGTAGTTGGATGCGCCATTATGCCAAATTTATAGAGTACCAAAGGCAACTGTACTCTAATGGGAAGAATGTCCAACTTTGGCCATAAAGTCATAAAGTCATTTTGCAAAGACAATGTGGCAAAGCTCGCAGATGCGGCTCTTCATCTCTTGCTGCCCGACATTATCCAAAACCACATTTCCATTGACAATTGTGTAAAATTTCTCTCCATCGACGGGTGTGGGTTGTGTGTCGAAACGTCGCGTGATGATCGCGAGCGTGGAGTGCTTCTGGCACTAGATGGGGAAGGATACTCATGTGGGGGCATAGACCCATCCTTCCCCCCACTTGGACAACAACTGTCTCCACCTCCACCAAGTGTTGTCCTCTGCGAGTGGACGAGCGAGCTGAGGGAGGAGATTGTAGAGAGCTCTTTGTGGGGTTTCTATAGGTGAACTAGGGTTAGCGGTGGTGGTGCTCGATGGTGCGACCAAAGTGCCCGCCCCTCTCCCAAAATATTGTTGTGCCATCTCTCTTTGCTCGGGTGTGGCTTGTGCTAAAAAACCCATAAATTGGTCAGGCGACATGGCATATGGAGAGAAGGATGCAGAGTAAGCTGGTGTCTCATCTAGAGTGCAAGACATGTTTCTACACACACATAAACCCACATGGACACTTTAATAAGAGCATACACATGAATTATCCCTCAACATTCATTATCATAAAGCTATGCATGAGGCTTATGCATAAAGGATTATGCATAAAGCTTATATATAAAGCACTATGCATAAGGCCTTATGCATAAGGCCTTATGCATGAGGCCTTATGCATAAAGCTATGCATGAGGCTTATGTGCATAAACCATGAATGCGCATTATGCATAAAGCATTATGCATAATGCTTATGCGCAAATCTACAAAACAAATCCCCAGCACCCAAGGGTGCAATAATAATAGAGGAAAGATAGAAAAGCACTTGCCTCTTTTTTGTGATGTTGAAAGAAAGGATTAGAGGACCTACAAAACCAACAAAAGGGTGAGGACAGGATTAGTAATGCATACATACAAAAGCTTATGCATGAGGCCTTATACATAAAGCTTATGTATGAGGCTTTTGCATAAAGCACTATGCAAGCCACGCTATCCTAAACTAAACTGTATCCCGGCACTATGCATTAAGCATGCATGCATAGATTAATCTCTGCATGCATTAAGCTCTATGCATAGAGCTTAATGCATGCATAGATAGAGCTGAATACATTCATAGAGCTTAATGCATATATTAAGCTCTATGCATAGGGCTTAATCTATGCATATATCTCTAAGCATTATGAATGCATGCATAGAGCTTAATCTATGCATTAAGCTATACGAATAGAGCTTAATGCATAGATTTCTATGATTAGAGCTCTATGCATGTACATTAAGCTCTATGCAAAGAGGACCTACAAAACAAAACCCCTCTTTTTGGTAAATAAAAATAGAGGATAAAAAGATAGGAAAGAGAGGAAAGCACTTACCTCTTTTTGGTGATGTTGAAAGAGAAGATTAGAAGACCTACAAAACCACCAAAAGAGTGAGTAAAGAATTAGTAATGCATACATACAAAATCCCTAAGAACCTAATGCATACATACAAAATCGAAAAGAGGGGAAAGAGAGAAAGGAATTTACCTCTTTTTGGTGAAGTTGAAAGAGAGGATTAGAAGACCTACAAAACAAAACAAAAAGTAGAGAAAAGAATTAGTAATAAAAAACCCTAAAAGTGTGAATAGCATGGATACACAAGGAGGTTTATCCTTCAACACACACACACACCAATTTAACAACCAAGAGGAGAGGAGAGGGGAGGGGAGGGAGGGCAAAGAAGGAGGTGGAGAAGAGCTTGGGAGAGAGAAAGAACGTGCAAAACAAATGAGAAAGCAAAAAAACAAGAAAATTACTCATAATTACACACACAGACATTTTACATCACATGTACATGTAACCAAGAGGAGATGGAAGTGAAGGAAAAGGAGGCATACCTGGTGAGGAAGCAAAACACATGCATACGAAAAAAAACGTAAAAAAAAGAGAGGTTCTGTTTTACTGTAAAAACCTACACCGTCAATATATGCATCGAAATAAGCGTGGAAAAAAACATCGTAATAAGCGTGGGAAAAAGCATCGAAAAGTACGTGGAAAATAGTGTGGGAATAACAGTCGAAAAAATAAAATTCCCACGCTCTTTTCGACGGATATTTCAACGACCTTTTCGATGCTTATTTTGACGGTCGCTACTTTTCATTCAAATTCAAAATCTTTCCAGATCTTGCGTGCCCCCGACATTTCAAATTACCTATCTCACCGACTACCACCCTTCACAAATACTTAAGGGAGGATTCCCATCCAAAAATAAGCATTCGTTCCCATTTTGCAAATCAATATGGAAACCATGGGCGAAGCCACACCCTCAAATTTTGTTAATTTAGAGGAGAAGACACTTTGCCCATGTACTCGCTGCAAATACCAAGTGGCTCGACGTCGACGAATTTACAATGATCATACAAAAAAAATGGAAAATATTTTGGGTGGAGCGATTAGAACATCTAATTAGTGGCAATGCGTGCTTAAACAATGACAAACCAGTGATATCCGGCCTAAACAATGGAGACCAACGAGAGTAGCCACAAACGAGGTGATCCAACAACTCGAGGAACTTGAAGCGGATTCTGAGAAAATACTAGAACATTACATGGATGACATGATAAATGCCTTATACGATGGAACAGAAGATCGAGGTTTGGAACACGAAGGGATAGAAGAAAACATATGACATATGGAATACACTTCCTAAGAAGAGAAACAGCTACGCATGCTTGCTCGTCTTCCACTATATCGTGGAGCACATGTGTCTGTTTTAGGCGCTTGCTTATCCATATTGAACTTGCAAATCGATTTTTGGATGGTCTAATATGAGCATATCAAAACTTTTTGTGTAAGTGATGATATCATATGCAATTAGTGAGTTATGTACCTTTATATGCATTTTCTTAGCCTGAATATTTTGTGTAATAGCTTATTGAAACATCAACTTATATTGCAGAAGATAATGAGATGCTAGTGGAACCATAGTCGAGCAAAAGCAATGTTACACTCGGTTGGCATGGACTACAACACACACCATGCTTGTCCAAATGATTGGATTCTTTATTGACAAGAATAAAACAATATAGTACAATGTCCGCATTGTGGTACATCGAGATATAGGCAAGATGTGCAAAGAGAAAGGGTACCAGGCAAAAGTTTTATGACACTTTTCCATCATCCCTCGGATTAAAACAATGTTCAAGTGCAAATCCATTGCAGGATTAATGATTTGGCATCGTAACACTAGGTCCACGGATGGTGTTATGCGTGTGCTTGCTGTGCAGATTCCCCTGCATGGAAGCACATTGAAGAGAAGTGGGTAGCCTTTCAGGAGGAGCCTCGCCATATTCAACTCGGACTAGCGATGGATGGAGTTATTCCAAATTTGGTCTATGAAGTTCATCATGGAGTACATGGCCTGTTTGTCTAGTTAACTATAATCTTCCATCCATGGCTAGCAATTAAAAAAGGACATCTTTTATTGTCTTTGATAGTTCCTGGAAAGTAGAAGGTGAAGAACATGGATGTGTATTTAGCCCCTTTAGTTGAGGAGCTTCGTGTTCTATAGGAGGGCATTGAAGTTCATGATATTTCCAAGAGGTTTGGACAGCGTGCGCTAACATTGAGAGGAATACTTTTGTGGACTATGCATGATTGGCCTAGCTATGGAGAGTGCTCAGGTAATAATGTAGCTTGTTAACATATTATGTTAAGTCATGATTGTCATTCAAACTTACCTACTGCTACAATCTTTTTTGACGTTCTACAGGGCTTTTAGTGTCAGGGTATAATGGATGTCCATATTATGTGGGCCGCAACTTGAGGCTCGATACTCAAAGTCTATGAAGAAGATAGTATACAAGGGCCACAAGAAGTATCTCCCAGTGGACCATCCTTTGCGTGAGGGATTTCTAGGGAGGTCTCCTCGCATATGGAAGAGCAGTGATTGGAGGACCTTATGGGAGCTGGATCCAACCTATACACCTCCAGGAATGAAGCGTCTATCCATTTTCCATCAACTTCCATACTGGAATGACCTTCTAGTGAACCATCTTCTCGACCCAATGCACATTTTCAAGAATATAGCCGAGGTGCTTTGGAAAACCATCACAGGAGCAAAGGAGAGCAAGGCACAACGAGATGATTTACAAGAGGTTCAACGCATGCACCACTTATTGGCCCAAAATACAGCAGATGGAAAGGTAAAGCTACCAACAAAAGCACCTTGGGTCATGACAAAGGATGAGCAACGGCGTGTAAAAAGAGCATTAGTGAGTTTCATACCCCTACAGGATGCATGCATTGCTTGAAGGAAGCATTTACAAAGGATGATGAGCTTAGTGGCTTGAAGAGTCATGATTGGCACAAATTCTTGCAATTCGTGCTTCCTATAGCCATCAAGGATTGCCTCAATGATGACATTAGAGCAACAATTTATAAAATTGGTGCAATGGTACATTGGATATCAAGGAAAGAGATTAGTAGAGACACATTGGAAGCAGCACAATTAAACTTCATCGAGGTTGTTACAATGACTGAGAAATACTTTCCAACAAGTATTTTAACCATTCAATTGCACTTGCTAGTTCATGTGGTTGATGAAGTTGATGTGGCTGGGGTTGTCCACAGCCGATGGATGTTTTTCTTGGAGATATTTATAAAGACACTTAAAGAATTTGTTCGTCAAAGAGCTCATCTTGAAGGTAGTATGGCAGCAGGATGGCTTGTTCAAGAATCACTTGTATATATAACTGATTTTCTCAGTACGTCTGATCCTGATATGCCAAGATTATGGACACAAGAAGAAAATGATCGACTAGTTGGGGAAGAGCCACAAGGGAAAGGCCTTGTGAGAACAATGGATGTAGCATTGCATGAGAAGATCAATAAATTTTGCATCGTAAACTCACATGCTATGGAGAAATGGATCGAGAGATAAAACTTGGTGAAGGCTGAAAGGGACCAAGCTCGTTTGAGTTTTAGAGAGAGTCAAACAACCCGCACACTACTGTACCCAACAGAACTTGCACTTCTAGACTTTCCTTCTAATAAATGGCTCAAGCAAACCATACTACAAGTTAAACGCAATGGTGAATCAATAAGTGATGAGGAGGAGCTTGCATATGGTTGTGATTTCCATGTATGTGAGTTAGAGATATCTACGCATTGTCTTTTATGTTGTGCTTTCGTAAATTTGTACAATAAAAGTACTTATTTATTGTGCTTGCATTATCATAAGTTTGGGGCAATTTGGTCACGCGGACGTCACTTTTCGAGTAAAAGGAATAGATAAAAAGAGAACAACATTTGATTGTGGTGTGAAGGCTAATTTCATGCAAGAAAGTCGTTCAAGTGCAAGTGATGGCAATATTGAAGTAGGCATGCTAGATTATTGTGGAACAATCCAAGATATTATCAAGGTTGAATTCAGAAAGTTTGATATGTTCATTATTGATGTGAAATGGTTCAAGTTGGTAACTCAAGGGGCGCAAGTAACTATATGCAAAGACAAGTGTGGATTTCTTCAAGTAGACTGCACAAAGATATGGACTGACCAAAGGGACATATTTGTGCTACCAGAGCACTATGAGCAAGTCATCTTTGTGGAAGACCCAACAGATCATAAATGGTTGTTTGTGATCCAAATAAATCCACGTGGAAAACAAATATTTGAAGAGGTAAAAATAGCAGTTGACTGTTTGCCAGATGCTGAGGAACTCCCCCCAGATCATGTGATGGTTGAGCATACACCACTAGCACCTATTGAACAACGAGAAGAATAAGAAGAAGACATACTAGTTGAGGAAGTAGGTGAGGCTCACACGGGATTAGGATCGGATGAAGGTTTACTCATTGAGCAAATACATCTTGAACAAGAAATAGACACTAGAGATAATCCAGAAGAAGAAGAGATTCAAGTTGAGTATGATCATGATGCATTGACAAAGCTAGAAGAGGATGACGACATGGATGAATTACCTTCTACTACTACAAGACAACTGGTTCCACCAATTGACAATAATGATGGAGTATTTCTAGAAATAGATTTATTTGGAGCCATGGATCTCGCTGAGGGGACGAGCAAGTTGATGAACTTAATTTCATTGTAAAATAGAGCAATTTCTTAATTGCACCTTCGTGATGAGGAGGAGGAGATAGCATTTTTTCTCCTCCTTCAAAGAGCGTGATGGAAGTTATACCCTCCTCTCTCCCTCGACTCTCCCCCCTCTCTCTCTCTCTCTCTTTATCTATCTCTTTCTCTCTGATCATCTCTCTCTCTCTCTCTCTCTCTCTCTCTCTCTCTCTCTCTCTCTCTCTCTCATAGACACATATGCTTGCAAAGAGGTAGAAAGAGAAGGCTAAAACACACCCCAAGATGGGAACTAGTAAATATTATATATAACTTCAATTTGTTTTTTATAGAAAAATTTTGACTATTATTTCAATGCTTATTTCGAAGACTTTTTCCACACATATTTCGACTGTTATTTCGATGCATTTTTCCACACATTTTTCGACGCATATATCAACGACCAGGCGTGAAAACTACGCGTCGAAAAATAATGATTCTCTTGTAGTGATTATTTAATGAGATCTGAATTCTTAATCAAGATAGACCAACAAAGCATTCGTCATTTGTTGACTCAGCCATTGATTTCTGATCGACATATCAAATGGGCTTCATTTATCCAAAGTTTCCAACCCATGATTCAATATCAACTAGGCAAAGAAAATGAAAATGTTTTGCCTATGCTTTAAGTAGACGTTCCAGTATTCACAACATTTCTGTTATTCAAAGTCAACCATTTAGTCCTATGAGAGAATCCTATAATACCTAAATTTTTTTGAAATTTGGACTAAGCTTAGAAACAATAATTGGAACCCTATTGGTGATTACTCATGCCATGACGGCTATCTTTTCTTCCAAAAAAGATTGTGTATTACACAACCTTTCAGACAATTCATACTAGAAGAAATGCATCAACCACCTTACATGGGTCACCGAGGTGTTTCAACTACCTTACAACAACTAGTATCTAGGGAATTCTTTTGGCCTCATATCAAACAAGATATAGCAAAATTTGTGGTTGAATGTTCTGTTAGAAGATTAAAAGCTACAAAGATAAAACCCAAGGACTCCTTACCCCCCTACGAATTCCTAATGACACTTGGGAGAAAATATCCATGGACTTCATCACAGCTTTGCCTACTACATCGAGTCATAACGATATGATTTGGACAATAATTGACCGTTTGAGTAAGCAAACATACTTCTTATCTTGTAAGAAAACTTTGACTTCTCAACAAGCCGCAAATATGTTTATCAAACAAATCTTTGTACATCACGGCTTACCCAAAGTCATTGTTTCTAACAGTGATTCAAGATTTTGAAGTAATTTTTGGATCACATTATTCTCCAACTTAGGCACTAAAGCAGATTTCTCAACACCTTTCCATCCAGAAACAAATGGATAAACTGAGGTTACTAACAACACTATCTTAGATCTACTCAGAGCCTATGTTGCCCAGCAACCTAACTCCTAGGATAAGTACATTCATCTTCTCCAATTTGTTTACAATAATACTCCTCATTCAGCTACTTTTCGAGCACCCTTAGAAACTGTATATGGAAAACTTTTGCCTAGACTTTCTCACAAAATCGAAGTTGATGATCAATTCACTATTGATTTTATGACCATTTTGAATGACGTCAAACATTCCATTGCTCATGCTCAAGAAAAGTATGTTAAGCAAGCAAATCGTAAACATAAAGCTATATCCTTTGAACTTGGAGACTATGTATTTTTGAAAATTCAAAAATGCCGACTTAAAAGTGTTGAAAAATTCCCAGCTGTTAAGCTTGCACCAAGATTTTATGGACCTTTTAAAGTGATCCACAAAATTAATGATGTTGCATATAAACTTGAATTACCTTCTCATTGGAACATTCAAAAATCATTTCATGTTAGCTTATTAAAACCAAAGGGCAACTTCCCACTTATCCAGTATATGAAGAACCACCTCTTTTCGATGGAGACGAATAAATCTTACTCCCAAATACTATCATTGAGCATCAAATTACATCAACTCATATTGAAAACCAATATAGCAAATATTTAATAACTTTCAAAAATCGTCCTCGTCGCGTGAAGATGCAAGATGGATGCTTGAGAAATATTTTCGTGCTTTTCCTGAGATCCTCCGTTCTTTTCAACAAACTGAAAAATTGAGGGCAATTCCAAACTCAAGTAAGAGGGGATGTTATGGGAATATATTTTAAGCCCTCTTAAAAATATTATTCTACTCTCTTAGATAATTTGGGGATGCTTGGATTATCTTTGCGTCATGTAAAATTATGTTAATATCATGGGTGATACCATTATAAATATTAATACATTTGGTGGATATTGACGTATGCTTGGGGTCTCCAATATTTGTTTCAGTTGGTTTGTATGTATGGGTGATTTTCGGGTTGCTTACGCCTAGCAAACATGTGTGTGATGATGGTTTTTATGCTTATAGAATATTTATTTCACCAATTTATTGTTAGTTATTTTATAGGTGAAGAGGATTCTGAGGATTGAGGAGAAGTTGCACAAATGTATCACACCATTTTTGTAAACAAGCTTTGTATATACATGTGCTAGCTTGTGCACATTTTGATTTTTTTTGTAAAAGCTATAGTTTATCAAGCATAGACTTGATCTTTAATATTTGGTAAAGCGTGATATGCTTTAAACCCAAGCCTCAATTTATGGGCACTCTATTTTTGAAGATAAGAGAGTGTCGTGCAAGAAAAGCATCGTTTTTGTATTTTTGGAGGCTTTGGCCTAAATTAGAATAAAATATCTCGTAAATACTCATGTGTGGGGAAAAATAGACCATACACACATAAGAGGGGATGATTGCACCCAATCTTGGAGCCGAATCTTTGTGAGCTAAGTATTTTCATTTGTTTTTGAATATTTTAATCATGGTCTTGTTATGTTTGATGAATTTTTGAATTTAAATCAAATTCATGCAATTTATTTGATTTCTATCTCCTTAGAAATTTAGATCCCGTGACATATAGGCAAGATGTCCAAGGACAAAGGGTCCCTGCTAAAGTCTTATGACACTTCCCCCATCTTCCATGCATTCAAACAATGATCAGATACAAATTCATTGCATCTTTAATGACTTAGCATCGGAACACCAGATCCATAGATGACATTATGCCAATTCTCCAGCATGGAGGCATATCAAAGAGAAGTGGGAGACTTTGGGGAAGACCCTCATCACATTTTCTTCATGGATGGAGTTAATCCAATTAGCTTACGAAGTTCATCATGGAGTACATGGACCATTTATCTAGTCAACTATAACTTGCCACCATGGTTAGTGATAAAGAAGGGGCACCTTTTACTTTCCTTGATACTTCCAAGAAAGTATGTCAGGGTGAAGAACATGGACGTCTACTTGTCTCCATTAGTTGACGAGCTACGCATGTTATGGGACCTACTTATGTGGACCATGCATGATTGGTTAGGCTATCAAGAATGCTCTAGTAAGTTAATTATTCTATGATTTCTTGTTCAAATATAATTTCATGATTTTTGTATTATACATCTCACATTATTTGCATATCTCATCACAATGATTAGAATGTTTGGTAGGGCTTTCAATATCTGGTTATAATGCATGCCCTATATGTGGGCCTGGATTAGAGGCTCGGTACTCAACATCTTTGAGGAAGATTGTCTACGAGGGCCACAAAAAGAGATTTCTAGGGAGGATTATTTCTCTTTGTTATATAAATTTATTTTTCATGGTATGCCTCTATTTTGTTTCATCGTATGCCCCATAAGTCTATTGATGTTATGCCTCTATTTTTCATGGTATGCCTGTCGTCGTATGTCCCATAATTCCAACGATCCTTAACTTTTCTTCAATGCAAAACTTTTCCACACACTCACTCGATTCATTAGAATTACACTTAGAAAACAGTACACTTAAAGTTTCATTTTAAAGCTTCATTAAAATTACACTTAGAAAACAATACACTTAAAGCTTCATTTTAAAGCCAATGGAGACACACCCTAGTGGTAATGCAAAAGTTGCTAGGTTCAAAATGGGGCTCACAAGGTGCTGGCTATTGACGGCAACGTAAAAAAACACACAAGCACGAAGATGAAAAAAAAAAGATGAAAACACACAAGCACAAGCACAAAGATGGAAAAAAAAAACTTCATTTTAAAGCCCCCTTAATTAAAAGTGGCACAACTGGCGATTAGGTGCTGCAAACTGATCGAATGCTTCTCCGGCGGACAGTGAATTTTTGGAAGAGCTGAGGAGGAGGGCTTGCTTGAAAGCTGACCAGCACCACGGTCAAGTTGTCGGAGGTGTTTCTGCGCAGAGCCTCCGCCACCATCTCACGACAGCATTGCTCGGGATCATTGTGCTGTTGGAGCTTCTTGCGAGCAAAATCCACTGCATTCTGGCTACTGAAAACATCCCACAGTCCATCGCAGCCGAGTATGAGAAATTCATCGTCATTTGTGAGCAGGGTTTGTGTGACTTGGGGCTCGGCCGTGAGGAGGGGCGCAGGTCCACCTTTGAGGCCCTCGAGGTGCCAGTCTCCAAGGGATCGTGCGACGCTGAGCTCTCCGTTGAGGTAACCATCGGCGTCAACGTACCCTCCAAGGGCCTCGATGCGCCTCCTCTCCTGCGGGCAAAGGGGCTTGTGGTCCTTGGACATGTCGACCGCCTTGCCACGCTGGCACAACACAGCCCGGCAGTCTCCGGCGTTGCCCACAACCAAACTCCGCCCCAATACCAGAGCCATGATGGCTGTAGTCCCGGAGGAAAGGCTGCTATCCGCCCGGCAGGCTGCCGCGAAAGCTGTGTCCGTTTCCAAGAAGGCCCGCTGCACGGCTTCCACTGTGTTATCTGCGGAGGCCTGCACATTTTGCAGCGCCAGATAATCCGGGAGTTTGCTGCTCGCAAACCGCGCGGCATGGTAACCGCCATGGCCATCAAAGACAGCATAGAAGGAGCCCTTTTCGGCTGACGAGGATGCCACGAAGGCAAGCTCATCGATGCACACGTGAGCATCCTCCATGGAGAGTCTGGGGCCGACGTCGCACCACGACCCCGACCGGATCACGGGCTTGAATCCATTCGCTGACGGCTGCAAGGACTTGTGGTCATTATGTTGAGAGCATGGCGATAGAGTTCTGCAAGGGGGGCAGGGCGATAGTCCCTCTATGCAGTAGTATTCTGCTGCTCCATCGGGCGCGATTACGGCTGCTGCCATAGTTGAGAGCTTTGGGAAACACTTGCTTCTTTTTTTTCTTTTTCTTGTTTTCTTTCCTCAGACTTCCTTCTTATAAAGGCCACACTAGAAAAAAAACCAAAAAAAAAGCAACTAAACGAAAAGCGTCCTTAAAAGCTGCAAAAAGCAACCGTTGTATTTAAGAATTAACGCGTCCCGAGGGAAGTCTGAAAAAAAAAGCAACTAAACGAAAAGCGCCCGTAAAAGCTGCAAAAAGCAACCGTTGTACGTTAACGAGGGAAGTCTGAGAAATGAACGGCTGCGATTGAGCAACCTCCTATACATAATAGAAGCAAATTCTTCCCACCTCCCCACCATAAGCTGTATCCTACACATAAGACAAGCCTTTTGAGATGTCTCTTATTGAACACACCCTTAGGGGATGGGGACAAAAGCTAAGTGGATACATCTGCGACCTTCTTCCCCACTCCACAAGGGGTGAAAAAGAAAAAGTGTGTTTCCTCCTCAGAAGTTTGAAACCCGTGCCTTTTTTCATTGAGTTTGCTTCTTGTCCTTCACATCTAGCGAGAAGGACGACCCTTAGATCCTTAGATGCTCCTTGATGATGTTGACCCCTTCATCTATCCACTAAGGGTGCTTACACTGGCAAACGATTCTTTTCCTCGTTTCTAGGATGGGTGGGGAGATGGACGGGTGGGGGAGATTTTACCCTTTAATTTCCACCCTTTTCTAGATGTGTGTAAAGACCTTGAGTAGTTATACATGAACCTTTCTCTATTGATCTCAAGCGTTTTCCCTCTCCCCTATTGGCATCGTCCTTCAATACTTTGTGGCATCTATCAGGAATCAAGATCACCATCATGTTTGGCATGAATGCTCCTCATCTCGTTTTGAACTACTCTGAATGGAGCATCTCCTATCACATACCTCATATTCTTCTACAAGGCCACAATATAAAAGACACAGGAATTATGCCCTTGTGGTCTAAGGACTAAGGGGGCCTTGGGGTTGGTACCATCCTAGGTTTGATGCCGTTTGTCATCTAACGGTTTTGTTTGTTTGTCCAAGGCCTAGCATTATCCTTTTGGTTGTCCTGCTTGAACAACTCATGCTTCTAGCACATTCACATGTGGAAATCTAGGGTTGGTTTTCTTACACACATGATTTTCTAAGATGTATGGTTGGGTCTACCATGCTCAAATACATGGTAATTGCACACATGATGCTCTAGGCTTGTGTATCTCAAGAGCATATTATCATGGCAACATACATGGCACTCTAGAACTAGTTTACATGAACACAACGTGGGTTCCATAGATCTTAGTCTATTAAGACACTCCATAAGTTTTTATGAGCTTTTTTTGGAGACCTTCCAAGAGAAAATAATGACCTTTTCTAGTTTTCCTTTTTTCTCCCTTCAAGAAATGTGTTTAGAAGCTCCCTGCCATTCTAATATTTATAATCAAGTGTGCTAAGCTTACCAAGTACTCAAAGTAACAATAATACACGAATTCACACAACGAAATTACAAAGAACTAGGAATTTTTTCCTCCAAAAGTAGAAATTTAGAGTCTTGACATGCTAGATAGACTCAAGCATATGGTATTCTTAGGCTTTTGTTTTGGGAATCAGGGCCCTTAGCTTTTCTCTTATCTCATTAATGGCCAAATATGATAATATTTTTACTTAAATTCATTGGAATAGGACCAACAAGTCTAGATTAAGCATGTCAAACTTGAGTCCTTAAGCCCAAACTCTAGTATAAATTCCATTGTCTAGTTTGAAACCTTTTGACATGGTTTGTATCCCTCACCGAAATGCATCAAGACGAGATCTAACTATGCAATTTGCTTGCATCCCTAATATAGAATCTCCTAAGCCAAATTAATATAAGGAGTTTTAGACTCTAGTCCATGTTTTAAAAATAGATCTTGCATCCTAAACATATATAGTCCTTGAGCTTGATATATGAATTTTGGACTTGAGTCTAAATCTTTGGGACCTTACCTACATCACCAACATAGAGTCCTTGTTCTTAAATTAATCTAAAAGTTCTAGACTTGAGCACAAATCTGCGGGGTGTGGATTCAATCCCAAGCCTAGAGTCCTTCGGCCTCAATTAGTGTATGGAGTTTTGGACTTGAGTGATGATATCACAATTTACCTTGCATATAAAATAAGGTAACATAAAATGAAACTAAATAATGAATAATGTTTGTGTGTGTGTTTTTGATAAGGTAATATAGACTTAAAGTAAGTAATAATGTGTGTATATTTTTATGTGCGTACTTTATTACTATAGAAAGCCTACATCAATTGTGTTGAATGTGAAGCTTGGCTAATGGTTCGTAAAGTAAGTCCCCTTTAAAACCTGGCCCATGATCTGAAATGATTTCCAGTGGTGTTCCAAACCAAACTTAGATATTGTCATATATAAAGTTGGACACTACTTGAGCAGTGATTCTTTTAGTCCCAAGAGTTTTAGCATGTAATCTAGATATAGCTACCAAAATGTATGCCTTACCACTATATGTACTCAGTAGAGGTCCTATGGCATACACTTCCCATTTAGTAAACAATCCCTGATTCAAAATAGGTACCCTTGGTTCTAATGTCAGTTTCCTTTTTTTCCCAGCTTTTCAGCATCCCAAACATCCTTTGCACCACTGTTTCACAACTTTATGTAGATGTGGCCATACATATCCAACTCGCAGGATCTTTGTGGCTGCAAGACCAAATCTGAAATCATTACTACAAATCTTTAGCTTTGAACAATCAGTTTCAACGGTACTCGCATCATCGAAATAAGCATCAAAATCATTATCAAAATTATCATCTCTATTTTATTTAGAAATAACGTCAAAATGCATGTCTAGCATAACATCAATACATGCATCAAAAATAGCATCGAAAATATTTTTTTTCCTTTTTTGTTTGGTGTGATTTTTTTTTTCAAAATCAAGTGTTTTTTAGTTCTTATAGTCCTTATCAACCTAGTTTTTAGTTACTTTTTAAAAAAATACAATGATATGTAGCAGTATTTATAATAAATTAATATGACAATATTTATATGCCAAAGCTTGCACTAATGATCCCAAATATAAGGACATATGTAGCAATATTTACAAGAAATTATGACAAGTGTCTACCAAAGCATGCATTAATGGTCCCAAACAAGAAAAGTATGATAAAAACGTATATTTCGTGTCAAATTTTAAAAAAAAGATGTTATAGCTCACCATCAACTCTTTCATTCTCAGCTACATCCATGGCTCCAAATACATCTATTTCTAGAAAGACCTCTCCATCTGCATCTTCGTCTATGGGTGGGGCCTTGTTTATTGTAGGAGTAGAAGGTAGCTCATCCTTATCGTCCTCTTCTATATCTAGAATTGGAGGTGGTTGTGTTAAAATTTGTTCTTCTATTTCTACTTGGAATTTTTGATTAGCCAGTGTGTTTGCTTCTAGTTCAAGTTCTAGTTGTTTGTAACATACCCATCTTCACTAATAAAGAAATGTCCATGTAATAGATAAATTTATGAGTTTTTATGGTATAAAAATCAATGATTTTATTAAATGAGTCATTTCTACTTAGAATCTTTAAATTCTGAGCCCAAATTTGGAGTCTGCGTGCGATTTTACCCTAATATAGGATTTGACAACATCCAAAACGGACACTGGATCAAGCTTATACGCAAATTTCAATCATTTTTAGTTAAAAAGCGACGACCTTTAAACCTTAATAAATGCACGACCGAGCGTCCGATTGACGAAGGGTCTGTATCCCAACGACTAAGAGAACCTCCCAGACAAAAAAGAAAAAAAATCACCCCCCAGGGCGGTCCGGCACGCAAATCAAGGTCGGTGCCCCAAATTTGGGGACCTCGCCCCAAAATTTGGACCATACACACTTACCAGGGTGCCCGTATGATGGCCACACAAGAACCAAAGGACGGCCGCCCACTGTGTGGTCCACACGTACCGCTATGTGGACACCCATGCTGCCCCTGACCAGATAAGGTACATGCTACGTGGACACCCATGCTGCCCCTGACCAGATAAGGTACATGCTATGTGGACACCCATGCTGCCCCTGACCAGATAAGGTACATGCGTACCACTTCTTTCCCTGTTAACGGACACCGTACCTTGTAGCACTTCTTGCGCGGGGTAGAGTCCCACACTCGGGGCCTCGTCCACGGATATCCGGACAAGAGACTAATCCGTCGTATCCCTCATACCATAGGGAGAATAAGGTTTGGCGATTGAGGCGAGAGATTATGATGCTGCCTAGTTGTGAGGGCCCAGGCTAGTGTAGTGAATAAGCCCACCCTAGTGTGCAGACATCCCTCAGAGGGGTGGGAGGATCAAGCGATGGAGCCTGAGAGGGCGACAGGCCGGCTTGAGTCCTCGCCAGCGACCGACGATGAGGTGTATGGTCCCGTAGGGTTTTGCCCAGCATATAGAGGCTGGAAGGCCGAATTCTAGATCATCGGCGGTATAAAGGAAAAGAATAAGAGAGCCAGTTTGGCTTGTATGGAATTGATTTATGTATGAACTTTTTTTTTAATAAATCTTGTCTTTGGCATTATTGTATTGTGGAAAAAGACTGTTTTAACCAACCTTGTGAAAAGGGCCTTAATTAAGCAACATGTGTATTTATGTCAAACAGTGTGATAGGATTAATTAGAAAACAAATTGATGCATGAGTAGGGTGGAAAGTGGGAGGATGGAATGCCCCGATGGCACCATCCTACGGACGGGTGGACGCGATTAGTCGGGTAGCTTTCCAACAGATTAAGTGAATGCCCTACGCTAGATAAATAGGTTCTTGGGCAACTCTATTCTAGAAGACTAGGCCAGCGCGGCTGTGCCTTGCATGGATCAGGAAAAAAGCGTTGCCTCTAGAAATCAAGTCTAGTAGTTGCCCAATTTATGATCAATTACCCTATGGGTGATTTGATTTTTAGAAGATCATGCTCCCCCTGCTGCGGGATAGGACTAGGTCTTACCTATGAATCGTATCCTTGAATCTCTACATGGTCAAGGTGTCGATAAATAGGAAATTTTATCTAAGTTAAGACTTGGTGGACTATCTTAAGTGTTTCCCCTATTTTAGAAGGAGGGAACCTTACAATTAGTATCAGAGCCAATCTTAGCTCCTAGGAATTGCCATTTAAGGACTGTTTTGCAATGAATGTTTTACCTAACATAATGCTAATTAATAAAAACATCCTACTAAAACAAACAAGTTGAATTGATGTTTGAATGATTGTAGGAAGAGGAAGATGCCTACTCGAAGTTTCTAGTTTTCCAATGCATCTTCGAGACTGCTAGTCACTCCTCAAATTTCGAGTTCCGTGACACCATGGTGCATATACTAGAGAAGATGTCCCTCCCTCATTTCTCTTGTATTGAAAGAGGATAGGGTAGAGATTTCACCGCGTACCCCCAGGGTCGACACCTCTGTGACTATAGATGGGATTCGCATACCTCAGGATCGCTGGGTGTATGACCAAGTGATGCAGAGTCTTACCTGTTGACAGAGTAGCTGTGTTGGGACCTACCCCAATCCAAAGTCTACCTTCCTTACCATCAATTTTTAGAGTCTTTGAAACTACAGCAGAACCCCCATATTTCACCTATGTGGACCGCTCTACCCTTACGTCATAGTCAAGCCTAGGAATTTCCCTTGATGGCAAATAAGACTAATTATATTAGTCTCAAATCTTTGTAATAAAACTCATCCTTGTAAGTATTTGGAAATAAAATGATTTCAATGTTTTACTCTCCAAAATAAGCGTTGTGCAAGTATGAATCTTGTAATCTTAAAATTGTCTTTACAATGATGGCCAGGACGATCACCCTCTACTTCCCAATGCGCTTTACACTCATATCTAGGAGAAGCTCCTGCTCAAGCAAATGCAACCTCCCTTCTTTAAAGGAGAAGGTTCAAAGATTGAGAAGGATGCTGAAGTCTGGATTGAAGCGATGGTGGACGAATATTTCTCTGTCACTAGAGTAGCAAATCAGTCTATGCTTTCATGGTTTCGCCTCATCGGAGATGCTAAACTCTAGTGGAAACAGTGGTGCCATGACAAGGGAGTCACCGAGCATTCTCAAACGTGGGAAGACATCAAGCAGGCCATGAAGGAAAGATATCTTCCCCCTTCCCATGAATCCATAAAGATGAATGAGTTTTTTTGTCTTAGGTAGTGCAACTTAACTCTTGAGGACTACTATTCCAAATTTATCACTCTTCGGAAGTATGCCCAAGCTATGACTACTTCCCAGCAAGTGGCTCATTTCTACCAAGGGTTAAATGAACCCTTAGATTCCTGCCTTGAAGCAATGAGGCCAAGCACATTACACGATGCTCTCATACGAGCAAAGCCCCTTGTGAAAGAAATGAGGACTGACAAACCTAAGCATCAAAAGAGATCTTACCCTGAGGCAAATCCTAAAGATCAACCCTACAAGAAACCCCAACAAAATTTCCCCTACTATAACAGAGGGCGACAAGGCAACTCTTTTGTCCCCCGCTCGTATGCTGCTTCTTCCAGAGAAGGCCCTCTGTGTTTTGAGTGTGCAATGAGCTGCGACACTTTAGGGCCAACTGTCCCAAGATGACAACATCATTTTCCCAAGGTGGCAGAGGAAATTAAGGCTGTAGAACCCCTATCCACCAAGGTACAAGAGGCGGTGGACGTGGCAGAGGCCGCATAGGAGCAGTTGCTAGGACCGTCTATATTATAAGTGAAGAACCATCCTTGGAAATGGGCTGAAGAAGAGTGCACCACCATCCATGTGGCAATAGAACACTAAGGTCCAAATAAACAATTGGGTGTAATCCAAACCCTAGCCACTCATCACGGTAAGCCATTCCAGCTTTTGATTGATTGTGGCAATACCCATTCATTTCTTTCTCCTAGGTGTTTGCAAAATTAAACTTGGGTCTAAAAATAGCGAGACGAATGACTGTAGAGTTAGCCAGTGGGAAAGAAGTAGTATCTTGCCACTCTATAGGAAACCTTGATTTTGAGCTGGGTAATGAGTGAACTCATGGCCACTTTAGAGTCTTGCCATTAGGAATTTATGATGGAATCCTTGGGATGGATTGGTTAATTGCAAACAAAGCTAGCATTCACTATAACCAGGGGAGTATCACTTTTGAAAATGAGCATGGCCAAGTAATATCCGTTCGGGGGATAACAGGAAAACCTAAATCTAGGGTAGTCAAGGCAAAACATCTTCTCAAGGGAACACGTAAGGGTCAGCAGATTTTCTTAGTCAAGCTCAACAAAGCCATTGAACCTAGTAAGGAGATAGAACCCACTTGGCTCCAAGAATTCTGTGACATCTGCCCTGACGAGCTTACAGGGCTACCGCCTCCTCGAGAAGTCGATCATGAAATTGAGGTGATCCCTGGAGCTCAACCCGTCTCAAAAACTCCCTATAAAATTTCCCTTCCTGAAGCCATTGAACTAAGAACAATTTTCCCAACTCATTGAGCAAGGATTCGTACGCCCCAGTAGCTCTCCTTGGGGGGCACCTGCCCTTTTCCAAAAAAAGAACGGAACTCTCTGCCTCTGCATAGATTATCGAGGGCTGAATCAAGTCACTGTCAAGAATAAGTATCCTATCCCTCGCATCGACAAACTTCTTGACAGGCTTCATGGGGCCAAAGTCCTCTCAAAAATAGATTTGAGGTCTGGTTACTATTAGATCAAAGTCAAGGAAGCAGATATACCTAAGATAGCCTTCAATACCCATTATGGCCACTATGAGTTTACTGTAATGTCATTCGGGTTAACCAATGCTCCTGTAACCTTCAACCGCCTAATGCAAGATATATTCCGTCCTTACTTGGATGAATTTGTGCTTATTTTCTTTGATGACATCTTAATCTACTCCAAATCAATGGAAGAGCATGAGGAGCATGTGCGTAGAGTTCTACAATTGTTGCACAGACACAAACTCTATGCCAAGAAGAGCAAATGTACCTTCTTTACTCATCAAATTGAGTATCTTGGGTTCATCATCTCCAAAGATGGCATTTCAGTAGACCCCGCCAAGGTCAAAGATATTCTGGAGTGGCCATCTCCTAAATCAGTTTGTGAAGGTCGTGGGTTTTTGGGAATCACGGGATGGTATAGGATTTTTATCAAAGATTTTGCCTTGGTAGCTGCACCTTTGACGGATCTTCTTAAGAAGGATTGCAAAATAGTGTGGCTGCCAATCAATCAAAATAGCTTTATCAACTCAAGGTCATTATTACTTCTGCCCCAGTCCTGAAACTTCCTGATTTCACCAACAACAAGGAATTTGAAGTGGTTTGATGCCAGTAGTCTAGCACTTGGTGGTGTCTTAGGCCAAGAAGGAAGACCAGTCGCTTATCCTTCCTGAAGCAATATGAAGCAAATTATGCCACCCATGTTCTAGCTTGTAACTGACCACAAAAGTCTAAAGTGGATCTTCACCCAGTCTAACCTCAACATGCAGCAAAGGAGATGGATTGAAATTCTACAAGAATATGACTTCGACATCAAATTCTGCCTTGGGAAATATAATGTGGTAGCAGATGCACTTAGCCGCAAATCTTTCTTGAGTGCAATTTCAATGCCAAAGAATCCCATATTGGTCAAGGTGGAAGAAGTCTCATCTCATGATCCAGATTATCAGAGGATGATGAAGTCCAAAGAGCATAACTCTTCCGCCAAAAACACTGTATCACTTTGCATAATGTCTTTCAATGTCCTGTCTAGTGCTTCATACGCATGCCAATGCATCATTGGGGCCTCGTCCCAAATGATTAACCTTGCAAGCTTCAACACTCAGCCAATGCGCTATTAGCTTTGATTCCACATGTGCTAGAAGCATTGAGCACCAATGGGATTTTGAAACGTGAGTGAGCTGTACGATCATTTGAGAGTAACAATGCAGCTATTCCAGACGATGCACATGCCAAGGTCACTTTTTTCTCTCCACACAATCGAGATTGCAAGGCATTGTAAAGATATGTTTTGCCTGATCCACCTGGTCCATCAAGCCTGGTTCAAAGAAACAGCTCTAAGGATAGTATCAAATGCTCTTGATTGACAACTATTAAGACTCCCTTCCATGGAAACAGATAAATCAGCCTACTGAACAGATAAATCAGACTCCCTTCCATGGAAACAAATAAATCAGCCTACTGAACAGAATCAAACATCATCTCTTCCATCAGCAAACCATTGTTGACAGTGGCAACACTTGATCTATCTGGAATAGCCAACCCTTCAAAATCAGCTAACCACTTCTCATATTGTTATAAGAGATCTTGCATGTGCAACAAAGCTCAATTCTTTGCTATAGAATGATAAGCACCAACATCAATACACCCTCTCTGCTTCTGCAAGGAATGAAAACAATCTTCTAAAAGTTCGACGGAGAATTGGTCCTAAAGCTGTCTAGGGTATATAGGCTCACAAAAAACCATTATAATGACAAACAATTGACATAACTAGAATTCTGCATTCTGTACAGCTTCTTGGAGACACATATACCACTCCTCATCACTTTCTAGCATCCCTCTGGCTTCACATGCAATCTTAAAACATAGATACAAATGTCCATTCACTGTTTACAAGTCCTCAAAAGATTTACACCCTTTGCACACTATGAGTAGCATGCGTAAGTAATATTGCTCACCTGCACTCGGACTAACATTATATATACATCTGATCATAATTCTCTTTTTCCTTTTAGTCCATAAGAGAAGAGCTGAATTCCACACCCACTTGCAAGGGAAATCAACATATAGTAAGCTATTTGCATCCGCATACAATTGATTGGCTTTGAACCATTTGGTGAGAGATGTTCTTTGGTTTCTATCACAACTAATCACATCACGCAAGCCATCCTGGTCATTGAAAAGCACATTATTGTGCATCGAGAGATGAACATGTAACCTTTGTATATCACGCTTTTCATCATGCAAATCATATTGATATATGCACCAGCATGCCTCTAATGCTGAAACGTACCGTGCATCCAAATATTAACTAACCTCATCAATAATCCCATTTTTTTTCTTACAATTCTATAGTAGCTCTATCATGTCCTTTGTATACATACTTATACAAATACTTTACATCTGTAATGGTAGAGCATACTTCTATCCACCCTATGATCCTTTACCTGGATGAAACCACCATCGTCTCGTCGCAAGTAAGTTGGATACCTGTTGTCATCAACGATAGTATCACAAAAATTCCGAGAATACCGATGTTTGCAACTTTTGGTAACCATGCAAGGAGAGTGCATATTTAGTTCACCACATGGTCCATGGACATTACAATGAATAATTATGCTGTGCAACTCTGGAAACATCACCTTGTCAAGAAGTTCAAGACATACCAACATATCATAGTGAGGGATCTTAATCGGTTTACTTCCACTTTCCAATATCAATAATATATTTGCATGTGGAAAGCCTCTTTTTTGAAATTCAAGCATTATTATAAGAGTGTATATTCTTTATGTATTCCTTGCTTGCATTATCATTACCACGTAACAACTCCACCAATGAAGGAGGTGGATTTTCCAATGGTAGTAAAGAGACCTTTCCACTTTCACAACAGTGTTTGCCCACATACTCTCCAAGCTTTCTTGACGCCTCACACTTCCAAATTATTGCACCACAAAAATGGCACTTATGAGAAAGGGCTCCTACTAATACTTAAAATCGAAGCTTTGGAGGCTCACACTAGGGCAAGATGAAGGCTATGGTGGGTAGAAGGTGATGTGAGCCATGGATTAGGGTGGAGAAATGTTGCTAATGACCAAGACAATGAAGGATTAGTGTGCAAAGCAGGGATTTCATTCACGTGATCACGTTAACCGCGAAGTGGTAATAACACTAGTTAATAACACTCTCACACACTTGTTAATATCATAGATATTCACACAACCGGGAGAAACTCGCTATCCCGGTTTTCCCGGCGGGCTACTAGCTTGGCCCGGCGGGCCACTGTTTAGCCCGGCGGGTTACTTATCTAGCCCGGCGGGCCCCGGGGACTTTTTTTTTGCGCCAAAAACTTGGCTGTTTTGGAGGGACCTATATAAAGGGTTTCCCCTCACTTCCAAATGTGCTTTACCAAAGCACTTGGGTGGCTCACCTCAGGCTAAAAGACACAAGAGGTGAGTATAAATATTCTAGATTTTTGTTTGAAGCTTGTTAATAATATTTTGTATTTTATAAGATTTTGATTGTAAATGGTTTATCGTATTTGTTACGTGGACTAGCAATGTCTCCTCTTGGGTGGTCTACTCGAGTGCCAATTGGTCTGGGTAGGAGCTTCCCTAGAGGAGGGTATAGGTGGTGAGATGTTCGGGACATCATCTCTATCTAGGGATGGATTGCCTCAAATGCATCTCACCAAACGTTTGGTTTCTTTAGGTCGACTAGCAATACCTCCTCTTGGGTGGTCTACTCGAGTGCCATTTGGTCTGGGTAGAAGCTTCTCTAGAGGAGGATATAGGTGGTGAGATGTTCGGGACATCATCTCTATTTAGGGATGGATTGTCTCAAATGCATCTCACCAAACGTTTGGTTTCTTTAGGTCGACTAGCAATACCTCCTCTTGGGTGGTCTACTCGAGTGCCATTTGGTCTGGGTAGGAGCTTCTCTACAGGAGGATATAGGTGGTGAGATGTTCGGGACATCATCTCTATTTAGGGATGGATTGCCTCAAATGCATCTCACCAAACGTTCGGTTGCATTGGCAAGAAGTGGGTTTTAGACTTTATAATTGCATATTTTAGTTTTACTCAGGCTGTTTTGGATCTCAAATCTTGCATGATTGTTGTTTAGGTGTTACAATGGTTGCTTCTAATTGCGGCACATCAACCCAACGAAGCAACAGACCATTAGAAACTAGTGGAGTTTCCTTGCAACGAGATATGACAGCACAAACTTTGAATGTTGCGTCTCAAAGTGGCAAGAGGAGGAGCGGAGGAAAATCACCGGGACCTGAATGGCAATTTGCTTCCAATCTTTCTAGATTTGTCGAATGGAAGTGTAATTTTTGTGGCTTGGTAAAATCTGGGGGTGCTCCCAGAATAAGGGAGCATTTGCTTGGCACTAGCACAAAAAATCCCGGAGGTAAATGCAAGGGTGCAGGAGCTGATGATGCTGTAAAGCGCCTTAGAGCTTTGATAAGTAAACAAGCATCACAAAACAAGAGGCCCAATCTCTGTGCAAGAAATCACCAATCGCCGAATTTAGCAGCATCAAGTGGAGGGATCTCCAACCAAGGAGTGACTCCAACACATACTACTTGCCAAAATGACACCCAAGGTCCAGATGTCTCAATACCGATGGATGCATCTCCTGAGTTTCAGGTGGGTATGTCTCGTACCAAACAAACTAATCTAGTTGACAGCTTTCGTGCCACTGCTTTAGAGGATGCTCAACTTGCTTTAGCGAAAGCGATCTTCTTTACTGGTTCTTCATTGTCTATGGTCACGAAAGATTCATGGAAGATGGCTTGGAAGAAGATTGGAGAATATGGACCTGGGTTTTGTCCACCAACTTATCACCACATGCGAAATCAATTACTTGACAAGTGCTATGACAACACACGGGAAAGCGTTCAAAGACTCATAATTGACACCACAAATCAGTCTGGATGCACAATTGTCAGTGATGGTTGGTCGAATGCCCAAAGACGTCCATTGATAAATGTAATGTTGGTATGTCCTCGTGGGGAATGCTTTATCAAAGCTGTTGATAGCTCCGGGGAAATTAAATCTGGTCAATTTATCGCCGATATCATTGGTGATGCTATCGACCAAGTTGGGTCTGAAAATGTGCTTCAAGTGATTATGGATAATGCAGCTAATTGTCGAGCAGCAGGTCGTATGTTGGAATCTCGATTTTCCAATATCTATACATTTGGTTGTAACACTCATAGCCTTAACTTGGTGTTACAAGATTGGTACAAAAATGCTGATACAGAGTGGTTCAAGGAGATTATCGATAGTGCAAGTAAGATTGTCAAATTTGTGCTCAAACGGCAACGTGTTTTAGATATGTATCGTCAACGCATGGAAACTATGCTAAAGTTGCCTTGTGAAACCAGATTTTGCACTAATTTTTATATGCTTCAATCTCTCCTAAGAAATAGGAATGCAGTCATGGAAACCTTTGTGTGTGCTGGCTTCTCTGAGTGGGAGGCTGACCAGTCCGAAAAGGTTAAAGAAAAGGTGAGGCACATGCGATCTTTGATATCGGATCGTAGTTTATGGGAGGAAGCAGCAGATTGTTATCATGTTATGATGCCAGTTATGCTTGCTTTGCGCTAGTTGGATTCTAGATTGCCAAATATCGGGAAGGTTTGGATGGCGTGGTGGTCCATTCAAGAAAGCCTCGCAAACCCAGAGGAGCCCACTAAAACTGTTGTCAAGCATTGGAGTCCTCCATTCACCAGAGCAAGGAGAAATATCTTGGCCAAGTATGTAAGCGCTCGGTGGGTAGGAGCACATAGTCCATTGCATAGTGTTGCATATTGTCTTGACCCAGAATACTGGCATATGGACGTGAATGCCCTAGATGAGGAGGTAATCGATGATTTCTATGATGTTGTGGAGCGATTTTATGAAGGTCCAGATGAGCAAGCAACAGCGGTAATTGAGCTAACCAAGTATAAATTGAAAGAAGGTAGATTTGCCTTGGAGTTTGTACAAAAGCTTGCTAAGGAACAGCCTGCTTGGAAATGGTGGCTGTTGAATGGGGGAAGTGTTCCAACTTTGCGACGCTTAGCTGTGAGAGTGCTTGTGCAATGTGCTTCAAATTCTAGTTCTGAACGTAATTGGAGCAGTTACAAGTATGTGCATTCTATTAGCAGAAATCGTTTATTGAGTGATAGAGCTGAGAAGTTGGTGTATATGTATTGTAATGATAAATTGGTGAAGTCAATTGAGTCAGATGATTACAACGAAGAGATGCCTAAGTGGACATATGACATTACTCAGGATGAGTATGATGCAGAAGAGAATGGAGATGTAGAGCCTAATGTCCCACATACGAGCGATAACTTGTGCTTTATTGAAGAGATAGAAGAAAACTTGCAACCCGATTTTGGTGTTAGTAAAGCCACCCGCAGACGCTCCTCACGTTTGATGTAATCATGTTAGTTTTGACACACTCCAATGTAATCCGTCTTGCAACAACTGGATATCAAACATGTTGGTGAACATTTTAGAGAGAATGGTTTTTAGTCATGTCATGTTAAACTTAGAATACGAAATCATGTTAGTTTTGACACACTCCAATGTAATCCGTCTTGCAACAACTGGATATCAAACATGTTGGTGATCAATTTAGAGAGAATGGTTTTTAGTCATGTCATGTTAAACTTAGAATACGAAATCATGTTAGTTTTGACACACTCCAATGTAATCTGTCTTGCAACAACTGGATATCAAACATGTTGGTGATCAATTTAGAGAGTATGGTTTTTAGTCATGTCATGTTAAACTTAGAATACGAAATCATGTTAGTTTTGAGACACTCCAAAGTAATCCGTCTTGCAACAACTGGATATCAAACATGTTAGTGTCAATTTAGAGAGTATGGTTTTTAGTCATGTCATGTTAAACTTAGAATACGAAATCATGTTAGTTTTGACACACTCCAAAGTAATCTGTGTGCATGTGTTTGTGTGTGTGCGAGAGAGAGAGAGAGAGAGAGAGATAGAGAGAGAGCATTGGAAATCTTTTGAACAAAGTTGCCGAATCTTGTTAAATTCCAGGGTTGCATTTAAGAGAGAGATAAGTTTAAATGCGGCTCTAACTCGTCCATGTGTCGTGCATTGGTCAACCGATCATAGTCGGCACCCAATTTAAAACATATATACAAATTTTTGTGAAATTCTTTGCCGCACAAAGCACACATAGTACTGTTGACCATGTGTTCCAAAAGACAGGTCAAGTGGTACATGTGCCCACATGGGACAGTGTAGTGGCCAGACCATGAGTGAAAGAAACTATAACAAATAGGGCATGGTCCGCCACTTTCGTGCCCATGTAGAGGTGGTTGCTCCAAACTATTCGGGTGTTCAAATGCCGTCATAGGAGAGTTTGCATGGCCTTGCTCCTCCATTTGCGTTATGCGTCTCTTCAAGAGCTTGTTCTCTCTTAGTATATCTCTAGCGCTTGAACTTTCAGGTGCTTGCCCGCGCTCTGGTGCTGCTTCCGTCTGTTGAGGGCCTTGGGTGCCTCTAATTTGGTTGATTTGAGTTTGAAGCTCATCAACCGTGTGATGAACTTCCATTGAGGCTCCAAGAATGGCCAGTTGCAACTCATCTCGAGGCATAGTGATTGACTCACTCCGAATGTCTTCCACATGTAGATGAGGAGGTCGAGAGCTAAAGTCTACAACTGAATTCTGCACAAATTGTGCATATAGCATTTTAGCAAACCAGAGGGGACAGTCACCGTGATGCATGGGTTGGGCCATGACATCCACAAAAATGCGCTCCGCATGCTCGATAATTAAAGGAACACTACATTGTGTTAGCTTCAAGCGCCCTTTTTTTATGGCATCATTGGAGACGTCAGGCCAGATGCTCTTGACCATCTCTTTGGACACATTCTTATTTACTTGGGCATACTGTAATCCATGGGCCGGTGTCCATTTAGAGGTGCGCCCGGCAATACGTGCCGCATCATTCACAGTGCCAGTGCCCGAGATTTGCTTTAAGCGTTCAAATGCCTTCTTTGCGGCTTCATTATTATCAGCCATCTGAGAAAAAGTATGTATACACTTTAAGTTTATAGAATCAATGTTAATTTAGGAATAGCTTTAAAGTTATTTTCAGATGTTAGGTATAAGTTTATAAAATCAATGTTTATTTACTGCAAACTTGTTATTTTCAAATACTCAGAGAGAGAGAGAGAGAGAGAGAGAGAGAGAGAGAGAGAGTTGGGATCAAAATAATATTTAACAATTGGGACCAAAATAGTGTCAGTCGATTAAAGGCAGGTCATGGAATAGATAGCCATTGACCAAAACATATCATTTACAAGAGGCTTTATAATAAGTGTGGTGTCATCTCAGATAGTGGACGTAAGCATGCAGCAGGTGACACTTCCAAATTCTTCAATTGCTCCTCAAAATCTGCCATGGTCTTCCTATCTTCCTTTGATGGCGTCATATAGGCAGCCCTCCATTCCTTAATCAAATTTGTGTGGATGGCAGTTTTACCCACCCACGGCACTTTGGTCATTTCTGCAAACTCAGCACAAAATAATGTAAACTTTTCAATCACCCAAGCCAAGCAGAAGACATCTGATGCCTTGCTCCATGGACAAGGGGACCTTACATCTGCGAGCTCAGGGGCTCTCCAGGGGCGTTGATCGTGCTCTTCTTTGTTGGAGATATTTGTGGGTTTGAACTCAATCCCATCCCTCAATGCAAGACCCCAGTCAATGATGCCTACCTGTGGCACCCCTTCTTTGGTGAAATCTATCATTATATTCCAGGGGTGGCAATCATTGTGGATGATCCCTTCAGCATGTGCAAAGGTCATGGTATTCACAAGGGCACAGATAAGCTCGGGAGCATGAAAAATCAAAGACTTGTATCGCTCCATTTCATGAGGAGCCACTTGTTTTTTCTTGTATCTGTTGCCTTTGCCTGCAGAGCAAGCATGGAACTGAGGGTCCCTTTAGGAGGCGGAACACACTCCATTATATCTCCAAGACTTCCCCCATTAAAGAGGGGGAAGAGCAGTATCCATGGCTCCTTCCTTGTGTGCCCAGTGGCGCGCACTATGCCCCTGTGGGTTAGGTCGATTGAAGCCTCCTGAGCAAAAGACTTCAATTGAGCCCTTTGGCTACCAAGGAATTGCTTTGCACAATAAGAAATGCCTTCTGGAAACCAGGAGACACCTTGAATATGGCATTTATGTACAACGCCGTACGATCCAAAGCCCATCTTCTTTTCTGTGATTATGGCCTCTGCAGGCAACCCAATTGTCATGCTGCAGTTAGTATTATGCTTTGTGCGCTGCAAGTGGGTGCCTTTAGAGACCTCACGTGCACCAGATGATAAATCTTCTTGTTCATCAGCAGGCCGGTCCAGCTCTTTGCGAGCTCTCTTGCTCAGGATAGCTTGGGTGTCTATGGCCTTTGCACGCTTGGACCTCTCTTTCTCTACCTTCCATTTTGTGTGGAAGTGCTCCAGCTTGGATTCATTTGTTTCCGCTGGTCTGTCGTCACCTAGGTCAATAGCGCATCTAGGCATGTTGCCCACAATGCTAGTAACAAAATGCTTGATGGCTGCTCCATCAGCACCCACATGGATATTTTTCACTGCGCGGACAACCTCACCTAATATTTGCTCAAATCGATTCCTATCAGACACAATACCCTCGATGTGATTAGGTGACAAGCAACTAATGAGGGTAACGAGTTTGATACGAATTGATTTCTTGATTTCAGGAGTAAGTGCAAGCGTCGCCATCAATCTGCACAATATAATTGACAAATAGTTGCAACATTTATAACCACAAAAAATGCTATTTGTAAGCTAACTAAGAGATTTCTACATCCAGCACACTTATGACTCATGTCATGCAAACTAAATAATCACATTCATCGTCAAAAACAAACACAAAACACAAGTTTACGACTTAACTTGACGTCAGCAGACCTAGTCAGTATACCGACCATCTGCAGATATCGCATTAAGATGAAAACTATGGCACAAGTTAAATGCTTTGACACATCGTCAGCAGACCTAGTCAGTATACCGACCATCTGCAGATGACTATCAAACCAAATAACAAAAACAAACTTCACCACATAGCTTGGTGTCAGCAGACCTAGTCAGTAAACCGACCATCTGCAGATACCGTACTAAGTAGCAAAGCATCACACATGTCAAATGCTACGAGCGCACATCAGCAGACCTAGCCAGTAAACCGGCCATCTGCAGCGGGCTCTCAAAGCATTTAACAAAAACAAAGCCGCATTGTAACTTGGTAACTGCAAACCTAGTCAGTAAACCGACCATTTGCAGATACCGTGCCACAACGAAAACTTCTACATAAGTTAAATATTAAGAGTGCACATCAGCAGACCTAGCCAATCACTCGGCCATCTGCAGAGCGGGCCTCTTAACATTTAACGACACATGCACATGCATCACAAACAATGTTAAACTTAAGCGTATGCAAAAAATTAAATGACACCAACACTTTCAACTTAAAAATTACCTCAAATTGATCACACTAGCACCACTGACACCAAGTACAAGGAAGATTCTGTGAACAGTGACCCCCTGGACCACCCTTTTATACTACAATATAGCCCGCCGGGCCGGGAGGCGGGCCCGGCGGGCTTCTGCGCGCCCGACGGGCCCAGCGGGCCAGACTTGTAGCCCGACAGGCCAATTGTGGGTTACCAGGTCATCCCACCCTCTAGGATTTGAGAACTGTGAATTTTGTGAACATTGAGATTTGTGAACAATAGCTGTGATCACAAGAAAAAAGGCTGTGATCACGTGAATATGAAATCCCTGGTGCAAAGCACGATGACCACCACGACTTGGATAGGATAGAATGCCTTCTCTTATCATTACTTGAGGCTCTTAATATAGCCAAAAGGTTACATATCATGTGGACTCCATTGATGCCACCTCATCCAAGCAATATCTCAAATATCTCCTCTCTACTAGAGGATGTTCACACCCCCCCTTGATACATTCTCCTTGTGCATCTAGGCACCACTTTTTCAGCACCCCCCCTTGGTGCCATCTAGGACACATCTAGGTGTGAGGTACACATCATAGGCATCTTGACCTAACATACAACTAGGAACCTTGGCCTTACACATGAACTAGGCATCTTGGCCTTTACATCATTCTACCATGGCTACATCATTGGTACCAACGGGTAGAAACAATACAACAAGATACAAAGGGTAGGTGAAAACTCCATAGCTTCAAAAAAGTTCTTCCATATCCTCCTTTGGAAAGGAGGCTTCCATACCATTCACTTGTTGAGGTTGATTCTTTCACCAACAGTTACTTTCCGTGTGTCCCGAGTTTCCCACCCACCATACATTCAAGCTTTGGTTTATCTTTGAATTTGCATGTGTTGAATGTGTGGCCTAACTTGCCACAATGATTGCATCTTGGCTTCAATAACCTTTTACTTGCATAGAATGCCAATTACTTTGACGAAGATGCTCCATTTTCATACTTACTCTTCATCTTTTGCTCATGTTCAAGCAATGAAGCTTGTACATCATTCAAGGTTAGAGTAGAGTTGTTAGACAAGATTTCAACTATGTTACCATACTCTTCTTTCCTTTCACAGCTAGCAAGCAAGATATCCTTAGCTTCATCATCATCAAGTGTTTTACCAATGGTGGCAAGCTGTTGCTTAATGCTTTTATACTTGTTGATGTGACTTGTTAGATCAAGGCTATTCCATAGGTTGAGTTAATACAATTGCACGAGCAAGTGGACTTTGGAGTGTTTTGCTTGTGTGCCAAACAACTTGTTTAGCTCTTCCCATGCTTCCTTGGCCTTCTCAATCCCCGTGATATGATGAATGACCTCATCATCCCAATGCAAGTGCTATGAGTCCCAAGGCCCTCTCATTCTTCTCATTCCATGTAGTTCCTAGGCTTTCTTGAGTGTCCCTCCCTTGGATTATCCCCCACAAGATTTTCTATGATGAGTGCGTACATGATTTTTGACTGCCATGTGTGGAATACCATACCACTGAACTTGACAATGTCATCTTGTGCCATGATGACTAGGGGGTCTTACTAAAGTCCCTGTTTATGTGGTGGTACTTGGCAGTGTCTACCCTTTATAATGGTTGAGTTCAATGAGACGTGTACAACTGATGAAAGGCATTCAAATAATCAAGACTTAGCACAAGAGTCTTATTGAGTTAAAACCTCATGTAACAATGCCCAATCAACATGAAAAGGCTTAGACTCATACAAGGTTTTTAAAAAAACACATGAATGTGTATGATGAGATAAGGTTGCTTCTTGTGTTAATGAGTTGACCATAGAGGCCTTGAGTTTTGTGTGAATGGAAAATGACATCCAAAACTCTTTTACAAATCACTTAGAGTGACTTAAAACTTGTGCTTAACATTAGGAATTTTTTGGACCCAAAGAGGGCCTCTTGGATTAACTTTTGATTAGGAATGGACCAAAGTGGGCCTCTTGGATTAACTTTTGATTAGGAATGGACCAATAGGAAGAGGGCCTCTTGGATTAACTTTTGATTAGGAATGGACCAATAGGAAGAGGGTTGGGTGCACATTTTTAACTTCTTTGACCCTACTTGGCCTAGGATTTGGTGGTTTGCCTAATTACTACTCTTGTCCCCCTACCTCTTGGGCCCAAACTTAGAGGTCCCCCCACCTAGAATCGCGCATATGAAAAACCCTAAAAATTAAAAAATTTTAATTTTTTTTCAAAAGTGTGTTTTCCCTCTCAAACTTCCCCCCAATATACTCTAGGTTTGGAAAGCTCATTTTGAACCTCTTTCTTCCTCTTCTAAGCTCTCCATTGCTGCAAAAACTCCATACCTCTCAAGCTCTCCCTCCTTGTCAAGCTCCCTCAGTCTCAAGCTCCCTCTCCCTCTTTCTTCCTTTTCTAAGCTCTCCATTGCTGTGGAAACTCCATCCCTCTCAAGCTCTCTTTCCTTCTCAAGCTTCCTCCCTCTCAATCTCCCTCTCTCTCTCTCTCTCCAGCTCCCTCCCTCTCCATTGCTGCAGAAACTCTATCCCTCTTTAGTCTATCCCTCTTTAGTCTACCCTATGTTCAGGAAGCCTATTCTCAAACTCTAACCCTCTTTTAAGCTTTCCATTGCTGCACTGAAAACCGTGAACTTACTCTCCTCTCTACTCTTCTATTGTAAAACAAGCTTTTCTTTTTCCTTCTTCTCTTTTCTTACCACCATGGCCTCTTCTAGTAATGTGAGAAGACCTAGGGAGAAGGTGGAAGAGCTTGTGCTGCATAACACAAGAGATGAGAATGGAGTTTGGGCTCCAACAAGATTCAGGGTTGGGGCTTGGGTCTACATGCAGCCAAGCTCTAAGGGACCACATCGAGTGCGCCAACTACTAGGGAATATGCTACATCATTGGAAGGGGCAGCTACAAGGCTTCAAGCATACTAAGAAGGAAGGATTGGTTGTCATAGTGCAACATGTGTATACCCTTGGCGACCTGTACATTCAAGGCCAACAACCAAGGTTTCCTTCAAATTGTTAGTTTAACATAAACACAGCTTTAACAACATGTGTATACCCTTGGCGACCTGTACATTCAAGGCCAACGACCAAGGTTTCCTTCAAATTGTTAGCGTAACATAAACACAGCTTTAACAACATGCTAATATTGGATTTTTTGTTTCTAATTTTCTTATGATTCTCCATTTTCTTATGTCTCTGCATATATTTTTCCCTCTAATTATGTTGAGGAACAACCACTACAAAGCTTCACTGGAGTTTTCTATGCTATGCATGCATCTACTATTGGAGAGGCAATGTTTGTATCTCAAATCCTAAGTGATCTTGTATAGAAAGATATCTTTTTCTTTTCTCACTCATATTTTGTAGATAAAAAACCAGGTTTATTTGGCAAGCTAGAAGAGACCCCCAACCCCCCTCTTAACAATCCCGAATGGCCCAAACCTGATTCTTGGAGATCCCCCCCCTCTTAACAATCCCGAATGGCCCAAACCTGATGCTTGGACCATCTTATGCTTAAAGTTTGAGATGGTAAAAAGTGATATCAAGACATCACTCAAGTTTTCAAAGGCATCTAGGTCAGTAGGGATAAATTGGTTTTGTCCTTTACATGTTTTTGTGCACATGTTCAATTCCATGCCAATGCACCAAACAAAAATAATGTATATTTGTAAGGAGGTATGGTCTGACCTCATTCAAGGATTACTAAGAGAGGGTTCAGAGGCACATCAAGGTGATGTGTACAAGTGCAAAGTAGTAGATTCTACAGTGTCTTTCAGGTTCTTGAAGGCACGCTCTATTTTGTACATGCGTCTTCACTACCAAAGATGGATGCAAAAGCACGGGACATGGATCCCACTTCAAGCCTCAAAAGAAGAAATTATGCCTATTGAGGTAGCTATGATGATGCAAAATGGATGGATTGAGCGGCCAGTCCTCCAGGAGCAATTCTGATGCATTAGATGATAAACACTATATTTTTAAACATGATTTAAGGTGTTTTTATCTTATAAACTGCTATTAAACTTCATTAATGTGCTCAACTTCATTATAAATGCATCAGAAATGATCCTGAGTGGCTGGGGGAGCAGTGCCAGAACAGTGCAAATTTTGAGCTTGCACCGCCGTTGCAAAGCCTAAATTCGCACTAATCTGGCCTCCAGGAGCAATTTTGATGTATTAGATGATAAATACTATATTTTTACACATGATTTAAGATGTTTTTATCTTATAAACTGGTATTTCTCATAATTAGTGTGTGCTCAACTTTATTATATGCATCAGAAATGATCTTGAGTGGCTGGGGGAGCAGTGCCAGAACAGTGCAAATTTTGAGCCTGCACTGCTGTTTTGCAGAGCCTAAATTCGCACTATTCTGGCATAGCTTTCCCAGTCCTCCAAGAGCAATTCAGATGCATTAGATGATAAATACTATATTTTAACACATGCTTTAAGATGTTTTTATCTTATAAACTGCTATTTCTCACAATTAATGTGTCCAACTTCATTATAAATGCATCAGAAATGATCCTGAGTGGCTGGGATAGCACTGCCAGAACAGTGCGAATTTTGAGCCTGCACCGCCGTTGCAGTGCCTAAATTTGCACTATTCTGGCATAGCTTCCCCAGTCCTCCAGGAGCAATTTTGATGCATTGGGATGATAAATACTATATTTTTACACATGATTAAAGGTGTTTTTATCTTATAAACTACTGTTTCTCACAATTAGTGTGCTCAACTTCATTATAAATGTATCAGAAATGATCCTGAGTGGCTAGGGGTAAAGTGCCAGAACAGTGCAAATTTTGAGCCTACATCACCGTTGGCAGAGGCCAAATTCACACTGTTCTGGCACAGCTTCCTCAGCCCTCCAAGAGTATTTCTGATGCCTTGGCTGACAAGCTGGCACATGATAGAGACTCCATGTTAAACAAACATGATGACACCGAGACATTGTAAGAGAAACTTAAAATTTTAATTATCAAAAGTTTACAAATGAAAGCCAGATAGGCTTGTTACACAAAGGGGGTTTTGAAACAAAAGAGTTGCTTCAAAAAAAAGGTTAACATCTAAGATCTCTAGATCGTGTCTCGCTCGCCTCGAATGCGTCGAGCTAGTTGCATGTCCTTGGCAGATATGGTAATCCTCTTGCAAGGAGGTTGGTGTCTTCAAGAAGCCCAACAAGGTAAGCCTCGGAGGCTTCTTGCAATGCTTCAAGGGCAATCCCCTGCACACACATGAAACTCTGTTCTATATCGTTGAAGAATCTCCTTCACTGTGCGAGCAAAAGGGACTCTTCTTATGAGCAACTCAGTGTTCCTCTGATAAAACTTGATTTCTTGTAGAGCCCTATGCCCTTGGCGCATCCTTCTCCTTGGAGCTCTCTGTGTTGTGTTAGTGCATTGGCGAGGTTGGGACTTCCTTGGCTTGAAGAGCTTGACCTTTCTACGCTTGCGCGCACTTGCAGGAACCTCCTCTTGGTCTCTCTCATAGTCTCAATCCTCCTCCTCTTGTTGCTGTGGTACCTGTGTATCAAGTTCCTCCTGAGTAGGTAGGGGACCGTGTCTTGGTAGTAGGGTCTTGCCACCTATGGTGCTGCGCAATGTAGGAATGTTTTCACCAACCCAGTCGAATTGCTCATCATTAGCGTCTCTGTCTTGATCTCTGCTGGGGTGGCTGCATTGTGGAATCTTCTTCACACGCTTCCTCCCACTAGAAGGGCCTGCATGTGTGTGCACTGGTGTTGCTGTGGGAGGAGGGTTGGACTCTGGTGATCCCATTGGGAGTGTCCTAGAATCCAAGGGGTCACTCTCTTCTGTGGTGTCGCCAGTATGTGGTTGTTGGGTGCCTTGCACTGTGTTTTGTGAAGGCATGGTAACATGTGTGGTGTTCTTGGTGCGTGCCATATCCATGTACGACTATGCTAATGTGGTGATGTGCTGGTGTCCTTACGTGGGTGTCTACGTAGATCTTGAGCTCAAGCTCTCTAAAAACGTGAAATGAAAATGAAGTGAGAGAAGGAACTATTAATAGTTTTTTTTAAGGGAAAAAAAACCTAACTAGACTTTTTTTCTTAGCCTTATTACATCTAGATTTATGCTGGTGTGTGCACAACCCAACGCCTCCCTTGTCTCCTCATTCGTGCACGCCAAGCACCATGCCTATGGGGAGCATTGGTCTGCAACCCTTCAAGCCGAGCATGACTTTTTGCAGCCTTGCGTGCCTCTTGCACAAGCTTATTAGAATGTTGGGCCCGCTCCCTAACCAATACCCTTCCAAAGGTTGTGCGATAAAACCAATTGAACATCTCTTGTAAATAGTTTGTACATGTTCCTCCTATAGAAGCTTCACCTCCATGTCTTGTATTTTTGAAATAAACCCCTCTTGCTTTATAATGTGATTTCTCCATCCCTTGGGTACTCCACATGTCGAGCGATCCATACTTGTTCATGAAATATGCACCATGCGCATAAACTATGTGTTGTACATATGACAATAGAATTTAATTAGAAAAAGTCAAGGTTAAAACACCAGTTTATTTTTTTACTGTATAACTTACCATATAGTGTGTTACTTTACTCTCTCCCCAAGCACCTAGCACACTTTTGGTGAATTCTATGATATGTTGTTTGAATGATGCTCGTTCTTGGGTAGTTGTGCTACTTTGATTCATAATGCAAACCATGTTATTGAAATTTATCCAAAGCTATTTGCGCATATTTACAAGAGGTGGCGGCATTGGATAATCTACATTTGTGGTGATTGCACACAGGTCTCTCCAAAGTCCCCAAGTCTTCTCTCCAAAAATCTCCTTGCCTTTGATCCAGTCATGGAGACCTTTTGAGCAACCTCATATGACATACAAAAGGCCTGCTTATTCACTCCAATTTTCACGTTTCTGCCATGGCAGCCCAGAGAATTCAGAAGATGCTCTAATTTACCAAGGGCTGCAACTTTCCTCTCTTGTGTAGGCATTGTGAATGCATAATTGATATGGCACTTAAGCAATCGATCAAAGATTCTCATGAATGCATGAAGTGTGCAAAAGTGAATATTCTTTAGTGGAAAATTAATGATGGGGCTCCAATTTGAATTCCTGTTCGGTTCTCCTAGCATATCACGAGACATGAAACCTTCCACCCATCTTGCATTTGGTTGTTCCTCATCTTCATCATCAGGTTGGATCTACTGCATCTTCTTGTTGCTTCTTCCCTTTCTTGGGACCTTTTGAGGCATCCTTCCCGACAGAACCAACCTTTTGTATACCTTTTCCATTTGTCTTTTTCTGGCTAGGAATATCAATCTGAGCATTGCAATATGGACAAGGCCATCTTGATGTCATGCCTTGAGCACAACCCATCATGCATTTAATTGTCTTCAAATCTCCCCCAAGATGCCAATCCACCTTGAACTTTCCTATGTTTTCTACATCTAAAAGTTGACCATAAATTTTCTTTTTGATTACATTTGTTATCCAGGGAGTCCTTTCAAACATCCATGTCAATACCTCATGTGTCTCCTTCCGTACCTCGAATGCACCAAGCCACCAGACCTCTTTCTCAAATTGCACACTAAAACTTGGTTTGGTAGTCTTTTCCCATGCACAAATCATGGCCTCATTCATGAGCGTAATGCTCATACGTTCTAGCTTCCGACCTTTCACAATTTGGCACTCATCTAGCTTGAGCACAAATGAAAGTATGCTCCCCAAAACTGCAAATAAACGGTAATTTACAATATTCAAAACAAAATAATCGTCTTCATTTTCTACTGAAAAATATGAATAGTAGCAATTGCAAGTTCTCACCTTCTGGTGAAAGACCATAGAACTTCACCATAGCTTGTTGTAGTCTCTCAATATGAACAAAGATGTTATTGTAAACATCATAGTGAAATTCTGTACTTGTTGTATTGATTTTCTTTCTGCTCGACCCTGTGTCTAATGTTAGTGTGTCAATGTGATAAAACTGTCCTATAGCTTGCTGCACATCATCATTATTGATACGCTTGACATTGTGAATCACCTTGAGTATAGAAAAAAAAGTGCCACTGATTCCTTGTCTTAGAAATGCATCTTTTACAACCTTACAGATTGCTTGGTACCCTTTCATGCTGATTCCAGCCACATCACAAGCATGTTGAATTAATGAAGAATCAATAAAGGTGGTAATCTCGCTCACTACATTGCTGACAACAGCTTGGCATATTTTAGGATGATGAGGGTCAGTAATAATTGAGAGAATATCATTGGTATTCAGAATGGCTTTGACCAAATCCTTCCATCTTTCTTCATTAGAACCACACCTCTTGTAGAAAATTCTTTACAGAACACAAATCATGACTATTTTAATTAAATCACTGAGTGCATAATGAAAGTTTATGTTACTTACTTTGTTGTACGAATCCTTTTCTTCCGTGCTCCACCTTTAAACACAAGAGATTCTATACCAGCCAATGTCTTTTTACGTTCACGAGTACCATTTGGCGTTGCTTTGAGTCATTTGATAAGTTCCTCTAGCCTTTGAATCTTTGCATCCTTCTCCATTCTCTGCAAGGATCTCTTTCATTTTATCTGATGATGTTTTAAGTCCTTGACATTGTAAAAGACTGAATTGTGATGCTTGCAATTGAAATTGGAGAATATGGGTTTGCCAAGCTCCACTTGTAGTCAATCTTCTGTAGTATCCTAACAAGCCAAGCTCTCCTTCACCAACAAATTGCATAAAAGATGATAAATTGTGGAAAGGAGGGTTTGCTCTTAATGCAGGTTAATGCAGGGTCAACTGGATAGAGATGCCCATCAACCCAAAGATCTACATTTTTCTCCTTGGCTATCCTACGAGCTTGGACAGATTGTGCATCAGTAGGATGAGTTTTTCTAGAGTTGCCATACACTTCAAGAATACGAATGTGTAAATCAACCTTCCGTTTTCTAGCTTCACAAGGGGCTATACACACAGCTTGCAAAGGCTCCATAGCTAAGCAGAGGAAGAAGCTAAAGCACAGAGAGAGAGAGAGAGAGAGAGAGAGAGAGAGAGGGAGAGAGAGAGAGAGAGAGGGAGGGAGAGGGAGTGAGAGAGAGACTGTTAAAACTTTGCTATTGCAGATTTAACACAAATTCATTTTTCTAAGTAGAAAATGATCTTTTTGATATACAAATATACTAACATGGAGTTTTTCATCAATAAATTACATTCATGAGAAAAATAAAAAAATAATAAATTTTGGGGTCCCCACAATTTTGGGATCTGATAGTTAGTTATGTTTATGGGGTTCTGGGGACCTGAGAGTTAGTTATGGATGTACTGGCTTCTGACAAGCTTTTGACGTGACCCTTGAATTACAATCTTTTTGGAGGGAATTTTTTTTTTCATCATACATATTGGTTGGGTGATGTTTTTTCCACCTCAAAATGTAAAAAAATAAAAAATAATTTTTTTTCCTTTTTGGGGCCAACCTAAATACGAGAATGTTTTGCTGATGTGGAAGGAAGATAAGGTGGGAGTTAATGAGAAAGGAGATTTCAAACTAACAAGAAAGATTCAATTTATATAGAGAGTGAAGATAAAAAATTCAAAAAGTAAGAGAGAAAGTATGAGAAAAGTCAAAAAGTAAGAGAGAGAGTATGAGAATATTCCCTTTAAAAAGTGAAACTAGGGGGGAATGGCTCATGTGGTAGGGTAAAAAATAGCTAAGGGGTCATCATAGCCTTTGTCTCCCTTAAGCCCAGCTTTTTAAGCTCTAATCTCTTAAAATTAGGAATCCTTAGGAGGCCCTTTTTGGGTCCAAAAAATTCCTAATGACTCTGGAGTAGTCCTTAAAACATTGTCATTAAGAGTTTTAATTAAGCACTTCATAGTACCTTCAAGAATGGTTGTGGCAGCTAAGCATGCCTCTACTTCTTCACATAATGCGAGCAGCTCCTTGCGTATTTTTGGGATCCCTTTTGTGAGCTTGTAGAAGACCCCTAGGTGCATCTTTTACTCAGTTGAATGGTTGCAGAAATGCCTGTGCTAGCCGTGCTGGAGATTTCCCCCAACTCGACTGTGTTTGAACTGTTCTGCTAATGGTGTCGTCTACAGCCGGCCATCGCCTGATTCCTTCAAGATGAAGGGTTGCCTTGAAGCCCTGTAGCTCCCTCTAAGAGGGTTTGGAGAGTTATGCTTCGTGGAAGGAGAACAAAGCAAAAAACTAGTGGGTGGTCAGGCTACCATAAGAGCTTGAAAGGGATAAGCTAAAAATTAAGGCTTTTACACCTCAAGTGGATGATTTTGGGGAAATGATCGAGGGGATTCAAGGATCAATATTTCTATGATACCAACTTGAAATCCAAGCTTTGGAGGCTCACACTAGGGTAGCAAGACGAAGGCTATGGTGGGTAGAAGGTGATGTGAGCCATGGATTAGGGTGGAGAAATGTTGTTAATGACAAAGACAATGAAGGATTAGTGTGAAAAGGTTACATATCATGTGGAATCCATTGATGCTACCTCATTCAATCAATATCTCAAATATCTCCTCTCTACTAGAGGCTATTCACACTCCCCCTTGATACATACTCCTTGTGCATCTAGGCACCACTTTTTCAACACTAATGAGTGAAGAGTATAATCTCTAGAATACAACAAATGTTATAGAATGAAATTATCATCCCCATAGGTAGCTCATTTAAATCAAATGACAAAGGGCCTCGTGCCATATCTCTATATGTCTGAGCATTGTGAAGTTCATTGGATAGATTCTTGAAGAACCGTAGCATTGAGAATTGCTCTGTCACTTGAATCCAAGTGGATTCCGCCATGGAGTTCTCTATGGTCCTCATTTTCAACCCTTCCACCTAGGTTAAAGTAAGATTCGTAACATTTTGTTTTCGAATGTAAGTCCTTGTTTGTACCATTTACGCGAGTCATGCGTGTTGCATCCAAAATGCGAACCTGGCAAACTTTGTTTAAACTCAAGTATGTACAGCTCCTAACCATCTTCAATCTCCTTTGAAACACAAAATAACGAATACTATTTTTCTTAACTTCAAAAAACAACACAACACTTGAGATAGACATAGAGAGAGACAATGACATAGATTGACAGTGAGATATATACATACATATATATATATATATATATATAGAGAGAGAGAGAGAGATAAAGAGAGGTAGAGTTGAAACATGTTGAGAGACAGAAAATAAGAGCCATGAACAAAATAGAAGAGAACAATATTAAATTTGAGAAAATAGAAATTTCATATATATCATCAAAATGGAGAGCCAAATCTCAAAGTTGCAACACAATTTGTCGCTTGATCAAAAAACATCATTCCTCTTATAAAGTCTCTAGGCAACTACCCTGGTTTCTAAAACACGGCACATCTTTTTCATAATTGCATTGATTCAATTAACAGATATCTTTAGACTAAATACCTCCAAGCCTAATGTACGCACTTGATCTTTTAGAGAATCTACGTGTTCTTTACATTGCCCATTACATCCACATAGACATTCCCCAATTTCAACATGCATGTTCTCCATGAAAGAAATCATGTCTAGTTGGTTTGCCTCCATGCAACCACTACTCTCATGGACGCGATGGAGATGATGAGTCAACTCATCTCTTAACGTATCTCCCCTTTGGCTGCCACTTCCACGAATCTCATCCCAAAGGGCATCTAAGTACTCCTTGTAAGCAACCAAATTTTTCTCAGTGCGCTTGCATATATCCGCAATAGTTTGTAGACGTTTAGAGCTTGTTTGTTCAAATGGAGACCTTGACCAAGCAAGGTGTTTTGCATCTCGAACATTCATCAACTGAGGCAATGTAGACAAAGCTACTTCTTCATTTGAAGAATCATCCACAACCACTACAACTTTGGAGCGGTTGTTATCATTTTGAATCTCCATTTGCTGAAATCCAAAATTAATATCTTAAAGCTCTACAATTATCTCTATGTATCTTTGCCAACATATACCTATCCCTAGTAACCTACATATGTACCACAACAAAAAGTACATAGTGATACAATTAATTGTCTATGAAAGGTTTTTTGCTTTTTAAAGAATTTTTATCACTTAACATAAGACTACTAAATGCATATATTCTCCAAGGCTTTTATAGTTTGTAGATTATATATATTCTATACAATTTCAAAGGCAGAAGTCTATAAATGAAAGGTTTCTAGCATATCAATATTATACTAACATTTGCAATATAAATTATCAACAACAAAACACTCATAAGATAGAAAGAGAAAAAAAAATATCTTGATGTACACAATCCTCTCTCTCTCTCTCTCTCTCTCTCTCTCTCTCTCTCTCTCTCTCTAGCTAACCCTTACTCTATGCATCCCTTTCTAACATAAAAATTTAGATAGACATTAACGGCATCAAAAGAACTAACCTCAAGTTGAAGAGAGAACTATACTCAAAAGCACCAACTTTGATTCAATCATCCTTGTTCTTGCTTCTACACAATCACATACAGAGGCACAAAAAAATAACAAACTTATGATCTCTCTATTTTTATCACCCTCTCCTACCTATATTTCACACAAAATACAAAATAAGGAGCAAGCATAACTATTGGTGTATTTCATGTGGTTGTGTTTGTGAGAGAGAGAGAGAGAGAGAGAGAGAGAGTGACAGACAATCAAACATACAAAAGGGGAGAGAGAGATGACCCACCCATCAAGAAACTTAAATCTTATTACATTATCTTTACCAACTTTTTCAATGGAATGCACTTCAATATTTCCCTAAAAATGAAGTGCTTTTCCTCAGAGCTCCTACATCTACTACTACCCACAATGTAAAAGCCATCTAATAATCCCAATGCCTCTTTGATTAAGAGGAGCTTGAGATTGTCATCTAGCCTATAAGGGTCCAAGACTATATACATATATCGAGGATTAATATCATCCTAGTCGTCAAAGCCAAGAACTTCCCATTTTGGGCTACATTGATATCCAAAATAGCCCAATTATGGCATCTCCTCAAAGAAGATTGCATCCAACAATTTGTTAAATATTTATCATAGGTCAACTTTAAGATACTTAATGACATGTCTTTACATGAAACATAATGACATGTCTTTGCATGAAACATAATCAAGTTATATATTAATAACAATCGTGATTTTTTTAATACTTGGAGACAGAGAGAAAGAATAAAAAATACTTTTATAATCAAGTTATATACTAATAACAATCATGTTTTTTTTAATACTTGGAGATAGAGAGAAATAATAAAAAATACTTATACAATCTAGATTGAATGGTCACTAAATAAAAACACAATCATATTTATTTTCAAAGGAGATTATGCTTTGGGATACATTTAATAACCTCATCAAATACTTGGCATGCTTGGTCTCTATCACCATGCACATTATAGTCTATTTCATAACAATCAATCAAGCCAAGGCTTTCTTGAATAATCATGAGAGCAATGTTTTTGATTAATTTATTTTAAACTAATTGTATAGTAATTTAGAAAACATCGTTCCAATTAACAACACAAAGCGGCCCAGACCAACTTGGACTATTGAAATAACGATGCTCAAACTCTGCAACCAAACTTACCCTTTCCTCAAAGGAAAGAGTGCTTCTTTTGTGCTTTAAAAAAATGCAATTCACCTCATCCATCTATCAATCATACATACAATTATATAAGTAAGTAGAAGCATGAATACTATATGCATCAATGTGTGTCAAATATACTAATGCAATTACATTATGTCTATACATGTATGTTTGGAACAGTCATTAGGGCTCTCTCTCTTTGTGTGTGTGTATGTGTGTTTAATTAAAGACACATAATTACCTCCCTTTTCTTGCTATGTGATAGTGTTTGAGAGTTTCTCTTACTAAACCACTCTCCTTAGGTGTAAGTGCAACTTGGATTCTTATAAGCCTACTATACAAAACATATGGCACAAAGTACTGTACAAAGTAAATGCATAAAAATCCTCCCATGAAACAAAAAAAGTTAAGAAACGCAAAAAAACCCTACGTTTATTATACTCTCTTACACACACACACACACACACACACACCCATACACACTTTTTCTATTCTCAAAACTAAAGTAGTTTTCTTGCCCTCAGATACAAACACTCTTTCCCCAAAATCACAAACTCACTCTCTCTCTCTCTCACTCTCTCTCTCTCTCACACACACATACAAACACACATACACACATAGTACAACCTTTTCAAATGTCTGTAAGCATGTAGCTTGTAATAACCGCATTTTGATGTGTGTATAAGATCGCGTTGCAGATGATCTCTCAACCAAAAAAACTTAAGACATGCAAAAAAACCCTACGTTTCTTATACACACACACACACACACACACACACACCCATACACACTTTTTCTATTCTCAAAACTAAAATAGTTTTCTCACCCTTAGATACACACACACTTTCCCCAAAATCACACACTCACTCTCTCTCTCTCTCTCTCTCTCACACACACACACATACAAACACACACACACACACATGCCGTTTCAAAATCAATAAAACATTCATTTTTTTAAGAAAGTACACATAAATAAACAACTCAAGTGCATCTACACTCCTTTAGTCCTTAGGGTCAATATAAAAATATTAATTGTTTCTTGCATGGAAAAAATAAAGCATAGTACAACATGTAAAAATGTCTCCAACCTTTAATTCTCTCTCTCTCTACACACACACATAGTACAACCTTTTAAAATTTCTCTAAGCATGTAGCTTGCAATAGCCACATTCTAATGTGTACATAAGATAACATTACAGATGATCTCTCCACCAAAACACATTCAAATGCGTGCACACACACACACTCACAAAGTTAATATGCGTGTGTGTGTGTGTGTGTGTGTGGGTGTGGGTGTGTATCAAAATAACAATTTCAAAAAACTCAACATTTTTAAGAATCCAACATGCACACCCACACACACGCGCCACCCGAATTGAAAAAAAAAACATGAAAACTTCCAACATTTTAAAAATCCTAAAGTGCATCCACACTCCTTAGGGTCAATAGAAAAATAATAATTGTTGCTTGCATAGAAATATAAATAATATCACAAACTTTTAAAAAAATGGCCCAAACCTTTACCTATTTTAAAATGTCTCTAAGCATGTCGCTTACAATAAAGCATGTAGCTTGCAATAGCCACATTCTGATGTGTACATTAGATCACGTTGTAGTAGATGATCTCTCAACCAACACACAAACATACATACACACACACAACTAAATTATTCATAAATCTCTCTCTCTCTCTCTCTCTCTCTCTCTCTCTCTCTCTCTCTCTCACACACACACACACACACACACACTATTTAAAAAACCCTACATTTCTTTTACTCACACACACACACCCACACACTTTTTTCTATTCTCAAAACTGAAATATTTTCCTCGCCCTCATATACACACACAGTTTCCCCAAAATCTCTCTCTCTCTCTCTCTCTCTCTCTCTCTCTCTCTTTCACACACACACACACACACACACACAAAATTAATAAAACATTCATTTTTTTTAAGTACACATAAAAAAACAACTCTCAACTTACATACAAACTTAAGACATGCAAAAAGTTCTCTCTCACACACACACACTTGCTTTTCAAATTCAAAACATCTTTAAGAACACACACTATGTCAAAAAAACCCACACACACTTGCTTTTCAAATTAAAAACATCTTTAAGAACTTGCAAGTTTTTTAAAATCCAACACGCAAACACACACACGCTATCTATTAAAAAGTCTCAACCAACACATGAACGCAAGACACTAAATCATTAACTATTCACAAAACTAAATCATTCATAAATCTCTCTCTCTCTCTCTCTCTCTCTCTCTCTCTCTCTCGCTCTCTCTCTTTCTCTCTCTCTCAAACACACACACACACACGCACACACACACACACACACACACACACACAAACCCACACACTATTAAAAAAGCCCTATGTTTCTTTTATCACACACACACACACACACACACACACTTTTTTCTATTCTCAAAAATGAAATATTTTTCTCACTCTCATCAGAAAAACTAATTCTCAACTTACATACAAACTTAAGACATGCAAAAGATTCTCTCTCTCACACATACACCCACACACACACACACACACACACTTGCTTTTCAAATTAAAAAATCTTTAAGAACTCCCAAGTTTTTTAAAATCCAACACGTGCATACACACTCTATCTCTCTCTCTCTCTCTCGCTCTCACACACACACACACACACACACACTATGTCAAAAAAACCCACACACAATTGCTTTTCAAATTAAAAACATCTTTCAGAACTCGCAAGTTTTCTAAAATCCAACACGCACATACATGCAAACCCACAAACACGCTATCTATTAAAAAGCATATGTTTATAGATACACATCCTCAGAGCAGGCTTTGGAGTAGGGTTTTTTGAAAACCAATCTCTATCTATACCCACCTCTTCTCCCTACTCCTACTCCTCCTCCTCCCTACTCCCATACCATCCTAGCCTGCTTGCCTAGCCAGGCCACTTCCTCCCCCCTCTAACCCCCCCTAACCCACCGTAAACGAACTCCTCTCTCTCATGTCCCCTATATCTCTTTATCCTCTCTCATCACTCTATCTCTCTCTCTTGCTCCCTCTCTCTCATGGCCCCTATCTCTCTCTATCCTCTCACATCACTCTATCTCTCTCTCTCGCTCCCTCTCTCTCATGTCCCCTATATCTCTTTAATATCCTCTCTCATCACTCTATCTCTCTCTCTCGCTCCCTCTCTCTCATGCCCCCTATCTCTCTCTATCCTCTCACATCACTCTATCTCTCTCTCTAGCTCCCTCTCTCTCATGCCCCCTATCTCTCTCTCATGCCCCCTATCTCTCTCTATCCTCTCACATCCCTCTCTCTCTCTCTCAAACTCATGTCCCCCTCCACTCTATCAAAATCTATCCCTCTCCCTCTCCCTCTCCCTCTCCCTCTCCCTACTCTCCCTACTCTCCCTCCCTCTCCCTCTCCCTACTCTCCCTCCCTCTCCCTCCCTCTCTCTTATGCTCTCTCTCTCTCTCTCTCTCTCTCTCTCTCTCTCTCTCTCTCTCTCTCTCTCTCTCTCTCTCTTATATCTGTCTCTCTATTTATCTATCTCTCTCGATCTTTTTATCTCGCTATCCTTCTCTCTATGTCTCTCCCTCTCACCTTCTCTCACTCTATAACCATACATTTTTTTCTTTTTCTCCCTCTCTCTCTCTCTCTCTCTCTCTCTCTCTCTCTCATTTTTTTACGAACAAATACTTAAAATCTTATCTTTAAGGAGAGGATAACTATTGAAGAAAAAAACAAACAATACCATACTTTCTCATATAGCTTCATGTACAAAAAATTATCATACGATAATATTCTAAGTTTACAAAAACAAAAACACACATTTATTAGGAACGAAAAAGTCCATACAAATGAGATATCTTTAACAAAAATGAACATAACTATTTACATCTTCTAGTCACCATGATTATTCTCTTTTATTCAATTCATGATAGCACTATATGGTCTATTCCCACTTCTAAACTAGGTGTCATTTTCTTGCCCTTTCTTCCCAAGCTCCTCTCAAAGAACAGATTCTTTGTTGTTGCTTATGTAGCCATATGCACAACTAACTCCTAATTACAATACTCAATTTTATATTTCATTGATATACGTCTCCATCTTCAAATGAACCATATTTATTGAGTTTTTTCCATAGCTTTTGTGCTTCTAGACTCCACTACATACACTCCAAGACTTCACACTCATTTTGGCTCTCTTGTCTTTCATTTGCACCCTTTACTTAGACAAGATTGTGGAGATGGATTGTTTCATGTTTGGCACAATGCTGCTTGAGCTAGACATGTTGGAAGGATGAGAGAAAGAGGGTATGGGGTTGATATGAGACAGAGACAAAGAGGGAGAAAGAAACAACTTGTTAAGGGACTGTGTTTAAAGAGAGGAATTATAGTAGATATAATGAGCTCCAAGCCATACCTTCATATAGTTTTAAGTTGGTCTAATTATAGCCTCCACATGTCACTTTCGATAGGGACCTCTCCCTTTTCTTGTCACTTTAAAAAAGAGACATCTCCTTTTTTTGTCACTTTCAATAGGGACCTCTCCTTTTTTAGCTCACTTTCAATAGGTTCCTCGCCTTTTTTTTTCCCTCTCTTTCAATAGGGCCTCTCCTTTTTCCTGGTTGCATGAAAAAAGTAGTGATTAAAGGAACACCTCTTTTTTTTACATGGGAAGCCCTTGCACCATAGAAAGAGTGCATGAACTAGCCAATGGCGTGGGGCCTTGCCTCACTAAAATTGTGTAATCAAGATGTGTCTCTCACCTCGTTGATTGCTTATGCTCAAATTCTCGTATAGGAGAGTTTGTTGCCATGCAGCCACACTCCAAGATCTGCTCCAATGCTACCCGCCGCACTCTAATGGGAGCTCGACCCTCCTTTCTCACTCAATCATACACACTCACTCTCTCACAGACATGCAAGCAAGCACACAAGATCTTAAACAAGCAATAGGCAAGCAAAAAAGAAATAGCATAGGAATGTAAATAAGAAGAGCACTCTATTGAATTAGCATAAAAGAATGAATGGTGAGTATACATAATGACCCTTATCTTGGTCTCCCTAGCCTTCACACCATGGCCTAGTCGATATATTCTTGTTTTTTATGGAAAGGTTTCCGGATGACAAAAAATTCAAAATTTTGAATGTGAAAAGAACCAAAAAAATGAACTTAAGCGGCTGTTGAAATAGGTGTGGAAATAACTGTCGAAATATGCATCGAAAATATTATTTACTAATGTGCATTTTGACACTTTTTTGATGCACATTCGAAGGTTTATATCAATGGCTATATCGATGTTGATTTTGAAGACCGCTAGGGATTTTTAACAGAACCATGGTGCCTCACTATTAGCATTTTTTAAAAACCAGTTTTTGCTTGCCCTCTTCAAAAATTGAAGGTTCTCTTCTCTCCCTTCCCCCATCCCTTTCTTGTTTCAGTTTCAGGGAATGTGTGTCTCTAATATGCACCTTCTAATTGTGTCCTCTCCTTTCCCCCATTCCTTTCTTGTTTCAGTCCTTTTTAATGTGTGTTTCCTTTTCCTTCCCAAACTCTATGAATGGTTTGATTTGCTTGTTGCTTTGCTTCTGTTGTGTGTATTTGCAGGTTTGCCAATCTTTACACACTCTCTTCACTTCCAGGTATGGACCGTAAACCCTTGCTTCTTTTGTTGTTTTTTTTCTTTTTTTACTTGTATATACAAGTGGCGAAAGATGGGGAGGTGGGTAGATAAAGCATGTTGTATAGGTTTCTTTCCTTGTATAGAGTTTATGCAAGAAGCTTATGCATAGAGCTTGCATAAGTTTCTTGTAAGCTTGCATGAAGCTTATGCATAGATCATGTATAGAGCTTGCATATGCTTCTTAAAAGCTCTATGAACATGCTTTTTGCAAGCTTGCAAACTCTATGAGTAGGCTTCTTGCAAGCTTACATGAAGATTATGCATAGGGCCTTACGCATTAGGCCCTTACATGAATCTTATGCATAGGATCTTACATAAAGCTTATGCATTAGCTCTTATGGATAAGCCCTTGACCTTAGGCTTCTTGCATAAGCCATTATGGTTTAGGGTTTATGCAATAGGCTTAGGGTTTAGGCTTATGCAATAGGCTTAGGCACAAGCCCTTATGAATAACTTTATACATATAGGCTAAAGCATAAGCCCTTATGCAATAGGCTTATACATAAGACGTATGCATAGGCTTATGGATAAGCCCTTATGCATAGGCTTCTTGCATTAGCCTTATGCATTAGCACTTATTGATAAGCCCTTCACCTTAGGCTTCTTGCATAAGCCCTTATGGTTTAGGTTTTATGCAATAGGCTTATGCATGAGCCCTTATGCATAGCCTTTATGGATAAGCCCTTCACCTTAGGCTTCTTGCATAAGCCCTTATGGTTTAGGTTTTATGCAATAGGCTTATGCATGAGCCCTTATGCATAGCCTTTATGCATATAATCTTATGCATAAGCAATTATGCAATAGGCTTATCCATAAGCCTTATGCATAGGCTTATGGATAAGCTCTTATACATTATCCCTTATGTATAGGCTTCTTGCATTAGCCCTTCACCTTAGGCTTCTTGCATAAGCCTTTATGGTTTAGATTTTATGCAATGGGATTAGGGTTTACCCTTATGCAATAGGGTTATGAATAAGCCCTTATGCATAGCTTTTATGCATAAGCCCTTTTACAATAGACTTATACATAAGACTTATGAATAGTCTTATGGATAAGCCCTTATGCATTAGACTTAGGGTTTAGTTTTATGCATAGGCTTAGGGTTTAGGGTTTATGCAATAGACTTAGGGTTTAGGCTTATGCATAAGCCCTTATGCAATAGGCTTATGCCTAGGCTTAGGGTTTAGGGTTTATGCATAGGCTTAGGGTTTAGGATTTATGAATAGGCTTAGGGTTTAGGGTTTATGCATAAGACCGTATGAAATAGGCTTATGCATAGGCTATGAATGCTTAGAAGTTTAAAATGTTATGTTTTGTAGGTCTTGCATTGTTGTCCTCTCCTTCGGCTTGACATTGTCGAGGTAAGATCTCTTATTCATGCAACCTCATGCTGGGTTTAGGGTTTAGGCTTGACATTGTCGAGGTAAGATCTCTTATTCATGCAACCTCATGTTTATTGCAACCTCATGCTGGGTTTAGGGTTTAGGCTTATGCATAGAGATATGGGAAATTATTGTAGGCCATATAGAATGTTGTTTCAGCCATGTTAGAAGTGGTTATCCGCGAACGAGTAGGTGGTTATAGTGGAGGGGGATCCCTTGATCTTTTCACTATCATTCTCTTGTAAAAGAGAAGTTTCCTATGGTTTAAATAGTGGGGAGCATATGGAAAGTTCTCAAAAGCTATCATACCAAAGGGCCACTATCCACCCTACTTGTCTAAGTAGTATTATAGAAGGTCTCAACAATGTTCTAATATCACATGTTACTTTGTTTGTTTAAGCTTTAAGCATTCATCCTGTTAGAGAATTCTTGTAATATTTTCCTCTCCTTTGGCTTGACATTGTCAAGGAATGTTCACTTATTCATGAAACCTCATGTTTTTTGAAACCTCATGCTAGTCTTAGGGTTGAGGCTTATGCATAGAGATATGGGGCATTATTGTAGACCATGTACAATGCTATTTAAGTCAAGTTAGGAGTGGTTATTCATGAGTAGGTTGTTTTAGTGGAGGGGGAGCCCTTGATCTTTCCACTGTCTTTCTCTTATAAAATAGAAGTTTCCTTTGGCTTTAATAGTGGGGAGCATGTGGAAAGTCCTCAAAATCTATCATCCAAAGGACCACCTTGCTTGTCTAAGCAGTATTGTAGGAGGTCTCAACAATGTTCTAATATCACATGTTGCCTTTTTTGTTTAAGATTTAAGAATTCTTCTGTTATGCATAAGCACTTATACATAGAGCTTAATGATTTTGATTCATAGAGCTTCAAAAGTAGCTAATATGCTTTGTTTTGTTTGTGTAGACTATGGATCGTACACCCAACGACACACTGACATATAGCCCCAATCTTTCCACCTTGCCTACACCATAGGCAATATCCCCAGACTAATTTTATCATTTTATGTCATAGATGAGCCCTAAGAAAAGGTCTATGGTGCAATCCTACTTTGGGGGAGGCACTGGCACTTCTTCATAGCCATAAGAGCCCACCACTACACAGGCCACACTCTAAGACCCTCCATGACACATCACACAAACCCCACCCATGCTCGCTCGACTACTTCTAGTTGTCTTATACAATATTGTTTGATGGGTTGTTTCTCGGGTGGTGACTCCACGGACGCTTATTCCCCTCAATGCCGTGAGAACCCACCCATCGCCAGTTCTGAGGGGACACCATGCTTGTGCTCATCCCATCGCATCAACACAAGTCTCTCTACCCCTAATCTGGCTCGTTCTCAATATTAAGTAGTGGATGGAAATGTGGTCTTAGATGACGTTGACAAAATGAGAGAACCATAAAACAGAGATGCAAAAATTCATAGAAAATAGCATAAACAAGAAAAATCGAAAGAGGATCTACCTCTTTTTTGCAAAGCTGAAGGAGAGGATTGGTGAAAGATTGGTGAGGTGAAAGAGCTGCAAAACAAAATATTAAACAAACTAATTAGTAAATTAAACACAAGAAAAAGAACTAATACAAAACCCTAAAATCTCTATGCATGCATTAGGAGATCTATGCATACATAGAGAGCTCTCAACATGCATAGAGAGCCAAAAAAACACAAAACCCTAAACGTCCTAATTCTTAAATTAAAAACTAAAAGCAATTGCAATAACATGTTAGGAGAAGGAGAAGAGGAGAAAAGAAGAAAGAAGGAGAAAAGAGGAGAGAGGAAAAAAGAGGAGAGAGAGAGAAAGAGAAGAGGGAGAGAAAGCACCTTCTTCGCTTGTACTTGCGCTTCCTCTGCGAAAAAACCAGAAAATAGGCTCTCGGCTGTGAAAAACTTACGAGCGTCGGTATATGCTACGGAATATGCGTCGGAATATACGTCGGTATATGCTACGGAATATGCGTCGGTATAGGCGTCGAAATAAGCGTCGGTATAGGCGTCGGTATACGCGACGGGACACGAAAATTTAAAAAAACCCCGCCATGCTTGTCTCCTCCAACATGACGACGGACATACTGACGTTCGACATTTGCGTCGGTATTTTAGCGTCGGTATGTCCTCAAGCTCTTGTAGTGTTACGTATGGGGGGGCATATTGGACCTCATGCTCTTGTCTTATGTTCATAAATATTTTTTTGTTTAATTCTTCATCTAAGGTTGATGTAGTAACTTGTTGTTAACCTATTTAAAGTAATTTGCAAAATTTTTTGAGATCTTGTACTTGGAGAAAGGGTGCTATAATAGTGCAACCTGCTCCTCCTCTATACATTATTTCTTTCACCACTAGTTTCCATTCTATTGAACTGGCCTACCTATCTTGTCCTTCCTTTCTAGAAATAAACAACATGAAATGACAAAACATAGTAGGCCTTTTCGGTAGGTTGACTTACCTATGGTGCACCCAAGTGAGAAATGGAAGTTTCGCAAGACCTTGAGGGAATTTAGCAAGACTAACATATGGAGGGGAAAGGGAATCAATCCACAATTGAATCTTTTACAGGATATCCATGATAGGGATTGGCACTCAATTTTTGAATGCCTGAAAACTTCCCACCACAAACCTCATTTTCTTTTGCATGTCTTTGACAGTTGTTCTAGTTATCTTATATTTCTTGGCCTTTCCCCCTCTAGCGGGTCAAATTCTACTTTGAGGTCATCATCCTCTGTTGTAGGCTTTATCTCCACATCTCTCTTTGTTGAGGCAGACATAACACCTCGTCCACATACAAGGGATCCAATTCCCTCTTCTCTCTTGAGGATACAGTGATGATGTTGGATTTTTGGAGATGTTCCCAATGTTCTCTTGCTCTTAAGTTATGCTAGAGATCCTCCTAGGGTAGCTTTGTGAACTTCTTCAAAACCATTTTCTCCAGTCACTCCACACGTTTATATGCTTCCTTGTAGATGGTGGACGATAGATATTCCAGTTCTGCCATCGTATGAGACAAGAGATAGCTAGGGATGAGTGAAAGAAGTCAAGGATTAAAGTCAAAATTAGATCATTTAGGAATCAATCACTCCATTTCATTTTTGATATTTCTTAAATATGCTAGCTCCAAATTTGTTAGAGATTATAGATCTAGATTCTACTCTTCAAGATCAATGATATGTCACATGATGGGGTTTTGATAAAATTTTGGATAAATTCACCATGATCTCATTTTTCAAATGGGAATGGGATTTTTCCCAAATTAGTGCTCAAAGCTTAGCAAAGTGAGAGTGTATAAGGGCTAATAACCTTGGGCGAATTTATCTTAAGCATATGTATGAATCCTTACTCTATTTTGGGGACTTTTCATATCTTAGAAGTTAAAAAGTCGTTTGGCTCTTGAAAAGGGGGAAGGCTTTTCAATTATGGATGTTCTTCATACTAGGCGGATTTTTTGTGTAGCTATGACGGATTTCTGAAGGCAAGATGCAGTTTGTTAGTCTATTTGTCTTATTCCTGTTTCTTGTACTTTGCATATTCAGTGTCTTGAGTGTAGATACAATGTAGTAGTGATCTGAGAGGAATGTGTGTGTTTTTTAAAACTGAAGTTCTGTGTGTGTGAGGATTTTCTTGGTCTGACAAGAGTAGGAGTCATCTAAAATGATAGTTCCTGTGTGATAATTTCCTATGCAAAAACTATTTGGCTATGAGCAAAGTATACACTGGTGATCACGGTGCTTGTGATGGATTTTCATGTACGGGTTCATTTTCTTCTGTGGTGAGAGGGCGAGTGTCGAAGCGAAGATAAAGCGGTTAATGGGGATGCCAGTTATAATTTTTTTTAAATATGGGATAATGGTGATGGGTGTTCATGGTCCAGTTCGCCTTCTTTTGTTAGAAGGAGGGGTGCCAAGAAGATGCAGAGCAGTAGTAGTAGTGATGGTTGTAGAGGTGGTTATGTTTTCTTGGAAGTCAAATGCTAGGCGGTAGTTCGTGCTGGAGAATTCACAGCCATTTCTTTATTCGTATTTCACAAGGTGGGAGCGAGGCGGCAAGGTTTGTAGCAAGCACAAGATGATTGGAATCAAGAACAAGGTGACGAAATTGGAGTCAGAGGGTCGAGACAAATCTGATTTGCAGACAGACGTCAAAATTTATAGTCAGTTCTGCAGTCAAAATTCAAAAACAATATTTGAATCACATATGACATTTGATTTGCAGACTGAATCTACTTTGCAGCCAGAAGGTAACTTCTTATGGTAATTTTTTCAAGGAGAAATCATAATATTATCAATTTGAAATATTTTAATCAATTTTAAGCAGCCAATTAAATGAACTTTGCGGATCCCGGTACAGCATCCGTGGCTCTGTGTTTAGCAAATTTAATGGGTCTTAGATTGGTGTGGTGCAATCCTACTTTGGGGGAGGCACTGGCACTTCTTCATAGCCATAAGAGCCCACCACTACACAGGCCACACTCTAAGACCCTCCACGACACATCACACAAACCCCACCCATGCTCGCTCGACTACTTCTAGTTGTCTTATACAATATTGTTTGATGGGTTGTTTCTAGGGTGGTGACTCCACGGACGCTTATTCCCCTCAATGCCGTGAGAACCCACCCATCGCCAGTTCTGAGGGGACACCATGCTTGTGCTCATCCCATCGCATCAACACAAGTCTCTCTACCCCTAATCTGGCTCGTTCTCAATATTAAGTAGTGGATGGAAATGTGGTCTTAGATGACGTTGACAAAATGAGATGAAGTATCTAATCCACGAAGTTATGCCATGTAGCCTTTGCTCACGACTGCATGACTACATGTCATAAATTTGATAAGGCCATCTAAGATATGTCAGCCTTGATGTTAGGTGAAATATCTTGACACCAAGAGTCTATGTTTAAAATAAATAAGTGGTTAGAATCGCTACTTGATTCCGGTTGTAGATGGTTTCTCAACCCAACTATGTTAGGCTTAACATGTTTAGTTCTATTGCCAATTGTAGAAGCATAAGAAGCTCTATCCACCCACAGATCCAACAAACTAGGAGCTACTTGTGACTTTATGACTATGGGTGGAAGCACGGTTAGGTGGAGTAATTTTTAAGCTTTAAGGTATGATAACACATTTCAGAGCACTTTTTTGGTTAAAAAAAGAGGATAAAACCCATTTCTTTAGATTCTTATCTTTTAATGATCATGACTTTTCATGGCTAGGGTGAAAAAAATAATAGATGTTCTCCACATCACCTAGCTTGTAGTACCTCACTCATTTGAATCACTTAAATTAGTACTACAACACAATCTACTTGACGGACTTTGTTCGTTAGCCAGAAATTGTTGGCACGTGATGGTGGTGATATGGTGTGAGTAATTACCAAGAAGGGTTTTCTCAGCCACACACTGGATGACTGTTGTTTTCTCGGGAAAGAGGCACTGATCTCATTTGTTTGATCACCCTTTGGGGTCATTGGGGATGCCCATTGGGGATGCCCATGTCTTAGAGAAAACTAGACTTGAGTGTATGGGTTAGTTCTCATGATTGATGTCGGTGGTGTTAGTAGTTGTGAGCTGCTAACATTGTGTGATGGTGGACAACTAGTATAGTTGGAGAGAGTGTGAGCACGTGTTACTAATTAGCCAAGGTGAATATGGCATGAATATAAGACAATGGATCGATATTCTTGATATCTTAACAACAATATATCAAGCTTTTGGTACGACGGGTATGCTTCTTACCAACTATTATTATTTTTTATCGAAGGAAAAAGAAATGTATTTAACAACATGCATACTTTGTTGTTGATGGTTTTGGTAGGACTTGCCAAACCCATTTTATTGGTAATGTATGATCTAATGTACCATGTGCACAACCTTACTGGTTTGTTGGACTTTTCTTTTTGTCAAATTTTTGGACTAGGTTTTGCAAGCTATGCATTTGAGGACAATTGCTTTCTTAATCGGGAGGACTGTTATGTTAGTGAACTTTCTTAGGAATTTAATTATATTAATTCAATAAAAAATATAGTTAGAGATAAGAGTATATGAATATCTCTAAACAATTAGAAAAATATAAAGAAAATAAATTTGTGATAAAAATAGCATCTTTATGATAGAGATCCCAAAAAGTAGGTCGGTTTTTGCATACGGTTGAATTTCGTGAAACGGCCTACATTGAGTTGTAGACCACACCTATTCCCATAATGTTAAGTACCAACTCGACTATATTCTGACAAAACACCAGAGAGCTAAAGTGGGGCTACAAGTTGCAGGCATGTACTTACAAGGAGCTAAGACAGGTTGAGATAGGCAAATGTCTATAGGGAGTATTAGTTCTCTTATTGTTTTCTTTATATGGTTTAACTATTTCATGAGTGAAAGAGATAGAGAGAGAGAGAGAGAAAGATTAAACATGGTTTGTAAGAATTGCAGGTTCCTTGGATGAAGCTCTCTTTTCTCCTCTGATGAGAAGATGTATGATTGTATCAAATTACTTCATACCTTAATAAATCATTGAAATACTCATATGTGAGACCGCAGGTCTTACGTATGGGGGGGCATATTGGACCTAATGCTCTTGTCTTATGTTCATAAATATTTTTTTGTTTAATTCTTCATCTAAGGTTGATGTAGTAACTTGTTGTTAACCTATTTAAAGTAATTTGTAAAATTTTTTGAGATCTTGTACTTGGAGAAAGGGTGCTATAATAGTGCAACCTGCTCCTCCTCTATACATTATTTCTTTCACCACTTCTTTCCATTCTATTGAACTGGCCTACCTATCTTGTCCTTCCTTTCTAGAAATAAACAACATGAAATGACAAAACATAGTAGGCCTTTTCGGTAGGTTGACTTACCTATGGTGCACCCAAGTGAGAAATGGAAGTTTCGCAAGACCTTGAGGGAATTTAGCAAGACTAACATATGGAGGGGAAAGGGAATCAATCCACAATTGAATCTTTTACAGGATATCCATGATAGGGATTGGCACTCAATTTTTGAATGCCTGAAAACCCTTCTTAAATAAAAAGTAGATAAAATCCTACAATGTGAAGAGAAAACTATATGAGGATCTCATGATGCTACAGGGTGTACCAGAATGCTCCACCCAAATGTTGAGATATCGAGCTCCAGTGAGGCAGTGGACACTGATGACCCGCCTGGGGGATAGGCCCCGCACTTACACCACTGGCATGGTTGGTGAGATCTTGGGTGATATGCGGCCAGTGGGATGACAGGCTGTGTGACAGCCACTCTAGAGACTGGCATAGTTATAGTGCCAGCTCATTTAGTCGGGTTCACACTATAGAGAACCCGTGTATGTATTGGTTGAGTACCTTTCATATTATTGTGTACTCTTATCTTGTATATGGTGTGTTGAGTGTTGAGTAGAGAAGAAGAAGATTTTCAGCCTCTCACCTTGTGTGTTCTCTATTAGGGTTTTGTGAGTGTGTGTGTGTGCTTGCAAGAGCTCAAGCTCTCTTCCCCCCCTGCATCTTTTCATGGTATCAGAGCCTGGTTCGTGCTAAGGGCTGAGCTGCAAGCAAGAGAACCACAGGAAGCGGTACGAGGGTAAGAGCTACAACTACTCTTCCCTATTGTGTTGGTGACTACACCCTTGTCGGGAGCTCTACGGGAGGCACCGGCAAACGATCTCCGATTGAGGAGCTTTCTTCGCGGGAGTGAAGCTGCAGGGCAACTATACAGTCCTTCGGACTGTGTCCTTCGGATTGAAATTTTCGAGCCGAAAACGCGTTTCGGGCGCGTCTGGACCTCCGTTTTTCAGAAAGCAGGCGATTTCGAGCACTGCGGGTAAGTCATCGATTCTCTGCAGAACTCTGTTTTAAGAACTGCAGGAAGCCAGATTGACTGTGCAGACACTGTGGGTGCTGCAAAGAGGTCTACAGTTGCCATTGGGTGTATGTATGCACATTGAGGTCACTGGTTGTGACATTTGAGTGGACTGCAGTACCGCTGTGCAGAAAATACAGCATTTGTGCAGAAAAACCAGAGTGCAGTTTCTGGTAAAATTGTGTGTTTGGCAAGATGTCTAATGATGGCATAACACAGATTGTGGCTGAGAAGCTGGATAAGAATAACTTCCATGCTTGGAGGTTCAGGTTGACTAATTTCCTGATGGGAAAAGGCTATTGGGACTACATAGAAGGTGAACATGAAGAGGCACCGGAGATACCGGATATAAATCCGACTGCTGCAGATGTGAAAGAGTTTAAAGATTGGAACCAAGGAGCCAGGAAGGTTATGTATTGGCTTTCCATTAGTATACAGGACACCATGATTGGGCACATTCAGGATGCCAAGTCCCCCAAGGAGGCGTGGGACACCTTGGTAAAGCTTTATGAAACAAATACCAAGGCACGTAAGATACAGTTGAAGAATGAACTTCATACTGTGGAGAAAAAGAGCATGTCTGTGAATGATTATGCGTTGAAGATAAAGGGCATTGTGGAATCCCTTGGATCTATTGGTGTGTCAGTAGATGATGATGACAAGGTGGAAGTCTGTCTACGTGGTCTCGGGCCACAATACAAGGCGTTTAAGACGTCTATCCAGACTCGGGAAAACATTCCCAACTTTACAGATTTGGTGTCTATGCTGATTATTGAAGAGAAGAACTTGGGTGAAGACCAACAGTCTTCACAAAGCAAAAACAGTTCAGAGCAACAGGCCTTCTACACGAGTTCAGGAAGAGGACGAGGTAGAGGAGGCCGTGGACGCGATCAAGGAGGTGGCCGAACAGGTAATCAGAATTATGGCCAGCAGCAGCAACAACAACAACAGTCCCAGAATCATCAACAACAACAACACGCAGGTGGAAGAGGCAAATTCAGAGGCAGGGGGAGTCAAAGAGGCCGTGGAAATTGGCAAAGGCAATATAATGATGCACGTGAATGCTACTATTGTGGTAAGCCAGGACATGTGCAGTCAGAATGTTATAAAAAGCAGGCTGACATGCAAAATGGGAAAGTGCAGCAAAACAACTATGCATCCTCAAGCAGAAATAATGAGGATAATGAGAGGTTGTTTGTTATGCAGCATGTCGTGAATGCCATGTCTGAAAATGTTGATGCAGCACAAAAAGATAATGTTTGGTATGTGGATTCAGGCGCTTCGAACCACATGACGAGTCATGGGGAGTGGTTCAAGGAGATGAAGAACCCGGAAAGACCAGGTTTTGTGGAAACAGGGGATGACACTGCTCATCCAATTGCCCACATTGGAGATGTGCCATTGTCTATGCAGGATGGCAAAGTGAAGTACCTTGCAGATGTACTTCATGTACCGAACATAACAAAGAATCTGGTTTCAGTTGGCCAGATGATTGAGCAGGGGTTGCAGGTTCGGTTTAACCCTGATGGGTGTTATGTTGAAGACTTCAAAGACAAGTGCAGGTTGGTTGCAAAAGGCAACAGAGTGGGCAGAATGTTTACGTTGGATGTAGACATGCCTGAAATGAGTGCTGCGATGTTTGCAAATGGTTCAGGAGTTGTTGCAGACACAGACATATGGCATAAAAGAATTGGACATGTAAATGTGCAGAGATTGAAGTCTATGCAGACAAAAGGAATTGTGACAGGGCTGCCAAAATTTAAAGTGGAAGGTATGCAGAAAATATGTGAAGCATGCCAATTTGGGAAGCAAACAAAGCATGTGTTTCCACGTAACAGATATGTGAGCAAAAATGCACTAGATGTTGTGCATTCAGATGTATGGGGTCCTACGAAGACCATATCTATGGGAGGCTGCAGGTACTATGTCACTTTCATTGATGACCACACGAGGAAAGTGTGGGTATATTTCATGAAGGAGAAGAGTGAAGTGTTCACTCACTTTCAGAATTTCAGAGTTTTGGTTGAAAAGCAAACAGGGAAATATGTAAAGTGCCTAAGGTCAGATGGAGGGGGAGAGTACTTCTCCAATGAGTTCTCTGAATTTTTGAAGAAGAATGGTATTCGGAGACAGTTCACATGCAGATACACTCCGCAGCAAAATGGAGTTGCTGAGCGGAAAAACAGGCACATTGCAGAGATTGCGCGAGCATTGATGGAAGAGAAGAATATGCCGCATTGCTATTGGGCTGAGGCTGTTTCTACAGCAGTATACATCATGAACAGGACTCCAACTGCAGCCATACATGATGTAACTCCAGAGGAGAGGTTTACTGGCAGAAAACCAGATTTGTCTCATCTGAAAGTCTTTGGATGCATTGCATATGTGCATGTGCCTGCAATAAGGCTATGATGGGCTTCATTCAGAATTTGACCCTTAGTTCCCTCATCATTAGGAATGCATAGCCTGCGATTATAATACATAATTCCATCATCCAGGCCGTACCCTTGAACTCAGTTCAACTCCTGTGGAGTTTTGCTTTCTTGCATAAGTAGGGTAGCAAAAGGGCCAAAGAATCTATCCCGCATGATCTTCTCACTTGCTTCAATAATCAAAGGATTTGACACTACAGTAATTGCAAGCAAGGAGGCTTTTCTGCTCAGGGCATCTGCTACCACATTTTCTTTGACTGAGCGATACTTTATTTCAAAATCAAATTCCTGCAGGGTTTGCATTCACGTTCTTTGGTGCATGTTGAGATCCTTCTGAGTGAAGATCAACTTTAAGCTCTGATGATCTGTCTCATCAAAGTGAATCTTTGACCCAGTCGGTAATGTCTCCACAACTTCAGGGCATATACTATTGAAAGTAGTTCCAGGTCATGGACAACATAATTTCTCTCAAGCGTTCTGAGTTTTCGGGATTCATAGGCCACTACATGACCTTCCTGCATGAGTGCACCTCCCAGGGCAAAACCACTGGCATGAGTTACTACCTCAAAGGGTAGAGAGAAATCTGGTAGCTTTAGAACGGGATTGGTTACCAAGGCGGTCTTCAGCTTATCAAAAGCACTCTGGCACTTGGCAGACCATTGAAACCAAATATTCTTCTTGAGAAGATTAGTTAGGGGGGAAGCTATGAGAGCATACTTTGGTATAAAAATTCTATACCAACCAGTCAATCCCAAGAATCCTCTGACTTCTTTCACTGTCTTTGGTTCAGGCCAATCTATGACTGCTTGGACTTTAGCAGAATCTAGAGAAATTCCATCTTTGGATACCAGAAAGCCCAAGTATTCAACATGGTCCGGCAGAGAAAGTGCATTTGCTCTTTTTTGCAAAGAGTTGATAATTCCTTAGAGTCTCAAGAACTTTTCTGACATGAGCTTCATGGTCAGCTACATTCTTTGAGTAAATCAGAATATCATCAAAGAAAACAACAACAAAATCATCCAAGTATTCTCTGAGAATGTCCTGCATTAATCGATTGAATGTAGCTGGGGCATTTGTCAATCCAAACAGCATGAGAGTGAATTCATAATGCCCATACCAAGTATTGATGGTTGTCTTTGGGATATCATTAATGCGTTGTTGTAGAGAATTCAGGGCTACCTCAATCATGGATTGTAGTTTTGTCATTTCTTTCAGCCCGTCATTCATGCATTGTTGTAGATAATTCAGGGCTACCTCAATCATGTCCGGCAAGCTTCCCTGAGCTAGCACTGTCTGTGATGACGTACGTACTGAGAGTTCTAGCCCTAGTTGTGTCTCTAGCTATAGAGTTGCATTGGAAGTGACCTCCTCTCGTTCTTTTAGCCTCTAGAATAACACAAACTTACCCAACTTGACCAAGTCCTCCTTAAATTTCCACTTGGAACACCATATTAGTGAATTTGGGAATTTCCCAATTCCCATTTTTGAATACTTAAAAAAGGGGGACATGGATAACATGTTTGTAAGTTTCTCAAAACCCTATCATATGACCTATCATTGGAAAGCGCTTGAAAAATGGAATCTAAAGAGCTATAAAGCGCTCATTTTGGATTAGTGGTGTTCAAGTTATGGTTAATCCAAACTTTTGACCACGTGTCCCAAACTTGTGGGAAATTCCCATATTCCCCAATATGGTGTTTTGGCACTTTCATTCCTCTGATAGCACCCTCCTTGGAAGTCTTTCCCCTCTTGTTGTTGATCTTTTTATCTCCAAACTCAAACACTCTTCTTTCCCTATCCTAAGGTAGCTTGTTCATGAGACTCTTTGGAGGGCTTTGTGCTTTTTGGCTTTCTTGGGGCACTCTCATTTGGACCCTCCTCCTTTTCCTTCTCAACTTCTGGTTGAGCCTTTCCTTTAAACAATGCATCCAGATATTGTCAAATCTTTGTCTTTGTTTTGGGCCTGGTGAGCTTTTCGATCTGTTCCTTGAGGTTGTGATAGCATGCCTCTACCCATGCCACTCTTGTACTAGCTCTTGTACTAGCTTCTGTAGCCTTGACCATCCCAAATTATTTGAGCCTCTTTAGCTTCATCATTGGGTGAGGCCTTACTCTTTCTTTTCACTTCTATACACGTCTTCTACTTTAAAATTTGTGCCCATCCCCTTACAATTCCTTCCTTAGTGCCTTGATTTGGGATTTCATGCCTTCCTTGACTTTGATAATGTGTGGTAGTTCTCCTTCCTCTTGGTCTAAATTTTTGTATTCATCGAGCCGAAAAGTGAGGGAAGTTACTTGTACTTCAAACTTCTTCATCTTGTTGGGTTTCTTAGAGCTCTTTCTACTCTTTGGTTGGACATGCAGTAAGGATTGTGCATGAGGTTTATCATCTTCCCACCACAAACCTCATTTTCTTTTGCATGTCTTTGACAGTTGTTCTAGTTATCTTATATTTCTTGGCCTTTCCCCCTCTAGCGGGTCAAATTCTACTTTGAGGTCATCATCCTCTGTTGTAGGCTTTATCTCCACATCTCTCTTTGTTGAGGCAGACATAACACCTCGTCCACATACAAGGGATCCAATTCCCTCTTCTCTCTTGAGGATACAGTGATGATGTTGGATTTTTGGAGATGTTCCCAATGTTCTCTTGCTCTTAAGTTATGCTAGAGATCCTCCTAGGGTAGCTTTGTGAACTTCTTCAAAACCATTTTCTCCAGTCACTCCACACGTTTATATGCTTCCTTGTAGATGGTGGACGATAGATATTCCAGTTCTGCCATCGTATGAGACAAGAGATAGCTAGGGATGAGTGAAAGAAGTCAAGGATTAAAGTCAAAATTAGATCATTTAGGAATCAATCACTCCATTTCATTTTTGATATTTCTTAAATATGCTAGCTCCAAATTTGTTAGAGATTATAGATCTAGATTCTACTCTTCAAGATCAATGATATGTCACATGATGGGGTTTTGATAAAATTTTGGATAAATTCACCATGATCTCATTTTTCAAATGGGAATGGGATTTTTCCCAAATTAGTGCTCAAAGCTTAGCAAAGTGAGAGTGTATAAGTGCTAATAACCTTGGGCGAATTTATCTTAAGCATATGTATGAATCCTTACTCTATTTTGGGGACTTTTCATATCTTAGAAGTTAAAAAGTCGTTTGGCTCTTGAAAAGGGGGAAGGCTTTTCAATTATGGATGTTCTTCATACTAGGCGGATTTTTTGTGTAGCTATGACGGATTTCTGAAGGCAAGATGCAGTTTGTTAGTCTATTTGTCTTATTCCTGTTTCTTGTACTTTGCATATTCAGTGTCTTGAGTGTAGATACAATGTAGTAGTGATCTGAGAGGAATGTGTGTGTTTTTTAAAACTGAAGTTCTGTGTGTGTGAGGATTTTCTTGGTCTGACAAGAGTAGGAGTCATCTAAAATGATAGTTCCTGTGTGATAATTTCCTATGCAAAAACTATTTGGCTATGAGCAAAGTATACACTGGTGATCACGGTGCTTGTGATGGATTTTCATGTACGGGTTCATTTTCTTCTGTGGTGAGAGGGCGAGTGTCGAAGCGAAGATAAAGCGGTTAATGGGGATGCCAGTTATAATTTTTTTTAAATATGGGATAATGGTGATGGGTGTTCATGGTCCAGTTCGCCTTCTTTTGTTAGAAGGAGGGGTGCCAAGAAGATGCAGAGCAGTAGTAGTAGTGATGGTTGTAGAGGTGGTTATGTTTTCTTGGAAGTCAAATGCTAGGCGGTAGTTCGTGCTGGAGAATTCACAGCCATTTCTTTATTCGTATTTCACAAGGTGGGAGCGAGGCGGCAAGGTTTGCAGCAAGCACAAGATGATTGGAATCAAGAACAAGGTGACGAAATTGGAGTCAGAGGGTCGAGACAAATCTGATTTGCAGACAGACGTCAAAATTTATAGTCAGTTCTGCAGTCAAAATTCAAAAACAATATTTGAATCACATATGACATTTGATTTGCAGACTGAATCTACTTTGCAGCCAGAAGGTAACTTTTTATGGTAACTTTTTCAAGGAGAAATCATAATATTATCAATTTGAAATATTTTAATCAATTTTAAGCAGCCAATTAAATGAACTTTGCGGATCCCGGTACAGCATCCGTGGCTCTGCGTTTAGCAAATTTAATGGGTCTTAGATTGGTGTGGTGCATCTTTTTTGAGGGCTGAATATGATTGTTGTATTTTAATGACGTGATCATAATGGGAGGTAAAAAGAAGAAGAAGAAGAAGTGCAAGATTTGCATGAGTAGGAAGCATGAGGTGGATGATTGTCCATGTGCAATTGATGAGTGCTCAAATAAAGATGCATGTAGGAAATGGTGTATGGTTGACCTATGCACGAAGTTTCATAAAATCATCCATAAAGTGCATAAAGCATCATCTTGGGAGGAAATGGAGACTACATTTGAAAGGTTGGCAGATTTTGAGGATGACAGAATGCATATGAATGGTTAGCTTATCACAAAGGAGACAGGCGAAGGTCATGTTCAAGTAGGAAAAGCATTGGGAAGTTACAAAGAGCATGTGAGAAGTTGAGGGATGCACATGAGGATGAGTTCAATGGGAAATCGATTGATGATGATGACATTTGGATTGGCATGGAGTTTTAAAGTCATCAAGTGGGAGTACCAAAGATGGTGGAGAAGGAGGTGCAAAAGGAGCTTGGCCAAGAGAGCCTTAAAGAGCCCTTAGATACCCCTAGAGCCTTAAAGAGCCCTTAGATACCCCTAATCTACCACTAGAGTATGCTCATGCACTGACTGTGGAATTTCTGTCAAACATATCTACACAAGAGAATTTGCAGTTGGAAGATGTTGCGGGATCGATACATGAATCCCATAAACAGATTTTGAACTTAGAAACCCAATGTGCTGAACAAACCTTACAAGAGTTTACACATGCTGATTGTGATGGTTTGGGAATTCAAGCAAAAAGTCAGACCATTGTGTCTGATGTTGCCGATGATCACGAAAATCATATTTTTGATTTTGAATGTTTTGAAGGACATATTTTGATGTCATAGGTTGATATTCAACAAGGAGATGTTTCAATTGTAGAGAATTCGAACAAGCGGATTGCTTTTTGTTTTGGACTGAAGGCTGAATCAGATAAAGGTCTTATCGATCAGATTGAGCAGGGGGATTGTCAAGAGCAAGTCATTGAAGAGTACAAAGCAAGTTGACACATTTGGGGGATCAGCATATGATGCCTAAAATGCAGGCTGATGAAATTTTAAGCTTAAGTTTGATGGATGTGCATTCTAAAATGGATGTGGGAAAAGTTGTTCTCAATTCAAATATATTTTTGTTGAATGATGTGTGCTTTCAAGTCGATGACAGAATGGAGGTGAATTTGTGCAACATCTACATGCATACATCCATTTTCACATCCTCATTCATACATCCACATCTGTATCTATATCCATACATCCACATCCACATCCACATTCATATACATACATCCACATCCACATTCATACATCCACATCTACATCCACATTCACATCCATACATCCACATCCACATCTACATCCACATTCACATCCATGCATACACATCCACATTCATACATACACATCCACATCTACATTCATACATCCACATCCACATCCACATTCACATCCATATATACACATCCACATTCATACATCCACATCCACATCTACATTCATACATCCACATCACATCCATTCTCGCCCTATCACAACCCATATACATCTTATCCCATCAGATACACTTCTTACCTCATCCCAGACACATCTTATCACATCCTAACTCATCTTAGCACATCCTATCACATCTCATACACCTCTTATCCCATCCTATCACATCTCATACACCTCTTATCCCATCCTATCACATCTCATACACATCTTATCACATCCTATCACATCTCATACACCTCTTATCACATCCTATCACTTCCCATACGCATCTTATCACATCCTATCATTTCTCATACGCATCTTATCACATCCTATCATTTCTCATACGCATTTTATCACATCCTAATATCTATTCATAGAATACAAGAGAATTCTTATATTTGATATAAGAAACGCATCTATTTATGCATAAATTCCATTTTAAGGAGAATAACACTTTCGAAATAAAAATCAATCGATGAAAATCACACTTTTAGTATAAAAAAATATCTTTTATGCGCCCATTTATGCATAAAAATCAAATATGATAAAAGTAACACTTTTATAATAAAAAATAATCTTTTATGCATACCTCTATGCATGAAATTCAAATATGATTAAATTAACACTTTTACATTAAAATAATATTCTTTTATGCGCATACCTCTATGCATGAAATCCAAATATGATAAAAGTAACACTTTTACATTAAAATAATAATCTTTTATGCATACCTCTATGCATGAAATCCAAATATGATAAAAGTAACACTTTTATATTAAAATAATAATCTTTTATGCATACCTCTATGCATGAAAATTAAATATGATAAAAGTAACACTTTTATATTAAAATAATAATCTTCTATGCATACCTCTATGCATGAAAATCAAATATGATAAAAGTAACACTTTTATATTAAAATAATAATCTTTTATGTATACCTCTATGCATGAAAATTAAATATGATAAAAGTAACACTTTTATATTAAAATAATAATCTTTTATGCATACCTCTATGCATGAAAATCAAATATGATAAAAGTAACACTTTTATATTAAAATAATAATCTTTTATGCATACCTCTATGCAAAATCAATTATGATAAAAGTAATACTTTTACAATAAATTAATAATCTTTTATGCATACCTCTTATGCATGAAAATCAATTATGATAAAAGTAACACTTTTACAATAAAATAATAATCTTTTATGCATACCTCTATGCATGAAAATCAATTATGCATAATATAAAAATCAATTTCTTCATGATTACAATGAAATTCTTTCGATTAATCTAGGATGATAATTCCTAGAATATGGTAGGAAGTCCTCTTTTCATGCTTTGAATGAGATTATTTTATGTGTAATTTTCACAAAAATTTTGCCATAGCTCCGCTACTATGACTGATAAATCTCAATTATTTTAAAGGAAAAAGCTTATCATTAAGAGATTAGAATGATCCCTAATTGGACTATTAATCCATAATGGATTGAATCATCAATATTCATGAAATACATACACTAAAAGTATAGAAAAAAGTCATTAATTTGGTCTCAAGCATAGATTAATCTTGGATTAAGGAAAAGCTTTATGAAAAGCTTCATTTGGATTGAGAATAGGTCATGAGTATGACCATTTCTTGAGTGAGAGAGAGAAATTACATAAAACCATTAAAATTAAGCATAAATGGAAATTTATGTAATTCTTTACTATCATTCATCAATTAACTTCAATAGCATTTATCAATTTATGTAATTATTTACTACCATTCATCAATTAACTTCAATAGCATTCAAAAAACCATTCCAATTAAGCTTCTCAAGCTTGAGAGGGGTTGAGAAGAGAGAAACATTGAGAAATTATAGAAAAGATCAAAATTCACCATTTACCTTACAAATTGCTTCATTCTTTGTTCACGGTAGAGGCCCCCAACCAATCAATTGGTTTAGTATGTTGATGAAGCCACCAATGGGGATTGAAGAAAGAGGGAAGCTCCAATTTCTCCAATTTGGAGAGAATTTTAGAGAATAGTAAAAATTAGCATTATTTCAGCATAATTCTAGTATAGTAAAATTCTCATATTTTTTTCAAAGGATTCATGTTCTATTTATCGGAGAGGGAGGCTCTAACCAAAGCTAACTGATTTCTAGAATTTTTTAGATTTTAGTTTGGTTGAATTTAGACTAGATTTGGACCTAGTTTGGTTCCTTTTTTATTCGGTTTGGTTCCTTTTTTATTTGGTTTGGTTGTTCAAGAGAGAGGAGAGATAAAAATATCACAATTTTTAAAGATTTAAAACTCAATTGCACATGTGAAGTAGGCGCCTCATTAAAGGGACTCCCCTTCCTTACATATGTGTCAAAATGGAATCATTATACCCAAAATATCTCATATTTTTTATATTACTTGTAGTTTCTTACTAATAAACCTTGTGTACATAGTCAACTCTTTATCTTATGTGAGCATTTACTCATTTTTGGGTATCTTCTTTTACAAATTGGATTTATCTCCTCCCCACACATGGATTGATCCTATTGGCCCACAGGAACCTTAATTGGACCATAATCCAAAAATTTCTGAAAATCTAGACCCTTAGGCTAAGGTCCTTTATACCCATTTCCAATTAATTCCAATTGTACATTGGAAAGTTCTTTTTGAATTTTTATTTCAGGGGAACTTATTTTAATAATATGAGAATTTTTTCAATCTAAAAATATTCAAAATCTGAATATTCTCTCTCTAGAATATTTTCTCTCTCTATGTCAAAACAGGCAGAAACAAGATCTTTTATATTTCTGAAGAGGGGATTGATTACAAGGGAAGATGCTGGACATCTTGAGAGGCTGGGGAGGAATCTTACAAGTATGCATAGACTTCATTCTCTGCACATTCACATGTCCAATTCTTTTATGCCAAATGTCTGTGTCTGCAACAATTCTTGAACTATTTGCAAACATCGCAGCACTCATTTCAGGCATGTCTACATATTCAACGTAAACATTCTGCCCACTCTGTTGTCTTTTGCAATCAACCTGCACTTGTCTTTAAAGTCTTCAATATAACAACCATCAGGGTTAAACCGAACCTGCAAACCCTGCTCAATCATCTGGCCAACTGAAACCAGATTCTTTGTTATGTTCGGAACATGAAGTACATCTACAAGGTACTTCACTTTGCCATCCTGCAGCATAGACAATGGCACATCTCCAACATGGGAAATTGGATGAGCAGAGTGCCATCCCCTCTTTCCACAAAACCTGGTCTTTCAAGGTTTTTCATCTCCTTGAACCACTCCCCATGACTTGTCATGTGGTTCAAAGCACCTGAATCCACATACCATACATCATCTTTTTGTGCTGCTTCAACATTTTCAGACATGGCATTACGATATGCTGTATAACAAACAACCTTTCATTATCCTCATTGTTTCTTCTTGAGGATGCATAGTTGTTCTGCTGCACTTTCCCACTTTGCATGTCAGCCTGCTTCTTATAACATTCTGCCTACACATGTCCAGGCTTACCATAATAATAGCATTCACGTGCATCATTATATTGCCTTTGCCAATTTCCAGGCCTGTTGCTCTGAACTGTTTTTGTTTTGTGAAGACTGTTGGTCTTCACCCAAGCTCTTCTCTTCTATAATCAGCATAGACACCAAATATGTAAAGTTGGGAATATTTTTCCGAGTCTGAATAGACGTCTTGAACGCCTTGTATTGTGGCCCGAGACCACGTAGACAGACTTCCACCTTATCATCATCATCTACTGACATAACACCAATAGATGCAAGGGATTCCACAATACCCTTTATCTTCAATGCATAGTCATTCATAGACATGCTCTTTTTCTCCAGAGTATGAAGTTCATTCTTCAACTGTATCTTACGTGCCTTGGTATTTGTTTCATAGAGTTTTCCCAAGGTGTACCACGCCTCCTTGGGGGACTTAGCATCCTGAATGTGCCTAATCATGGTGTCCTGTATACTAATGGAGAGCCAATACATAACTTTCCTGGCTCCTTGGTTCCAGTCTTTAAACTCTTTCACATCTGCAGCATGTCTGGTATCTCCGGTGCCTCTTCATGCTCACCTTCTATATAGTCCCAATAGCCCTTTCCCATCAGGAAATTCGTCAACCTGAACCTTCAAGCATGGAAGTTGTTCTTATCAAGATTCTCAGCCACAATCTGAGTTATGCCATCATTTGACATCTTGCCAGACATACAAATTTTACCAGAAACAGCACTCTGGTTTGTCCTGCACAAACTGCTATATTTCTGTAGCGGTACTGTAGTACTCTCAAATGTCACAAGCAGTGACCTCAATGTGCATACATACACCCAATGGCAACTGTTGACCTCTTTGCAACACCCACAGTGTCTGCACAGCCAATTTGTCTTCCTGCAGTTCTTAAAACAGATTTCTGCAGAGAATCGATGACTTACCCGCCGCCGTCGCAGTGCTCGAAATCGCTTACTTTCTGAAAAATGGATGTCCAGACGCGCCCGAAATGCAATTTCGGCCCAAAAAATGGTGTCTGAAAGGACAATATAGTTGCCCTATAGCTTTACTCCCGCGAAGAAAGCTCCTCAATCAGAGATCATTTGCTGGTGCCTCCCGTAGAGCTCCCAACAAGGGTGTAGTCACCAACACAAATAGGGAAGAGTAGTTGAAGCTCTTACCCTCGTAATGCTTCCTGTGGTTCTCTTGCTTGCAACTCAGCCCTTAGTACGAACCAGGCTCTAATACCATGAAAAGATGCAAGGTGAGCTCTTGCAAGCACATACACACACACACAAAACCCTAATAGAGAACACACAAGGTGAGAGGCTGAAAATCTTCTTCTTCTTCACTCAACACTCAACACACACTATACAAGATAAGAGTACACACAATATGAAAGGTACTCAACCAATACATACACGGGTTCTCTATAGTGTGAACCCAACTAAATGAGCTGGCGCTATAACTATGCCAGTCTCTAGAATGGCTGTCACACAGCCTGTCATCCCACTGGCCGCATATCACCCATGATCTCACCAACCATGCCAGTGGTGTAAGTGTGGGGCCTATCCCCCAGGCGGGTCATTAGTGTCCACCGCCTCACTAGACGAGCTCGATATCTCAACACATTAGGGGGGCAGGTTAAACTACCACCACCCATTGGGGCTTTTACCTCAGGTTGCTGAGGGACTCTCCTCCCATTGTATCTGCATGCATAGGTGGTGTGTGTGGCTGTCCTACAAATGGCACACCAAATCTCATTTAAGCCACATTCTAAGGCTCCATGGGGCCATAAGTCCAACACCTCAAGCACCAAGTGCCTAATTGGAATTTTGGAGGGGACTTCTCTCCTTCATTGGTCAACTTAACCATGGCTGTAGCCTTGCTTTTCCTAACCCTCTTACTATTAGTGAGCACTTTCTAGGAATCAGGGGAGCGGATTCCAAAAAGATACCATCTCCCTCCATGAAAAGAGAGAGCGGCAAAGATAGTTGGAGAGAGTAACATGTTAGGGAGAGGGCAATAGTGAAAGGGAGAGGAAAACAGTAAGCTAGAGGGAGTTAAAACAGAAAAACATGACAACATCACATCCTTTACATCAAGGTTATTACTTGAAACTAAAAATAAAACCAAGTATAACTTCCAAATATCGAAATGTGAAAACCATCATCTTTACTACTATGGGCCTCGCTTGTCCTCTGGTGTAAGACACACTCAGATGATTCATTAATAAAACCATGGGCTTGCCATATCACAATTAAGCCCACCGCTTTGGCCTTAACTTGAGAAATAGCATCATCATTACCATGAAGTGGAAAAGATGTGACACCTTTCCATGCTTGTGCAACATCTATGGTCTTCTGTTTGACCTCCACATTGGTGGCCTCCCTTTGGATATGCACATCAACAAATTCAATGGTAATATTTGATGAGGCCATCACAAACAAAACTAAGGAGGGTTTAGAGTGGTGTACTCTACTAACAAGGCTTCATGGGGCAATGGTGTTTAACAAAGTTCTTTGGAGCTTACCTCTATATTTATAACAGTGGGAGAGGTGAACTCTAATTTTAGAATAAACAAAATATAAAATATTTTTTTTATCTTTTTAATATTAATAATAAAGGCATGTTTCCTCAAATTTTTATCCCACAATAATAAAGGCATCTTGTGAACATTTTTGGGAAGAGCGAGTTTGTATTGGAGAACCTTCACCCTCTCTCTTCTCTCCTCTTCTCTCTATTTCTGTAAGGTCCCTCCCAAGCCATGTATATATGTGTCTCTTTAATATAGATTTCAATAAGAAAAGAGAGTACACTTAGAGAAGAGTGAGACAATAAGGTTAGAAACATTAGGAAAGTGTTAGAATATAAATATTAGCTCCAAAAATCCTAAAAGAAATAAGAAGACAAGAATAGTTCTATTAAGAGATAAGTATCTCCAAAAATAGAAATTTAAATTTACGTGATAGGAGGTCATATTTAGAGTACTTTTACATATTTAGAGTCCATGCATACTAAAAATGTGGAAAAGCAATGCGTTTCTAAAGATGGTATATTTGTAGCTATATACAGACGTTTTTGCCTATTCTAAAGATGGTTTGTAGACTAGATGCCTTCCGATTCTTTTGATTAGTTATACGACCATATTCTAAGTTTTTATCAGAGAGTTATGGCCAAAGCAATTAGCTGATTTTGTCAGGGTCTCTACATAGGAAAAATTGTAAGAAGGCAGCAAGTAGCCTCAAGGTAATCCTAGAGCTTGAGATGTATATATCCCTTCATTCTTATCTAATATCTTAGAAAAGAAGGTTAGATTGCTATGGTCTTTTGGAGGAAGAGACCAAAACTCCATAGCTTTTTTTTAAAAGAAAGAATAGTATGCCGTAGCCCTGCAAGAGAAGGCTATTTTTCCATAGACCTTCGAAAGAGAGAAAAGTCACAGTATGAGTAAGAGGAGATAAAGCTTGGGGATGATTGGATAATTTCAATTGTAAGATAAGGTATTAGAAGACTCTATTCTCATACGTCAAGTTCTAAAGCTCTTGTTAAAATAAGCAAAGGCAACAATAAACGATAAATTTCTATAAGGTATATACATATTTTGTTTTTCAATTATATATCATTCTCAGGGGTTGAGGTATGGCCCCGGCTTCTCTATTAATTGTTAATAGTGATCTATTTTATTGATTTACCAATTAAATTTTGTATTCTTTTAAACAACAGCATATGCCTTAATAAAGAATGTCTTATCGCAATCTCAAGCTGAAATGCTAAAATCTTTGTGAAAAGGATTGTTTTCATAAGAAGGTAACATGGATTCTAGTCCTATGGTTTAGTTGAGTAAATGGATTGTTTTCTTGGTTAAATTAAGATACAGGTACAACTTCTCCCTACCTTGACAATGCCTCGTTCTAATACATATATACCTTATAGAAATTTGTTGTTTATCATTGTCTTTGCTTGTTAATAACAGTTTCAGAACTTGATATATGAGAATAGAGAGTCTTCTAATACCTTCTCTTACGATTGAAATCATTCGAGCATCCCCAAGCTTTATCTCCTCTTACTCGTACTTTGACTTTTCTCTCTTTTAAAGGTCTATGGCAAAGTAGCCTTCTCTTGTAGGGCTATGGCATACTATTCTTTCTTTAAAAGAAAATCTATGGTGTAGTAGTCTCTTCCTCATAAAGTTCATAGAAAGCCGGATTTCTTTTCCAAGAGATTAGATAAGAATGAAGGGATATATGCATCTCAGGGTCTAGAATCACCTTGTGGGGCTACTAGCTACATTCTTACAGTTTTCCTCTGTAGAGACCTTGAAATAACCAACAAATTATTTTGGCCATATATCTCTGATAAAAACTCATATCATTTATGATGAAAATTACACTTTTAATATAAAAAATAATCTTCTATGCATATGTTTATGCATACAAATCATTTATGATTAAAATCACTCTTTTAAAAAAATATATCTTTTATGCATATATTTATGCATAAAAATCATTTAGGATGAAAATCACACTTTTAATATAAAAATAATAATCTTTTATGCATATGTTTATGCATACAAATCATTTATGATGAAAATCACTCTTTTATGCATATATTTATGCATAAAAATCATTTATGATGGAAATCACACTTTTAATATATAAAAAAATATTTTATGCATACAAATCATTTATGATGAAAATCACTCTTTTAATAAAAAAATATCTTTAATGCACATATTTATGCATAAAAATCATTTATGATGAAAATCACACTTTTAATATAAAAAAATAATCTTTTGTGCATATGTTTATGCATACAAATCATTTATGATGAAAATCACTCTTTTAATAAAAAATATCTTTTATGCATAAAAAACATTTATGATGAAAATCACACTTTTAATATAAAAAAAATCTTTTATGCATACAAATCATTTATGATAAAAATCACTCTTTTATTAAAAAATATCTTTTATGCATATATTTATGCATAGAAATCCATTTATGATGAAAATAACACTTTTATAATCAAAATAAAAATTTCAATATGCTCCCTTCTATGCATAGAATTTAATTCTAAAGAAAGTAATATTTTTTTAATAAAATATTTTTAGTATACATTTTTCTATACCTAGAATGAAAAATAACACTTTAAGAATACATATACGATGGGAATTACTCTTTTTGAATAAAAAAAGTAAAACTTATTTTTCACAATTTTAAAAAGTTTTGCCATAACCTCCTTTGTATGGCTGACCATTTTTCAAATTTTAACTCTCTAAAATTAATTAGAAGTTCACCAAGAGTATTTAAATCATTATCATGTAAACATTTTCTACTTATCAAAGAGAAACATTATGAAAAACTTGATTTTATCCATTAATCATTCATCTAGGATAAAGAACGGTTGGATTTACTAAAGAAGAGAGGGGAATGCCTTTTTTCAATGAGGCATAACATCATTTTCAATTTAGAGAAGACAAAAATCATTTAAAAAAATCATAAAATGAATAGAAAAAAGAGAGAATTTCCAACATACAAAGGAATTTGAGAGCTTTCCTTTGGCTTGATGGTTTGAGGGTTCTACTCTTGTTTGAAACAAGAGTGGCCACCAATCTTTAGAAGAGGGAAGGTCAAAAACTAATCAATTATGAGTAAATTCATGGTTTTCGGCTATTGGGAGAAGTAGGGTAATAGTGCAAAAACACTATTAAGCTTCAAAAAAGGGGAAGGCTTATATTTATAGGAAAAAGTGAGCTTCTAACCAAGCCAACTGATTCTAGAATTTTCCAGATCAGTTTGGTCAATTTTTTACCATTTTTGGATCAATTTAGTCCACTTTTTGGATTTAGGTTAAACGTGAGAGAGGAGAGATAAAAATATCTCATTATTTGGAAGTTTAAAACTCTCCCACACATGTGAAATAGGCGCCTCCTTCATGAGGGGAATTCCCCCATACTGAGGTGTCAAAAATGCATCATTTCATCCAAATATCTCTCAAGTCAATATTAGGTAATTTGGGAAAAATCTCACATTTTGGGAATCAATTACTCCATATAGTTTTGGACATATCTTAAACATACTAACTCTAAATTTGTCGAAGATCATAGATTTAGATTCTACTCTTCAAGATCTTTCCGATGATATGTCACATGAGGGGGTTTTGACAAAATTTTGGACAAGTTCACCATGCTCCCATTTTTCAAATGGGAATGGGATTTTTCCCAAATTATCTAATATAGTGTTTCTCTTTTTTAACTGTTAACCTTGTCCTTAGTCAACTCTTCATCTTATGTGAGTATTTACACATTTTTGGAGAATTTTTCTTTTATTCTTCTATTTATCTCCTCCCTACATTTGGATGAATCTTATTGGTCCATAGGAACCTTAATTTAAAATTTCAAAAAAATCTTGACCCCTAGGATAATGCCTTTTGAACAGATTATACTTAATTTCTAATGCACCTTTTGAAAATCTTTTTGAACTTCTGTTTCGGGGGAGCTTAATTTAATAAGAAGAGATATTTTTCCATCCAAAAATATTTAAAAACTGAATTACCACTCTCTAGAAGATTTTCTCTCTCTAGGCCAAAATTGGTAGAAACAAGATTTTCTCTCTCTAGGCCAAAATTGGTAGAAACAAGATCTTTTATATTTTTGAAGAGGGATTTGATTACAGGGAAAGATGCTGGACATCTTGAGAGGCTAGGGAGGAATCTTACATTCTCTCCCACTTGAAAAATGCGAGATGCCCTCATCTTGTAAACTCGGGGTAATCCCGCAACAATAGATCGGCTTCATTCTCCCAGGTGGCATCTTCAAAAGGATAGAACTTCCATTTTACCAATAATTCTCTGAGAATTCTATTCCAGAGAATCTTTTCTCAAACATCAAGAATTTCTTCAGGTTGGAGTTCCATCTGTCCTTGGGTTGAAGAGGTTAGGTTTTCATCTCATCAAGTAGATGATTTGGGCTTGGCACATATTTCTTTGTAATCAGATATGGCCAACAATATCTGGGGGGGATAACTTCTTGTACTTCCCAAGAGATAGAGAACTTCTTTTGGGTCGTACTCTAATGAAGACCATATCTGCTTCTTCAAACTTTTTGTGTGTCCTCTTCTTATTTGCATACTGCTGCTTCTGTTGATCCTAGGCAGCTTTAATATCTTTACGAATTGACTGCATCTGCTGCTCCATGTCGTCAAGCATCTGTCTGGACATCTCGCCCCTAATCAATGGATCTGGACATCTCGACCCTAATCAATGGGTCGGACCAAGTTAATGGAGTTAAGCAATCTTGTCAATATAGTGCTTTAAAAGGGCTCATCCCGATACTTCGAAGATAAGAAGCATTGTAGGCAAACTTGATTAGGTGTAGATAGCTTAGCCACTTCTTGGGTTCCCTGTCCCACATCATGACCGAAGTATATCTTCGATTACTTGGTTTACCCTTTCAGTTTGACCATCGGTCTCAGAGTGATAAGCTGTGCTGAGATCCAAGAAAGTTCCCACTACTTTGAAAAATGTAGTCCAGAACCTTGAAGTAAACTTGGGATCTTGATCACTTACTATTCTCCTGGGTAGGCCATGCAATCTGAAGATTTCTTTGAGGAACACTCTGGCCACATCCACTGCAGTGTAGGTTTCTTTTACTGGAATCAGATGGGCAACTTTGGTTAGTCTGTCAACTACCACAAAAATGGAGTTGTAACCTGATTACACTGAAGGTAATCCAATAATAAAAGTCCATACTGATACATTTCCACTTCATTTGGGGGATGTCCAATGGATGTAACTTCCCACGCATTTTTACTCTTTTAGCTTTAACTTTCTGGCATGTCAGACATTGACGTACATGATTCAGTACATCCTTTTTCAGACCAGGCCAAAAGAATCTTTTCTTTACAGACATGTAGGTTTTGATGAAACTTGGATATCCTGCTATAAGGTTGTCATGGGCTTCATTCAAAATTTGACCATTAGTTCCCTCATTATTGGGAATGCATAGCCTACGATTATAATACATAATGCCATCATCCAGGTTGTGCCCTTGAACTCTGTTCAACTCCTGTGGAGTTTTGCTTTCCTACATAAGTAGGGTAGCAATAGGGCCAAAGAATCTGTCTTGCATGATCTTCTCTCTTGCTTCAATAATCAAAGGATTTGATACAACAGTAATTGCAAGCAAGGAGGCTTTTCTGCTGAGGGCATCTGCTACCACATTTTCTTTGCCAGGGCGGTACTTGATTTCAAAATCAAACTCCTATAAGGTCTGCATCCACCTTCTTTGGCGCATGTTGAGGTCCTTCTGAGTGAAGATCCACTTTAAGCTTGATGGTCTGTCATGAAAGTGAATCTTTTTCCCAGGTAATGTCTCCACAACTTTAAGGCATAGACTACTGAAAGTAATTCCAGGTCGTGGACAACACAATTCCTCTCATGCATTCTAAGCTTTCGGGATTCATAGGCCACTGCATGACCTTCTTGCATGAGTGCACCTCCCAGGGCAAAACCACTTGCATCAGTTACTACCTCAAAGGGTAGAGAGAAATCTGGCAGCTTCAAAACGGGACTGGTTACCAAGGCGTTCTTTAGCTTATCAAATGCACTCTAGCACTTGGCAGACCACTGAAATGGGGTATTCTTTTTGAGAAGGTTAGTCAGGGGGAAGCTACAAGAGAATACTTTGGTATAAAAATCCTATACCAACCAGTCAATCCCAAGAATCCTTTGACTTCTTTCATTGTCTTTGGTTCAGGCCAATCTATGACTGCTTCGACTTTTGCGAAATCTGGACAAATTTCATCTTTGGATACCAGAAAGCCCAAGTATTCAACATGGTTGGCAGAGAAAGTGCATTTGCTCTTTTTTGCAAAGAGTTGGTGCTTCCTTAGAATCTCAAGAACTTTTATGACATGAGCTTCATGGTCAGCTGCATTCTTTGAGTAAATCAAAATGTCATCAAAGAGAACTAGAACAAAATCATCCAAGTATTCTTTGAGGATGTCCTGCATTAGGCGATTGAATGTAGCTGGGGCATTAGTTAATCTGAACAGCATGACAGTAGATTCATAATGCCCATAGAGAGTATTGATGGCTGTTTTTGGTATATCTTGATCATTGATCCTAATCTGGTAGTACCCGGATTTGAGATCTATCTTTGTGAAGATCTTGGCTCCACCTAGCCTGTCCAGAAGCTCATCAATTCTGGGAATAGGATACTTATTCTCAAACTGTCAGCAGCTGATTTAGACCTCTGTAGTCCACATAGAGTCTAAGCGTTCCATCTTTCTTTTTTTGAAAGAGAACTGGCGCACCCAAAGGTGAAACACTGGGTCTAACAAACCCTTGTTCTAACAGCTGCCTAAGCTATTAGAACAAGGAACAGCTGCCTAAGTTGTTCCTTGAGTTCGATGGCTTCAGGAACTAGCATTTTGTACGTGCGCAGGGCTACTGGTGGCTGAGCTCCGGGGGTTAATTCAATCACATGATCTACTTCCTGAATTGGAGGCATTTTAGTTAGCTCTGTTGGGAATAGATCATCAAATTCATTTAACCATTCTGGTTCTTTAGCCTTAAGCTTTGAGTCTACTAGGTTCATTTTGATAACATAAATTTGCTGCTTCTTTCTAAGTCCTTTCAGCAACCTAGAAGCTTTTACTAAACTGAAGGTCTGGGGATCCAGAAACTCCAGTTCCTTGAACTTTGTTCCCATGAAGGTCATGGAAGGAAATGGTTCCATGGTGACAGTAACACCATATTAGATAATTTGGGAAAAATCCCATTCCCATTTGAAAAATGGGAGCATGGTGAACTTGTCCAAAATTTTGTCAAAACCCCCTCATGTGACATATCATCGGAAAGATCTTGAAGAGTAGAATCTAAATCTATGATCTTCGACAAATTTAGAGTTAGTATGTTTAAGATATGTCCAAAACTATATGGAGTAATTGATTCCCAAAATGTGAGATTTTTCCCAAATTACCTAATATTGACTTCAGTGTATGTCAGCTTGATTTTTGTGGAGCCAATCCATTCCAAGGATCCCGTCAAAAACTCCCAGAGGTAAGACTTTGAACTGACAGTTGGTTACATTACCATCTATATTGAACTGGATAAGATCTATCTCATGGTTGAGTGAAAAGAGTCTTCCCACTAGCCAATTCAACTTGCATAGGTTTCCCTGATTTCTGTTCTAAGACTAGCTTACGCAAGCATCCAGGGGAAATGAATGAATGAGAACTGCTTGAATCAATCAAAAGCTTAAAAGGCTTACCCTGATATTTTTCTAGAGTATGGATGACTGAGAACTGATGATTAGGTCCTTGGTTTTCAATTGCAGCATAGATCTGCCCTCTTTCTTCTTCTACTACATCTGAAATTGTGACTGCTCTCGCTGCTATAGTCTGAGGTGGAACTCTTTCTCTTTGGTTGCCCCAGTTCTCGGAAGGAGTTCTGAGGTTACTCTGGAAAGAGGCAGATGACTGAGCTAGAGTTCTTCTAGGGTTTCCCTGGCTTGGGCGAGACGGACCCTGATTAGACTGGTATGAAGGGGTTGATCTCTGAATTCTAGGTCCTTGACTTCCCTATCCCCTTGACATGGCAGGAGTCGGGTAGTCTTTCATCAGTTGGTGACCAAAACCTTAGCATCCAAAACATCGGTTTTAACTTCTGAGTCCATCCCATACCATTCTTCTGCAAAAATTCAGAGAACTCATTGGAGAAGTACTCTCCCCCTCTATCTGACCTTAGGCACTTTATATGTTTCCCTATTTGCTTTTCAACCATAACTCTAAAATTCTCAAAATGAGTGAGCACCTCACTCTTCCCTTCATGAAGTATACCCACACTTTCCTTGTGTGGTCATCAATGAATGCCACATAATACCTGCAGCCTCCCATAGACATGGTCTTTGTAGGACCCCATAAATCTAAATGCACAACATCTAGTGCATTTCTGCTCACATTTCTGTCACGTGGAAATACATGCTTTGTTTGCTTTCTAAATTGGCATGCTTCACATATTTTTTGCATACCTTCAACTTTAAACTTTGAAAGCCCTATCACAATTCCTTTAGTCTGCATAGACTTCATTCTCTGCACATTCACATGTCCAATTCTTTTATGCCAAATGTCTATGTCTGCAACAATTCTTGAACCATTTGCAAACATTGCAGCACTTACTTCAGGTATGTTTACATTCAATGTAAACATTCTGCCCACTCTGCTGCCTTTTGCAACCAACTTGCACTTATCTTTAAAGTCTTCAACATAACAGCCATCAGGGTTAAACCAAACTTGCAAACCCTGCTCAATCATCTGGCCAATTGAAACCAGATTCATTGTTATGTTCGGAACATGAAGTACATCTGCAAGGTACTTCACTTTGCCATCCTGCTGCATAGACAATGGCACATCTCCAACATGGGAAATTGGATAAGCAGTGTCATCACCTGTTTCCACAAAACTTGGTCTTTCAAGGTTTTTCATCTCCTTGAACCACTCTCATGACTTGTCATGTGGTTCCAAGCACCTGAATCAACGTACCAACGTGTATCATTATACTGCCTTTGCCAATTTCCATGACCTCTTTGACTCCCACTACCTCTGAATTGGCCTCTTCCACCTGCGTGTTGTTGTTGTTGTCAATTCTATGACTATTGTTGTTGCACTGCTGGCCATAATTTTGATTACCTGCTCGGCCACCTCCTTGGCCGCGTCCACGGCCTCCTCTACCTCGTCCTCTTCCTGAACTTGTGTAGAAGGCCTGTTGCTCTCAACTATTTTTGTTTTGTGAATAAAAACTGTTGGTCTTCACCCAAGCTCTTCTCTTCCATAATTAACATAGACACCAAATCTGTGAAATTGGGAATGTTTTCCTGAGTCTGAATAGACGTCTTGAACGCCTTGTATTGTGGCCCGAGACCACGTAGACAAACTTCCACCTTATCATCATCATCTACTAAAACACCAATAGATGCGAGAGACTCCACAATACCCTTGATCTTCAATGCATAATCATTCACAGACATACTCTTTTTCTCCATAGTATGAAGTTCATTCTTCAACTGTATCTTTCGTGCCTTGGTATTCGTTTCATAGAGTTTTACGAAGGTGTCCCATGCCTCCTTGGGGGACTTGGCATCCTGTATGTGCCCAATCATGGTGTCCTGTATATTGATAGAGAGCCAATACATAACTTTTCTGGCTCCTTGGTTCTAATCCTTGAACTCTTTCACATCTGCACAGCAGTCGGATGAATCTCTGATATCTTCAGTGCCTCTTCATGCTCACCTTCTATGTAGTCCCAGTAACCCTTTCCCATCAGGAAATTTGTTAACTTGAACCTCCAAGCATGGAAGTTGTTCTTGTCAAGCTTCTCAGCAACAATCTGGTTTATGCCATCATTTGACATCCTGCCAGACACAAATTTACCAGAAACAGCACTCTGGTTTGTCTTGCACAAACTACTCTATTTTCTGCAGTGGTATTACACTCAAATATCACAACCAGTGACCTCAATGTGCATACATACACCCAATGGCAACTGTTTGACCTCCTTGCAGGACACACAATGTCTGCACAACCAATTTGTCTTCTTGCAATTCTTAAAATAGATTTCTGCATAGAATCGATGACTTACCCGCAGTGCTCCAAATCGCTTGCTTTCTAAAAAACGGAGGTCCTAACACACCCAAAACGCGTTCTCGGTCCAAAAAACATCGTCCAATAGGACAACATAGGTTCCCTATAGCTTTACTCCCACGAAGAAAGCTCCTCAATCAAAGATCGTTTTTCGGTGCCTCCCGTAGAGCTCCCAACAAGGGTGTAGTCGCCAACACAAATAGGGAAGAGTAGATGAAGCTCTTACCCTTGTACCGCTTCGTGTGCTTCTCTTGCTTGCAGATCAGCCCTTAGCATGAACCAGGCACTAATACCATGAAAAGATGCAGGGGAGAAGAGAGCTTGAGCTCTTGCAAGCACACACACACACACTCACAAAACCCTAAAAGAGAACACACAAGGTGAGAGGCTAAAAATCTTCTTCTTCTTCACACAACACTCAACACACCATATACAAAGATAAGAGTACACACAATATGAAAAGGTACTCAACCAAATACATACTAGGGTTCTCTATAGTGTGAACCCAACTAAATGAGCTGGCGCTATAACTATGCCAGTCTCTCGGGGGGTGCACCTCAAAATATGTAAGTCTACCACGTGCGATCATTAGGTGGGGTTTTTTTAATCCAAAATATTGGGTAAATTTACAGAAATACAATTACAAGTGGGGTATTTTAATTGTACTTTGGAAAAAAAACCGTAAGTTTATAAAGAAAAAGGGGTAGTTTTATTAGCTCAAAATTCACAGATAAGGGGATTTTTAAATACCGCTTGAACGCACGTCGTAGGAGGGGCTTCCATATAGTGGACCCCCTGAGGCCAGTCTCAAGAATGGCTGTCACATAGCCTGTCATCCCATTGGCCGTATATCACCCACCATGATCTCACCAATTATGCCAGTGGTGTAAGTGTGGGGACTATCCCCTAGTCATCAGTGTCCACTGCCTCACTAGATGAGCTCGATATCTCAACATTTATGATGTTAATATTCTCTACGCTTGTGATTTTTTAGGTTCGGGCATATAGAAGTATGTGGGCCTATGGACAACATCTTTGAGTCAAAAGGATTGATGATATGTGTCTTACTCAAGACGTGTATTGTTGCATCATTTCAACAATAATCTCATGCAAGTGCCTACCCCGTGACATGAACCTTGTCAATGATGACGAGCTAGGTTATGTTGGGGATCTAGAGAGAATATATGAAGTTAATTATTATTTTATGAAATAGGTATAGTCATTCTAGAAATTGATTCCTTCTCTCACATGTTGGTGTATTTGGTACTAGTTCGAGAACATGTTTATTATAGGTCATTTTGAAGGCTTGCTAGTTCCATACACAATACAGAGGCAAACATGCTACCGTGTGAAAAGAGAGCCCATGGTTTTTTGGTGTATCGACTCCTCCAAGTTGCTATACGAGGTAGCAAAGAACCTTACCTTCTTCCAATGCATTGTGAACATGCATTCTTTTATAAGAATCCAAATGGCAATCCATGGTGGCAAGTTGTGCAATCATCAAGATCGACGAAGTTTTGATAGCACACTGGCCTCCTTGTGCGAGGACAACAACCATATAAATATCCAAGAAGATACATCATTTGCCGAGGAGGAGTATACACATCCCAACATTACCGTGATGGTGATTACTCAAGGAGATAGACCAGGACCATCTAATGTGAATGAGGAACGAGAGGAGGAAGACGAGGACAAGGGGGACAAAGACCTAGCTAAGTTTGGCATTGCACAAGTAACTGAGTTTGTAACGTCAACTTTCCGTGTACCACCTAGGCTGGACCTACTAACAAAAGAGGAACTACAAGAGGCTAGCAACAAGGACAATGATGAACCATTATTTTACATTGACATTTTTCCCGAGTCTCGTCCTTGAAACTCAGGTGTAATCCTACTTCTTGTCCTACATTGAGATCAAAGCAAAACAAAAAATTATGAAATAGGTGAGTGAGTCTATATATAATGGTGAGTGAACATAGGTACAAGAGCCCTCTGATTCGAGGTGATTACCGACATGTTGGGAGCTCCCAATGCATGCCGGCGGGTGCTACTTAAGTATGCCGGTTCCGACGGACATGCACCGAGAGCACCCAATGTCGGGTGCTACCTAGGCATGTGAGTAGCTTTCAATGCATGTTGATAACTACCAACATGCAGCGGGAGCTACCCGCATGCACCCGCCGGAGCACCCAATGAATGCCGTGTGCTAACTAAGTATGCTAGTGGCCACCGGCATGCACCGAGAGCACCCAATGCATGCCGAGTGCTAGCGAGTATCTTTAAATGCATGCTGGATGGTACATAAATATGCCAGTCACCTATTGACATGCACCAAGAGTTCTCAATGCATGTCGGGTGCTACCTAGGCATGTTCGTAGCTTCCAATGCATGACAATAGCTATCGACATGCATCAGGAGCTACCGGCATGTACTAGGAGCGCCCAATGCATGTTGGGTGCTACCTAGGCATGCTGGTAGCTTCTAATGCACGCCGATAACTACTGACATGCCGAGTATCTTCCAATGCATGCGGGGTGCTACCTAAGCATGTCGGTAGCTACTGGCATGCACCGAGAGAACCCAATATATTCCAAGTGCTAGCGGGTATCTTTAAAGCGCATGCCGGATGCTACCTAAATATGCAGGAAGCTACTGACATGCACCGGGAGCTCCCAATGCATGCCGAGTGCTACCTAATTATGCCGGTAGCTACTAGCATGCACTGAGAGCACCAAATGCATTTGGGTATCTTCCAATGTATGTGGATAACTATTGACATGTACACCGGGAGCTACCAATATGCACCTAGAAGCACCCAATGCATGCCAAGTGATATCTAAGTATGTTGGTAGCTACCAGCATGCACTTGGAGCATAAAATGCATGTCGGGTGCTACCTAGGCAAGCGGGTATCTTTAAATGCATGCCGAGTGCTACCTAAATATATTGGTAGCTCTGTCGACATGCATTGGGAGCTCCTAATGCATGCCAAGTGATATCTAAGTATGTTGGTAGCTACCAACATGCACTTGGAGCATAAAATGCATGTCGGCGGGTGCTACCTAGGCAAGTAGGTATCTTTAAATGCATGCCGAGTGCTACCTAAATATATTGATAGCTCTGTCCACATGCATTGGGAGCTCCTAATGCATGCCGACGAGTGCTACCTAAGTATGCTGATAGCTACTAGAATACAATGAGAGCACCGAATGCATGCGGGTAGCTTCCAATGCATGCCGATAACTACCGACATGCACCGGGAGCTATGGGCATGCACTTGGAGCACCCAATGCATGTCGGGTGCTACCTAAGTATGCCGGTAGCTCTACTGGCACATGCACCGAGAGTACCCAATGCATGATGGGTGTTACCTAGGCATGCCGGTAGCTTCCAATGGATGCTAGTAGCTACTGACATGCACCGGGAGCTACCGGCATGCATCTGGAGCACCCAATGCATGCTCGATGGTTCCTAAGTATGCCCGTAGTTACTGGCATGCATCGAGAGTACCCAATGCATAATGGATATTACCTAGGTGTGCCTGTAGCTTCCAATACATGCCAATAACTCCCGACATGCAATGAGAGCTCCCAATGCAAGCTGGGTGCTACCTAAGTATGTTGGTAGCTATCTGCATGTACTGAGAGCACCGACATGCTGGTAGCTTCCAATGCATGCCAATAACTACCGACATGCACCGGGAGCTACCAACATGCACAAACACAATGCATGCCCTAGGTACCACCTAGGCAAGTGGGTATGTTTAAATGCATGCCAAATGTGAAAGAAAATGAAAATAATGATGTATTTATGGTGGATCAAAGCATATATATGCCATTACTAGTGGATGATTAAGATGAGATTAAGCTAATCACACAAGCATGAAGAGGGTATGAATCAAAATACATGAATTGATTTCTCATTCCCAAAGGTGCCTTTTTATAGGCCAAGAGTACATGCTTGAATATAGGAGAGGTGTCTTTATTTTAGGACAAATGGAGAGGAATGTGGAGAGGTGGAGGGAATGTAGGTGGGCACTGCCCTCATTTTTCTCCTTGATTCTCTACAGAGGAGGGAGCCCTCTTTTCACCTCATTGGCTAGATTCTTGTTCCATTTACAATGCTGAAGTTACATGGATAATAATGTTTGAACCTTGGGCTTTAATCTTGGCTTTATGTTTGGATTATTTCCAACACCCCCCTGTAAGCCAAACATGAACACAATGACTTATGACTGACTTTGCCTAACAACAAATCCTCCTTGATACATTGAGATAGAGTCCCCCCTTAATCACAACATAGGGTGTATGTACTCTTCTCTTACAAACTTCAAGGTATGGATTAACAACAACTCGGTATACACAATAAAGAGTTAAGCTAATAACAAAAGGATTACTCAACAACTAGTGTTCCCACAAGCATAAGGCATAGCCAAATATGACTTAGATAATGCTTTAAAAGGCATAAGATTCATCTACATTTTCACACACTTGAGGAAGGTTGGTTTCTTCTTGAATGATGATCCTTTGGAGCAGCTTGTTCTTGAGATGAGGTGGATCATCTTCTTCTTTGTTATTGATGTAGCTTTTAAGAGCTTGTTGATGGCTCCTCTTCTTTCCTTCTTCTCCTCTTTGTTTGATGAAGTTCTCAAATGGGTTCATAGTAAAGTGTTCTTGTATATGAAAATTTATGTAATTCTTTACTATCATTAATCAATTAACTTCAATAGCATTCATCAAATTATGTAATTCTTCACTACCATTCATCAATTAACTTCAATAGCATTCAAAAACCATTCCAATTAAGCTTCTCAAGCTTGAGAGGGGTTGAGAAGAGAGAAACATTGATGAGAAATTATAGAAAAGATCAAAATTCACCATTTACCTTACAAATTGCTTGATTCTTTGTTCACGGCGGTAGAGGCCCCCAACAAATCAATTGGTTTAGTATGTTGATGGAGCCACCAATGGGGATTGAAGAAAGAGGGAAGCTCCAATTTCTCCAATTTGGAGAGAATTTTAGAGAATAGTAAAAATTAGCATTATTTCAACATAATTCTAGTATAGTAAAATTCTCCCATTTTTTTCAAAGGATTCATGTTCTATTTATAGGAGAGGGAGGCTCTAACCAAAGCTAACTGATTTCTAGAATTTTTTAGATTTCAGTTTGGTTGAATTTGGACTAGATTTGGACCTAGTTTTTGATTCGGTTTGGTTCCATTTTGATTTGGTTTGGTTCAAGAGAGAGGAGAGATAAAAATATCACAATTTTTAAAGATTTAAAACTCAATTGCACATGTGAAGTAGGCGCCTCATTAAAGGGACTCCCCTTCCTTACATATTTTTCAAAATGGAATCATTATACCCAAAATATCTCATATTTTTTATATTACTCATAGTTTCTTACTAATAAACCTTGTACATAGTCAACTCTTCATCTTATGTGAGCATTTACTCATTTTTGGGTATCTTCTTTTACAAATTGGATTTATCTTCTCCCCACACATGGATTGATCCTATTGGCCCACAGGAACCTTAATTGGACCATAATCCAAAAATTTTTGAAAATCTAGACCCTTGGGCTAAGGTCCTTTATACCCATTTCCAATTCATTCCAATTGCACATTGGAAAGTTCTTTTTGAATTTCTGTTTCAAGGGAATTCATTTTAATATTATGAGAAATTTTTCTATCTAAAAATATTTAAAATTTGAATATTCTCTCTCTAGAATATTTTCTCTCTATGTTAAAAGAGGCAGAGACAAGATCTTTTATATTTCTGAAGAGGGGATTGGTTACAGGGGAAGATGCTGGACATTTTGAGAGGCTGGGGAAGAATCTTACAATTTTGGTTAGGTTTTATCCCGGGTACCAGGGAAAAGAGTTCCCAGGCCCCCTAGCCAGATATTCATGCAAACATAAAACTAGTCTCACCACTTACACACCCGATATGAACTTACCTTTTTCACAGATTCAACAATCTTTAAAACAATCATTTAATGAAACCATAGTGTTACAGATCATAATCCTCTAATTATCCACTTGAATCCTAATTTCCAATTCCTTCCTTCATCGATGTACCTATGGCATCATTGGCAACCAGAATGCTCACCACCTGTTTACTAAGGGGCCTTTTCAATAGTTCCTAGCTCATAGTACCTGGCAATATAATCACATAAAAATATCCAGATGGAATCTCCGTTGAAGATCAGCAAGATCAACCAATAGATCCATATAAAAGAGCCATGGACTTATCCTTTGAGGCAGCAAGGTTAATCAACCAGATCCATGCCCGAATTAAGAAAACAACTCTTACTCCTTGTTCCAATATCTTCCCCGATGTACTTGTGGGTATCTTCGGTGACCAAGAGCCCAAGCACCGTATGGTCAGCACCCTCTAGGATCCTTCGCAGGTCACCTAGCGCTTCACTCATAGGCCACTTCCTTGGTCCCTCATCCACTGTACCAGAAGCTCACCATTAAAATCAAACTGAGGCTGGTCAAGACCTCGGCTGACCTTGCTACGCGAGACGTCTTTCATTGACTCTAGCTGTTGCAAATTTAATAGATAGGTCTCCAGGACCTCATTCACAAGGCTGGTCAAGACCTCGGCCGACCTTGCTACGCGAGACGTCTTTCATTGACTCTCCGTCAGCTGTTGCAAATTTAATAGATAGGTCTCCAGGACCTCATTCACAAGACGGTCAAAATGCTTCCCCAGCATTCTTGTTGACATAAACCAATCATCTAAAAATAGGTTTCACATATAAATAGAGTTCCAACAATATTTCCATCTTTTCTCATTACTCTGCATCCTTTCACATTAGTCCCCATCTTTTCTCATCTTACCACAAATTTATTTTCTTCATCGATTCCTATCACATCACATCATTCCCACATCAAATCACATCCAATCGCATCATCCACACATCAATCCACATCATCCATACATCCATCCACATCAATCCACATTATCCACACATCCATTCACATCAATCCACATTATCCACACATCAATCCACATCATCCATACGTCCATCCACATTATCCACATCATCCATACGTCAATCCACATCATCCATACGTCCATCCACATCAATCCACATCATCCATACGTTCATCCACATTATCCACACATCCATTCACATTAATCCACATCATCCATACATCCATCCACATCATTCACACATCATACACACGCCAATACACATCCTCCACTCATCAAACCACATCATTCACATCAATCCACATCATTCATACCTTCATCCACATCAATCCACATCATCCACACAATTTCATAAGTATTCCCATTCTCATCTAATCACATCTTTTTCTACCTCAACACTTAATTCCTCATTTATCCTCATCAGATCTCATCCACTTGCATCTACCCATACATCTCATCACTTCACATACATTAATAACTATCCAGTTTGCATCGCATCTTATCACATCCATTTCACATCATATCACATTCATCCACATCCCATATCATTCATTCACATCCTGATTCATAGGTTATCACATTCATTCACATCCCTTATCATTCATTCACATCCTGATTCACATGCTAACTATCCAATTTATTTCCATCTCATCGCCTCTATCCTCGTTCATATCCATCACATTCACATCCACATATATTCTTCCACATACATCCACATCCATACTTATCACATACACATCCACATATATCCTTTCACATACATCCACATCCATCTTTTCACATACATACATGCACATCCATTCTTTCTCATACATCCACTTCCATCCTTCACATACATCCACTTCTATTCTTCACATACATCCACATACATCCATCCATTCATTCCCATCTATCTGATTCACATTACTTTTCATCACATCTATTCACCTCACATTCTCGTCACCACTCCTATTCTCATCGCACCCATCCATCCATTCATTCCCATCTATCTGATTCGCATCCCATCTCATCACAACTATTTACCTCTCATTCTCATCACATCTTTTCTCATCACATCTATCCATCCATTAATTCTCACATCATATCTCATCACATCTATTCTTAGAATGCAAGAAAATCCTTATTTTTTATATAAAAATTCTTTACACATCTGTTTGTGCATAATTTCAATTTTAAGGAGAATAACACTTTCAAAATAAATCTTTTATACATCTTTCGATGCATAAATTCAATTTTAATAAGAATAACTCTTTTAAATTAAAAACAAATTTCTTTATGCATCTTTCTATGCATAAAGTCAAAATTGATGGAAATAACTCTTTTGGAATAAGAATAAATTCTTTATGCATCTATTTATGCATAAAATCAAAATTGATGAGAATAACTCTTTTGGAATAAGAATAAATTCTTTATGCATAAAATTAAAATTTATGAGAATAACTCTTTTGGAATAAAAATAAATTCTTTACGCATCTATTTATGCATAAAGACAAAATTGATGAGAATGACTCTTTTGGAATAAAAATAAATTCTTTACGCATCTATTTATGCATAAAATCAAAATTGATGAGAATGACTCTTTTGGAATAAAATAAATTCCTTATGCATCTATTTATGCATAAAATCAAAATTGATGAGAATGACTCTTTTGGAATAAAAATAAATTCTTTATGCATCTATTTATGCATAAAATCAAAATTCATGACAATGACTCTTTTGGAATAAAATAAATTCTTTATGTATCTATTTATGCATAAAATCAAAATTGATGAGAATTACTCTTTTGGAATAAAATAAACTCTTTATGCATGTATTTATGCATAAAACCAAAATTGATGAGAATAACTCTTTTGGAATAAAAATAAATTCTTTATGCATCTATTCATGCATTAAATCAAAAATTATTGAAAATAACTCTTTTGGAATAAGAATAAATTCTTTATGTATCTATTTATGCATAAAATCAAAATTGATAAGAATAACTCTTTTGGAATAAAAATAAATTTTTTATGCATCTATTTATGCATAAAATCAAAATTGATGAGAATAACTCTTTTGGAATAAAGAAATTCTTTATGCATCTATTTATGCATAAAATCAAAATTGATGAGAATATATCGAATAAAAATAAATTCTTTATGCATCTATTTATGCATAAAATCAAAATTGATGAGAATAACTCTTTTGGAATAAAATAAATCATTTATGAATCTATTTTTACAGAAAATCAAACTTGATGAGAATAACTCTTTTGGAATAAAAATAAATTCTTTATGCATCTATTTATGCATAAAATAAAAATAGATGAGAATAACTCTTTGGGAATAAATAAAATTTTTATGCATCTATTTATGTATAAAATCAAAATTGATGAGAATAACTCTTTTGGAATTAAAAAAAATCCTTTACGCATCTATTTATGCATAAAATCCAAATTGATGAGAATAGCTCTTTTGGAATAAAATATATTATTTATGCATCTATTTATGCATAAAATCAAAATTGACGATGAGAATAACTCTTTTGGAATAAAATAAATTCTTTATGCATCTAATTATGCATAAAATCAAAATTTATGAGAATAACTTGTTTGGAATAAAAGAAATTGTTTATACATCTATTTATGCATAAAATCAAAATTGATGAGAATTACTCTTTTGGAATGAAATAAATTCTTTATGCATCTATTCATGCATAAAATCAAAATTGATGAGAATAACTCTTTTGGAATAAAAATAAATTATTTATGCATCTATTTGTGCATAAAATCAAAATTTAATGAAAATTACTCTTTTTAAAAAAATAACCAATATGCATCTTTCTACGCATAGAATTTAATTTTAATAGAAATAACACTTTTATAATAAAATTATTTCTACTATGCATTTTTCTATGCATAGAATGAAAATAACATACACAAACGATGAGGATTAATCTTTTTGAATAATAAAAGATAAAACTTATTTCATAAAATTTAAGAAAATTTTACCATAACCTCCTTTGTATGGCTGACCATTTTTTATTCTTTATATCCTAAAATTACTTAAAAAATATCCCCAATTGATCTAAAACATTCCAAACTAATTAAATTCTACTTTTAAAAGAGTAACAGTATGAAAATTCGAATTCCAAAAATTAGATTTCTTTAACTAGGATAAAAAAGGGCTGAATTTAAGAAGAAGAGAGGGAGAAAGCCTTTCCAACAAGGCATAGCATCTGTCTATCACTTTAAAGATAACAAAAAATTAGAAAAGCATTCAAAGAATAAAGAAATAATAAGATTTCTTACTTACATGAACTTCTGGGAGCTTTCCTTTGGCTTGATGGTTTGAGGGATCTACTCTTGTTTGCAACAAGAGTGGCCACCAATTCTTTAGAAGAGGGAATGGTCAAAAAACTAATGAATTATTAATAAATTCACAGTTTTTGGCTCTGGGCAGGAGCAGAGTAACAGTGCATAAAACACTATTAAGCTTTAACAAAGGGGGAGGCTTCTATTTATAGGAAAAAGTGAGCCTCTAACCAAGCAAACTGATTCTAGAATTTTCCAGATCAATTTGGTCAATTTTTGACCATTTTTAGGTCAGTATAGCTTACATTTTTAGGTCAATCTAGAGAACCCAACAGAATCCCGGGATAAAGATCCCTTATATAAAATTCATCATTAGATAACAATTCACTCAGATCATAACATTCAAATCCTTATCACAATAATGGTCCATTAGACCAAGATTTCTATCTGAATAGTCCGCCATGGAAATTTTTAATTTTAGAGATTTTTAATTTGACACCCCCTTAACTTGATCCGCTGGGTTAAGTGTTAACAGCAGCAATCTGCCAGCACAATCCACTAATCTCATAGTGATTTGTTGAAGTCATTAACGTTATTCTAGCTTACGAACATTATCATAGGGACTCGTCCCATTCATCCTCATTGTGGTTACAATTCAGCCAAAATTTAGAAATCTTCATTTTTCAATCAGAATCCAAATCAACTCATCATTTCTAAATCAGAATTTAAAATCATATCATCCACATTCGAATCCATCGTCTGGATAGTATTAATGCTTATAATTTCAAGTCTTAGATTTACTTGTATATATTGCCAGTAAAGAGCTGCAATACCCTCGGTATATACGGGTAGTCACGGTCCTTGGAACTATAAGGTAAATACCATCATATCTAGGCCTCAAGCAAGTTAGGGATTCCATACAATTGTGGTACTTCCATCTGAAGACCCAATTACTAATTTACAAATTTTAGTTTGAATATCAATTTGTATGAATTTTATCACAAAATTACAACCCTTTACTACTTCTTCATAAATTTTTGACATTCTTGGCTTCTCGGTTGATTCTCATTAGCCAGTTTGCTCTGATACTAGCTGTAAGATCCTTGACCCCACCGCGCAATGAATTCAAGGGTGCTAGCAGTGGAATAGCACTTCTTGCGCAGGGCAAAGTCCCACACTCGGGCCTCGCCCACGGATATTTGGACAAGAGGCTAATCCATCGGTTCTACGAAAACCAAACCCAGAAAAACTTCCCTTGCCCGGAAAGCACGGGCGATTCCTCCAGGATAACTTTTCTCTAACATAGTCAAAAGCCTTAACTAACCGAACTGATCTGACCAAACCCATAAGTCCCATAGTCAGATCAGGGAAAAGATTGTACTTGGATCATAGAGACCAACGCTTTTTTCCTCATCGAGAGGCACAACCGTTGATTCTTTTCCATAGAACAATTTTTGTCCGAGATTTACTTCATCTATCGTACTATACAAAAATTGAGTCTCGATTTAGGGATCCATCAGTCTAGCCTAACCCCATCCAGTCCCATGGGTTAGCCAACTGCCTAAGCCAACCGCCCAACCATTGTAGTGATGGGATCCAATTAGGAATTTTGGTTAGGTTTTGTCCCGGGTACCAGGGAAAAGAGTTCCCATGCCCCCTAGCCGGATATTTATGCAAACATAAAACTAGTCTCACCACTTACACACCCAATATGAACTTGCCTTTTTCACAGATTCAATAATCTTTAAAATAATCATTTAATGAAACCATAGTGTTACTGATCATAATCCTCTAATTATCCACGTGAATCCTAATTTCCAATTCCTTCCTTCATCAGTGTACCTATGGCATCATTGGCAACAACCAGAACGCTCACCACTTACTCAGGGGCCTTTTCAATAGTTCCTAGCTCATAGTACCTGGCAATATAATCACATAAAAATATCCAGATGGAATCTCCATTGAAGATCAGCAAGATCAACTAACAGATCCATATAAAAGAGCCATGGACTCATCCGTTGACGACTAGCGAGGTCAATCAACCAGATCCATGCCCGAATTCAGAAAACAACTCTTACTCCTTGTTCCAATATCTTCCCTGGATGACGTACTTGTGGGTATCTTGGGTTACCCCCAGAGCCCGAGCACCGTATGGTTAGCACCCTCTAGGATCCTTCTCAGGTCTCCTAGCACTTCACTCATAGGCACCGTATCGTTAGCACCCTCTAGGATCCTTCTCAGGTCTCCTAGCACTTCACTCATAGGCTGCTTCCTTGGTCCCTCATCCACTGTATCGGAAGCTCGCCATTTAAATCAAACCGAGGCTGGTCAAGACCTCTGTCGACCTTGCTACACGAGACGTCCTCCGTTGACTCTCCGTTCAGTAGTTGCAACTTTAATAGATAGGTCTCCAGATAGTTGCAACATCCATCCACATCAATCCACATTATCCACACATCAGTCCACATTATCCACACATCAATCCACATCATCCATACGTCCATCCACATCAATCCACATTATCCACACATCAATCCACATCATCCATACGTCCATCCACATCAATCCACATCATACATACACCAATCCACATCATCCACATCAATTTATATCATCCACTCATCAATCCACATCATTCACATCAATTCACAAATTCATACATCCATCCACATCAATCCATATTATCCACACAATTTCATGAGTATTCCCATTCTCATCTAATCTCATACATCTACCTCAACACTTAATTCCTCATTTATTCTCATCACATCTCATCCACTTGCATCTACCCATACATCTCATCACTTTACATACATTAACAACTATCCAACATCACATCCATTTCACATCATATCACATTCATCCACATCCTATATCATTCATTCACATCCTGATTCACAGGTTATCACATTCATTCACATCCCTTATCATTCATTCACATCCTGATTCACATGCTAACACATTCATTCACATCATTTATCATTCATATCTATCTAATTTACTTCTATCTCATCGCCTCTATCCTCGTCCATATCCATCACATTCACATCCACGTATATTCTTCAACATACATCCACATCCATACTTATCATATACATCCACATCCATACTTATCACATACACATCCACATCCACATCTATCCTTTCACATACATCCACTTCCATCTTTTTACATGCATACATGCACATCCATTCTTTCTCATACATCCACTTCCATCCTTCACATACATCCACTTCCATCCTTCACATCATACATCCACTTCTATTCTTCACATACATCCACATTCATTCATCCATTCATTCCCATCTATCTGATTCACATTACTTTTCATCACATCTATTCACCTCACATTCTCGTGACTCCTATTCTTATCGCATCCATCCATCCATTCATTCCCATCTATCTGATTCGCATCCCATCTCATTACATCTATTTACCTCTCATTCTCATCACATCTATTCTCATCACATCTATCCATCCATTCATTCTCATCTATTTGATTCGCATCACATCTCATCACATCTATTCTTAGAATGCAAGAGAATACTTATTTTTTATATAAAGATTCTTTACACATCTATTTATGCATAATTTCAATTTTAAGGAGAATAACACTTTCGAAATAAATATTTTATGCATCTTTCTATGCATAAATTCAATTTTAATGAGAATAACTCTTTTGGAATAAGAACAAATTTGTTATGCATCTATTTATGCATAAAATCAAAATTGATGAGAATAACTCTTTTGGAATAAAATAAATTCTTTACGCATCTATTTATGCATAAAATCAAAATTGATGAAAATAACTATTTTGGAATAAAAATTAATTCTTTACGCATCTATTTATGCATAAAATCAAAATTGATGAGAATAACTCTTTTGGAATTAAAAAAAAATCTTTACGCATCTATTTATGCATAAAATCAAAATTGATGAGAATAACTCTTGCAATAAAAAGAAATGCTTTACACATCTATTTACGCATAAAATCAAAATTGATAAGAATGACTCTTTTGGAATAAAAATAAATTCTTTATGCATCTACTTATGCATAAAATTAAAATTGATAAGAATGACAAAATTGATGAGAATGACACTTTTGGAATAAAATAAATTCTTTATGCATCTATTTATGCATAAAATCAAAATTGATGAGAATGACTCTTTTGGAATAAAAATAAATTCTTTACACATCGATTTATGCATAAAATCAAAATTGATGAGAATGACTCTTTTGGAATAAAATAAATTCTTTACGCATCTATTTATGCATAAAATCAAAATGGATGAGAATGACTCTTTTAGAATAATGTAAATTCTTTATGCATCTTTTTATGCATAAATCAAAATTGATGAGAATGACTCTTTTGGAATAAAATAAATTCTTTATGCATAAAATCAAAATTCAAGAGAATTACACTTTTAAAATAAAATAAATTCTTTATGCATCTATTCATGCATAAAGTCAAAATAGATGAGAATAACTCTTTTGGAATAAAAATAAATTCTTTATGCATCTATTTATGCATTCAATCAAAATTGATGAAAATAACTCTTTTGGAATAAGAATCGATTCTTTTATGCATCTATTTATGCATAAAATCAAAATTGATCAGAATAACTCTTTTGGAATCAAAATAAATTCTTTATGCATCTATTTATGCATTAAATCAAAATTGATGAGAATAACTCTTTTGGAATAAAATAAATTCTTTATGCATCTATTTATACATAAAACAATTTGATGAGAATAACTCTTTTGGAATAAGAATAAATTCTTAATGCATCTAATTATGCATAAAATCAAAATTGATGAGAATAACTCTTTTGGAATAAAATAAATTCTTTATGCGTCTATTTTTGCATAAAATCTAAATTGATGAGAATAACTCTTTTGGAATAAAAATAATTCTTTATGCATCTATTTATGCATAAAATCAAAATTGATGAGAATAACTCTTTTGAAATAAAAAAAAATTCTTTACGCATCTATTTATGCATAAAATCCAAATTGATGAGAATAACTCTTTTGGAATAAAAATAAATTCTTTATGCATCTGTTTATGCATAAAATCAAAATTGATGAGAATAACTCTTTTGGAATAAAATAAATTCTTTATGCATCTATTTATGCATAAAATCAAAATTGATGAGAATAACGCTTTTGGAATAAAAATAAATTCTTTACGCATCTATTTATGCATAAAATCAGAATTGATGATGAGAATAACTCTTTTGGAATAAAAATAAATTCTTTATGCATCTATTTATGCATAAAATCAGAATTGATGAGAATAACTCTTTTGGAATAAAATAAATTCTTTATGCATCTATTTATGCATAAAATTAGAATTGAAGAGAATTACTCTTTTGGAATAAAATAAATTCTTTATGCATCTATTTATGCATAAAATCAGGATTGATGAGAATAACTCTTTTGGAATAAAATAAATTCTTTATGCATCTATTTATGCATAAAATCAAAATCTAATGAAAATCACTCTTTTATAAATAAAAAATAGCCAATATGCATCTTTCTATGCATAGAATTTAATTTTAATAGAAATAACACTTTTATAATAAAATTATTCCTACTATGCATTTTTCTATGCATAGAATGAAAATAACACTTTTAGAATACACAAATGATGGGGATTAATCTTTTTGAATAATAAAAGATAAAACTTATTTTATAAAATTTAAGAAAAATTTGGCTGACCATTTTTTAATTTTTTTTATCCTAAAAATACTTAAAATTTATCCCCAATTGAAAACATTCCAAACTAAGCAAATTCTACTTTTAAAAGAGAAACAATATGAAAAGTTTAATTCCAACAATTGGATTACTTAACTAGGATAAAGAAGGGCTGAATTTAAGAAGAAGAGAGGGGGAAAGCCTTTCCAACCAAGCATAGCATCTCTTTATCATTTTAAAGATAACTAAAAATTAGAAAACCATTAAAAGAATAAAGAAAAAGTAAGATTTCTTACTTACATGAATTTCTTGGAGCTTTCCTTTGGCTTGATGGTTGAGGGATCTACTCTTTTGTGCAACAAGAGTGGCCACCAATTCAAAAAACTAATGAATTATTAACAAATTCACAATTTTTGGCTCTAGGCAGGAGCAGAGTAATAGTGCATAAAACACTATTAAGCTTTGACAAAGGGGGAGGCTTTTATTTATTTGAAAAGTGAGCCTCTAACCAAGCAAACTAATTCTATAATTTTCCAGATCAGTTTGGTCAATTTTTAACCATTTTTAGGTTAGTTTAGCTTACTTTTTTGATCTAGTTGAAGCACGAGAGAGGAGAGAAAAAAATATCTCATTATTTGTGAGTTTAAAACTCACCCAAATGATGTATCTATGGTTGATCAAAGCATATGTATGCCATTACTAGTGGATGATTAAGAATATAATTAAGATGAGATTAAGCTAATCGCAAAAGCATGAAGAGGGTATGAATCAAAACACATGAACTGATTTCTCATTCCCAAAGGTGCCTTTTTATAGGCCAAGAGTACATCCTTGAATATAGGAGAGGTGGCTTGATTTTAGAAGAGATGGAGAGGAATGTTGAGAGGTGGAGTGATTGTTGGAGAGGTGGAGTGAATGTAGGTGGGCACTGCCCTCATTTTTCTCCTTGATTCTCTATAGAGGAGGGCGCCCTCTTTTCACCTCTTTGGCTAGATTCTTGTGCCATTTACAATGCTGAAGTTACATGGATAATAATCTTTGAACCTTGGGTTTTAATCTTGGCTTTATGTTTGGATTATTTCCAATAGGATGCTACCTAAATATGCCAGTAACTCTCAACATGCATCAGGATCTCCCAATGCAATGCATGCTGGGTGCTACCTAAGTATGCCGGTAGCTACGAGCATGCACCGAGCATGCACCGAGAGCACCAAATGCATGGCAATAACTACCAACAGCAAACTCTCACTCAAAAGTGGGACAGGTTGGAGCAAAAAGATAATGAGAGTGTGCAACAGTGGACCAAGAGCACCCAATGCATGTCAGGTGCTACCTAGGCAAGCGGGTATCTTTAAATGCATGCCGGATGCTACCTAAATATGCCGGTAGCTTATGGCATCATGCAGCAAAACGGGAGCTCCCAATGCATGCCGGGAGCTACCTAGGCATGCTGGTAGCTTCCAATCCATGCTGGTAGCTTCCAATGCATGCCAATAGAAATTGACCTCGAACCCATGAGACCTGGAGTGGAAAACTAGTCCCATGGGAGAGCCTCGTCTGGGATGAGTCAGCCACCAGTGTTCTACTCTATGTGTCCAAGGTCAGGTCTGGATTGTCGTGCACATGAAGCAATGCTAGTTCATGTTGTTAGTCTCCCTCTAGAATGATGTCAAGTGATTTGTGTATTTGGTCTGCATCGGGTGCCGAACATATGTAGGTGCATGAAAAGAAGGGGCCAGCCCATAAGGCTACCCCAGGGCAAAGCCTTATGCTCTTATTGTGCTCTATGTAGTAGCAGAGAGGGTTGTTGTCCCATATGTAGGTGCATGAAAAGAAGGGGCCAGCCCATAAGGCTACCCCAAGGCAGAGCCTTATGCTCTTGTTGTGCTCTATGTAGTAGCAGAGAGGGTTGTTGTCCCATAAGCTGATGATAAAAACGCTGATGTGCTGAGTGTAGTAGAAAGGGATGCTAGCCCATAAGCTGATGATATGTAGCAAAGAGTGGGCTACTGTCTCAAGGTATGCTACTAAAGGAAAATGCTACAGATATGCTATCAAAACGAAGGTGGAGTGGAGCTCTTGGGTGCTCCTATAGCAGTGCAACATACGACAAGGATCCTAAGCACAAGTATTCATGAGATGAGTGACACACCCTACCCCTCCATTTGTGAGCTAGGTCATGGAACATTGACTTCTCGATTGACCTATTTTATGTTCTTGAGTGTGGTTGGGAAAATCCCCACGACATTAGTTTGCTCATACCTCAGGGGGGTCACTCATAAATATGTAAGCATAGCACATGGGTTCAACAAAAGGGATTTTTAAAATCCCCTTTTTACACATTTTGTAAGATTCCTCCCTAGTCCCTCAAGATGTCTAGTACCTTCCCCTGTAATCAATCCCCTTTTCAGACTAATAAAAGATCTTGTTTCTACCTGTTTTGACCTAGAGAGAGAAAATATTCTAGAGAGAGGTAATTCAGTTTTTAGATATCTTTGGATGGAAAAATATCCTTTATTATTAAAATAAATTTCCCCAAAACAGAAGTTTAAAAAGAAATTCCTATGGTGCTTTAGAAATAAATTATAATCTGCACAAAAGACCTTAGACTAAGGGTCCAGATTTTGAAAATTTTGGATTAAGGTTTTGAGACACCTATAAGATTAATTCAAATGTAGGGAGGAGATACGTTGAAGAATAAAAGAAAACCCCCCCAAAAATGAGTAAATACTCACATAAGATAAAGAGTGGACTAAGGACCAAAGAAAACATTTTAAAAAACTAAAATTTGACACTTCAGAGTGGGGATCTCCGCTCATGAAGAAGGTGCCTTTTTCCTCATCATTACCCCCAATTTTAAATCAATAAAATGAGATATTTCATCTCTCCTCTCTCCTATTTCAAGTCTAGTTCCAAAAAGTAAGCTGAATTAACCTAAAAATGGTCAAAAATTGACCAAACTGATCTAGAAAATTCTAGAATCAGTTTGCTTGGTTTGAGGCTCACTTTTTCCTATAAATAGAAACCTCCCCCCTTTTGTAAAAGCTTAATGGTGTTTATGCACTATTACTCTACTCCTACCCTGAGCCATTTACATTGAATATCTTGATAATTCAATTGTTTTTGGCTTAATCCTCTCCAAAGTAATTGGTGGTGGCCCCTCTTGCTTCAAACAAGAGTAGAACCCTCAATCCCTCAAGCCAAAGGAAAGCTTACAACTCCATGTAAGCTAAATTTCCTTACTTTTAAATTTTAAATCTATGGTTTTCTTGCTTTTCTTGTTTTATAGGTGATTGAAGTAAATTCTAATGCTATGCCTTAATGAAAAGGCCACACCCTTCTCTTCTTTACAATTCAGCCTTTCTTAATCATGAAAGATTAGTTAAATGATTAATTAAACTTTTCTTATTGTTTACTCTCTTGATTCTAAAAATTGAGTAGATTAGAGTTCTATAACTCTAGATTGGGTTAATTTAAGTTAAAATTAAAATAATAAAAAATGACAAATGGTCAGCCATGCAAAGAAGGTTATGGCAAAATTTTCTAGAGTTTTGTAGAAAAGAAAGTTTGTTTTTATGTTATTCCAAAAGAGTAATTCCCACCGTTTGTGCATTCTAAAAGAAATATTCTAATTTCCTCAATGTACATATTCATATATGAAAATGCATGGATATCACTGATATTAAATATTTAAAATTGATTTCTATGCATAGAAAGATGCATAATGGAAGTTTTTTTTATTATAAAAGTGTTATTTTCATTGAATTTAATTTCTATGCATAGAAAGATGCATAATGGAAAAAAATTTTAAATTATAAAAGTGTTATTTTCATTGAATTTAATTCTATGCATAGAAAGATGCATAAAGAAATTTTTTTTATTATAAAAGTGTTATTTTCATTGAATTTAATTTCTATGCATAGAAAGATGCATAAAGGAAATTTTTTATTATAAAAGTGTTATTTTCATTGAATTTAATTTTTATGCATGTAGAAAGATGCATATTGAAATTTTTTTAATTATAAAAGTGTTATTTTCAATAAAAAATAAATTCTATGCATAGAAAGATGTATAATGGAAATTGTTTTCTTATAAAAGTGTTATTTTCATTAAATTTAATTTCTATGCATAGAAAGATGCATAATGGAAATATGTTTATTATAAAAGTATTATTTTCATTGAATTTAATTTCTATGCATATAAAGATGCATAATGGAAATTGTTTTTTTATTATAAAAGTATTATTTTCATTGAATTTAATTTCTATGCATAGAAAGATGCATAATGGAAAAATTTTTATTATAAAAGTGTTATTTTCATTGAATTTAATTTCTATGCATAGAAAGATGCATACTGGAAATTTTTTATTATAAAAGTGTGATTTTCATTGAATTTAATTTCTATGCATTTAGAAAGATGGATAATGGGAATTTTTTTAATATACAAGTGTTACTTTCATTGAATTTAATTTCTATGCATAGAAATATGCATATTGGATTTTTTTTAATTATAAAATGTTATTTTCATTGAATTGAATTTCTATGTATAGAGAGATGCATAATGGAAATTTTATTATTATAAAAGTGTTATTTTCATTGAATTTAATTTCTATGCATAGAAAGATGCATAATGGAAATTATTTTTATTATAAAAGTGTTATTTTCATTGAATTTAATTTCTATGCATCTTTCTATGCATAGAAAGATGCATAATGGAAATTGTTTTTATTATAAAAGTGTTATTTTCATTGAATTTAATTTCTATGCATAGAAAGATGCATGATGGAAATTGTTTTATTATAAAAGTGTTATTTTCATTGAATTTAATTTCTATACATAGAAAGATGCATAATGGAAATTTTTTTATTATAAAAGTGTTATTTTCATTAAAATTGATTTTTATTCATAGAAAGATGCATAAAGGAATTTTTTTATTTTAAAAGTGTTATTCCTATTAAATTTGATTTTATGCATAAAAGGATTTTCTTTTATATAAAAGTGTTATTCCCATATTGAAGTTGGATTTTATGCATAAATAGATACATAAAGAGTTTTTATATCAAAATTTGAATTCTCTTTAATTCTATGTTTAATTTCTATGAGTATTTGATAAATGAATAAGTAAATACTCTAAGGGAGAAATTTCTATCGTTTTATATCCACGCAGATTGTAAAAAGAAAATTCACGAAATCTATCATGATTTGAAATATTCAGATAAATGATTAACTTTTTTCTCATTGGAATTTGTAGTTAATTTAGAAATCAGTTAAGTGAATATTCAAAGAATGAAATTCAATAAATTTGTAACTGAATTATCAAACCTTTTCGAGAAAGATAGTTCAGGAAAAATCTTATCTGACTCGAACCTTGAATCAGATAATAACCAAGACCAAATTCATTCGTCAGTTTTGAGGAAAGAAGATATGACCAGTTTAGAAAAATAAAACTCCCGCCAAATCTTAAACTAGGTTCAAGACCCTTGGAATTGATCCGGAGATCAAGGTTACAGAATTTAAGGAATTCAGTTATGCAATTCAGAATTACGATCATGAAGTTTTGGGGATACTGATTCAAGAAATACTCCTTGTATTCAAATGAAAATCAAACTGAAAACTTGCATAGAAACCCTGTTTTCTTAAAGGACTATCTTACGCCAGAATGCTGGGCCAGAATGCTAGAGGGAGCATTTGGTATATGTTTTTCTAAGGGAAGTTTGGTTGCAATAGCTGACGGGGAGTGTTCAAAGGATAGCTCACACGGCAAAGCCTTGACCAACCTCAGTACGGTTAAAATGGTGCACTTCCGGTATGATAGATGAGGGCCGATGAAGCGGTCCCTGAGTGAAGTGCCAGGACACCTAAGGAGGATCCTGGAGGGTTCTGACCAGGTGATGCACGGGCTCGCGGTGCCTAAGACACCCATGCGTATGTCGTGGAAGATATGTTTGATGGACAAATGATTATTGTAATCTTACTGGATCTCGTTGTTGTTGCTAACCAGCTGGTCTCAACGGAGAGTCCAGAGTGATTCTGTTTTTTTTAGAAACAAGGGTCTGGATGGAATTTTTGAGTCATGACATCTGTAACCAATAATTGTTTGTCAATGGATTATTTTATATGTTAAAGTTTTTAAAGAGGAGTGTGTGCATATCTGTATTCGAAAGCAAAAGTTAAGAAAGGCATTCAATTATGGGTGGTGAGTAATTGTGTGGTTCTACAATCCCAGTGGTAGGGTGGTGGCTAACCCATGGGCCGGATAGGCTGGAATCAATGGAGTTTTAATAATTAAATTGAAATAATAGAAATATGCTTAGAACTCTAGTAGTTAAATAAAAACCTGAAGACTTTCTCAAATGATTAGATCAATGGCTGTGCCTGATTTCGGTTAAGAAAAAAGTGTTGATTTTTTCAAGTTAAGTCTGTAATAGTTTTCCTTCTATCTGGTTTAATTAGGTGAAGGATAGTTTAGCCTCTTGACCCCGTTAGAAAATTCGTTAAGAAAATCAAAAAGGTGGAATCGTTCCCGTTTTCCGGGCAAGGGAATTTTTTTCGGTTTTGGTTTTTGGAATGACCACGAGATTAGTCTCGTGTCCCGACATTCGAGGGCGAGGCCTCGAGTGGGAAACCCTGCCCCGCGCAAGAGGAAGCTACTTCCACCTACTAGTAACTGGGAATTTGGTTCGCGGAGGGGGCAGAGGGGTCTCACACAGCTGGTATCAGAGCGCTATTGTAAACTTATGGAACAGTAGCAGAATTGCCTAAAAATTTAAAGTAAATCTAGGAAATAATGTTTTCACTTGCTAAGATTATATTTGAAAGGAATTCATAAATTGAAAATTCATAAACCAAATTGGATTTTAGATAGATACCCTGAATCTGTCTAGCATTTCTGGACTTTCCCAGAGTCAGGATATGATCACCTTTGCCTTCAAAAATCTCATCGACTCCACTCTACAACCCGAGAAAGTAGAGTGAGACTCACTCGTCACTTTGAGGATCTATACTTTCCTAATCTAGTAGAGCGACGTCAGCATATGTGGTTCTCTGGAGGGTGAATTAGTAACATCAATACCAATCAACGATAGAGACTTAGACAGAATATCTCACTAGCCATGATCCCATGGCTAGGAGTAGAGCACAACATGGTGGACATTATGCACATGGTGGACATTATGCACATGGTGGAAATTATGCATCAAGCAGTAATGATGGTAGCGCAAATCACTTGTTTGCCATGAAACATGTTGTGGGATCTATGATGTCAAATGGTGAAAATGATGACACTTGGTATATGGACTCTGGAGCATCAAACCATATGACTTGTCATGGTGAATGGTTTGAGCATATGAAGCCTATGGATGTGAAAGGCTATGTGGAGACAGGAGATGATACCCAACATGCCATTACACATGTTGGAAGTGTACCATTGGTTATGCATAATGGTGAAACAAAGTCTATGGCCGATGTCTTGTATGTGCCTTCTATTACAAAAAGTTTGGCCTCAGTTGGTCAAATGGTGGAACAAGGATTACAGGTTCGTTTCAACGAGCATGGTTGCTTCGTTGAGGATTTCAAAAATGGATGTAGAGTCATTGCCAAAGGAAAGAAAGAAGGCAGGTTATTTAAGTTGGATGCTGGGATTCCTGAGTTGAAATCAACTATGTTCTCTAAAAGCCAGAATGTGGTACAGGACATTGATATGTGGCATAAGAGGATTGGACATGTGAATATACAAAGGTTAAAGAACATGCAGGTAAGAGGCATTGTTAGTGGGCTGCCTAGATTCAAGTATGATGGGAATATGCATGTTTGTGATGCCTGTCAGTTTGGAAAGCAGGCGAGCTTACCTTGCCCCCCAAAATTTGCTCTCCAAGCATTGTCCATGTCCAGTATAAACTGGATAAAATTGGACACCCTGATCTTGCAACAACCCATACCATATATCTTGAGATCCTGACATATCCCCTGTTATGGAACCAAGCATGTGTTGCATCACAAACAGCTGCTCACTTCTGTCACATCACCTCCATGTTTACTAGATAATGCATAGTTGCCTTGCTGCAACTTCCCACTTTTAATGTCATTCTGTTTTTTGTAGCAGTCCTTTGCCATGTGTCTTGGTTTTCTACAGTAATAGAACTCTATGCTATTTGAATTTTGATTTCTTTGCCAACCACCTCGGCCTCTTTGGCTCCTCTTGCCTCTAGACTGGCCTCTTCCATTTGTGTATGATTGCTCTTGTGAGTCATTGGAATGTTGTTGTCCAGAATTTTGATTTCCTTGTCGGCCACCACCTTGGCCCCTCGACCATGGCCTCTACCTCTGCCTTTACCTGAATTAGAGTAGAAGGCCTGTTCCGATGTGTTCTTACTTTGTGAGAAGAAGAATCCTCACCTAAATCCTTTTCTTCTATGATCAGCATAGATATCAAGTCCCGAAAGTTGGAAATATTCTCCCTAACTGTAATGGAGGGCTTGAATGTCTTGTACTCTTTGCCAAGCCCATTCAGACAGACACTCACCAAATCATCATCCTCCACTGATACATTAATAGACCTAAGGGATTCAATAATACCCTTGATCTTTAAGTCATATTCATTGATGGACATTCTTTTCTTTTCCATAGTATGCAACTCTTGCTTAAACTACAACTTCCTTGCCTTTGTGTTAGTCTGGAACATCTGAACCATATTTTGCCATGCAACTGTTGGAGTGTTTGCATCATGTATGTGTCCTATCACAGTATCTGTGATACTCATTGAAAGCCATTACACATGACTTTTCTTGCACCCTGATTCCAATCCTTGAATGCCTTTATATTTACAAGAGTGGCATTCTCCTCAGATAACTCTGAAGGCTCCGTATTGTCTCCTTCTACATAATCCCAAAATCCTTTACCCGTTAGGAAATTTGTCATTCTAAACTTCTAGGCATGGAAGATATTCTTATCCAACTTCTCACTGAGAATCTGATTAATTCCGTCAGACATGTTTTCCTATAGCAAGCAAATAACCTGCAAACAGACAACTTCTATATGCAATATGTAATACAGTAGTATCTCCTGTAACTGCAAAGCGGTACTTCAACACAACCTGTGTCACCAAATGTGACTAGAGTACATGTACATTGAAAGATCCCTGTCCCCTCCACGCAACGAGTTCGGGGGTGCTAGCAGCAGAAGTAGCGCTTCTTGCGCAGGGCAGAGCCTCTCACTCGGGGCCTCGCTGCCCAACAGATATCCGGACAAGAGACTAATCCCTCAGTTCTTCCCAGTTCTTCGAAAACCGAAACCAAAAAAACTTCCCTTGCCCAGAAAGCACGGGCGATTCCTCCAAGATATTTTTATTATAACGTAGTTAAGAGCCTTAATTAACCGAATTGATCCGACCGAACCCGTAAGTCACATAGTCGGATCAAGGAAAAGACTTACACTTGGATCATAGAGACCAATGCTTTTTTCCTCATCGAGAGGCACAGTCGTTGATTCTTTTCCATAGAACAAGAACTATCCATCTATCGTACCATAACAGAGTTGAGTCTCATTTTAGGAATCCATCAGTCCAGCCTACTAACCCCATCCAGTCCCATGGGTTAGCCAACCGCCCAACCACTGTAGTGATAAGATCCATTTAGGAGTTTGGTTATGTTTTGTCTTGGGTACCAGGGAAAAGAGTTCCTTGGCCCCCTAGCCGGTGCTTCATGCAAACTTCAAGATAGCCATACCACTTACACACCCAATATGAAATTTCCTTTTTCACAGATTTAGCTATCATTAAAATAATCTTTTAATGAAACCATAGTATCACTGATCATAATCCTCCAAAATATCGAGTTGAATTCTAATTTCCAATCATTCCTTCATCGGTGTACCTATGGCATCATTGGCAACTAGAACGCTCACCACTTGTCCTTTCAAAGCAATATAATCACATAAGAAAATCTAGATGGACTCTCTGTTGAAGATCAGCAAGATCAACCAATAGATCCATATAAAAGAGCCATGGGCTCATCTATTGAGGACCAGCAAGGTCAATCAACCAGATCAACCAGATCCATGCCCAGTTTCAGAGAAAACAACTCTTACCCCTTGTTCCATTTTCTTCCTTGACGCACGCGTGGGTATCTTCGGTGACCCATAGCCCAAGCACCGTAGTATGGTCAGCACCCTCTCTAAGATCCTTCGTAGGTCACCTAGCGCTTCACTCATAGGCCGCTTCCTTGGTCCCTCATCCATCGTACTGGAAGGTCACCATTTAAATCGAACCAAGGCTGGTCAAGACCTCGGCCCAAGACCTTGCTACGCGAGACCTCGTCCGTTGACTCTCCGTTTAGCTGTTACAACTTTATCACTTTGGTCTCAATGACCTCATTCACAAGATGGTCAAAATGCTTTCCCAGCATTCTTGACATAAAACAGTCATTTAAAAACATGTCATAAATACAGTCATTTAAAAACAGGTCATAAATACAGTTTCTAATGAACTCTCATCTTTTCACATCGTCCCACATCATTTCCCGTTATTCCACATTCTTCTAAATCAATTCACTGAACTTAATCCACATCCAATCATATGTATTCTCATCGTCCTTCATCCAATCACATCATATTACATCTCATCACATCTATCCACAACTATCCTCATCACATCTTATCCATTCTCATCTACCCATATCCACATCACATCCATTCACATCTCATCTCATCCATTCACATCTCATCACATCCATTCACATCTCATCTCATCCATTCCCATCTACCCTGATCCACATCACATCCCATCCATTCACATCACATCCATTCACATCTATCTCGATTCACATCACATCACATCCATTCTCATCACATCTCATCTATTCACATCACATCCATTCACATCACATCACATCCATTCACATCTACCCTAATTCACATCACATCACATCACATCCATTCACATCTATCCCGATTCAAATCACATCACATCCATCCACATCACATCTCATCCATTCACATCTATCCCGATTCACATCACATCCATTCACATCACATCTCATCTATTCACATCTACCCTGATTCACATCACATCCATTCACATCTTTCCTGATTCACATCACATCACATCACATCCATCCACATCACATCTCATCCATTCACATCTATCCCGATTCACATCACATCCATTCACATCACATCTCATCCATTCATATCTATTTACATCACATCCATTCACACCACATCTCATCACATCTATACACATTCCATCTCATTCATCCACATCCATTCACTCATTCACATGCACGTCTATCCACATCCATCCATACATTCACATTCACATCCACATATATTCACATCACATCACATTTCATCCACATCTCGTCACATTCACATCCACATCCCTTTACATCACATCACATCACATCTCATCCACATCCACATCCACATCCATTTACATCACATCACATCCACATCCACATTCATTTACATCACATCACATCCTTTCACATATCCTCATATCTCATTCTCATCTCTTCATTCACATCCACATCCATTTACATCACATCACATCTTATCACATTCACTCACATCTTATTGCATCACATTCACATCTTATTCACATCTATTCACATTAACATTTTCTATTTTTGATACCGATGGGACTTTTCTAATTTTTTACCAATTGCTTGGCCTAGGTAAAGGTTCTTTTCCTCAACGGATATTTTCATATTCTTTCTTAATTTTCTCAAGTGAAATATTTTCAATATTCTTCTTTTGAGTAAAAGATTCATGGAATTTACAAAAATCAATTCTACCCATATTTCCCAATAATGCTCAAAATTCCACTTTTGATAAATACTCATAATTTGAATTATGCTAAAAATTTCTCTTTTTTCCATTTAATTTCTTGGATCTCAATTATCATGGGAATTCCTCTTTTTACATTTAATTGATTGAATTTTAAATGTCATGGGAATTCCTCTTTTATCATCATCAAATAAATTTATCTAACATTCCTCTTTTCTTTAATAAAAATATCCATTAATTCAATATGCCAAGAATTCCACTTTTAGTATTTAAATGATTGAATTCCAAATGTCATGGGAATTCCTATTTTATTATTTAAATATTTCTCATGCATAGAATAAATTTATCTACAATTCCTCTTTGAATTTTAATAAAAATATCCATTAATTCAATATGCTAAGAATTCCACGTTTCCCATTTGAATGATTGAATTCCAAATGTCATGGGAATTTCTCTTTTATCATTTAAATAAAATTACCATAATTTTCTCTTTTCTTAAATATTTTATTATGCATAAACCTTAAAAATTAGTTTTCCATTGAATGTGATGAAAATCATTCTTTTAGCATAGGATGACCAATCCTAGAATATGGTAGGAAGTCCTCTTTTAACATTAAGCATAAGAATGAATTATGTATCAATTTCTTAAAAATTTTACCATGGTTCCACTGCTATTACTGATAATTTTTAATATTTTTGAAAAGAATAAACTTAGTAATACAATTATGATAGTATAACTATCTTCTAAACTTAAATCCAATTTATGGATTTAAATCATAAGATTATCACAATTTTAGAAGCATAAATTTATAAAAAGCCCTTTCTTAACCTCTAGCTTCACAAGCCTAGAGTTTGATTTGTGAATTGAGAGTTTATCAATGAGAAGCATCATTTGAATAGAGAATTGGTCATAGGAATGACCATTCTTTTGGGGAGAGAGAGATATACATTAAAAAAACATCCTAAATTAAGCATAAAGATAAACTTTTCTTAAATGATTCATTACAACTCCTAAGAAAAGCTTGATTTGCATTATAAACTTCTCAAGCTTGAGAGGGGTTGAGAAGTGAAAACATTGAGAATAGGAAAGAAAAGCCATAAAATTACACTTTACCTCTTGTTTTTGCTTGTTTCTCTATCTTAGAACAAGCCCCCAACCAGTAAATTGGTTAATGTGTTGAGAGGAAAGCTCCAAGGATGGTTGAAGAGAGAGAGAAGCTCCACTCTCTCCAAAAGTAGAGAATTTTTAAGGGATAATAGAAAATATGAGTATTTTAATGTAATACTGGCATGGTATAGCTCAAAGATGAGAATACAAGAGAATGAGGGTCTATTTAAGCAAGGGAGGCTGCTAACTGAGTCCAACTAAGTTCTAGAATTTTCTAGCTTCAGTTTGGACAAGATTTGGACCAGTTTAGCTCCCTTTTTGATTTGGTTTGATCCAGGAGAGAGGAGAGATAAAAATATCACAATTTTTTTGAATAAAAAACTTATCCACATGTGTTAAATATGCACCTACCTTAAATTTCTCCCCTTCCTTACCAAGGTTTTAAAAATTCATCATTCCTCCAAAATATTTTTTTTTAAGTAATATCTCATAGTTTTTAACTAATAAACCTTGTACTTAGTCAACTCTTCATCTTATGTGAGCATTTACTCATTTTTGGGTATTTTCTTTTATTCTTTAGATTTATCTCATCCAAACACTTGGATTAATCGTATTGGCTCATCGGAACCTTAATTGGACCATAATCCAAAATTTTCAGAAAATCTTGACCCTTAGGCTAAGGTCCTTTATACAATTCAATTAAACTCAACATGCACATTGGAAAGTTATTTTTGAATTTTTGTTTCAAGGGAAACCATTTTAGACACTAGGAGGATTTTTATGTCCAAAAACATCTCAATTTCGGGATTACCTCTCTCTCGATATTTTCACTCTCTAGGATACAATAGGGTAAAACAAGATCTTTCTTCTATTTTAGAGAGGGGAATAATTACAAGAACAGAAGGGGAGGTTCTTACACCTTTATACCTCAAAAGCTGAAGGGAGGAATCTTACATACATACACCCAGTCTCAACAATACATGTGCAAACCCAGTATTATCAAAAATACATGTGCAAACCCTGTTTGCACTTCCAAAATGCACTTTTGCACTACAATAACCAAATTTCATGCAGAAACAGTTCTCTACCACCAGAACTTCCAGAAAACTATCAAAAATACGCTGCAGTGATGAAATGGGGCCTATAACGTGCCCGAAACACGAGTCTAGTTGAGAAACATTATTCGATAAGACAGTAAACTTGCCCTATAGCTCTGCTCCTATGAAGACAGCTCCTCAATTGGAGATGTGTAGCTCCAAGAGCTACTGAGGGGGTGTTGTACCTAAACCAAGAAGGAAAAAGAGATGATGGTGCTCTTACCCATGTAGTACCGCTTCCTTCCTTTCTTGTTCTTGCCTCTTGCTTGCCTCAGCTCTCACACGAACCAAGATCTGATACCATAAAGAGAATGTGAGGGAGAGGGAGAGCTTCAAATCCTAGCAAGAAAACACACACACAAGACACACATATATATGTATATATATATATATATGCAAAGATAAGAGTACACACTATATGGGTCAGTACTCAACTACTACAACATACAAGGGTTGGTCCATAATGTGAACGTGACTAAATGAGCTGGCGTTATAACTATGCCAGTCTCTAGTAATAATCCAAAATGGTTGTCACACAGTCTGTCATCCCACTGGCTAGCTGCATATGACCCATAATCTTGTTAAACAATCCTAAAATGGGATTGATCATGGTGATAGACAATGATTAAGCAACATAATTAAGGTGGATTATACCACACTAAGAACTCTATAGGAGAGAGAGAGAGAGATTGCACACTCAATACTCAATTCTATTGCATATCTCAAGTGAACCATACAATGATATAGACTTTCTAGCCTTATCCCACTTTACATGTCATCATCCATGTGGCAACTCCTTTTCCACTCTTTTGGTCAACACTCACACATTATTCAATATTACATGTGGAATTCTTATCTTGCCACAATATCTTGCACCTCTAGGGTGCTTTCCCACATACACACAACACCGTGATTACATCTTTCAACACCCCCTCTTAATCGAGGTGTTCCACAACTCACCCATCACCCATATCAATGTAGAATTGCACAACCGCAATCGCTACCTTTCAACACTCTCCCTCAATGATACAGTGGAGTGTCCATCAACCAAACATGTGTGTGCGTGTCTACCATCTTAGACACCAAGTCCATTTTAAGCCGACTTGCTCACAGCGGAACCAGTGAGTCTGATTTGAACATGGAAGTTCGGTGAGCTCGGGCAAGGCAACCCTCATACCATGGGTGATTACAAAAAAAATCCCCGTTTTGAGCTTCAAGCTCGGGTACGGTTACCCTTCTCATTCATGGGTGAAAAAAAATACAATGCCTTTTGGCCAAATATGGGAACGGACCCATGTGTGTGAAAACACTTTTATGCTTTTGAAGGCTTGTGAAGTAGGTGTGTGAATGGACCCTTAAGACCTTATCAAAAATGATTTTTTTTAACATAATAATTTTTGAAAAGTTGCACCCCTTGAATGCATTGCTAAAAATATGTCTCTCCTAGTCGTCGGGCGGTGCCAAGGCTTATCTCCTATTGTTGACAGATGCTCTGTTGTGTGTCACTCTACATCGAAGGACAAGACTCCATTTTTCCTTTGTCTTCTACAAACGATTCCATGTGCTATCTTTATTACAGGACCCACCATCATCTTCCTCTTCACGCTTCATCTTCATGCTCAGTTTCCATGGCCTATAGCACCTCTGTGCCACCATAGCTACTGCTCACTCTTTGGAGCTTTCTCTTGCAACCTCTGTGTTGTTGTCGCTGCTGCTCTCTCATATGTTTCCGTTTAGATCTTTCTCTCCTCGTTTTGTACAATCACCACATCAGAAGGAGGTCATGCCCCTCCTGCCACATCATCATGTGTTGCACGCCCGCACTCCTCTTGTTCTCTCTCTCTCTCTGTGTGTTTTCTATAGCTACACCTTTGTTTTGATCTTTTCTGATTCATTTTCCTATGATGGGTTTTCCTTCTCTAGCTACATTCTGAGCTTGCTACTGATTGAAGTGAATTTTTTGCTTCCTTAATTCCTTAGTGTGAGCGAATGTGATCCCTTAGCTATCTAACGCATTCGTGCATTCCTGTAACTGTAGCTGTAGCTTTATAACAAGCAGCCATGGCTGCCATGTTTAAGCCTGCAGTCTCTTTGGCTTCTTTTCGAAGTTCTTGGAACCGTCTTTAAAGCCGGAAGCCTCTTCTTCTTCTGCAACCACCAAGCAATATCTCATGAATTGTTGCTCTCTACCTTCTACTTGCCTCATCTATTCAACCTCCGTCTTGAGGTTTAACACATAGCCATCACAATGATTGCCAACTAGCTCCCCATTGAGCTCCAAAACTTGCTTACCTTAGTAAAACCTCCCTCATGAGGTTTTCATACCATTCAATGGCTGTTGTAGCTCACCAATGAGCATATCAAAATCTACATGCTCCCCTTCTTTGCATGCAGAACATTAAGGGTGCTTTCTTTAGGTGGTTTCTCTTGAAACCATAGGTGCAAAAAACTTTGTGAAGACTCCTCCATTGTCTCCACCACAAATGAGTGCATCCCACTCTTGGTGCACACACATGGACTCCATCTTCAGTCTCAAAACTTGCTTGCTTCAGACAAGCAAAACATGCACCTTAAAACATGCTCTTTGCCCAAATGCAAGAGCCACAAGATCTTCTCATCATCCCATAAAATAGCAACCCTTCATCATTGAGTATTCTTCCATGCTCAATAACAAAAACTTGAGGCAAAACTTCACAAAACCAACCTTCTTGAGGCATAATCAGCAGCATATCTTCTCTTGGCAGCTTCTCCTTGATGTTTGATGAAGACTCCATAGTCTTCATAATGCTGAAATCTTGATTTTCAGCTTCCATGATGATGACCAGGCTTTCCATGTTGCAAAAATCCCATATGCAACTCTTGGGCAGCTTCTATGCAACCTCCTTGTTGCAAATCTCCTCTCAAACTTGAGAATGGCAGCTCGAAATCTCTCTCAGATCCTCACAAATGCAAATCCAAATGATAATATGAGTGTGTATTTTTTTTATATAATAACTCAAAATAAGTCTTAATCAAAGAACTCATAACCAAGAAAAACTATACATAAATATTCATCATCATTACCAAGAGCCCACCCAAGTCTAATACCATGTTAAAAAATCCTAAAATGGGATTGATCATGGTGATAGAAACTGATTAAGCAACATAATTAAGGTGGATTGTACCACACTAAGAACTCCATGAGAGAGAGAGAGAGAGAGAGATTGCACACTCAATACTCAATTCTATTGCATATCTCAAGTGAACCCTCGGGGGGTGCACTATATGGAAGCCCCTCCTACGACGTGTGTTCAAGGGGTATTTAAAAAACCCCTTATCTGTGAATTTTGACCTGATAAAACTACCCCTTTTTCTTTATAGACTTACGGGTTTTTTTCCAAAGTACAATTAAAATACCCCTCTTGTAATTGTATTTCTGTAAATTTACCCAATATTTTGGATTAAAAAAACCCCACCTAATGATCGCACATGGTAGACTTACATTTTTTGAGGTGCACCCCCCGAGAGTGAACCATACAATGATATAGGCTTTCTAGCCTTATCCCACTTTATATGTCATCATCCATGTGACCACACTCCTTTTCCACTCTTTTGGTCAACACTCACACACCATTCAATATTACATGTGGCATTCTTATCTTGCCACAATATCTTGCACCTCTAGGGGGCTTTCCCACATACACACAACACCGCAATTACATCTTTCAACAAGTCTCATCAATCATGCTAGTGGTGTAGATGTGGAAGCTATCACCCAGGCGGGTCATCGATGTCCACCGGCGGTAGCACTAGTTGAGCTCGATATCTCAACAAGGTTTGAGGACCTTGTGGAGTGGTGTGGCTGTTGATGTCTTTTGAGGAGCTTTTAAGCATGTAGCCTTCTCCTGTGGTGGTGAGGTTAGTTGATGGCTTTGAGGCTTTTCCTTTGAGATCCTTCTTAGAGATAGATGGTTGCGCTTGGGGGACTTTTTCAGGAATAGCTCTTGATTGCAAGATTTTGGTATTAGATTTTGTTATAAGGATGGAGTTAAAGGGTTAGATGCTTTGTCCGAGTAGGTCATTGACGTAAATGGTAGGTCTTTGTGTACAGGGGCTTCTGAGGAAGAGACTTGTAGATTTTTTCATTATCATGATAGAAATCCATTAGGATTGGATCCCCTTCATTGCAATATGGTCTTGCCAAATTTGTGTCGTTGACCATCATGATGACCCTACTGCTAGCAAAGCACAGTAGTGCTTGGGCAGCAATAGTCCATTTATGCCCCAAGATCAAATCCACTTCCATACTCAACCACAATAAACTTACACGTAAGGATATTGCATTCTATATACATTGTTTGTTCAAAGTACCCCAAACATGACATGTTTATATCTTGTGTGAATGGAATTTTCTCAGGATGAGTGTTGAGTATTGGTTGACCTAACTTCTTACAAATCCCATAACTCAAGGGTCATGAGATTATGTTCTCATTGTGGATAAAGTTGTGCTTGGAGTGTGGTGATTTTATATCCAACTATAACTCTCAGGATATTCTGAGTAGGATATGTTGGAAGTTTCAGCTCCTCCAAGGTCTCTTCCTCCTGTAAGAGCAATCTCACAATGCCTCAAGTTTTCAAAATGAATGTTTACATGGGATCGTCAATTGAATACCACAAGTCACGAACCCAAGTTCCACCAAGCATGACATCATAATCAAGGGGATCTGTAACATGGAATCTAAATTCCACATTTCCATTGATTATCTGAGTAGAATAGATAAAGCAACATGTAACTTTAATGTTTTGTCCATTGGCTTCTCTTGCAAGACCGTTATCTTTAGGGATGATTTTAGGTTGTCTCCTAATGACACCCAAGCATCTATTTTCATGATGGACTAATCAATGTGCGTTTGTAGTTAGCATCATTGCCCATAGGGAAATCTAACCATACCATGATAGAATCTTCAAGTGGAACCTTGGATGTTCCCATATCCAATCCAGTTTTAATTCCCATTTCGGTTTCATTTTCCCATTCACTTTCATCCTCTTTTTGGCTCTCAGCTTTTTCAAAATGGCACACTCGGTCCTTTGACAACTTTAACTAAGGTTTGTGTGAAAACTTGCAAATCCTTTTAATCTCTTTTATGGCTTGGCAGCAGGACTTGGTTTTATCCATGATGATTTCTCACCTTCAAGACGCAAGTGAGTCTGTGAAGAAGGATTTTATAGAACTGTATGAGCGCTCACTTTTCCCTCACTTGGGAACTTCTGTAACTCAGACCAAATGGCGGACCTATCGAGACATAACTAGGGTAACACCATGGGGTCGGCATCACTTTTGTAGCAATGTCCGCTTGGCTATGGTTATTGAAGCCTTGGGTTTGGGTCCCCAATACTTTTGCGTGATGAGATCAAGGCATGGTGGGTTTTCTGAGCGGGTCTTCTTACTTGCGTGTTTTCTTCCTCACCAGAAGACATGCCTTTATCCCATTTTCGGCTTGCCTCTTAGAGGTCCTTTTATTAGGTCACCTCATACTAATGAGGTAGGTGCTACAATAACCGGCCGAATTATTCCCATAGATGAGTTACCTTAAAACGTGTGCTGCTTGTGAATGCTGCTTTTGGGACCATATGATGGACGGACTTATGGAATTATAAAAAAGTTCTTCTATCTTTGCTGTATATGTTCCAAGAGTGAATAAAGTTCAAATCTTTGTTCTTGTCTTGAGTCTTGCTCTCTTTGAGACTTTTCTTGGTGGTTACTTTTAATTAAATTTTCTCTTAGTCTCATATTTGTGCATCTTGCGGAATTACCCCCCAAATTGCGAGATGAGGGCATCTCGCGTTTTTCAAGTGGGAGAGAATGTAAGATTTCTCCCTAGCCTCTCAAGATATCCAGCATCTTCCCCCTGTAATCAATTCCCTCTTCAAAAATATAAAAGATCTTGTCTCTACCTGTTTTGACATAGAGAGAGAAAATATTCTAGAGAGAGAATATTCAGATTTTGAATATTTTTAGATAGAAAAATTTCTCATATTATTAAAATGAATTCTCCTAAAACAGAAATTCAAAAAGAACTTTCCAATGTGCAATTGGAATTAACCGGAAATGGGTATAAAGGACCTTAGCCTAAGGGTCTAGATTTTCAAAAAAAATTAGATTATGGTCCAATTAAGGTTCCTGTGGGCCAATAGGATCAATCCATGTGTGGGGGGAGATAAATCCAATTTGTAAAAGAAGATATCCAAAAAGGAGTAAATGCTCACATAAGATGAAGAGTTGACTACTATGTACAAGGTTTATTAGTAAGAAACTATGAGTAATATCAAAAATATGAGATATCTTAGGTATAATGATTCCATTTTGACACATATGTAAGGAAGGGGAGTCCCTTCAATGAGGCGCCTAATTCACATGCTTGAATAAGTTTTAAATCTTTAAAAATTGTGATATTTTTATCTCTCCTCTCTCTTGAACCAAACCAAATCAAAAAGGAACCAAACCGAATCAAAAAGGGACCAAACTAGGTCCAAATCTGGTCCAAATTCAACCAAATTGAAATCTGGAAAATTCTAAAAATTAGTTAGCTTTGGCTAGAGCCTCCCTCTCCTATAAATAGAACATGAGTCCTTTGAAAAAAATAGGAGAATTTTACTATACTAGAATTATGCTGAAATAATACTAATTTTTACTATTCTCTAAAATTCTCTCCAAATTGGAGAAATTGGAGCTTCCCTCTTTCTTCCATCCCCATTGGTGGCTCCATCAACATACTAAACCAATTGATTGGTTGGGGGCCTCTACCGTGAACAGATAATCAAGCAATTTGTAAGGTAAATGGTGAATTTTGATCTTTTCTATAATTTCTCAATGTGTCTCTCTTCTCAACCCTCTCAAGCTTGAGAAGCTTAATTGGAATGGTTTTTGAATGCTATTGAAGTTAATTGATGAATGGTAGTAAAGAATTACATATATTGATGAATGCTATTGAAGTTAATTGATGAAAATGATAGTAAAGAATTACATAAATTTCCATTTATGCTTAATTCTAATGGTTTTTATGTAATTTCTCTCTCTCACTAAAAAATTATTATTTTAATATAAAAGTGTTACTTTTATCATATTTGGATTTTATGCATAGAGTTATGCATAAAAGATTATTATTTTAATGTGAAAGTGTTACTTTTATCATATTTGGATTTCATGCATAGAGGTATGCAGCATAAAAGATTATTATTTTAATGTAAAAGTGTTACTTTTATCATATTTGGATTTCATGCATAGAGGTATGCATAAAAGATTATTATTTTAATGTAAAAGTGTTACTTTTATCATATTTGAATTTCATGCATAGAGGTATGCATAAAAGATTATTATTTTAATGTAAAAGTGTTACTTTTATCATATTTGGATTTCATGCATAGAGGTATGAATAAAAGATTATTATTTTATTGTAAAAGTGTTACTTTTATCATATTTGGATTTCATGCATAGAGGTATGCATAAAAGATTATTATTTTAATGTAAAAGTGTTACTTTTATCATATTTGAATTTCATGCATAGAGGTATGCATAAAAGATTATTATTTTCATGTAAAAGTGTTACTTTTATCATATTTTGCTTTCATGCATAGAGGAATGCATAAAAGATTATTATTTTAATGTAAAAGTGTTACTTTTATCATATTTTATTTTCATGCATAGAGGTATGCATAAAAGATTATGCATAGAGGTAAAAGTGTAAAAGTGTAAAAGTGTTACTTTTATCATATTTTATTTTCATGTATAGAGGTATGCATAAAAGATTATTATTTTAATATAAAAGTGTTACTTTTATCATATTTGGATTTCATGCATAGAGGTATGCATAAAAGATTATTATTTTAATGTAAAAGTGTTACTTTTATCAAAATTGAATTTCATGCATAGAGGTATGCATAAAAGATTATTATTTTAATGTAAAAGTGTTACTTTTATCATATTTGGATTTCATGCATAGAGGTATGCATAAAAGATTATTATTTTAATATAAAAGTGTTTCTTTTATCATATTTGGATTTCATGCATAGAGGTATGCATAAAAGATTATTATTTTAATATAAAAGTGTTACTTTTATCATATTTCGATTTCATGCATAGAGGTATGCATAAAAGATTATTATTTTAATGTAAAAGTGTTATTTGTATCATATTTGGATTTCATGCATAGAGGTATGCATAAGAGATTATTATTTTAATGTAAAAGTGTTACTTTTATCATATTTGGATTTCATGCATAGAGGTATGCATAAAAGATTATTATTTTAATGTAAAAGTGTTACTTTTATATTTGGATTTCATGCATAGAGGTATGCATAAAAGATTATTATTTTAATGTAAAAGTGTTACTTTTATCATATTTGAATTTCATGCATAGAGGTATGCATAAAAGATATTTTTTTATACTAAAAGTGTGATTTTTATCATAAATGGATTTTATGCATAAATTAGATGCATAAGAGAAATTCTTTTATTCTAAAAGTGTAATTCCTACTAAATTGGATTTATGCATGGAAAGATGCATAAAGAATTTATTTTAATCCAAAAGTGTCATTCTCATTTAAAATGAATTTATGCATAGGAAGATGCATAAAAGATTGATTTTTATTTCGAAAGTATTAGTCTCCTTAAATGGAATTTATGCATAAATAGATGCGTAAAGAAATCTTATATCAAATATAAGAATTCTCTTGTATTCTATAAATAGATATGGGAAGTGGTAGGATGTGATAAGATGTGTATGAGATGTGATAGGATGTGATAAGAGGTGTATGTGATGTGATAGGATGTGCTAAGATGAGTTAGGATGTGATAAGATGTGTATGGGATGAGGTAGGAAGTGTATTTGATAGGATAAGATGTATATGGGTTGTGATAGGGCGAGAATGGATTGTTTAAGGCTAAAATTAGATGCTCTTTTTGACTACTTTTTTGTCTTTAAGTTTGTCATAATCGGATGTAATAAAAAGTGTCTTTTGGAATTGGATGGAAGTTAGAAGTCGTGGGAGTTTTTTATCTATGGGGTAGTTCTTGGTGGTTAGAAAAAAAATGAAAAAGAAAGATGTTTTAATGGCGGATTCTCTGTGTAGTTTTGGGCGGATTTCTGAATGCAAGATGTAATGTGTTAATCTCTTTGTCAATCTACTTGTCAATTCAGTTGTCAATCCATTTGTCACCAGTGCTGTCATTTAGTTTGTCAAATAGTCTGTCAAGAAGTCTTAAGTTCTTTTAAGTCTGTGGAAGATGTGATAAGCAATAAACACTTGGCGATCACGGTGTTTGTGATTAATTTCATGTGCGGGCTTACATTCTTTTGTTAATGGTGAGTGCTGCAAGATGAAGAGATTTATGTAGGCAATGGTTAGATTTTTTTTCATTCATGCATTTATAGTGGCGGGGGTTTGAGTTCGCTCTGGAGGATTCAGGGGAATCATCTCATTTCTATTTTACAAGGTCAAGAGCAAGGAGTTTGGGTTTGCAGTATCGGGAGATGAACAACATCAACGATGGTCGCATGAAGGAGATGATAGTGGAATGTCAACAGATAGTTCTGATGAGGATTTAGAGAATGCGGTGGTTAATTCAGGGGCAGCAACTCTAGGATTAGCAGGAGGATTTCCACATGTTTTACAACAGGCATTATTGCCTCGAAGACGGTTGCAATTCAATCCGTTATCGAATAGGAGAACCAACAGGCAGGTACTCCCAAATAGACCTTTTAACATGGCAGCAGCGGCTCGAGCAGATTTGCGCGTCAAATTTGGAAGCTTTTCAGGAAAGTCAAAAGAAGACCCTGATTGTCACGTAGCTCAATTTGAGACTCGATGGCAGGCTAGAGGATTTGCCGGAGTATATGATGCGCAAGCCAAGATGCGCCAGTTTGAGGCAACCTTTGAGGGGAAAGCTGTACAATGGTTTAGCAATTTTGTGCCAGGGCATTTTGCAGATTATGATGCATTGAGGATTGCATTTTTGAATCGGTTTCGGGTGGAAAAGATCGCCAATGATGTGTTGACAAAACTTAAAGCAGTAAAGCAAAAGAGGATGCTTGTGGAAGATTATGATGCATTGAGGATTGCATTTTTGAATCGGTTTCGGGTGGAAAAGACCGCCAATGATGTGTTGACAAAACTTAAAGCAGTAAAGCAAAAGAGGATGTTTGTGGAAGATTACACATAGAGGTTCAATCGGTATGTGAGAAGGCTCACTCCTCAAGAAAGGCCCATTGATGAGATGTTGGCAGCATATTATGTTAAAGGCCTCAGAAAGGAGTTGCGGAATGCAGTAGCTGGTGTTGATGTTGTGGGAGGAATGAATGAACTCATAAATACTGCAACTCGAGCGGAGAAAAGGTTTGGTTTATCAGGTTTGAGCTCTGGAAAAAGGCATTCAAAGAGGAAGAAGAAGAAGAAGGATAAAAAGAGGAAGAAGTCAAGTGATGACAGTACGGATGAGGATTCGGAGTCGGATTTGGATACGGATTCTGATACGGATTCAAGTTCAAGTAGTGATGATGATTCTAGTAGTGATTCAGAGTCAGAGGATGAGGAGCATAAGAAGAAGAAACAAAAGGGGAAGTTAAGTAAGAAGTCAAAGGAAAAGACTAAGGAGGTGTCAGTTGAGAAGGCTGTGGAAAAGAAATTGAAAGAGATGGGATTTCAAAAGGAGTCAAAAAAGAAGATAGAGCACTGTGACATTTGTGTCAAAGATGGTCACAAAACCACGGATTGCTGGTATAATCCTAGCTTTAGGGGGGTAATTCCTGAAAGAATACAGCAAAAGATGCAGCAAAATATGACACAGTCTCATGGCATTTTTTCGGAAACTCCGGATGAGCAGAGATCATTTGGAAATCAAGGATGGCAGAGGTCACAGCAACCCTATCCAAATTGGAGACCGTCAGGGAGACCACCATTTAGAGGGAATTTCAATCAAGGAGGAAGATCAAGATTTGGAGGATGGCAAAATTTTCGGCCATCATGGGGAAGGAATTGGAATCAACAACAGGGATGGTCACAACAGCAAAATTGGCAGCCGCCCCCGAATTGGAATCAGCAAGGCTGGAATCAGCAGAACTGGACTTCGCAGGGGTGGAATCAACCAAGACCTCCTCAACAATTACCTCAGTTACCTGTGCCTCCTGTGCAGTAGGAGGAAGTTAATAAACCTCCTCATAGTAATATGGTGAATGTGGATGTTTGTTTGGAAGCAAGAGCAAGTGGAGTAATGGCGGAATGTGGGATAACATGTGACTGTTCGGAGTGTGTTGAACGGGATTCAGAAGTTATGGCAGTTACACGTTCTAAGGCAAAGCTAAAGTCTCCATTGGATTGGGAGGAACAAAAGGATGTTCGTGAAGAAGTAACTGAAGGAATTTCGGATGTTCAACAGAAAGAGGAAATGCAGCAGAGAAAGAAGAAATCCTTGGATAAGGAGGAGCATAAGGAGGATAAGTCTGAAGCATTGTTTCAAGAGTTGTTGAATAGTCCTCTCAGTTTTACATTGGATCAGTTGCTTTCATTGGTTCCGATGTTTAGGGATCGAGTTTATTCGGCTATGGGGATGTCAAAAGTGTCTGGAATTCGGGCTGTGTTGAATCAAAGTGTGGGTAGTCATCAGATTAGTCCTGAAGATGTGGATTTCACTGTTCCCACAGTTCAACTGGATTTTGATGATCGGAGATTTTCAACAGTTTTTTTGGATGGCAGATCTGGAGTCAATATTTTGTCAGAATTGGAGTTTTTGAAGATGAAGAATGTTCAGCTTGAGCCAGCGCCATTTCAGGTATGCATGGCAGATCAGAGTCGGGTTCAACCTATTGGGATGCTGAGGAAACAATCTCTTATCATACAAGGTTTGCAGTTTCTAGTAAATTTTGTTGTTTTGCGGATGAAAGATGATGCAAATGCATATTCAATGCTGTTAGGAAGGCCGTGGTTTAGAACAGCAAAGCTTAAGCAGGATTGGGAGAAGAATGTGGTCACATTAAAGAAGGGTAAGAAAGTGATAACAATACCAATGGGATCTAAGCAAGACCTGTCAAGGGCAGTGAAGCCAATGATGGCACAACCAATAAGTTTGGCGGACGAAGTTGAGGATGATGAGGAAGATAATTTTTTGGCAGCCAATCCAACAGTGGTCCCTGTTTTTGAAGTGGATGTGGAATAGATTCTTGATAGATATATTGATTATCCAATTCAGGAGGATGTGTTTTGTCAGTACTTCCGAGAAGATTCCGCAGATAAAGGAAGAAAAAACTGATGATAGTGACAAGGTGGAAGAAGTTGATGATGCTGCTGAGATCGCGCCTAAGGAGGCAATAATTAGAGCAGAGTTCTTGTATGATAAACTGATGGAGAAGGTTTCCAGAGTGAAGGAGAATGATTCGTATGATTTAAATTTGGGATCTGTGGAGAATCCAAAGGTTGTTAAAGTGAGTGTCAACCTGGATGATGATTTCAAGGCCAATTTAAAGGTGTTGTTGTAGGAATTCATGGATGTGTTTGCTTGGGATTATTCTGATTTTAAGGGTATGGATCCTCAGGTGTATAGGCATCAGATAAATTGAAAGGAGGATGCGGTGCCTGTGATCCAGCAAAGGTACCGAATGAATCCGAATTACGCCAAACAGGTGAAGGAAGAGTTGGATAAACTTCTCAATGTTGGATTTATCATCCCACTGGGATAAAGCAGAGTGGTTGTCCCCAATTGTGGTGGTGCCAAAGAAGTCAGGGAAAATCCGAGTTTGTGTGGATTACAGAAAGTTGAATGTAGCAACTATTGCGGATCCATTTCCATTGCCATTCATTGATTCAGTTTTGGATGATGTTGCAGGGCATGAGATGTATAGCTTTCTTGATGGATTTTCTGGCTATAATCAGATTCCAATGGTAGAAGAAGACATTGAGAAGACAGCTTTTATCACTGAATGGGGAGCATTTGCTTATACAATAACGAGCTTTGGTTTGAAGAATGGACCGCCTTCATTTTCAAAGGCAGCTTTTAAAACTTTTGAACCATATTTGACAGAATTTATGCGGATTTTCATGGATGATTTTTCAATTTTTGGGGAGAAGATTAAACATTTGGAGCATTTAAGGAAATGTTTGGAGAGGTGCAGGATGTTTAGAATGGCTTTAAACCCGCACAAATGTGCTATTGCAGTTCAAAAAGGAAAGCTACTGGGTCACATCATATCCAAGGAGGGGATGTCAATAGATACGGACAAGATTAGTGCCATTCAGAGGGGAATAGCACTGAATAATTTGAAGGCAATTATGCAGTTTCTTCGTCAAACTAAATGGCATAGCTGTTATTTGAGATATTTGGCTGATGTGTGTGCACCGTTGAGTCATTTGACCAAAAAAGATGTGAGTTTTGTGTGGGGTGAATGTTGAGATATCGAGCTCTAGTGAGGCGGTGGACACTGATGACCCGCCTGGGGGATAGGCCCCGCCCTTACACCACTGGCATGGTTGGTGAGATCTTGGGTGATATGCGGCCAGTGGGATGACAGGCTGTGTGACAGCCACTCTAGAGACTGGCATAGTTATAGCGCCAGCTCATTTAGTCGGGTTCACACTATAGAGAACCCGTGTATGTATTTGGTTGAGTACCTTTCATATTATGTGTACTCTTATTCTTGTATATGGTGTGTTGAGTGTTGAGTAAAGAAGAAGAAGATTTTCAGCCTCTCACCTTGTGTGTTCTCTATTAGGGTTTTGTGAGTGTGTGTGTGTGCTTGCAAGAGCTCAAGCTCTCTTCCCCCCTGCATCTTTTCATGGTATCAGAGCCTGGTTCGTGCTAAGGGCTGAGCTGCAAGCAAGAGAACCACAGGAAGCCGTACGAGGGTAAGAGCTTTCACTACTCTTCCCTATTGTGTTGGTGACTACACCATTGTCAGGAGCTCTACGGGAGGCACCGGCAAACGGTCTCTGATTGAGGAGCTTTCTTTGCGGGAGTAAAGCTACAGGGCAACTATACAGTCCTTCGGACTAAAATTTTTGGGCCGAAAACGCGTTTCGGGCGCGTCTGGACCTCCATTTTTCAGAAAGCAGGCGATTTCGAGCACTGCGGGTAAGTCATCGATTCTCTGCAGAACTCTGTTTTACGAACTGCAGGAAGACAGCTTGACTGTGCAGACACTGTGGGTGCTGCAAAGAGGTCTACAGTTGCCATTGGGTGTATGTATGCACATTGAAGTCACTGTTGGTGACATTTGAGAGTACTACAGTACCGCTGTGCAGAAAATACAGCAGTTTGTGCAGAAAAACCAGAGTGCAGTTTCTGGTAAAATTGTGTGTTTGGCAAGATGTCTAATGATGGCATAACACAGATTGTGGCTGAGAAGCTGGACAAGAATAACTTCCATGCTTGGAGGTTCAGGTTGACAAATTTCCTGATGGGAAAAGGCTATTGGGACTACATAGAAGGTGAGCATGAAGAGGCACTGGAGATACCGGATAGAAATCCGACTGCTCTGCAGATGTGAAAGAGTTTAAAGATTGAAACCAAGGAGCCAGGAAAGTAATGTATTGGCTTTCCATTAGTATACAGGACACCATGATTGGGCACATTCAGGATGCCAAGTCCCCCAAGGAGGCGTGGGACACCTTGGTAAAGCTTTATGAAACAAATACCAAGGCACGTAAGATACAGTTGAAGAATGAACTTCATACTGTGGAGAAAAAGAGCATGTCTGTGAATGACTATGCGTTGAAGATAAAGGGCATTGTGGAATCCCTTGCATCTATTGGTGTGTCAGTAGATGATGATGACAAGGTGGAAGTCTGTCTACGTGGTCTCGGGCCACAATACAAGGCGTTTAAGATGTCTATTCAGACTCGGGAAAACATTCCCAACTTTACAGATTTGGTGTCTATGCTGATTATCAAAGAGAAGAACTTGGGTGAAGACCAACAGTCTTCACAAAGCAAAAACAGTTCGGAGCAATAGGCCTTCTACACGAGTTCAGGAAGAGGACGAGGTAGAGGAGGCCGTGGACGCGGTCAAGGAGGTGGCCGAACAGGTAATCAGAATTATGGCCAGCAGCAGCAGCAACAACAACAGTCCCAGAATCAACAACAACAACAACACGCAGGTGGAAGAGGCAAATTCAGAGGCAGGGGGAGTCAAAGAGGCCGTGGAAATTGGCAAAGGCAGTACAATGATGCACGTGAATGCTATTATTGTGGTAAGCCTGGACATGTGCAGGCAGAATGTTATAAAAAGCAGGCTGACATGCAAAATGGGAAAGTGCAGCAAAACAACTATGCATCCTCAAGCAGAAATAATGAGGATAATGAGAGGTTGTTTGTTATGCAGCATGTCGTGAATGCCATGTCTGAAAATGTTGATGCAGCACAAAAAGATAATGTTTGGTATGTGGATTCAGGCGCTTCAAACCACATGACGAGTCATGGGGAGTGGTTCAAAGAGATGAAAACCCGGAAAGACCAGGTTTTGTGGAAACAGGGGATGACACTGCTCATCCAATTGCCCACGTTGGAGATGTGCCACTGTCTATGCAGGATGGCAAAGTGAAGTACCTTGCAGATGTACTTCATGTACCGAACATAACAAAGAATCTGGTTTCAGTTGGCCAGATGATTGAGCAGGGTTTGCAGGTTCGGTTTAACCCTGATGGGTGTTATGTTGAAGATTTCAAAGACAAGTGCAGGTTGGTTGCAAAAGGCAACAGAGTGGGCAGAATGTTTACATTGAATGTAGACATGCCTGAAATGAGTGCTGCGATGTTTGCAAATGGTTCAGGAGTTGTTGCACACACAGACATATGGCATAAAAGAATTGGACATGTAAATGTGCAGAGATTGAAGTCTATGCAGACAAAAGGAATTGTGACAGGGCTGCCAAAATTTAAAGTGGAAGGTATGCAGAAAATATGTGAAGCATGCCAATTTGGGAAGCAAACAAAGCATGTGTTTCCACAAAACAGATATGTGAGCAGAAATGCACTAGATGTTGTGCATTCAGATGTATGGGGTCCTACGAAGACCGTGTCTATGGGAGGCTGCAGGTACTATGTCACTTTCATTGATGACCACACAAGGAAAGTGTGGGTATATTTCATGAAGGAGAAGAGTGAGGTGTTCACTCACTTTCAGAATTTCAGAGTTTTGGTTGAAAAGCAAACAGGGAAATATGTAAAGTGCCTAAGGTCAGATGGAGGGGGAGAGTACTTCTCCAATGAGTTCTCTGAATTCTTGAAGAAGAATGGTATTCGGAGACAGTTCACATGCAGATATACTCCGCAGCAAAATGGAGTTGCTGAGCGGAAAAACAGGCACATTGCTGAGATTGCGCGAGCATTGATGGAAGAGAAGAATATGCCGCATTGCTATTGGGCTGAGGCTGTTTCTACAGCAGTATACATCATGAACAGGACTCCAACTGCAGCCATACATGATGTAACTCCAGAGGAGAGGTTTACTGGCAGAAAACCAGATTTGTCTCATCTGAAAGTCTTTGGATGCATTGCATATGTGCATGTGCCAGATGAGCTGAGAACTAAGCTGGATCCGAAAGCTGAAAAATGTGTGTTTATTGGATATTCCCTTGAGCAAAAGGGATACAAGTGTTACAATCCTGCTACACGTGAGTTGAGGGTAAGCAGGGATGTTGTCTTTGATGAGATGAGCAGCTGGTATGCTGCTGGAAAAGAAGCTGTTGGGGCTGATGTAAGTGGAAGTCTGGTTGCTCAGAATGCAGGTCAGCAATCACAATCTTTGAGTGGACCAGGAGAGTCCTCATCTAGTGGGTCTATTGATAGACCATGGAGTGGCAGGCTGCGTCATAATACCAGCCCTGCAAATGTGATTACTACATCACATAAAGGAAAAGAGAAAGTGGTTGAGCCCCTTGGTATGCCTGACATTTCTGTAGGGCATTCTCATGTTGATGGAGAGTCTAGTGGCTCAGATATGAGCCTTGATGAGGAGCTTGGGATCCCAGCTATGAGAACACCTGGTGTAAAGAAGGCTATGGAAGCCATGAATGAGAAGCTGCGAAGATCTGGGAGAGTGAGAAATCCTGTGCAGAGATTTACCTATGATGGTTATGTGGCACATCACTATGCATATATGGCAAAGGTTGTGCAGGTTGTTGAGCCCACATGCATTGATGAGGCTGTTGGAAATGTGTGTTGGGAGAAAGCTATGGATGAGGAGATGGATGCACTATATGGAAATGAAACTTGGGATTTAGTGCAATTGCCAGAAGGCAAGAAAGCCATTGGGATGCAAGTGGGTGTACAAAGTTAAACATAGCAGTGATGGAAGCATAAACAGGTACAAGGCTAGATTGGTAGCCAAAGAATATGCGCAGACATATGGGATTGATTATGAGGAAACTTTCAGCCTAGTTGCCAAGATGGCAACGGTGAGAGTTGTGATAGCAGTGGCTGCGTCAAAGCAATGGTCTTTACATCAGATGGATGTAAAGAATGCATTCTTGCATGGGGATTTGCAAGAAGAGGTGTATATGTTGCAGCCACCTGGTTATGAGGATGTGGGTCACCCCGAGCATGTTTGCAGGTTGAAGAAATCCTTGTATGGCTTAAAGCAAGCACCAAGAGCATGGTCTGACAAGATTTCTTAATATCTTGTCACTATTGGCTTTCATATAGCCAATGCAGATTTCTCATTGTATGTGAGACATGGTGATAGAGGAGTTGTGCTTGTTGTCATCTATGTAGATGACTTGATCATTACGGGGGACCATGATGCAGAGATCTTTGATGTAAAGATCTTGCTTAGACAGAAGTTCGAGATGAAGGATCTGGGGGAGCTCAGATATTTCTTGGGCATTGAGGTGATTAGGTCACCACATGGTATTGGATTACTGCAGAGACAGTATGGCTTGGACATGTTGTCCAAATATGGTATGACAGGCTGTAAGCCTATTTCTGTGCCATTGGATCAGAATGGCAAGCTGAGTGCAGATTCAGGAGAGATCTTGGAGGATCCTACTATGTACAGACGCATAGTAGGAAGTTTGATCTACATGACGATCACCAGACCAGATTTGAGCTATGCTGTTGGGTTGGTGAGTCAGTTTATGCAGGTTCCACGGAAACCGCATTTGGATGCAGTGAGACGCATACTGAGGTATGTGAAGTCTACTTTGCATTGTGGACTATTCTATGAGACTAGGACAGAGATATGTGTACATGGGTACACAGATGCTGATTGGGCTGGTAGTATCTCAGACAGAAGATCTACCAGTGGATTCATGTTTTCTTTGGGGAGTGCTGCTGTGACTTGGAGCAGCAAGAAGCAGCCTACGGTTGCTCTATCGAGTACGGAGGCCAAGTACAGAGGAGCTGCTATGGCAGCATGTGAGGTAGCTTGGTTGAGAAACGGAGGCCAAGTACAGAGGAGCTGCTATGGCAGCATGTGAGGTAGCTTGGTTGAGAAAGCTACTTGCAGATTTAGGTCTATCAGTGGATAGACAAGTTGTCATTTTCTGTGACAACATTAGCAGTATACAGTTGGCCAGGAACCCAGTCTTTCATGCTCGTACGAAGCACATAGAGGTCCACTACCACTTCGTCAGAGAGAAGGTCTTGGCAGGAGACCTTGACCTTGTTTATGTCAGCACAGAGGATCAGGTAGCTGACATCTTCACCAAAGCATTGGGTACAGAGAAGCTCCGCAGATTCAGGGCTTCGCTTGGTGTACATGAGATGGAGTTGAGCTCGAGGGGGAGTGTTGAGATATCGAGCTCTAGTGAGGCGGTGGACACTGATGACCCACCTGGGGGATAGGCCCCGCACTTACACCACTGGCATGGTTGGTGAGATCTTGGGTGATATGCGGCCAGTGGGATGACAGGCTGTGTGACAGCCACTCTAGAGACTGGCATAGTTATAGCGCCAGCTCATTTAGTCGGGTTCACACTATAGAGAACCCGTGTATGTATTTGGTTGAGTACCTTTCATATTATGTGTACTCTTATTCTTGTATATGGTGTGTTGAGTGTTGAGTAAAGAAGAAGAAGATTTTCAGCCTCTCACCTTGTGTGTTCTCTATTAGGGTTTTGTGAGTGTGTGTGTGTGCTTGCAAGAGCTCAAGCTCTCTTCCCCCCTGCATCTTTTCAATGAAGCACAGGAAAAAGCCTTTCAAATTATCAAGAAAATGTTGGTAGTTTCACCTATCCTTCAACCACCAAAGTGGGAGTTACCTTTCCATATTTATGTGGATGCGTCGGATATGGCAGTCGGAGCTGTTTTGATGCAGGAGAAGGTTCCAGGATGGTTTAGACCAGTGTATTATGCAAGTAGAATGTTAAATCCAACTGAAAGAAATTACACTGTCACAGAGAGGGAAGCTAGGGGAATGATTTTTGCATTGGAAAAATTCAGGCATTATTTGTTGGGAAACAAAGTTGTTTTTCTTGTGGATCATCAAGCTCTATTATTTTTGGTCAATAAGCCAAAGCTGGAAGGAAAGCTTGCAAGATGGATGCTTTTGTTGCAGGAATTTGATTACACTGTAGTGCATACTCCTGGAAATCAGCATGCAGTGGCAGATTATTTGAGCAGGCTGGAAAATGTCTCGGATATATCAGGGGTGTTGGATGAATTGCCAGATGCGGAATTGTTTCAGGTTCAAGGTCAAGCATATGACAACTGGTATGACCAAATGATTCAATTTTTGACCGATGGGGTATTACCTTCCAACATGACAGCTGATCAGAGGAAGAAGTTTGTTTTAAGGAGCAGACCATTTTTGATAATTGCCGGATCTTTGTATAGAAGAGGAGCAGATCAGATCATTCGGCGATGAGTGCCAGATGAAGAACAGAAGGCAGTTTTACAAGAAGCGCATTTTGGTGTAGCTGGAGGTCATTTTTCGGGAGAGATTACTAGTAGAAAGATTATGCAAGCTGGACTGTGGTGGCCATTATTGCTGAGGGATGCTTATTCATTTACAAGAGAATGTGTGCAATGCCAAAAGATGGGCCAGCCAACTTCCATGGATCGGATGCAGGATCATCCGATATTACCCCTTGAACCATTTCAAAAATGGGGTCTTGATTTTGTTGGGCCGATTAAGCCGAAATCCAGAAGAACAGGAGCAACGTACATCCTGGTTGCAACAGATTATGCCACCAAATGGGTGGAAGCAGTGGCTTTGAAGGATAACAAGGCAGCCAATGTGGCTAGGTTCTTATAGAAAATGATGACGAGATTGTCTGATCAAGGTGTTCATTTTCTAAATTCAGTCATTAAGGAGTTGACATCCAAGCACATGATTCTTCATAAGAAATCTACCCCATATCATCCGCAAGCTAATGGGCAGGCAAAAAGCACAAATAAGGTGTTAGTGACGATTTTGAAGAAGATTGTTTCTGAAAACAGGGCAGATTGGGATGAGAAATTGGATTCAGCATTGTGGTCATTTAGAACTGCATACAAGGTGGCAACAGGCATGACACCTTTTAAGCTAGTTTATGGGATTGAGGCAGTTGTCCCTATGGAATATGTGATATCTAGCTTGAGGCTTGCAGTTCAGCATAGATTGAGCCCTGAAGATTCATTGCTGCATAGGCAGTAGGAATTGTTAAAGTTGGAAGAAGATAGAATTTACAGTGCTTATGTGGCGGAAGTAAGTCAAAACAGAAGCCAAGCATGGATGACAAGGCAGGTTAAATTCAAAATTTTTCAAAAAGGTGATTGGGTGATGATGTACAATTCGAAATTAGGACCACACCCGGGAAAGTTAAATTATTTTGAGGGAATCTTTGCACTCAAGTTAAGAAAAGAATGGTGCCACGTGTGAGACAGATTTTAGGCACACCTTTTGAGAAATTTGCATGGGGTGCTTTTTTGAGAAGAAGCACCATGATAAACCTACGGAGGGTCGACGTGCCCGACTAGTCCAAATCAAAGTGTGTGGAAGCTTGGTATTTTTGAGCGTTCTTTGTGTCTTGTTCAAGATGTTCTTTGAGAGTTTGAGGAAGAAGGTCTTCATGCAGCCCTAGGAGCAGGGAAGTGATCTTATGCCACAGACGCATTCGATGAAGGTCGCTTTGGAGGAATTGAAGACGCCGCGGGTCGCTGTGCAGGTGATTGAAGATGATGATGAAGCCGACAATGTTTCAAAAGCCCAGAGTCGCGACACGGAGTCAAATGAAGGTATTGATTTACATGCAGATGAGATGAAGGTATTGATTTACATGCAGATGAGACGAAGGTTTGGCTGAAGCGGATTGGATTGTTTGCATTTGCACAGTTGCCTTGGTTTGCATATGGCAGCACAATCCTTATGCAGAACAACAGATGCAGCATTTGAGGGAAAACAGGGGCTACATCACTGATGATAAAGAGGTAACGCCGCAATTAGTGGCTGAAGTGTTTAAGTTGCCTAATCAATAGGGTGCAAAGCTGAAGAAGATTACGGAGTCTATCATGAAAGGGGAGTTTGGGCCGCCACAGGGCACCAGGGGTTACTATATGGTGAGGAATGTAGAAAAAGTGAGGAGCAAGCATCTGTTTGGGTACTTGGATAAAATCTGGTTGGCAAAGATAGCATACATGTCCAAAGAGGCGTTTGCACCGTTATGGAATGCAGAGCGCGGGGTTCACATTGACTGGGCCTCATTTCTTTTTGAGAGACTGCAGATTGCGGAGCTCAAAGATAAGAGGCGATCACCGTCCCTGACAAAGCTTGTCCCATATTTGGGGGGTATTTTCAGTAATGTGTTGCAGGTACCTGTGGGACCGATGGTAACGTTGTCAAAGGAGGCTAAGAAGCGGAAGCTGGAGTATGGATCTCCATCGGGATCAAAGCAAAAGCCAGCAAATCACATAACTTGGGTGACTCCGGAGTGCAGTGATGCGATAGCCCAAGGGAGAGCAAGTAAGTCTACACTGTTTTGTTCTTTGCCAAGTGTGCCTCATGTAGGGTCAAAGGCCAAGACTTTCACCTTCATTCCAAAAAAGTTGGGGGAACAGTCGAGAGAACAGAAGCCATTTCAGTCTGTGTCCAAACCTCTGATGTCACAGAGTTGGGCTAATGTCAATCTGCCTAGGGTATTTACTGCAAATGAGGCTATTAATAGCCTGGCGGAGTTAGGCAGATTTATTAATAATCAAGAGGCAATGCTTGTGTCTTTGGAGGGTCAGAAAGTGAATTCAGAGTAGTTGGGAGTATTAGAAAGGCAGATCCAGTTTCTTAAGGATCAGTTGGATGTAGCAGGAAAAGAAAAGGCCCAACTTGAGCAAGAATTGTCAAAATTAAATGAGCAGATGCAAGGGAAGATGGAGGAAGTGTTGCAAGCAGCTATGGAGTTTGGTAGTTGGGCAGATGGCTTGAAAATGTCCATTGATGTGCAGTTCAAGTCCTTTGAAGACAGGATTATGGAGCTTATGTCGGATAATAATTTTCTAATAAACAGACTGACTCCGTTGATCAGTATGGAGAAAGCAGTCTTGGAGGGGCAATCCATTACAGGTGTGCTGGTGGCTGAGGCGGATTTGGAAGAGTTGAAGAAAGAGGTGCAGGAATATACTCAAAAATTATGGAGTCATGCCAGCCGCATGTTTGAAGAACATTTGGGGGAGCCCATTGATAAAATCAGAATGTGGTTCGAAGCTGCCAGGGATAAGCGTGTTCGAAATGAAAATGAGGAGTTGAAGCGGACTGTGACAGATTTGCAGCAGCAGTTGGAAGCGAAAGGTCAATGTGGTGCAGTTGGAGCTAGAGGGGGAAGGATCAGGAGTTAGAGCAAAGGCAAACAAGTAGGATGAGCTTCAAGTGAATACTATTGTTCTTCTAGAGGCAGAGCCAGAAGCTGAGAAGACAAAGAAGTTGGATGTTGAAGTGACAGTTCAAGATGCAAGTACTGAGAAGGATAAAGCTCAAAATAATCTGGATCAAGGGATTGTGGATCCGAAGTCAGCCTATGGCTCAGGCCACCGAGCTGTGCCAAGTGTTTAAGGCTAAAATTAGATGCTCTTTTTGACTACTTTTTTGTCTTTAAGTTTGTCATAATCGGATGTAATAAAAAGTGTCTTTTGGAACTGGATGGAAGTTAGAAGTCGTGGGAGTTTTTTATCTATGGGGTAGTTCTTGGTGGTTAGAAAAAAAGATGAAGAAGAAAGATGTTTTAATGGCAGATTCTCTGTGTAGTTTTTGGGCGGATTTCTGAATGCAAGATGTAGTGTGTTAATCTCTTTATCAATCTACTTGTCAATTCAGTTGTCAATCCATTTGTCACCACCCCAGTGCTGTCATTTAGTTTGTCAAATAGTCTGTCAGGAAGTCTCAAGTTCTTTTAAGTCTGTGGAAGATGTGATAGCAATAAACATGGATGTGATGTGGATGTATGAATGTAGATGTAGATGTGGATGTATGAATGTGGATGTTGATGTATGGATGTGGATGTGGATGTGGATGTGGATGTATAGATGTAGATATGGATGTGGATGTATGTATGTGGATGTGGATGTATGAATGAGGATGTGAAAATGGACGTGATGTGGATGTATGAATGTAGATGTAGATGTGGATGTATGAATGTGGATGTGGATGTATGGATGTGAATGTGGATGTGGATGTATAGATGTAGATACGGATGTGGATGTATGTATGTGGATGTGGATGTATGAATGAGGATGTGAAAATGGATGTATGCATGTAGATGTGGATGTATGGATGTGAATGTGAATGTGGATGTGGGTGTATACATGTAGATGTGGATGTGGATGTGGATGTATGGATGTGAATGTGAATGTGGATGTGGATGTATGGAATCATGTAGATACGGATGTGGATGTATGAATGAGGATGTGAAAATGGATGTATGTATGTAGATGTGGATGTATGGATGTGAATGTGGATGTGGATGTGGATGTATATATGTGGATATGGATATGTTTGTATGAATGCGGATATGGGATTGGATGTATGATGTGGATGTACAAACATGGATGTGTATGTAGAATAATGAATGTGAATGTGTATGTGAAATAATGTGTCGTCGATATGAGTGAATGGATGAGAATGAGTACACATATGAATGGAATGTGGAATAAGTAATGTGGACTGAGGAGGGATAATGTGGAAAGATGAGAGTTCGATATAGAAACTGTATTTTGATAATGTGGAAAGACGAGAGTTCGATATAGAAACTGTATTTTGTGACCTGTTTGTAAATGACTGTTTTATGTCAAGAATGCTGGGGAAGCATTTTGACCGTCTTGTGGATTAAGGTCATGGAGACCTAACTGATAAAGTTGCAACTGCTGACAGAGAGTCAATGGAGGACATCTCGTGTAGCAAGGTCGACCGAGGTCTTGACCAGCCTCGGTTCGATTTAAATGGTGAGCTTCCGCGGTACGGTGAATGAGGGACCAAGGAAGCGGCCTATGAGTGAAGCACCAGGTCACCTGTGAAGGATCCTAGAGGGTGCTGACCATACGATGCTCGGGCTCTGGGTCGCCAAAGATAACCCACACGTGTGTCGTGGAAGATATTGGAACAAGGAGTAAGAGTTGTTTTCTGAAACCGGGCATGGATCTGGTTGATTGACCTTGTTGGTCCTCAACGGCGAATGAGTCCATGGCTCTCTTATATGGATCTGTTGAGATTGATCTTGCTGATCGTCAATGAGGATTCCATCTTGATTTTTATATGTGAAAATATTGCCGGGTACTATGAGCTAGGAAGTATATTGAAAAGGCCCCTGAGTGAACAGGTGGTGAGCGTTCTGGTTGCCAATAATGCCATAAGTACACCGATGAATGAATAATTGGAAATATGGATTCAACCAAAGATTTCGAGGATTGTCATTAGTGACATAATGGTTTCATTAAAGGATTGTTTTAAAGTTAGTTGATGCTGAGAAAAAGGCAATTTCATATTGGGTGTGTAAGTGGTGTGACTAGTTTTATGTTTGCATGAACTTCCGGCTAGGGGGCCTGGGAACTCTTTTCCCTAGTACCCAGGACAAAACCTAACCAAATTCCTAATTGGATCCCATCACTACAATGGTTGGGCTGTTGGCTAACCCATGGGACTGGATGGGGTTAGGCTGGACTGATGGATCCGTAAATCAAGACTCAATTTCTGTTATTACGATAGATAAAGTAAATCCCAGATAGTAATTGTTCTATGGATAGGAATCAACGGCTGTGCCTCTTGATGGGGAAAAAAGCGTTGATTCCAATGATTCAATTGCAAGTTTCTTCCTTGATCCGACTGAGTATCTTTATAGGTGCAGTCGGATCATGATCAGTAATGGTCTTGACTACGTTAGAGTAAAAAGTTATCCTGGTGGAATTGCCCGTGCTTTCCGGGTAAGGGAAGTTTTTCCGGGTTTGGTTTTGGATAAACTGACGGATTAGTCTCTTGTCCGGATATCCGTGGACGAGGCCCGGAGTGTGGGACCTTGCCCCGTGCAAGAAGTGCTACTTCCATCGCTAGCACCCCGAATCCATTGCGTGGTAGGGACAGGGATCTTACATGTCGCAGGTCTCCAGAGCCGGTCCATTGCATTCAATTCACCAAAATTCAGCTCTGAAGTAGGCCCAATGGTGGACATCTTGAAAACATAGCACTTCTCACATGAGGAGCCTGAGGAGCCTTGGCTCGAGAATCTACTTCCGTGGAAGAAGTTGTAAGTGCACTTTAGCTTCAGCTTGAGAAGTGCATCCAAGCCAAAGCTCTCCTTTGAAGGTCCTTGCTGGGTTGCATTGACCTCCAAAACCTAAAAATTAAATTGTTCAAATTTCACACTTCACTTATCTAGATTTTAATAACTCTTTTACCAAAATGTAATCTCCCAACCAGATTAGCCTACCAGCTATCTTCCACCAATGGTCTCATCTCCTGTGCAATGTTGATGAACTCTTGTTCCCCAATGAAATTATTGGAACCATCTTCTTGCAGTAGTGCTACCATTACAATTTCTTTGCCCACACACATTTTTACCTTCCTTACCCCAACATTGCAACCTACCCCTCGCATCCTTGACACCATTTTCCTTATCCTGTTAGTTAGTGACTTTGATGTGCCTATCGTACATTATGTTGATGGAAATTGATGTGTATCATTAATTTACTCATGGTCTCATGGGAGGACATCATATAATATATTTAGAAATTGCATGTAGCAATGCAGCTTTCTAGTGCATTGTTGCACTCCTCTCCAATGTTTGGTGCCTTAAGCATGTCTCCAGTAAAATATGATGTATTTGACACCCCGTGGTTCTTTAAACACAGGTAAAGTTCATTCACACACTTCAAACTACCTAGGCAACGGATTCTCTCACATACTCTAGGGAAGGAAATGTTAGAGAGGTTTGCGACTTTGACCACTAGTGGGGATCATACTTTTGCTCCATGGATTCCATTCCTGAATGTGTTCCCATGGTTGGTGGGAACTCAAATGTAATATCACCATTATATTTCCTCGGAATCTCCATGGCCTTGATAACCTCTTTGACATTCAACAAAATCTTTATTAATGTGTTTCCCTTCTTCATGCTCCAAAGGTATTTCAAATTCTCTTACCATCTCTTGCAACAAATGGATGAGCTTGATGCATTGGTTTGTTGTTATTTTGAAAGGAGCTGCATAAATCTATCACATTAGTTTGAGTTGGAAGTCCTCTACGTGGGCTATCTAAGATGGCTATTGGCTATGGGTTTAAGTTCAATAAAGCATTAACTATTGGAGTAATTGGGTGAAATAGAGTCTTTAAGTATATAGAACTCCTACCCCTCATGCTTAGAGGTTGCCTCAAGACGGATATGCATCTCTCAAGACCCAATATTCACAATGTCTTGCAATCCATAGAATGAGTGGGGAGCTACTTGTCCTTGTAAAAATTTTACACTCTCGAGAACTCGTCCATTTTTGAAACTTAGATTCTTCTTAGAAGATGAGAATGCGAAAACAAGGGATGACGCTGTTCATCCAATTGCCCATGTTGGAGATGTGCCATTGTCTATGCAGGATGGCAAAGTGAAGTACCTTGCAGATGTACTTCATGTTCTGAACATAACAAAGAATCTGGATTCAGTTGGCCAGATGATTGAGCAGGGTTTGTAGGTTCGGTTGTCACCTACCCAATTGAGCTCTCCATGCACAAGATCTCTACTTCACTTTAGATGTTTAGGCAAATCAAAAACCCTTCCCATCCAACCACATCTACTAAAACATTTTCCACTAAAACTTTCTCTCGCTATCTTGTCTATTTCACCACCTTATTCTCCACCTAATGGTGTCCAAGAATCCAAAGGCATTGATAATCCACAAATTACTTATGTTCAGTCACCATCTCTACAGGTTGTGATGGATCCATAACTTGTGGATGAAAGGACCATAGAAGATTAGGATATACCATTGGTGGTTAGGCTTCAAACATTCACAAAGTTAACAATTATAGAAATTTAGTTGCCTTCTAAGTAAGAATTAGAGAAATGCACTTGCCTTCTAAGTAAGAATCAAAACTCCAAGGAAAACATCTCTCAAAAGGAATGATGATATTGTATCCTTGGAAGATTTAGCTAAGAAATTGAAAAAGATGTTTACAAAGTGGAAAGCGACCACCTACCTCATATAAGAGGAGGCTTCTAGCCACTTGACTCTACTATAGGTAATTATTGAGCATGATATGGAGCCTCAACCAACTTGGAGAATTCCCTCTTCAAAGGATCTAGAGTATTGGAAAATTTATTGCCAACCTCCAATGGTAAAGTGATCCCCTCTATTGAGATGTGAAGCTCAACATGAGTGGACACTCATAGCATGCCTGGGTGACCATTCCACCTTTATACAATTGGCATGGTTAGTAGCTCACATGATGGATCTTCACCAGTGATTCTATAGCTGAACTACATCTACCTAGTCTAATTGCATTACATCATACTTATCTTGCTAGCTCACCTACTTGGCATGTTCACATTATAGATAGTACTCTAGTACTCATGTTGGTTTTCACTTATCTTTTGGTAGACCTCCTTTTAGAGTAGTAAGAAGAAGAAGACTTTGGTATTCCATCTTTGTGTGTGTCTTATCCATTATTGTGTAAGTGCATGTGTGTGCTTGCAAGAGATCAAGCTCTCTCTCCTCCTCTAATATTTTCATGGTATCATATCTTGGTTTAGGCTAAGGAACTGAGTGGCAAGAAAAGGAAGATACAAAGGTAAAGGAAGCAGTATAAAGCTCCTTCTTGTTTTGGTACAATCTACGCTAGGTAGCTCTCTCGGAGCTACATGTCTCCGATTGAGGAGCTATCTTTGCAGGTACGAAGGTAATTGTATTGTGCAAAGTACATTATACTAAAGTTTTGCAGCCAAGTTTGTGTTTTGGGCACATTTTGGCCTCCATTTGGCCAATATAAGGTGTTTTCAAGTACTTTAGGGAAGTTCTAGTTTAGAGCTATCTTTGTTTGAACTCTGGTTATTGCTGTGCAGTAGTGTATTTTGGGTGTGTAGAAAATGATTACACATGTATTATTGATTGAGGGTAAATCCTCTACATTTTGGAGATATTGGAGCTTCTCTCTCTCTTAAACTTTCCTTAGAGCTCTCCTCTCAACATACTAACCAATTGATTGGTTGGGGGCATCTCCTAAGAATAGAGAAGCAAGTAAAACAAGAGGTAAGATGTGACTTTATGGTTTTTTCTTAATATTCCAAATGTTTTTCACTTCTCAACTCCTCTCAAGCTTGAGAAGAATTCAAATGAATGGTTTTTCAATACAAATGAATCTCTCTAATGAAATCTAATGATTAATCATAAAAAGTTTACATTTATGCTTAATTTAAGATGTTTTTAAAGTATGTCTCTCTCTCCCCCAAAACAATGGTCATTCCTATGACCAATTCTCTATTCAAATAATGCTTCTCATGGAGCAATTCTTAATTCTAAAGTCAAACTCTATGCTAGCTAAGTTAGAGGCTAAGAAAATGGCTTTTATGCCTTAATGTTACATAAATTATGGTAAACTTAGGAATTAATTCCATAAATCAGATTTAGGACCAAATGATAGTTATTCTATCATAATCTTAATATTAAGTCTTATTCTTTTTAGAATAATTGAAAATTATCAGTAATAGCAGCGGAGCTATGGTAAATTTTTTAGAAACTCACACATAAATCATTTTTATGCATAATGTGAAAAGAGGACTTCCTACCATATTCTAGGATTAGTCATGCTATGTTAAATTAATAATTCTCATCATATTCATGGAAAACTAATTTTTAATGTTTATGTATCAATAGTTAATTAGAGAAAAAGAGAAATAAGCTTAGGTATTTTGGTCCATATCAGATTGTGCAAGAATTGGGGTAAGGAACTTTTAGATTGATAGATGTGTTTGGAACTCCTATCCCTAAGCCGGTAAATGGATTCCGACTGAAGAAGTTTTATGGCAAGATTCCTAAAATTCCAAGATGGATGATTAATAAGGATGAGGACATTGCTGTGAGGCATGTGGAAGTTGAATTAGAAATCGGAGTAGAATTAGTAAGGAGGAAAGTAAGTTGGCAACTAGGTTTCAAGGGAAATTTGATGGCAGGCCGAAGCGGAATCGGAATTATTGAGGGAAAGAGAAAAAATTGGAATATTAAAATAATTGATATTTTATTTAAAATAAAAGAGGAGTTGTAGTTAAATTTTTTTAATGCATGAATAAATTTAAATGATAACAAAGGAATTCCCATCATATTTGGAATTTAATCATTTAAATGAGAAAAGTGGAATTCTTAGTATAATGGAATTAATGGATATTTATATTTAATTTTAAGAGAAATTTTAGTTAAATTTATTTTTATGCATAAGAAAAATTTAAATGATAAAAGAGAAATTCCCATCATATTTGGAATTCAATCATTTAAATGGTGAAAGTGGAATTCTTGGTATATTTAGAATATTGAATATTTTAATTTAATTTAAAAAGAAAATTTAGATAGATTTATTTTATGATAAAAGAGGAATTTTCCATGACATTTGGATTGCACTCATTAAATGAGAAAAAGAGGAATTTTAAGCTTATTTAAAAAAATGGATAGTTGTATTTAATTAAAAGAAGAATTTTTATGATATTTACTAAAAGAAAGATTTGAATTAATTTTTGGTGTCAACAGATGAAGTTTCACCAGAATTCTACCTAGGGAATTAAGGTCGAGAAATTAAGTGGTAGAAAGAATATCTTTAGATATTTTATTTGGTTAAATCACTAAATTGGTATTTACCCAAAAATAGATGTTTATCTGAAGAAAATCCTTGTTAGAACACCGAACCAAATGATTCTGGTTAGACTACTAGAGGGACAGACAGTAAACCTACTTGTCCATCTCTCGATCTGAATCAAGCAAAAACTTCATGACCAATTCTAGCTCATTGTAAAGAGGAACAAAAAAGAAGTATACAAGAACAAGAAATAATGACACAACAGGTACCAAGTACATAAGTAACAAATGGTAATTCATACCCTTAAACAAGTTGGCCATTTTTTAATTCGACCGTTTCAAAACAACTATTATTTTTGAAAAAAATATTAATTTAGAAAAATATTAAATCCAAAAAAACAAGTCGTGAGATATACATATATATTATATATATTTTGTTTTTCTAAAATTATCTCCCCTCATCTCTCTCCATCCCTCCTCTCTCTCTCCCCTCTTATCTCTCCAACCCTTCTCTTTCTCTCCTCTCTCCCTCCCTCCTCTCTTCCTCTCTCTCCCCTCCTCTCTCTCTCTCTCTCTCTCTCTCTCCTCTCTCCCCTCTTCTCTCAAGCTGCATCCTCTAGCATGCCACTTGGAACTTGTAATCATTGTGGCATAGATCATCATTGAATCAAAGATTGCCCAAATGTTAGTTATACTTACAAATCATAAAAATGGTCCTACCATCCAACCTCTGAACATGATTGGAGTGGGTGGTCAAACTCAATGCTCAAGGAACTCAAGTAACATTGCCTATGGGAAATTGTTATGGCTCACCCAACCCCCATTCAAAACACATCCAACAAGAAGATTACCTGAAAAATTGTAACTGTCTCAAGGATCTTTCCATTAGCCACATTGAGGTCTCCAATCTCCACAACTCCTCGAGAAGAAATTCCACCACGCCTCTCGCTGCGAGTGTTGCCAATTTCACTACATGTACTCGTCCCTTCTTTCACCTCACTTAACTCACACACACTCACTAGAATGGATTAGGGAGAGATTAACAAGAGAAACAGTCTACTGTAGAGTCTTGTATATTGTGAGAGATTTTAACTTATATACATGGCCATAGGTGTTCACACTGACTTAAACTTTGGCCGAACAGACACTTTAGGGTCATAAGAGGCCTAATGGTATTACAATGACAACTCTCATAATATATCCATGAATAACATCACTTAGTACTTCATCCTAACTTGCTGCCACATTCTCTTGAAGTGGAAATCGCCATAATTATTCCGTCGGACCATTACAACCGCCCGTCCAAGTAGCTCTTGTTAACCCTAGAAATGGGTTGACATTCTCCCCTTCTTGATACCAATCCTATGCTCATGATCATGTTGAAGATCTTTGTGTGGGGAGAATTGACAAGTTGTGTTGATGGCTTTTGATGTTGAGTGATGTTCAATGGTCTTGTTCCTCCAAAAGGAATGACAAAGGCTAGTTAGTAAATGAAAGGTTCGAGATTAGCAGGAATTCCTAATGGGGTGGTGATTTTTGTGAGTGATTGCTTTTTTATATTGTTGTGAGCATTTTTTGTGGGTATATTTTTTTATCATTTTGGTTTTGGCAATCATAAGAAGAGTAACATGTTATTAGTGTTAGTTGGGAAACTAAGAGATATTAATAATGGGGGAGAAGAGAAGGAAGGATCCGGAGGAACTCAAACAAAATCATCAGAATGAGATTGTGATTCTTAGTTGCTCATTTGATTCATAGAAGCAACAATCATCACTTGAAGAATTTATCCTTTGATGATGTCCCTTTTTGTGGTAGGCTTCTTATCATGCAGGCTTCTTCTCTTGCGAGGACTGGTGGGCTGTTGATGTTGAGGCCTTTGAGCATGGAGCTTTCTCCTATGGTGAGGATGGTGGATGAAGAGATGAGATCTGGGGATTTTCCCTTGAGTTTCTTGTCATATTAAGAGTGGAATTCTTGAGGAACTTATTCAATAGTGGTTGTCGTTGGAGAGATTTTGACATTGGAAATAGAAGCTCTTTCTCTTGTTGGTGAAGATGGAGTTGGAGAAGTAGATGGTAGATCAGTGTTGGATGTTGATGTAGAAGTTATGTTTTCATGTAGAGGGGCTTCCAAGGAAGAGGCTTGTAATTTTTGGCGTTCAACATCAGAGAAATCCATTAGGGTTGGATCCTCTTCCTTGCAGTATGTTATTGTCAACTTTGTGTCATTGACCCATCATGATGAACCTATTGCTAGTAAAGTGCAGTGGTGAATAGTCTATTTATGCCCCAAGATCAAATCTTCTTCCAACACCTACTTAACCACAAAAACCTTGCATGTAAGGGGGTTAGATTCTATATACATTGTTTGTTTAAAGTACCCCAAACATGGCATGTTCATGTCTTTTGTGAATGGAATTTTCTCAGGTGAGTGTGGTTGATCTAACAAATCTCATAACTCAAGGGTCATGAGATTGTGTTCTCGTGTGTGATAAAGATGTGCTTGGAATGTGTTGATTTTATTGTAAAGTTCAATACAGCCATAATTCTTGGGATATTTTGAGTAAGATATGTTGGGAGTTCCAACTCCTCCAAGGTCTTTTCCTTTTTTAAGAGCAATTTCACAATGCATGTAAGAGTGTTCAAGGTGACTGTTTGTATGGATTCATCATTTGAATACCACGAGTAAGGGGTCAAGATTTTTTTGAAAATTTAAATTAAGGTTCCTATGGACCGATAAGATTCATCCAAATGTAGGGAGTAGATAAATAGAAGAATAAAAGAAAAATCCCCCAAAAATGAGTAAATACTCACATAAGATGAAGAGTTGACTAAGGACAAGGTTAATAGTTAAAAAAGAGAGATATTTAGATGAAATGATGCATTTTTGACACCTCAGTATGGGGGAATTTCCCTCATGAAGGAGGCGCCTATTTCACATGTGTGGGAGAGTTTTAAACTGAAAGAAAGTAACAGGGGTGGGTTAGTCCCTCACCAAGGGAGTGGCTCATGAAGGAGTCACCACTTAGCATCTCACGAGAGAAGCTCACCATTGATTCTTGGAATAGATAACATTATCATGAATGAGCCATAATCCCATTTACATTGGTATTTATACTCCACCCAAGAGTTCACACCTACTTACTAGTTGTCCATGGCCTTGGGCCCATAATGCGCTTTCTTACAAACCATCCCTTCCCCAATGGTTTCGTCCTCGAAACCTCAAATGAATACCCCAAATTCGGAGAAGAATGTTCCACCTTGTTGTAATTTCTGCACTATTTGTGAGGTTTCTTCATCAAACAAGTACTCTTCTTGTATCTCCATGATCCAATCTTTATGCACCTCAGAAATAGCATACAATGAGCAGGCCCACATACGAGGCAAGGAATCGGCAACCACATTTTCTTTGCCCTTTGTGTATGTGATTTCAAAATCATAGTTTTGTAGTGTTGCTACCCACCTTCTTTGCTTAGGAGACAAATTGGGTTGTGTGAGGAAATACTTCAACACCCTATGATCACTTCTCACATAAAAATGACTCCCATATAAGTAATGGTGTCATTTCTTGATAGCATGGAGTATAGCAATCATCTCTTGCTCATACACATGGAGTTCTCTTTCTTTGTCATTCAGCTTTCTACTTTCATAAGCAATGACTCCATGGTCTTGGTAAAGTACCGCACCAATCCCTCTTCCACTTGCATCCGCCCTTATTGTGAAAGGTTTGGTGAAGTCTGGACATACCAAAATAGGTGCTGATGTGAGCATCTTCTTCATATCTTCAAAGCTTTTGTTGGCAATGGCATCCCAAAAGAAGGTTTCCTTCTTCAATTTGTCCGTCATTGGGGCTGCAATTTCTGCATAGTGGGCAATAAAGCGCCTATAGAATGAAGATAACCCCAAAAATCCCCTCAATTGAGTAGTGTTTGAAGGAACCGGCCAATTCCTAATACATTCCACTTTCTTTGGATCCACACAAATGCCATCCTTGCTCACAATGTGACCCAAATATTCCACCTCATGTGCCATGAAGGTACATTTTGTCTCCTTAACATACAACTTGTTTTGCCTCAAGACCTCCAAAACCTCTTTCACGTGCTTCAAATGCACTTCCTCATGTTTGCTATAGATAAGTATGTCGTCGAAAAAGACCAATACAAACTTGTAGAGGAAAGGTTGAAGCACTTTGTTCATCAATGCTTGAAAAGTTGCCGGTGCATTGCATAATCCAAACGGCATAACCATGAATTGGTAAAGACCCCCTTTCTGTACGAAATGCTGTTTTGAACTCATCACCACTTTTCATCCTTATTTGATGGTATCCGGAATGCAAATCAATCTTTGAAAAGCATGTGGCACCCTTCAACTCATCCAAAAGATCATCCACCCTTGGTATTGGAAAACGATTTTTGATGGTGATCTTATTCAAATCACGGTAATCAATGCACATGCGGAAAGTACTATCCTTTTTCTTCACAAGTAGCACCGGAGAAGCAAAAGGAGATTGACTTGGTTCAACCCATCCCATGTCAATGAGTTCTTTGACTTGCTTTGCCACCTCTTCCTTTTCAACCTTTGACAAACGATAGGGAGGCTTGTTGATTGGTTTGGCATTTGGTTCCAAATCAATAGCGTGATCAACACTCCTCTTTGGCGGCATTGATTTTGGCATGGTAAACACATCTTCATAATCCTTGAGTAGCTTAACCATGTCCACATTTTCGATGCAATCCTTTTTGCTATTATCTTCCTCTTTGCAAAGCTGTAGTACATAAACATAGCCCTCTTTCTTGAACTCTTTCTTCATTTGAGTAGCATTGATCATGAAGAGCTTGGACCCTTGCATTCCATTCAATGTAATAACCCCTCCATGATGCACAAAACTCATGAAACTTTTCTGTAAGTTCATGGTAAAAGAGTTCAAAGTGGACAGCCAATCACATCCAAGTACTATGTCAATTGGTCCCAACTCAATCACCAAAAGATCAACTTTGCAAGAGTAGCTCTTGGACAACTCCAATTCTGTACTTTGACACTTCATATTGCAACCCATTGAATCACCATTGGCAACTTGCACCATGTGCTTGTTTGGTAAAGAAGTTGGTTGCATTTTGAGAGTGTTCAAAGACCTTTTATTGACAAAACTATGCGTGCTTCCAGTATCAATGAGTGCATATGCTGTTCTCCCATTCACCTTGATCTTCAATCTCAATGTGTTGGCACCCTTACTTCCCGCATAAGCATCATGAGAGATTGTACACAAGGTAGTATGTGCACTATTGTTTTCATTCCACACGTATAGAGGCATCCCATCATCCATTTTGTCATGAGCAAACTTTAGTTTCCCACCCGGATCAAAAGGAAACTCGGGATTTTCTTCATCAAAACCATCATCATGAGAACCTCCACCCTCATGAGGATCTCCCCATCCTAAGGCATCATTGCATTCAAGGAATTCCTCCTCCTCATGATTAGCATTGTCCTCAGTGATAATGTAGCTTATGGAAATATCCTTGGATTTGCATACTTTGAAGTGATCCTTGTTCCATTTTTCTCCACATTTGAAACATAGACCTTTGAGCCTCATTTCATGCAAACGGTCCTCCTTGATAACCTTGCTTTTTGAACCCCCATTTGCTGGCTTGGACTCATTGTATGTAGCTTTGTTGGACATAAATGGTGGTTTAAATGGAAGTCTATTAGACCCTCTACCATACACGGTAGGAAATCTTGGAAGATTAGGTCTTGTGTTTGTATGAGAACCCATGTCAGTCCTTGTGATCACTTCCCCTTTGATATTCCCTTTGCTAGCCCACTTTGTCAAGTACTTCTCTTCATGAATTTCTGCAAGCATCATTGCCTTCTTCAAAGTGGCGGGTTCATGAGACTTGACATCACCACCAATAGGAGCTTTCAAGCCCCTTATATACTTGACAACAAGATAATGCTCATCAAAGTCGTCCAAGTATAATAGAAGCTTTAGAAACTTATGAGAATATTCCTTCACGGTAGTGATTTGCTCTAGCTTGTCCCATTCCACAATGTGATTGTCCCTTTGCATGCGAGAAGTAAACTCTTCTGCCATGTCATTCTTGAATTCTTCCCAAGTAGTGATGACATAACCATGAGATTGCTTCCTCCTCCACCAAGTGTGAGCAAAACCTTCAAGATGAAGTGAGGCGAAGTAGACTTTGGCAATCTCGCTCCTTGGGCTGATTTCGAAGTAGAGATCCATCTTGTTTGCCCACTCTTCAAAGTCTTCGATAGAATTTGATTCTCCTTTGAACTTATTAAATATGATTTTGTCCTTCACAGCATTGTCAAAATCACCATGCATTCTTGAACCCCTCTGCCGTGCTCTTGGATCATCAAATCCTCTTCCTTCACCCAAGTGTCTATGCATTTGCTCATCTTCCAATTGCCAATCACCTGCATCTTTAAATCTTTTCTGTTCATACCCTCTTCTTGCATCTTGCATAAAGGATGAAGTTCTTGGAATACTGGCATTGGATCTCTCATAAGAAGCATCACCCATAGGTCTCTTGCCCTTGTCCATGTAAGAAGAATGTGGCATCATTTGAGGTGGCATCATTTGTCTTACTTTGTTCTCTTCTGGCATAGAAGGCTTTCCATCATGTTTGGCATCATAATGTACACCATTCATTGCATTCATATCGGCTTCTTGGTTGAGCTTGAGAGGAGCCAATGCACTAATGGCTTTCTCCAAGTCTTTTAACCCTCTTTGCATCACGTCATCCAGGTAGTGGTGTCACTTGTCGAACCGTTCCATGAGGTGTTCACCAAATTGTTGTTGCCGATTTGTTTGGTTATTTTCAATCCTTTGAAACATACTCTCCATAGCCATTAACATCATGTCCACTGTTAGCGGAGTAGTTCCCAAAGATTGAGGCATTTCCACTGGCTGAGATTCATCTGGAGATAGTGCTTTTATGGTTAAACTTTCTTCATTCCTCGTTGATGAACTCATTGCCATCATTGCTTCCGGTTGTCTTTGATCATTTTCATTCCGGGCTCCCTTGTTTTGACCTCCTCTAGTCATTTCCATGCGCGTAATTGATCCCTCCTTGCAAAGACCACTTACTTGATTTTTTTTTTCTCTATTCAAACGGTATCCGATTTGGGTGATCTTTATATCGATGCGAAGCTCTTGACGAGACAAATAAGAATCCCCAAAAATAGATCTGAAAAAGTCAACAGCCTTTGACCAGTCAACTATACCGGCTGAAAGTCAACTCTTGATGTTAACCGCTCAATTCTTATCCGATTTGGGTGATCTTTATATCGATGCGAAGCTCTTGACGAGACGAGTAAGGATCCCCAAAAATAGATTTGAAAAAGTCAACAGTCTTTGACCAATCAACTGTTCTAGCTGAAAGTCAACTCTTAACTTTGACCGCTCAATACTACTGCGATTTGAGTGATCTTTAGCTTGTTTGAAAGAGGTTTTTGGGTAGATTGAAGAGCTTTCAGGACAGATTTGAAAAGCTTTTGAAAAACCCTAGAAATTCAAGGATTTGTCCTGGCTGCAAGTAGGTAAATTTTGTAAAAATTTTACCATGGTCTCTCCTCTTTTTGCACCAAATCTCAATCAAATCAAAATTAAAATCCTTATGCATTTGACCACTGTAAGCAAATCAATCCTCAATCATTTTTCCATCTGAGCATGTGACCTTATGGCATCAATTTTGTCCTTTTGCATAAGAAGTCGATGTAGAGGATTTGCTTGTTTGCTCAAGTCGAATGAAGTGGTCGATGAAGCGCGTCGATGCTTGCCGATCTCCCGGCCAAGCACTTCTCACCCCTTCACCAAGTTTACATCTAAGGTGAAGGTTGAGGCCATTTCTTTACCACCAAGTACCTAATCCTCTTCCTTACCGCGTTACCCGGCACTAACGGCAAGGAAGATTCAAGACATTCTCCCCTTGGCCTCTCCTCCAAATGCCAAGGTACCCTTACTTCATTCTAGATTCTAGGAATAAAGTGGGGTACAATCGTGAGTGGAATGTGGTTACAAGCTCAAATGAATGAGTAGAGTTGACTTACAATTGATTTATAGCATGACTCATGCTCATTCATATCATAATACATGGTTCATAGTGCTTCATCAAATCCACTCATGGCAATGTCAATACATTTTCACATACATCAACAACATCCAAGTGTCACGGAGCGGTGATCTCGGGTCGTGTTCTGGGCGCGAGTTCCTGCTCGGGACTAGAAAATCCAGTATAAAAGTGAAAACAGAGAGCACTTGCTGAATCTTGCACCTCAAGACCTATAGCTCCTCTTGAAGAGGACGACGAGCCGGTCGTTTTGAGTACTAGAACTCCAAAAACGGAGTTCGTATGAGAGAGTTGTGACCAAAAACGTGCAACCGGCAATGGAAAACGGTGTCACCAAAAAGTGGGCTTCCAACCCAAAACATTTTATTCAATCCCCCAAATGTGCCAAAAGCTATGCTCACTTATGCCAATATGCAAGGCATAGCATTGAATGGCTATGTGTAGCATTCAAGCATTCAAAATGCATAAAGAGCAGCATGAATGGCCATGATTAAAGTCCAATTTCTGAAAATTAGGGTTTTATGTGTAATAAAACCCTAATTCACTCCATAGCTTGAAAGAATGCTTCAAAATTGTAAGGAAGTGATGCAGCAACTCACCAATGTCACCCGGGAAGCCTTAATGCTTGAATTTGTTGAAGGAGATGAAGATTAGGGTCACTTTGGTGAAAAACGTGGGCAGCTTTGGTAGTGATTTTCAGCCACATTGGGAGCCCCATTGCTCATGGAAAATAGGTGAAATACTTCATAAAACATTGCTAGATACATGAGAGACTCAATGCCCTTTGCTCATGTTGAGATTCCATGGCTAGGGTTTGCAAGAAAGCTCCCAAACAAAAAAACGTTTTTGATTAACAATTGCTAATCAAGATTAGAAATTTTTCCCAATTTGGTCCACTCATTCAAAAAAAATAGGTCCATGTGCTCAGATTTGAACCACAAACTCTACCTTAGCCATATCCCCTTCCCCCATGAATCAAATGAAGCAGAAATTTCACGAAATGAGAAGAAGAAAAGAAAAATTAAAAATCATGGATCAAAAGCCAGGCTCTGATACCAATGAAAGAAAGTAACAGGGGTGGGTTAGTCCCTCACCAAGGGAGTGGCTCATGAAGGAGTCACCACTTAGCATCTTACGGGAGAAGCTCACCATTGATTCTTGGAATAGATAACATTATCATGAATGAGCCATAATCCCATTTATATTAGTATTTATACTCCACCCAAGAGTTCACACCTACTTACTAGTTGTCCATGGCCTTGGGCCCATAATGCGCTTTCTTACATAAACTCCCAAATAATGAGATATTTTGTTCTCTCCTCTCTCTTGTTTCAACTAAATCCAAAAAGTGGAAACTGACCCAAAATGGTAAAAAATTGACCAGACTGATTTGGAAAATTCTAGAATCAGTTGGCTTGGTTAGAAGCTCACTTTTTCCTATAAATAGAAGCCTTCCCCTTTGTTGAAGCCTTCCCCTTTGTTGAAGCTTAATAGTGTTTTTGCACTGTTACCCTACTTCTCCCAAGAGCCAAAAACTATGAATTTACTCATAATTCATTAGTTTTTGACCTTCCCTCTTCTAAAGATTGGTGGCTACTCTTGTATCAAACAAGAGTAGAACCCTCAAACCATCAAGCCAAAGGAAAGCTCTCAAATTCCTTCGTAAGCTGGAAATTCTCTCTTTTTTCTATTCATTTTATGTTTTTTTTCTATTTATTTTATGCTTTTTTATGATTTTTATCTTCTCTAAATTGAATATGATGTTATGCCTCATTGAAAAAAGGCATTCCCCTCTCTTTTTTAGTAAATCCAACCATTCTTTATCCTAGATGAATGATTAATGGATAAAATCAAGTTTTTCATAATGTTTCTCTTTGATAAGTAGAAAATGTTTACATTAGAATGATTTAAATACTCTTGGTGAACTTCTAATTAATTTTAGAGAGTTAAAAATTGAAAAATGGTCAGCCATACAAAGGAGGTTATGGTAAAATTTTTTAAAATTGTGAAAAATAAGTTTTACTTTTTCTTATTCAAAAAGAGTAATTCCCATCGTATATGTATTCTTAAAGTGTTATTTTTCATCCTAGATATAGAAAAATGTATACTAAAAATATTTATTAAAAAAATGTTTCTTTCTTTAGAATTGAATTCTATGCATAGAAGGGAGCATATTGAAATTTTTATTTTCATTATAAAAGTATTATTCTCATCATAAATGGATTTCTATGCATAAATATATGCATAAAAAATATTTGTTATTAAAAGAGTGATTTTTATCATAAATGATTTGTATGCATAAACATAGGCATAAAAAAATATTTTTTTATATTAAAAATGTGATTTTCATCATACATGATTTTTATGCATAAAAGATATTTTTTAATTAAAATAGTGATTTTCATCATAAATGATTTGTATGCATAAACGTATGCATAAAAGAATGATTTGTATGCATAAACGTATGCATAAAAGATTATTTTTTAAAATTAAAAGTGTGATTTTCATCATAAATGATTTTTATGCATAAAAGATATTTTTTATTAAAAGAGTGATTTTCATCATAAATGATTTGCAAAAAAGATTTTTTTTAAATTAAAAGTGTGATTTTCATCATAAATGATTTTTATGCATAAAAGATAAATTTTTTAAATAAAAGAGTGATTTTCATCATAAATGATTTGTATGCATAAACATATGCATAAAAGATTATTTTTTTATATTAAAAGTGTGATTTTCATCATAAATGATTTTTATGCATAAATATATGCATAAAAGAAAGTCAATATTAGATAAAATGAAAAAAATCCCTCAAAATGGGAATGTATTTAAAACATTTGTATTTGGCCATAACTTGAACATGCAAACTCCAAATTTGTCGGACAAAGTAGATCTAGATTTTACTTTTCAAGCTCTTTCCAATGATATGTCACATGAATATGTTTTGACAAACTTTTCGATGAGTTTACAATACCCCCACTTTTTCATGGGAATGGGATTTTTCCCACTTTATCTAATATTGACTTAAGATATTTTTTTTAAAAGAGTGATTTTCATCATAAATGATTTGTATGCATAAAAGAAAATCTTTTATATTAAAAGTGTGATTTTCATCATAAATGATTTTTATGCATAAATGGATGCATAAAAGAAATTCTTTTATATTAAAAGTGTGATTTTCATCATAAATGATTTTTATGCATAAATCGATGCATAAAAGAAATTCTTTTATATTAAAAGTGTGATTTTCATCATAAATGATTTTTATGCATAAAAGAAATTATTTTATATTAAAAGTATGATTTTCATCATAAATGATTTTTATGCATAAAAGAAATTATTTTATATTAAAAGTGTGATTTTCATCATGAATGATTTTTATGCATAAATGGATGCATAAAAGAAATTCTTTTATATTAAAGTGTGATTTTTATCGTAAATGACTTTTATGCATAAATGAATGCATAAAAGAAATTCTTTTATATTAAAAGTGTGATTTTCATCATAAATGATTTTTATGCATAATGGATGCATAAAAGAAATTCTTTCATATTAAAAGAGTGACTTTCATCATAAATGATTTTTATGATGATAAAAGTGTGACTTTCATCAGAATTGGATTTTATGTATATAGAATTTTTATATTTAAATAAGGGTTCTCTTAATCTTATGTTTAATTTTTGCAAAAATTGAAAAAATGAATAAGTAGATAATCTGTGAGAGGAAATGCTACCGTTTCATATTCACTAAGATGGTAATGAGAAAATTCAATTAAACTATCGAAGTCGGAGATCGAGATAAATGATTATTTTATTCCTCATAGGAAGTCATGCTTAGTTTAGAAATCTGTAAGACGAAAAAAATTTAGAAAAAAAGAAATTAAAATATTACCTTTTGAGAAAGATAGTTTAGGAAGAACCTTTCCAGACCCAAACTCTGATTCAGACCATTGACTAAGACCTAATTCCTTCGTCATCAGTTTCAATCAATGACGATGTGTCCAGTTCAGAAAAAATGCACTCAAAACACCCACCGAATCTAAGACTTAGTTAAGACTTTTGATTTTGATCTGAGGATCAAGTTAACAGAATTTGAGGAATTCTGTTTGGAATTCAGACCTGGATCTAGAAGTATTAGGATACGGATTTAAGATTTATCCATGGTATTAAAACAAAATCAAAACTGAAAACTTGCATAGAAACCATGTTTTCTTTAAGGACTATCTTACGCTAGAATGCTGGAGGGAGCATTTGGCATATGTGTTTATCTAAGGGAAGTTTGGTTGCAATAGCTGGTGGGGAGTGTTCAAGGGATAGCTCACACAGCAAAAACCTGCCAAGGTCTTGACCAGCCTGGGTATGGTGAAAAATGGTGTGCTTCTGGTACGATGGGCGAGGGCCGACGAAGCGGTCCCTGAGTGAAGTACCAGGACACCTAAGGAGGATCATGGAGGGTTCTGACCAGGCGATGCATGGGCTCGCGGTGCTTAGGACACCCATGCGTATGTCGTGGAAGATATAAATGTATGTCGTGGAAGATATAAATGTATGTTGACGGAATGATTATTGTAATCTGTTTACTGGATCTCGTTGCTAACCAGCTGGTCCCAACGGAGAGTCCAGAGTGGTACTGATTTTGTGAAACAAGGGATTGAATGAAAATTAAGAATTATGAAATCTGTGACCATATCTGTTTTGTCAATGGATTATTTTTATATTAAAGTTTTAAAGAGGAGTGTGTGCGTATCTGTTTTCTAAAGCTAAATTTAAGAAAGGCATTTCAATTATGGGTGGGTGAGTACTTGTTTGGTTCTACCGATTCCAGTGGTAGGGTGGTGGGTGGCTAACCCATGGGCTGGATGGGGTTAGGCTGGAATCAGCGGACTTTTAATAATCAAATAAAAAAATCTTAGGATTATGCTAGGACTCAAGTAGTTAGTTTATTCCCTGATAAATTTCTCAATTGAGTGGATCAACGACTATGCCTGATCTTGATTAGGAAAAAAGCATTGAAATGGCTCAGATGATCAAATTATATTGGTGATAGTCTCCTTCTATCTGGTTTATTCAGGTGAAGGATAGTTTAGATTTGACCTCGTTAGAAAAATTTGTTAAGAAAATTCAAAAAGGTGGAATCATCCCCGCTTTTCGAGCATGGAAAATTTTCCCGGTTTCGGTTTTTGGAGTAACCACTAGCCTAGTCTTGTGCCTGGACATTCGAGGGGGAGGCCCCGAGTGAAAAACCCTGCCTCGCGCATGTGAGGGATGCTTTCGCTGCTATCAGCTCTACCGGGAGTCCGCGCGTGGAGGGGGCAGAGGGATCTCACAGTTGGTATCACAACGCTGTTGTAAATTTAAGTAACATCAGCAGAAATTGCCTAAATTTTTAATAGAAATCTGGGAAAGAAATGTTTTTCACTTGTTAGTACTATGTGAATGAACTTCAAAATTTGAAAACTTATAAATTGAATTGGAAATTTTTAGATGGACACCCCGAACCTATTTGGAATTCCTGGACTCTCTCAGACTCAGGATATGATAGCTTTTGCATTTGATCATCTCATCAACTCTGCTATGACCCGAATGAGCAGAGTGAGACTCGCTCGCCATTTTGAGAGTCTCTACTTTCCTGATCCTCTTGAGCGACATCGGTATATGTGGTTTTGTGGAGGACGGTGTATTAATATCAGTACCAGTCAGCGTCAAAGGCTCAGGCAAAATATTTCCTTGGCCATGATTCTGATAAGACTAGGGCTTGTTCAGCATGTTCAACTCTTTGATCATTCACCCAGGAACTTCAAAACTTCATGCCAATTTTTTAGACTTCTTAGTCGCTTTATCCCAAGAAATAGAATTACAACACCTCTTTGTGTAATGAATCGTTTGTACCATGGTATGTCTTCTTCACAGTTTTGCTTCTGTATACGATTACGACTAAGGCAGTGATTCTGGAGCCGAGCTGCTCTATGTACATATTGCAACTTTTATATAAATATAGAAATATTTTCTGGAGAAAAATTCCCTTTTGTATAAGTGATTGTTTACGGACGATCTGATAAAGAAAAATCTGTTATCGGACATATGTCATAGATCTCCAATAAGATCATTGTCTTGTTTAAGAAATTGTTTTCCGAACCTCTTAAGTCCTAGGATCTCGTGGATGATATCAAAATAAAAATTTAATAATATGTAAATTTTTGGCATAATCATGAGTCGAGGAAACCATGGCCGTCAACTAGACCCTCTCTTTGAAGATGACGATCTTGACCCTGATATTCGCAAGGCTCTTCAATAGGACTCAGCCAGGACCCTTCAAAGGAGAAGGGGAGAACCTGGGCGAGGCTGTGGAGAAATGGGTGGAAGCCATGGAGGAAGAATATTTTGACATCACACACTACAATGAGCGAAGCAAAATGGCTCTTGTCCGATTGAAAATAGTGGAAACAGCCAGGGTAGCATGGAGGAACCACTGTGACACCAACCATCTGGATAGAAATACTCAATCCTGGAATGACCTAAAAACCTATTTAAGAAAGAGATTTTGTCCCCCTGGATGTTTGGAAATCAAAATGAACGAATTCTTAGAGCTAAAGTAGGGGAGCAAAACCATCGAGGAATATCACCAGGCCTTTGCTCTTCTACTCAAATATTCACCACCTCTAGATGAAGAACAACTCATGGCCAGGTTTATTCGGGGAATGAACGAACCCTTGGACACACTGGTCAAAAATGCCAAGGCAGTGTCCATGGCTAAAGTAGTAAGAATGGCAAGGGATTTTGCCAAAGCCTTTGTAGTAAAGGTCCCGCCAAAGCCTGCACCCTCTAACTTTAAAAGATTCCAAGCTCAGGGAAGTACTTCAAACTTTCCATCCTCGAAGTGGCAGCAAGTCCCAAATCAGAATCAGGATGCAGGAAGATTCGAAAGTGAAGGAAGACCCTTCCCCCAGAATACTTTCTCATGCAGATACACTCCGCAACAAAATGGAGTTGCTGAGCGAAAAAACAGGCACATTGCTGAGATTGCGCGAGCATTGATGGGAGAGAAGAATATGCCGCATAGCTATTGGGCTGAGCTATTTCTATAGCAGTTTACATCATGAACAGGACTCCAACTATAGCCATACATGATGTAACTCCAGAGGAGAGGTTTACTGGCAAAAAACCTAATTTGTCTCATCTGAAAGTCTTTGGATGCATTGCATATGTGCATGTGCCAGATGAGCTAAGAACTAAGCTAGATCCAAAAGCTAAAAAATGTGTGTTTATTGGGTTATCCCTTGAGAAAAAGGGATATAGGAGTTATAACCCTGATACACGTGAGTTGAGGGTAAGCAGGGATGATGAGATGAGCAGCTGAAATGCTACTGAAAAAAAAGCTATTGGGGTTGATGTGAGTGAAAATGTGGTTGCACAGAATGCAAGTCAGCAACAATCAAAGTCTTTGAGTGGACCAGCAGAGTCCTCATCTAGTGGTTCAGTTGATAGACCATGGAGTGGCAAGCTGCATCATAATACCAATCCTGCAAATGTGATTAGTACATCACATAAAGGCAAAGAGAAAGTGGTTGAGCCCCTTAGAATGCCTGATATTTCTGCAGGGCATTCTCATGTTGATGGAGAGTCTAGTGGCTCAGAGATGAGCCTTGATGAGGATCTTGGGATACTAGCTATGAGAACACCTGGTGTAAAGAAGGCTATGGAAGCCATGAATGTAAAGCTGCAAAGATCTGGGAGAGTGGAGAATCCTGTGCAGAGGTTTACCTATGATGGTTATGTGGCACATCACTATGAGATCTGGGAGAGTGGAGAATCCTGTGCAGAGGTTTACCTATGATGGTTATGTGGCACATCACTATGCATACATGGCAAAAGTTGTGCAGGTTGTAGAGCCTACATGCATTGATGAGGATGTTTTTAATGTGTGTTGGGAGGAGAAAGCTATGGATGAGGAGATGGATGCACTATATGGAAATGAGACTTGGGATTTAGTGCAATTGCCTGAAGGCAAGAAAGCCATAGGATGAAAGTAGGTGTACAAAGTAAAACATAATAGTGATGGAAGCATAAGCAGGTACAAGGCTAGATTGGTAGCCAAAGGATATGCACAGACATATGGCATTGATTATGAGAAAACTTTCAGCCGAGTTGCCAAGATGGCAACAGTGAGAGATGCATTCTTGCGTGAGGATTTGCAAGAAGAGGTGTATATGTTGCAACCACTTGGTTATGAGGATGTGAGTCACCCCGAGCATGTTTGTAGGTTGAAGAAAGCCTTGTATGGCTTAAAACAAGCACCAAGAGCATGGTCTGACAAGATTTTTGAATATCTTGTCACTATTGGCTTTCATGTAGCCAATGCAGATTTCTCGCTGTATGTGAGACACAGTGATAGTAGAGGGGTTGTGCTTGTTGTCATCTATGTAGAGGACCTAATCATTACAGGGGACCATGATGCAGAGATCTTTGATGTAAAGATCTTGCTTAGACAAAAGTTTGAGATGAAGGATCTGGGCGAGCTCAGATATTTCTTAGGCATTGAGGTGATTAGGTCACCACATGGTATTGGATTACTGTAGAGACAGTATGGATTGGACATGTTGTCCAAGTATGGTATGACAGGCTGTAAGCCTATCTTAGTGCCATTGGATCAGAATGGCAAGTTGAGTGCAAATTCAGGAGAGATTTTGGAGAATCCTACTATGTATAGGTGCATAGTAGGAAGCTTGATCTACATGACGATCACCAGGCTAGATTTGAGCTATGTTGTTGGGTTTGTGAGTCAGTTTATGCAGGTTCCTTGGAAGCCGCATTTGGATGCATTGAGACGCATACTGAGGTATGTGAGGTCTTCTTTGCATTGTGGACTATTTTATCAAACAAAACAGAGATATGTGTACATGGGTACACAGATGTTGATTGGGTTAGTAGTATCTCAGATAGAAGATCTACTAGTGGCTTCATGTTTTCTTTGGGGAGTGCTTTTGTGACTTGGAGCAGCAAGAAGCAGCCTATGGTTGCTCTATCCAGAGGCCGAGTACAGAGGTGCTACTATGGCAGCATGTGAGATTGGTTGAGAAAGCTACTTGAAGATTTGGGTCTGCTAGTGGATAGAAAAGTTCTCATTTTCTGTGACAACATTAGCAATATACAGTTGGCCAGGAACCCAATTTTTCATGCTCGCACGAAGCATATAGAGGTCCACTACCATTTTGTCAGAGAGAAAGTTTTGGCAGGAGACGTTGACCTTGTTTATGTCAGCACACACGATCAGGTTGTTGACATCTTCACCAAAGCATTAGGTATAGAGAAGCTCCGCAGATTCAAGGCTTCGCTTGGTGTACATGAGATGGTGTTGAGCTTGAGGGGGAGTGTTGAGATACCGAGCTCATCTAGTGAGGCGGTGGACACTGATGACCCACCTGGGGGATAGGCCCCACACTTACACCACTAGCATGGTTGGTGAGATCATGGGTGATATACAGCCAGTGGGATGACACGCTATGTGATAGCCATTCTTGAGACTGGCATAGTTATAGTGCCAGCTCATTTAGTTGGGTTCACACTATAGAGAACCCTAGTATGTATTTGGTTGCGTACCTTTTCATATTATGTGTACTCTTATCTTTGTATATGGTGTGTTGAGTGTTGTGTTAAGAAGAAGAAGATTTTCAAGCCTCTCACCTTGTGTGTTCTCTTTTAGGGTTTTGTGAGTGTGTGTGTGCTTGCAAGGGCTCAAGCTCTCTTCTCCCTTGCATCTTTTCAACAAAAGCATGCACATAGAATACTGGAAGTGTGGGCAATGCCGTATCTTACCTCCTTATCACACCCAAGTCTAAGCTCGAACTCCTCACGTGTAACTTGTGCACCTTCTCCTTGCGCCTCTTTTAGTCGCTCTTATATCCATGTCATTGACATGGTAGGGGTCACCCATTGCCTCTTCAAGGTTCTTCACATATTCTCTTGCCATTCTTTGTCATGCTCTTCGGTCCATTTTTGCATACATTCTAAATTGTATCTCACAAAAATACTTAAATTCTCTCATTCATCGTGAGTGATTAAGATGTATTGGGAGTCCCTTTCCACATAACACCTCTTCTCATAATTTAATTGATTATTCTGCCATCCAAACATTCGGAGCTTCCTCATCAACAAGCTGCAAAAGTACTCAAACAGATATTACATGGACTCATGATGCAACCATCTCTTTGCCAAAGATCCTTCAGGCTTTTCCCTCTGATGCACAAAACCCTTCAAGACTTCCATGAATCTTTCTACCCAAAACATTCATCGTGTGCTTACAAATTCAGCAAGCTCCACCTCCTGAACGAGGTGGATATGCACATGGACTTGGATGTCAAAAAAGGACATAGGCAATTCTTTTTCCATCAAGTATAGGAGCTCTATGCACTCTAACTTTTTTTTTGTGAATCTCCCGAGTGTCTATTTCCTTTGACGTGATCCAACTGGAAAATGATAAAACACCAATCGGTAACTAACTTCAATTGCAAAGAAGAATCCTAGCACAAATGGTGGGAATTACTCTTTTAGAATAACATAAAAATAAACTTTCTTTTCCACAAAATTCAGGAAAATTTTGCCATAACCTCCTTTGTATGGCTGACCATTTCTCAATTTTTAATATTCTATTTTCTATTTAAATTAACCCAATAAGATATAAAGGACTTTAATCTACACAATTTTTAATTTCAAGAGTAAACAATAAGAAAAGTTTAATCAATTTGTTTGTTAATCATTCTAGAATAAAGAAAGGCTGAATTGTAAGGAAGAGAAGGGGATGGCCTTTTCAACAAGGCATAGCATCAGAATTTAATCAATTTGTTTGTAATCATTCTAGAATTGTAAGGCTGAATTGTAAGGAAGAGAAGGGGATGGCCTTTTCAACAAGGCATAGCATCAGAATTTAATTTAATCAACTATAAAAACAAGAAGATTAAGAAAACCATAGATTTAAAATTTAAAAGTAAGAAGAATTTAGCTTACATAGAGTTTGTAAGCTTTCCTTTGGCTTGAGGGATTGAGGGTTCTACTCTTGTTTGGATCAAGAGTTGCCACCAATTACTTTGGAGAGGATTAAGCCAAAAACAATTGAATTATCAAAAAGAAAATTCAATGTAATTGGCTCTGGGTAGGAGTAGAGTAACAATGCATACTAGAGAAATAGAGATGAGAAGAGAGACAATCATCATCTCATTGCATTGAATTAAAAAGAGCATTGCTCATACAATAGTGTAGATGGGGAGAGAGAAGAGCTTGCACCTCTATGAAAAAGAGGGAGAGCTAGTCTCAAGAGAGCTGAAACATGAGTGTAACCCAATGTGTCCCTAAGCTCTCAAATGAGCCACTTTTTATACTAAAACTCCTAAAACTCCCAAAACTTCCCATGTGGGATTATTCTTAACCCCACTCCCACACTCATCTACAACTTGGAACTCTTTACAAGAGCCCTAAATAAGAATGTCAAGTCTCTTGTTTTCTTGCTTGCATCTTTGTATTGCATCCTTGCATTGATCACCACTCGTCACGAAACACTCCCCCCTTCCTATTTTGCGCACGTCCTCGAGTGCGGTAGAAGCAAAAGCTACAAAAAACAATTGATACAAGTAAAGCCTTTTATTGGAAAAAAAAACAGCAATGACAATCTCACACATGAGCATACAAGTGAAAGGCTGACTAGAGTTTTAAAGAGTGCTAAAAGAGGTGAGTAAAGACTAGTCAAAGTGAGACTAGGTGGTAGATAGTGCTATGCAAAGGCAAGTGTGCTTGTACACCGCAGGTTATGACTGCAGTCTCAATGTTCTACAATTGTTTAAGTTATTCCTACATGGCAACCCGACTCCTAAATATGAGCAATGGTGATTGGACTCTTTTTTTTTGGGTGTGTGTGTGTAAAAGTTGAATAACGAGGAAGGTTCCATCCCAATGAGACCCAAGCAATGGCCAAGAGACCTCTGCCAAGAGAATCTAAAGGCTGCTAAGTATCTCAAGGGTGAAAGACCCTTTTCTTTCTTTTTGATATAAGGAGTACCCCATGAAGATGAGGGCATCGGCGGTCTCGAGGGCCCATAATATACCCCAAAGTCCTACCAGCATCCATCAAGGCGATAGAGTCCTTGAAGGTCTTTCTTAACCTTTTGGATGTCAGTGTTCACCCCAAGGAAACCAAAGCATTGGCCCCAAGGTGCTAAGACAACCCCAGGTCCTACCAAGCATTCCACATGGCTGTAGACACGTCATGTCTCGATTCACTTGTATATATTTTTTAGGGCATGATTTTCATAAATTTTTTATTAATCCTAGCACCTAGCCCATACCTAAGAGGTAGCTACCACTAGGGATAACTAATATACTTCGAGAGCATAAGAACTTGGCATACTCTGCTGGTATATATCCTACACCGTCTTCAAATAGAAATACCTTCTACTAAGTCCTCTAAGAATCTAGAAATCACTCACCACATTTTAACAACTAATTTAAAACTTAAACCAGCCAACTGTGTGTGAACATGCAAACAATATATCCAAAAGTTAAAAGCACATAAAGAACAAAAGATTATGATTTGAATACACTTGTTGTAGTGCTCGTTGATGTTGTACGTTTGCATTGATGCATTGCTGATGTTGTGTAGATTGCTTCTCTTTGCTCTTTGTAGGCATTGCATGTCTCTCCCCTTCCTAATTTGTGTGCACGATAGGTGGACTATTGGGGCGTGTTTGTATGCTCTTGTTTAGCTGAGATCTCTGCAAAATGTTTATTAACAAACAAGAAAAGAAAAAAAAGGAATAAAATTTGTTATTGGTGCCAATCACCGAATATAGCCGAGGGAAAAAACCCAATGGGAGAAAAGTGCCCTGGCTTGTTGATCTTATTGTGGAGTCCGTGTCCACTTCTGTTGGAAAGATGGTATCAATCACTTCAGGATGCAGGGACAACCCTGTACAAAAACTGGCCTCTGGAGAAGGTGGTAGAGGAAGGAGTGCTTCCTCGCTAAAATATAGCATTGGTTCTATGGGAAGGTAAAGCAGACAATTTCGATTTTGGAACTGCTCAATATAGGTACTCATAGTGATCCAAAATTGACATGTTGAGGCTGGGGGAAGGAGGGCTTGCAAGATAGGTGGTTGCAAGTCATTTATGCATGTATCCCTCCATTGTTGTGCTTGAACCTCCTCAGGTAATCTACGTTGATTTGGTCCTCGGTCTGGTACTCTCACATTAAGAAGGTTATGGCGTTGGGGTGCAATTCCCACAATTTGTTTCATTAAGCCCGTGCCATATCGTCAAAAGTAAGAGCGGCATAGCCAACAAATGTGTGAAGCTTCTCCTAATACGAGTCGTGCACACTCTTGACAATGTGGAAATGGGTGATGCTGTTGATAGAATAAAGTGACAAAGTGATGCCCACAGCAATTTTCACCTAAGGGAGCATAAAAGTACCTAGAATGAGTTTGAAAAGGAGGAGCACTATAGCCCCCGCAATGTTCAGGTTGAGTACTATCAGGGTCAATGCATGGTGGACATGTATCTCGCCAAATATCCATCAGGAGGTATTTGGTCGTAGAACAATGAAATTTAGAAACTGCAAACTTTATACACTCATATCCATCATTACAATCCCAATCAAAAACATTGTAGATAAGATCATCTCAGAAAGAACACAATCCTCTAAAGACATAATAACCACATTAGTAAATGTGAGACTATTCAAACACTGATCTACCAAAGAGCTTCAATTGTAGTGTTAATGCCTTACCTTTGGTTTTGGGTATGTCCTTCTTAAGAGGTGGGAAGGTTAGCAATTGTCAAGGAATTTGAGCAAGATAAGAGGATTTAGGCATTGAAGTGCTAGAATCTATGCTCAAAGGAGACTCATGTAAAGTAGGTACACAAGTTGATAAGAGGATTTGAGCAAGATAAGAGGATTTAGGCATTGAAGTGCTAGAATCTATGCTCAAAGGAGACTCATGTAAAGTTGGATTTGTCTTAGGTACACAAGTTGATGGTGGAATTGTGTAACAAGGAGAAATTGGGACAACTTGTGATTTAATACATATTTTGGGAAGGTCAACACAAGGAGATTTGTAAGTGCTATCACAACCACCTATCCTATCTTGAAGAGGTTGTGTTGATTTCCTTTGCACCCACTGATATGGAAAACCAAGGGTGGCTTTTCGAATCTTATTGATACACTCTTTTACCTCTAGTAAACCATGGCATTTGGGAAGCCAAAGTGATGTTGCACCCTCATAATAGCCTTGTGCTTTAAGAACATGCTTTGGGACCCAATGAGTAACAATCTAAGGTTTAGGCTTGGAAAAGATGTGCTTTTTAGGAGGCTTAGCAACTAGGCTAGATGGTACAAGTTTGTATGCATCTTTGGGTAGCCAAATTGATAATTCCTTCTTGCCTGGCCTTCTTTGAGCAGTGACTAGAGTAGTTGGAACATGCCAGCCATGGCCCTCACTTGAGGACTCATCGATTATCCACATCATTTGTGTTGGAGCTTCAAGAGCAGATTTTGAAAGTGGGTTGTGTAAGGTAGAAACACCACCCTTTTGACATGATAAAGCTCATGGAGTAGCAGATCCCAAGATGCAATCAGAATCAATTTGCAATTTGTATTGTCTATTCTTCCAATCTAATGAACAATTGGTAGCACTTAACCATGATCGATCGAGAATAGCCTCTACCACTGCCTTGGACTTACTTGCCACATAAAAGGGAACTGACATCTGGTGATCCTGAATGGACATCATAATGACACATTTTTCCTCTATAGGGTTATCTTCACCTGAGAAGCTTCGTAAGTCAATAGGAATGTGCACAAGTGTTGGTTGTCCCAAGGCTATCCATGTGTCAAACGAGAGAACATTATAATCTGCACCAGAGTCAATTAAGGCAGAGACAAAGTAGGTAGTCTCATGAAGATGAAGACACACTTGAATATTGAAAGGATTGACATTTGTTCATCAGTAGCCAATTGTAAGGCCAACATAGAAGCCTTGCGACGCTCCTTGGCTTTTGCAACTCTAGCTTTAGCCTCTTCTTGAGCCTGACGTTTAAGTAGGTCATGTGCTTCTTTCCGTGTGTGTGCAGCATGCATTTGTTGAAGCATGGCTTCAGTTAATGGTTCATTGTATTTCTTGAGATGACTTCCATTAATGAAGTTAGGTATTTTCTCACCTTCTAGTGTCTCTAAATGCACTACACCACTTGGAGTAAGCTCATTAATCACAAACGGTCCTAGGCCACGTTTCTTGAGCTTTCTCTTATGCTTCTTACAGCATTTACGTTTAGGTCGGCTTCGAGGGATCTCTACTTGAACCTCCCTTTCTCTCAAGAGCAGGCGTGCCTTTCCTAACTCTTCCTCAGGGATTATCACATTATTATCAAAATCAGAGTCCCATCCATCTTCTTTATCAGCATCATTAGTAGATTCGAGTGTTAAATCCTCCACTAAGACTTCCTCTACATGCAGTGCTGTTGTGGATGCATCCCCATAGTACAAAACATCTAGAAGGTCACGTGGTTGTACCATTCGTATAGGAATAATGTCATATCCCTCTGAGTCACAAAATTGAATTGGCTTAGGTAAAGCACATGTCGATAATGTTGCAAGGACATGACTCCATTCTAGTGGATCAAGTCTCACATTAAGTGGTAACCCCATGGTGTCGGCTTCAAATGGATTAAAAGATCTTGTGGGTGTCCCATTTGGGGCTAAGGGATGACTATTTGACAGCCCTAGATTGTCCATGGACAATGAGCTAGTTGTTCTGGAAAGGGTATCAGATTGGGATTCGGAAAAGGTTTTAGCAATATCTGCCAAATTTCCTACCGATTGGGTCCCACTTTCCTGCATAGGTACTCTAGAAGGTGCCCCAGGCCCTATGGCAATGTCTATATGACGTCCCGATCGCAAGTGCATAAGGTCAAATTTTAAGGTTTTTTTTAATATATATATATATATTTATGTATATATATATATATATATATTTTAAACCCTACCTAACCACTAAATGCAACTAACATGAATATGTGTGTAACTATCTTTTATTATTATTATTATTATTATTATTATATTTTTCATTAATTACACAAAAATACTAATTATGCACAAAATTACAAAAATTTAAAAAAATACAAGTTACACTAATTATGCAAAAAAAAATTACAAAAAATTAAAAAAATGCAGATTATGCAAAAAATATGGACTCAAAATAAAACACATAAATTTTTATTTTTATTTTTTAATTTTTTATTATTTTTATTATTCTTATTGTTTAATTGTTTAATTGTTTTTATTTTTATTATTTTTTTTTAAAATGCAAAAAACATGGAAATTAACAAAAAATTAAAAATTAAAAACAAAAAATTAAAAAAATTACTAACCTTCAGCCTTATCACCTTCGAGATTTCTGCAGTCGCCTCCTCAGATGTCAGCTCACCCACCGCCTTCAATGGCCAGCTCACCTCCACCTTCAACGGCCAGCTCACCTCCACCTTCTTGGCTTCACCATCGCCGCCTTCACCTCCTTCGTCTTCTCTTCCTTCACTGCCAGCAGCTCTAGCTCGGCTGCTTCACCGGCCACCCCCTCTACTGCGGCCCTTTTGCAGCAGCTGGCGTCCTCCGTCTTGTTCAAGCGTTGGGGGGGCTCCTCCTCTTCACGTGTTCGCTTTCCTCAGCCACCTCTTCACTGCCGGCCACTTCTGCTTCGCTCGCCTTCATAGCTGGTAGCCGCCTCGCCGCCCTTCACCAGTCGCTTACAGTCAGCTGCCTCACTTGCTCTTTCTTTCTCTTACAGCCAGTCGCCTCTGCTTCCACGCGGCCCTTCAGCGGCCACCTTACCTCTGACCCCGTCGGCCACTGCAGCCTTCGCTTTGCTGCCGACCTTCTTTTCCTCCTCGCCTGCATCTACCTCCGCCGGCCTGCCTTCGTCAACCTTCGCGTTCTGCTGCGCCTTCTCCGCCTACGGGTGAGCTGACGTGGCCTCACCACCTTCACCGGCCACGTTTGCAACTTCACTTTTGCTCTCTACTTTCGCCTTTGACACAGCCTGCCGGCCTCTCCTTCGCCAGCTCCTTCACCTCCTCAAGGAGGCGGTGCTAAAACCGGCCCTGCAGGCGCTCACCTTCTTGCCTTCTGGCCCCTCACAACTGCAGCCGCCTGGGCCTTCTTCGCTTCTTTTATTATTATTTTTCTCGCCTCCTTCACAGCTAGGCACCCACTCCACCGCAGCCTTCGCAGCTACCTATCACCGCCTTCGTCTCCTCTTCGCCTCCTTCACGCCTCCTCGTCTCCTGTGTCTACCTCCGTCTTGTTCAAGCGTCTTGTTCAAGTTGTTTTGTCCAACATGCGAGTGGAAACAGAAAACGTTTAGAGAGAGAGAGAGAGAGAGAGGCGATGTCCACCATCGGACGCACAGCCCTCGCCTTCACCTCCAGCCCCTTCTCCTCACCGCCTCTGCTTCCTTAAGCGGCCTTCACACTTTGAGAGCCTATGGAGCTTGCATAAGCTATGGAAGAGCTTAGCAACGCACCCTATAGATTCCGCAATGCTCCATGAGAGCTACAACCCGTCACAATGCATGGTTTCTTTGTGTGTTTTAAAAAAATATATATAACAAAAATAAAAAATAAAATTTACAACCTTATCCGGCCCCTCCTTTGTCTTTGTAATCTACCTTTTTTCTCTTCTAATCACTAGCTCCGAGATTCCACACTCGTGCTAACCCTAAACCTAAAAACAAAAAGAAATAGTGGTAGTAATGCAAGCTTGTCAACCGGTTTTGAGTCTTCTCCCTGGCAGCGACGCCAATGGAGAAGCGGAAGACTCTCTCACTTGCAGCATGAGTAGTATGATCCGTGTGTAGCTCAATCCAATGGGACTTGCATCCCTTTTGGAGCTAGGGTTTCAACCCGTACTGGTGCACGAAAGCTTATCCACGAATGGAGAAAATGCTATGAACACCACTACCTTGACATAGACTTTACACACACAAGCTCAATCTTGCCATAACTCATTCACTCATCATCCCACTCATTCATGCATCCAATACAAGAAGAAAGCTAAGCTAATGCATACACAAGCTCAAAGCATACTTCATTCTCAAGCTCTTACTTCCCTAGCATGCACACAAACCTTGAAGCTTAATGGAACTTGAAATAAACATGCATTCTCAATCACTACTCAAGCAATGCCTTGCCCATGGATAAGCTACAAGCTATGGATAAGCTTAAGCTTGAATCCACTACCACACAAAGCCTAATAGAGAATCCACAAGCATCCACAAAGAAGCATGCATACTAGAGAAATAGAGATGAGAAGAGAGACAATCATCATCTCATTGCATTGAATTAAAAAGAGCATTGCTCATACAATAGTGTAGATGGGGAGAGAGAAGAGCTTGCACCTCTATGAAAAAGAGGGAGAGCTAGTCTCAAGAGAGCTCAAACATGAGTGTAGCCCAATGTGTCCCTAAGCTCTCAAATGAGCCACTTTTTATACTAAAACTCCTAAAACTCCCAAAACTTCCCATGTGGGATTATTCTTAAGCCTACTCCCACACTCATCTACAACTTGGAACTCTTTACAAGAGCCCTAAATAAGAATGTCAAGTCTCTTGTTTTCCTGCTTGCGTCTTTGTGTTGCATCCTTACATTGATCACCACTTGTCATGCAACAGTCCATAAGAACCTTAATTAGAGCATAATTCAAATTTTTTTGAAAATCTGGACCCTTAGGCAAAGGTCCTTTTACCTATTTTTAATTAATTCCAATTGCACATTGGAAAGCTCTTTTTGAATTTCTGTTTCAAGGGAAACCATTTTAGACACTAGGAAGATTTTTATATCCAAAAATATCTCAATTTTGAACTACCTCCCTCTAGACATTTTCTCTCTCTAGGCCAAAACAAGATCTTTCTTTTATTTCAGAGAGGGGAATAGTTATAAGATCAGAAGGGGAGGTTCTTACACCTACACACCTCAAAAGCTGAAGGGAGGAATCTTACACTCACTAGCATGGATTAGAGAGAGATTAGTAAGAGGATTAGCAAGAGCAAGACTCTATTACACAATGGGAGAGTTTTTCGTATTATGAGAGATATTCACTTATATACATGGCTATAAGCATTTACACTCACCCAAATTGTGGCTGACCGAGCACTTTAGGCTCATGAGGCCTAATACTATAATAATGACTACTCTCATAATATATCCATGAAGTACATCACTTGAGACTCCATCTTAACTTACTACCACACACTCTTGAAGCAAAAATTACCATAAGTATTCCATCGGACCATTACGGGCGCTCGTCTGAGTTGTGAATTTGGACACCATTGCTTCATATCTTGAATGTATGACCTTTTTGTGTATCTACCTTGACTCCTTGATGTAAGATAATCGAGGTAGCTCTTGTTAACCCTAGAAATGGGTTAATAATAATGGGCAAGACCTTCCCACAGCTTAGCACCCAAGTGTAGAACCGTTGCAGAGAAGAAGCATAGCAAAAGCAAAGCAACAACGTTGCAGGTCAAATCTGTGTGTACGCAAAGAGAGCGACTCAGCTTTTAACATTCATGAGAGATGTGAGATCCCCCTATTCCCACCGAGCAACGGATTCAGGTACTAGCAGCGGAAGTAGCACTTCTTGCGCGGGATAGGGGTCCCACATTCGGGGCCTCGTCCACAGATATCCAGACAAGAGACTAATTTGTCGGTTTTTCCAAAACCGGACTCGGAAAAACTTCCCTTACCCGAAAAGCAGGGGCGATTCCACCAGGATAACTTTTTACTCTAACATAGTCAAGACCATTACTGATCAAGCTGATCCGATTGCACCTATAAAGATACTCGGTCAGATCAAGGAAGAAACTTGCACTTGGATCATTGGGATCAACGCTTTTTTCTCCATCAAGGAGGCACAGCCGTTGATTCCTATCCATAGAACAATTACTATCTGAGATTTACTTTATCTATCGTAATAATAGAAATTGAGTCTCGATTTACGAATCCATCAGTCCAGCCTAACCCCATCCAGTCCCATGGGTTAGCCAACCGCCCAACCACTGTAGTGATGGGATCCAATTTGGAATTTGGTTAGGTTTTGTCCCGGGTACCAAGGAAAAGAGTTCCAAGGCCCCCTAGCCGGAAGTTCATGCAAACATAAAATTAGCCACATTACTTACACACCCAATATGAAATTACCTTTTCACAGATTCAACCAGTTTTAAAACAATCCTTTAATGAAGCCTTAGTACCACTGATCACAATCTTCCAGATTATCCAGTTGATTCTTAATTTCCCATCATTCCTTCATCAGAGTATCTATGGCATCATTGGCAACTAGAACGCTCACCACCTGTCCACTCAGGGGCCTTTTCAATAGTTCCTAGCCCATAATACTCGGCAATATAATCACTTATAAAAATCAAGATGGGCTCTCGTTGAAGATCAGTAAGATCAACCAACAGATCCATATAAAGAGCCATGGACTCATCCATTGAAGACCAGCAAGGTCAATCAACCAGATCCATGCCCGGTTTCACAAAACAACTCTTACTCCTTGTTCCAATATCTTCCTCGACGCACGCGTGGGTATCCTAGGCGACCCAGAGCCCGAGCACTGTATGGTCAGCACCCTCTAGGATCCTTCGCAGGTGACCTAGTGCTTCACTCATAGGCCGCTTCCTTGGTCCCTCATCCACCGTACCGGAAGCTCACCATTTTAATCAAACTGAGGCTAGTCAAGACCTCGGTTGACCTTGCTACGCGAGACATCCTCCATTGACTCTCCATCAGCAGTTGCAACTTTATCAGTTAGGTCTCCACGACCTTAATCACAAGATGGTCAAAATGCTTTCCCAGCATTCTTGACATAAAACAGTCATTTACAAACAGTTTACAAATACAGTTTCTATATTAACTCTCATTTTTCCACATTATCCCTCATCAATCCACATTCCATTTATATGTGTACTCATCCCATCACATCATTTTCCATCTCATCACTCCCTTCCTTCACATCACATATCATATATTCACATCCATACATATATCCACATCCACATCCATACATATATCCACATCCACATTCACATCCATACATCCACATCTACATCCATGCATCTATTTTCACATCCACATCTACATGCACATTCATGCATCCTCATCCATACATCCACATCTACATGCACATTCACATCCATACATCCACATCTATATGCGTACATTCACATCGATACATGCACATCTATATGCATACATTCACATCTACATGCATACATCCACATCCCATCCATGCATCTACATCCACATCCTCATTTACATCCATACATCCACATTCACACTCACATCTACATGCATACATCCATACATACACATCCACATTTACATCCATGCATCCACATCCACATCCTCATTCACATCCATACATCCACATCCACATCCTCATTCACATTCATACATCCACATTCATGCATCCACATCTACATGCATACATCCATACATACCCATCCACATTCACATCCATATTCTCACCCTATCACAACCCATATACGTCTTATCCCATCACATACACTTCTTACCTCATCCCATACACATCCTATCACTTCTTAACTCATCTTATCACATCCTAACTCATCTCATATGTATCTTATCACATCTTATCACTTCCCACATCTTTTATGCATACCTCTATGCATGAAATTCAATTATGCTAAAAGTAACACTTTTATAATAAGATAATTATCTTTTATGCATACCTCTATGCATAAAATTCAATTATGCTAAAAGTAACTCTTTTATAATAAAATATTCATCTCTTATGCATACCTCTATGCATGAAATTCAATTATGCTAAAAGTAACACTTTTATAATAAAATATTCATCTCTTATGCATACCTCTATGCATGAAATTCAATTATGCTAAAAGTAACTCTTTTATAATAAAATATTCATCTCTTATGCATACCTCTATGCATGAATTTCAATTATGCTAAAAGTAACTCTTTTATAATAAAATATTCATCTCTTATGCATACCTCTATGCATGAATTTCAATTATGCTAAAAGTAACTCTTTTATAATAAAATATTCATCTCTTATGCATACCTCTATGCATGAAATTCAATTATGCTAAAAGTAACTCTTTTATAATAAAATAATCATCTTCTATGCATACCTCTATGCATGAAAATCAATTATGCATAATATAAAAATCAATTTCTCTAGGATTACAATGAATATCTTTCAATTAATCTAGGATGATAATTCCTAGAATATGGTAGGAAATCCTCTTTTCATGCTTTGAATGAAATTATTTTATGCGTAATTTTTATAAAAATTTTACCATAGCTCCGCTGCTATGACTGATAAATCTCAATTTTTCTAAGGGATAAAACTTATCATTAAGGAAATAATTAGAATGATCCCCAATTGGATCATTAATCCATAATGGATTAATCATCAATATTCATGAAATACATAAACTAAAAGCATAGGAAAAGCCATTAATTTGGTCTTAAGCATAGATTAATCTTGGATTAAGAAAAAACTTTATGAAAAGCTTCATTTGGATTGAGAATAGGTCATGAGTATGACCATTTCTTGAGTGTGAGAGAGATATTACATAAAAACCATTAGAATTAAGCATAAATGAAAATTTATGTAATTCTTTACTATCATTCATTAATTACTTCAATAGCATTAAAAAAAACCATTTCAATTAAGCTTCTCAAGCTTGAGAGGGGTTGAGAAGAGAGAAACATTGAGAAAATATAGAAAAGATCAAAATTCACCACACTTACCTTACAAATTGCTTGATTCTTTGTTCACGGTAGAGGCCCCCAACCAATCAATTGGTTTAGTATGTTGATGGAGCCACCAATGGAGATTGAAGAAAGAGGGAAGCTCCAATTTCTTACAAATTGGAGAGAATTTTAGAGAATAGTAAATATTAGCATTATTTGAGTATAGTTCTAGAATAGTAAAATTCTCCTCCTTTTTTTTTCAAAGGATTCATGTTCTATTTTTAGGAGAGGGAGGATCTAACCAAAGCTAATTGATTTCTAGAATTTTCCAATTTCAGTTTGGTTGAATTTGGACTAGATTTGGACCTAGTTTGGTTCCTTTTTGATTCCGTTTGGTTCCTTTTTGATTTGGTTTGGTTCAAGAGAGAGGACAGATAAAAATATCACATTATTTTTGAGTTTAAAACTCATTCAAGCATGTGAAATATGCACCTCCTTTAATGGACTCCCCTTCCTTACATATGTGTCAAAATGGAATCATTATACCCAAAGTATCTCATATTTTTAATATTGCTCATAGTTTTTTACTAATAAACTTTGTACATTTTCAACTCTTCATCTTATATAAGCATTTACTCATTTTTGGATACCCAAAATATCTCATATTTTTAATATTGCTCATAGTTTTTTACTAATAAACCTTGTACATTTTCAACTCTTCATCTTATGTGAGCATTTACTCATCTTTGGATACCCAAAATATCTCATATTTTTAATATTGCTCATAGTTTTTTACTAATAAACCTTGTACATTTTCAACTCTTCATCTTATGTGAGCATTTACTCATTTTTGGATACCCAAAATATCTCATATTTTTTATATTACTTATAGTTTCTTACTAATAAACCTTGTACATAGTCAACTCTTCATCTTATGTGAGCATTTACTCATTTTTTGGTATCTTCTTTTACAAAATTGGATTTATCTCCTCCCTACACATGGATTGATGCTATTGGCCCATAGGAACCTTAATTGGACCATAATCCAAAAATTTCTGAAAATCTAGACCCTTAGGCTAAGGTCATTCATATCCATTTTCAATTAATTCTAATTGCACATTGGAAAGTTCTTTTTGAATTTCTGTTTCAGGGGAACTTATTTTAATAAGATGAGTTATTTTTCTATCCAAAAATATTCATAATCTGAATATTCTCTCTCTAGAATATTTTCTCTCTCTATGTCAAAACAGGCAGAGACGAGATCTCTTATATTTCTGAAGAGGGAATTGATTACAGGAGAATATGCTAGACATTTGGAGAGGCTGGGGAGGAATCTTACATTCTCTCCCACTTGAAAAATGTGAGATATCCTCATCTCGCAAACTTGGGATAATTTCGCAAGATGCAGGAATATGAGACTTAGAGAAAGATTTAATTAAGATTAACCACCAAATAAAAAAGTCTCAAAGAGAGTAAGGGTCAAGACAAGAACAAGATTTAAACTTTATTCATTCTTGGAACATATACAGCAAAGATAGAAGAACTCTTTACACTTCCATAAGCCCGTCCATCATATGATCACAAAAGCAGCACTCACAAGCTGCGCACGTATAAGGTAACTCATCTATGGGAATAATTCTGTTGGTTATTGCCGCACCTATCTCAGTGGTATGAGGCGATCTAACAAAAGAACCTCTGAGAGGCAAGCCAAAAACGGGGTAAAGGCATATCTTCTGATGAGGAAGAAAACATGCCAGTAAGAAGACCTGCTCAGAAAACCCAAGATGTCTTGATCTCATGATGCAGTAGTATCGGGGACCCAAACCCAAGGCTTCAATAACCATGGCCAAGCGGACATTGTAACGAAAGTTTTGCTGACCCCAGGGTGTTACCCTAGTTATGTCTTAATAGGTCCGCTATTTGGTCTAAGCTACAGAAGTTTCCAAGTGAGGAAAAAGTGAGCGCTCATACTGTTCTATAAAATCCTTCTTCACACACTCGCTTGCGACTTGAAGGTGAGAAATCATCATGGATAAAACTAATTCCTGTTGCCAAGCTATGAAGGAGATTAAGAAGAAGGGAGATCGATGGAAGTAAGATTACTGTGAGTGACAAGTAAAAGTTACGACTTATATAAAGGAAGGAGCTAGCGGAACCTAGAAGCCAACGGTATCTTGCCACTGAAGTTTTACCGTCTTTCCATGATTTGGTTTTGGCACATATTTCTATAGGAGGCATTAAGAACTTTGAGATGAGGAGATAAAAGAAGCTCGTAAGCTAAGTCACTTACTTTCTTTGAATTCAGATAAGGCTCACAATATCTGGGGGATAACTTCTTATACTCCCTAAGAGATAAAGAACTTCTTTTGGGATGTACTCGAATGAAAACCAAAACCTTGGTATGCAAAACACCAATTTTCACTTCTGAACTCATTGTTCTAAATCCTTAAAACAGGCGTGACTCCTGAGAAGTATCCTAGGGAAAGGGTCTTCCTTTTTTAAACAGAATCTTTCTTTTATTTTAGAGAGGGAATAATTATAAGATCAAAAAGGGAGATTCTTACTCCTGTATACCTCGAACGCTGGGGCGGAATCTTACATTCTACCCCACTTAAGAGATGTCCTTATCTCTTAAGGTAGAGGACAACTCTTTTTCTTAAGATCCAATTTTATTCTGGGGTTCCTTATATTCTTGTCAACCCAACAGAATACTGGGATAAATATCCCTTATATAGAACTCATCATTAAATAACAATTCATTCAGATCATATCATTCATATCTTTAACATGATAATGGTCCATTAGACCGAAAAATTTCCTTCTGATGAACATTCCTCCACGGGAATTTTAGTCAAGTAAGTTCTCAATTTGTCATCCCTTAACTTGATCTACCGGTCAAGTGTTAACAGTAACAGTTTGACAGCACAACCCACTAATCTCATAGTGATTTGCTGAAATCATTATCATCATTCTAGTTATGAATATCATCACAGGGACTCGTCCCATTCATCCTCACTGTGGTTTCACTCAGGTTATTATATTTCAACTAAATTTCAGAAATTATTATTTTTCAATCAGAATCCAAATCAATTCATCAATTCTCAAACAGAATTAAAAATCGTATCAACCACATTCGAAATCATCATCTGGATAGCATTAACACTTATAATTTCAAGTCTTAGATTTACTCGTATATACTGTCAGTAAAGAGCTACAGTTATACTCTCGGTATATACGGGTAGTCACGGCTCTTTGAATTATAAGGTAAATACCATCATGTCTAGGCCTCAAGCAAGTCACGGATTCTATATAATTGCGGTACTTCCATTTGAAGACCCAATTGCCAAATTACGAATTTCAATTTTGAATATCAAATTGTATGAATTATATCACACAATTATAACCTTTTTGTGTTTCTTGATAAATTTATATTTGTCTTCTCAGTTGATCTTTATTAACCAAATGCTCTGATACCAACTGTGAGATCCCCCTGTTCCCACCGAGCAACGGATTCATGTACTAGCAGTGGAAGTAGCACTTCTCGCGCGGGACAGGGGTCCCACATTCGGGGCCTCATCCACGGATATCCGGACAAGAGACTAATCCGTCGGTTTTTCCAAAACCGAACTCAAAAAAACTTCCCTTACCCGGAAAGCACGGGCGATTCCACCAGGATAACTTTTTACTCTAACGTAGTCAAGACGATTACTGATCAAGCTGATCTGATTGCACCTATAAAGATACTCAGTCAGATCAAGGAAGAAACTTGCACTTGGATCATTGGGATCAACGCTTTTTTCCCTATCAAGGAGGCACAGCCATTGATTCCTATCCATAGAACAATTACTATCCGAGATTTACTTTATCTATCATAATAACAGAAATTGAGTCTTGATTTACAGATCCATCAGTCCAGCCTAACCCCATCTAGTCCCATGGGTTAGCCAACCGCCCAAGCACTGTAGTGATGGGATCCAATTTGGAATTTGGTTAGATTTTTTCCCGGGTACCAAGGAAAAGGTTCCAAGGCCCCCTAGCTGAAAGTTCATGCAAACATAAAATTAGCCACACCACCACTTACACACCCAATATGAAATTACCTTTTCACAGATTCAACCAGTTTTAAAACAATCCTTTAATGAAACCATAGTACCACTGATCACAATCTTCCAAATTATCCGGTTGATTCTTAATTTCCCATCATTCCTTCATCAGAGTATCTATGGCATCATTGGTAACTAGAACGCTCACCACCTGTCCACTCAGAGGCCTTTTCAATAGTTCCTAGCCCATATTACTCGGCAATATAATCACTTATAAAAATCAAGATGGACTCTCGTTGAAGATCAGCAAGATCAACCACAACAGATCCATATAAAGAGCCATGGACTCATCCATTGAAGACCAGCAAGGTCAATCAACCAAATCCATGCCCGGTTTCACAAAACAACTCTTACTCCTTGTTCCAATATCTTCCTCGACGCACGCGTGGGTATCCTAGGCGACCCAGAGCCCGAGCACCGTATGGTCAGCACCCTCTATGATCACAGGTGACCTAGCACTTCACTCATAGGCCACTTCCTTGGTCCCCCATCCACCGTACCGGAAGCTCACCATTTTAATCGAACCGAGGCTGGTCAAGACCTCGGTCGACCTTGCTACGCGAGACGTCCTCCATTGACTCTCTGTCACAGCAGTTGCGACTTTATCAGTTAGGTCTCCATGACCTTAATCACAAGACGGTCAAAATGCTTTCCCAGCATTCTTGACATAAAACAGTCATTTACAAACAGCATTTACAAACAGTTTACAAATACAGTTTCTATATTAACTCTCATTTTTCCACATTATCCCTCATCAATCCACGTTACTTATTCCACATTCCATTTATATGTGTACTCATCCCATCACATCATTTTCTATCTCATCACTTCAGATTCCTTCACATCACATATCATATATTCACATCCATACATATATCCACATCCACATCCACATTCACATCCATACATCCACATCTACATCCATGCATCTATTTTCACATCCACATCTACATGCACATTCATGCATCCTCATCCATACATCCACATCTACATGCACATTCACATCCATACATCCACATCTATATGCATACATTCACATCTACATGCATACATCCACATCCCATCCATGCATCTACATCCACATCCTCATTTACATCCATACATCCACATTCACACTCACATCTACATGCATACATCCATACATACACATCCACATTTACATCCATGCATCCACATCCACACCCTCATTCACATCCATTAATCCACATTTATGCATCCACATCTACATGCATACATCCATACATACCCATCCACATTCACATCCATATTCTCACCCTATCACAACCCATATACATCTTATCCCATCACATACACTTCTTATCCCATATACATCTTATCCCATCACATACACTTCTTACCTCATCCCATACACATCCTATCACTTCTTAACTCATCTTATCACATCCTAACTCATCTCATATGCATCTTATCACATCTTATCACTTCCCATATCTATTATGCATACCTCTATGCATACCTCTATGCATGAAATTCAATTATGCTAAAAGTAACACTTTTATAATAAAATAATTATCTTTTATGCATACCTCTATGCATGAAATTCAATTATGCAAAAAGTAACACTTTTATAATAAAATATTCATCTCTTATGCATACCGCTATACATGAAATTCAATTATGCTAAAAGTAACTCTTTTATAATAAAATATTCATCTCTTATGCATACCTCTATGCATGAAATTCAATTATGCTAAAAGTAACACTTTTATAATAAAATATTCATCTCTTATGCATACCTCTATGCATGAAATTCAATTATACTAAAAGTAACTCTTTTATAATAAAATATTCATCTCTTATGCATACCTCTATGCATGAAATTCAATTATGCTAAAAGTAACACTTTTATAATAAAATATTCATCTCTTATGTATACCTCTATGCATGAAATTCAATTATGCTAAAAGTAACTCTTTTATAATAAAATATTCATCTCTTATGCATACCTCTATGCATTATTTCAATTATGCTAAAAGTAACTCTTTTATAATAAAATATTCATCTCTTATGCATACCTCTATGCATGAAATTCAATTATGCTAAAAGTAAATCTTTTATAATAAAATGTTCATCTCTTATGCATACCTCTATGCATGCAATTCAATTATGCTAAAAGTAACTCTTTTATAATAAAATAATCATCTTCTATGCATACCTCTATGCATGAAAATCAATTATGCATAATATAAAAATCAATTTCTCTAGGATTACAATGAATATCTTTCAATTAATCTAGGATGATAATTCCTAGAATATGGTAGGAAATCCTCTTTTCATGCTTTGAATGAAAGTATTTTATGCGTAATTTTTATAAAAATTTTACCATAGCTCCGCTGCTATGACTGATAAATCTCAATTTTTCTAAGGGATAAAGCTTATCATTAAGAAAATAATTAGAATGATCCCCAATTGGATCATTAATCCATAATGGATTGAATCATCAATATTCATGAAATACATATACTAAAAGCATAGGGAAAGCCATTAATTTGGTCTTAAGCATAGATTAACCTTGGATTAAGAAAAAACTTTATGAAAAGCTTCATTTGGATTGAGAATAGGTCATGAGTATGACCATTTCATGAGTGTGAGAGAGATATTACATAAAAACCATTATAATTAAGCATAAATGGAAATTTATGTAATTTTTTACTATCATTCAATAATTACTTCAATAGCATTAAAAAAAACCATTTCAATTAAGCTTCTCAAGCTTGAGAGGGGTTGAGAAGAGAGAAACAGTGAGAAAATATAGAAAAGATCAAAATTCACCACACTTACGTTACAAATTGCTTGATTCTTTGTTCACGGTAGAGGCCCCCAACCAATCAATTGGTTTAGTATGTTGATGGAGCCACCAATGAAGATTGAAGAAAGAGGGAAGCTCTAATTTCTTACAAATTGGAGAGAATTTTAGAGAATAGTAAATATTAGCATTATTTCAGTATAGTTCTAGAATAGTAAAATGCTCCTCCTCCTTTTTCTTTTCAAAGGATTCATGTTCTATTTATAGGAGAGGGAGGCTCTAACCAAAGTTGACTGATTTCTAGAATTTTCCAATTTTAGTTTGGTTGAATTTGGACTAGATTTGGACCTAGTTTGGTTCCTTTTTTATTCGGTTTGGTTCCTTTTTGATTTGGTTTGGTTCAAGAGAGAGGAGAGATAAAAATATCACATTATTTTTTAGTTTAAAACTCATTCAAGCATGTGAAATATGCACCTCCTTTTAATGGACTCCCCTTCCTTACATATGTGTCAAAATGGAATTATTATACCCAAAATATCTCACATTTTTAATATTGCTCATAGTTTTTTACTAATAAACCTTATACATTTTCAACTCTTTATCTTATGTGAGCATTTACTCATTTTTGGATACCCAAAATATCTCATATTTTTAATATTGCTCATAGTTTTTTACTAATAAACCTTGTACATTTTCAACTCTTCATCTTATGTGAGCATTTACTCATTTTTGGATACCCAAAATATCTCATATTTTTGATATTACTCATAGTTTCTTACTAATAAACCTTGTACATAGTCAACTCTTCATCTTATGTGAGCATTTACTCATTTTTGGGTATCTTCTTTTACAAAATTGGATTTATCTCCTCCCTACACATGGATTGATGCTATTGGCCCATAGGAACCTTAATTGGACCATAATCCAAAAATTTCTGAAAATCTAGACCCTTAGGCTAAGGTCCTTCATATCCATTTTCAATTAATTCTAATTGCACATTGGAAAGTTCTTTTTGAATTTCTGTTTTAGGGGAACTTATTTTAATAAGATGAGTTATTTTTCTATCCAAAGATATTCATAATCTAAATATTCTCTCTCTAGAATATTTTCTCTCTCTATGTCAAAACAAGCAGAGACGAGATCTCTTATATTTCTGAAGATGAAATTGATTACAGGGGAATATGCTGGACATTTTGAGAGGCTGGGGAGGAATCTTACAAGAGAAAGCAGAAGAGTCCAATAAGCATGAAGGTCAAAACCACACAGCAAAGAAAAAAATTATACTTCAACAACTTCGACCACATCATTGAGCTTGAAGCTCTAGGTTACATTTGCATCTATCATTGAGTTTGAAGCTCTACAAAACATGCAGCCAAGTGAGAGTGAAAAGTTGAAGGTAAAAAATAAACGTGAAAGGCAGAAAAAGAAGAGATAAAAATATTTATGGCCCTTCATCAAAGGGCCGTATATCTTTAGTCCCTAGATTTCCAACTCCCCTTTTCACACTCTCATATCCCTAGCCCAATTAGTCTATTCACATTGGCCTTGTCTAGTCATAGCTTCTCCGGTCCATTACTTATGGCCATTTTCCGTCCTACATTTTATACACCCAAACTTTTTCTTGAGGTGTATTCCTATGTCTGTTTTGTGAACATTGTTCATGCATTGGCATTAACACTAAGATCTTTGTGGATTATATATATATATGGCATCAACGAGCATTGTGGGTGATGATATGCCTATGCCTCCATACCTTCCTAGGGATCATTTGGACACATTAGATGATCATGAGGATCTATTAGAGGATTGCGAGCATTTGATTGATCATGCATTGGAGGCCCATGAGTGTGTAATTAGTGATGCATCCATTATTGAACATGGATTTGATAATAATTCACATGTGGGTTCATGGGATACTTGTAAGCATATGTTGGAGCATAGGCCTTAGTTTTTGGTGTTATATGTGCTAGGATACTCTTCACGTGTGGAGACATTCATGATTCATCTCTACTACTCCTAGTTCTCATAGCTTTCCTATTGTGGTACTAAGGTGAGGCCTCATAGGAGAGGTGAGATTATGCACATGGATCTTGAGTGTTTTGTATTTGATTTAGGTATTTTCTTAGATCCAATGATTATGGATTGTCCTATCAAGGGATATGGGTCATATATCGGCACCATTTATGGAGCCAAATTGATGATTTAAGAGATTGTGATAATGACTTCAAAGATGGTGATGACTTTAGAGACTTTAAGAGTGACATGGTCAGGGAGACAATGGATGATGCTATGTATTTCTCGTGTGGATACATTATCAATATTTACTGATGATTATGCCTATGATAACTTTGTTGATTATTAACCCTTAGTTTTATCCTCAATACTTATTCGCCACCACGAATAGCTATGATGATCTAACCAACATACTGATGCTTTGTATCTGTGACCTATATGCTTCTTATGGCACAAAGCGCACCACTTGTGTAATCACTCATTCATTCATTCAGAGAAGTAGTAATAATAGATATGCAGGTCACTGATGGTTTATTACTTGTCTTTTATTTATCTATTTGTACTGTTATCTTTTGATGTTTTGTATGTCATAAGTTAACATGATTAATCATGTACATTGGCTTTTCGCCACCAATAGTTTGGTGATCCTGCTGTGTTGGATTTCCATTTGATTATCTTGGTTCTAATTATTTGTTAGCATGCTATTTTCCATGCATGGATCTATCACTAGTTGAGGGAATACCCCTCCTAGCAAAGTATGCGATCGTTTCAGGACATTTTTTAGACCGGCAATGTAATGTGGCATCTTTGGGTTCTGTCCCCGTTTATGGTTGTGGACACCTACTCACTACCATACATTGATCATTGTCTCGTTGAATTCATTGCCATCAAATTATCTAGTCATTGGGGTATTGTTGATCTCATTGAATTCAAAACCATTCATTTTTCCAATGGGTTGGGATATTATTGCCCTCAATTTTTACACCGCATTCCCCATGCCATGTGGTTTGTTGATTTTCATCAATTTTTTCCTTTGTTGAGTGGCATGCCTATGCTCTTTGATCCGAATACTAAACATAAACTAGATGATTTGGAAACTCTATGGGATGAGTAGGGGTATGATTCATAATTGCCGTGGACCACATGACCGACTGTGAGCAACGTTATGCTAGTTTTACCAAGAGAGACTTCGCCTCACCGTGTTGGGTGGCTACTGATGACAATCCTCTAGACAAGGATAGTCAATATAATTCGGATCCCAAAGTTGCATGGGAGGAGAATTGCACTTAAAAATAATCTAGAAGTGATCCTGAATGACCAGATGGACTTGTTCGTTCATGAAACTTATTAGTCTATGGTCTCCTCGTCACTCACGAGTCTTGGCAGCACCACTGCTCCTACTTTGGTTCCATTGGGTCTTGTACTACCGCTTTTCCACCTATCAGAATGGCTCGTCAATTCGAAAGATCCGAATACCCATGTCACCAATTTTGAGAACATCTGGCACACTAATGGTATGCCACCCACTGTTCCCACCATTACAAGAGGAATGCTTTCAACGGCACTTTTGATGGTGAAGCAACCAATTGGCATGCCCAATATGGTCCAATCATTTTCTTACCTTTGAGGCCCTTTAGGATACTTTTCCTCATTGTTTTTGGAAAGAAAAGACCTCTTCTCAAGTGTTGGATAAGCTTTGTCGGCCAAAATTGAAGCAGTTGCATGTGGAGGATTGGTTCGTTTCAGTACTCTTTGGAGTCAGGTGGATCCTGCAGATCAGCCTACTAAAGCTTTGATGGTGGGGAATGGCTTGTCCGTGGATTGCACAAGAATCTAAAGCCAGTTGTTACTTTTGATAGATCTTACAATTGGGGGCTTTGATACATTGGTGAAGCCGCCTATCAACGTGCTTAGCATAATTTGATAAGTTGCACTTCTAAGAAGGGAAATCTCAGATTCGTCAGATGATGACCAGGAAGCAGAAGACACTTCGGATGCAGACTCAGATTTGGAGTTGGATGTAGATTCTAAGCACTAGAACTGGAAGCAGCGGAGCGAGAAGCTGGATAAGGAAGTTGATGACGATTGTTGGTAGTATGACGAAAATCACCAGAGGAAGTGCGGGAGGGATTGGATTCAGATAAGGAAGTTGATGACAATTGTTGATGACGGTATTGGCTAAGTTCACTCGAGGAGGAAGTGCGGGAGGGACTAGATTCACATTTTATCCTGGAGTTTGGTGTGCCAAGTGCTCCAATGAAGGTCATAACAAAGAGGAGTGCAAGCTGACCGCATATTGTGTAATTTGTGCGACCAACACACATAGCATAGAATCATCTGATACAACATTCATGTTTACCATCCACCATGAGCCGTAGGTCTAGGACAACTGTGGGATCCCTATCCCTACCACGCAATGGATTCAGGGTGCTAGCAGCAAAAGTAACACTTCTTGCGTGGGGCAGGGTCCCACACTCGGGGCCTCGTCCACCACGGATATCCGGACAAGAGACTAATCTCTCAGTTTTTCCAAAACCGAACCCGGAAAACTTCTTTTACTCGGAAAGCACGGGCGATTCCACCAGGGTAACTTTTTACTCTAACCTAGTCAAGACCATTACTTATCAAACTGATCCGACTACACCTATAAAGATACTCGGTCAGATCAAGGAAGAAACTTGCACTTGGATCATTGGGATCAACGCTTTTTTTCCCATCAAGAGGCACAGTCGTTGATCCCTATCCATAGAACAATTACTATCTGGGATTTACTTTATCTATCGTAATAACAGAAATTGAGTCTTGATTTACGGATCCATCAGTCCAGCCTAACCCCATCCAGTCCCATGGGTTAGCCAACCGCCCAACCACTCTAGTGATGGGATCCAATTAGGAATTTGGTTAGGTTTTGTCCTGGGTACTAGGGAAAAGAGTTCCCAAGCCCCCTAGCTGGAAGTTCATACAAACATAAAACTAGACACAACACTTACACACCCAATATGAAATTGCCTTTTTCTCAGCATCAACTAACTTTAAAACAATCCTTTAATGAAACCATTATGTCACTGATGACAATCCTCGAATTCTTTGGTTGAATCCATATTTTCAATTATTCATTCATCGGTGTACTTATGGCATTATTGGCAACCAGAACGCTCACCACCTGTTCACTCAGGGGCCTTTTCAATAGTTCCTAGCTCATAGTACCCGGCAATATTTTCACATATAAAAATCAAGATGGAATCCTTGTTGAAGATCAGCAAGATCAATCAACAGATCCATATAAGAGAGCCATGGACTCATCCGTTTGAGGACCAGCAAGGTCAATCAACCAGATCCATGCCCGGTTTCAGAAAATAATTTTTACTCCTTGTTCCAATATCTTTCACGACGCACGTTGTCGTGCCATGGCACGTCTATGGTGTGAAACCATGCATATGAGACTATCAAATGCAAATCTAGATGCATGGGATTAAGTGCTATGACGAGTCATTATATGATGCCCATGTACATATGTTCATATTGTAAATGAGGTTCAATAAGACGAGCTGAGGCTGAGTCAGGTCTCGAAGCTTTTGAATATGAGTGTGGTGTGAAATATGGAGCCTTATGCTTATGGTAGATCTTGCAGTAGGGAACACCCCTCTCAACATGTATGGAAATGTGAGAGCATGTATGATATGAGGATTGGTTTTGAAGAATACTCTTTGGAGATATCATGGAATGAGCAAAACAAGAAGAACTTTAATAAGATACTGCACACATTCAAAGTTCTTGTGTATCCTCATAGGCAGAAAGATCCCTTAAATAATATCTTCATGCCCATGGATGGTGAACCTAGTGGCAGCTATGCTAGTGAGAGCTATTTCAAAATGACTCTTGTGAGTGTGGTGGTGATGGTTCTGCTGTTACTCAGACCTCATGGGTAAGTTGGAAACACTCAGTTATATACATGGTCTGCGTGGCTATGTAAATGATGGTATGAGTGGCTCGCCAAAGGGATATGTTAATGATGTTAATGGCTACCCATGTGCATAATGTGTAGTAGCTTCTCTATGGTATCGATGGGCCGAGTCAATGAATACCTCTTACGGGAGTGCAAGCATGAGGGCATGCCAATGCACAAGGGAATGCATTTACGAAGACATGGAGATATATTTGAGCGAACAATTGGGGGATTCTACAAATCACATGGTCGATGTGATGACACTATGAACCTTGGAGGCATCAAGAGCAATGGAGATTAATGGAGCATTAGAGTGTCGAAGTTTTTATCGGATGTGGGAGACACAATTGGATGATCAACCTTATATTGGAGAGCTTGCCTTGATGCCAATGCTGGGAGCATCACATACCCTACTGAATGCAGATCATAACAAGATATATTATGAGGGCAGCTTGCGTGGCAGCAAAAGAATCATATGTATTGAAGCTTATGAGGACAGCTTGCATGGCAGCAAAAGAAGAAATATCCAAAAACAATGTAAAAAGAAAGGTGGCGCATGAGTTTTTTCGAACTGGGGAAATACGTGAAGATAGCTGCAAAAGACGGATGCGCCGATTTCCTTGCGGGAAAGGGGAAATAACCAGAAGCGACACATATCTTGGGGATATGCAGAAAACGGAGAGGAGTGTTGAAGAAAAATAAAAAACCAGAGAGCAGAGGAACCAGAGATTCAAAAAGGCTGAGAATTTCTTCTGTTCATGCCATGTAGGATTTCAAATTACAGAGGAAATTAAGCTGCAACGAATGATATGCTTCCTGAAACTTTCAAAAAATGAAGGTGATGTGCTGCCGAATTCATGCAAGGACGACTGGCTGAAGCCTTGGAGAGATGCTTGGGTAATTGTGTAGAAGCTGAGGTTGCCGCTTATGATAATAAGCTGCTGCTGGCGTCGACTGAAGCTGAGGAATCGCTTGCATCAACCAGAGGAGCTAAAATGGTCGTGGAGTTGACAAAGGGTGATTGTCTGTAAGTTGCAGTTTTTCGCCATCCTTCTTTTGTCACTGTTAATGATATCAAAGAGGCATAGATTCCTTTAGCAATTCAGGTGGCAGAAATAGACAAAGGATTCCGCCTACTTGGGTAAAACATTTCAAAGAATTTAGAGTGCAAAAAGGAGGTAAAGAATTTTGTGAATATATCCAAGTGCAGTCTATGAATGGACTACTCGTTATGATGTGAATGATGAGAAGGCAGTTAAAAAGGCGGGAGAGGCACATCAGAAAATTCTAGATTGGTTTGGAGATTTACTTTAGAAGTGCAGGTGCTATGGATATGGTGAAGGCTGATGCATGCTAGCTGGGATACCGTCCTTATCCATCAATACAAATACAAAGTAAATTTGTTCTATCTTCGGATGTACATAACCTATAATATCAATGTATAAGGGGGGGAGATGGACAATCCTTGAGGATACCACTTGTTGGGACTTAATGAGTAGGATCTATGATGCATTGATGGATTAAAGTTGTTAATCAAGTATGATGCTACCCAATAAACATATGTATCAACAGTTTGGCAGTTGCTTCATTGATGCTCTTAGGGGTTACTCTCACAGCTAGAAGTCTTGCACTTCCCCAGTGACACCGTCCACGTCACGACAGCTCTTTGGTGAACCCGACGTGAAACTGCTGGGGTGAGAGTGTGGTGAAATATACAGGGAAGCTATGGCTGAGAATTCTGAGGGTCAGGGGGTTCATTTTGACCCCGGAGTTATGCAAATGTTTCAGATGTATGCTTCCCCAACATTCTTGACATAAAACAGTCATTTACAAACAGGTCACAAAAATACAGTTTCTATTTCGAACTCTCGTCTTTCCACATTATCCCTCCTCAGTCCACATTACTTATTCCACATTCCATTCATATGTGTACTCATTCTCATCCATTCACTCATATCGACGACACATTATTTCACATACACATTCACATTCATTATTCTACATACATATCCATATCCACATCCATACATCCACATCCACATTCACATCCATACATCCACATCTACATGCATACATCCATTTTCACATCCTCATTCATACATCCACATCCACATACATACATCCACATCCGTATCTACATCCATACATCCACATTCACATCCATACATCCACATCTACATGCATACATCCATTTTCACATCCTCATTCATACATCCACATCCACATACATACATCCTCATCCATATCTACATCTATACATCCACATCCACATCCACATTCACATCCATACATCCACATCTACATGCATACATCCATTTTCACATCCTCATTCATACATCCACATCCACATACATACATCCACATCCGTATCTACATCTATACATCCACATTCACATCCATACATCCACATCTACATGCATACATCCACATTTGTATCTACATCTATACATTCTTATCACATCTCATATGACTCTTAACGCATCCTATCACATCTCATACGCATCTTATTGTTGAAAATACAAGTGAATAGGGTGTGTGTGGGAACAAGCCCTTGGTTAGAGGTTGTAAAAGAGATTGAGTAAATGTGAAAGAACCTGTGAAAAGGTGAGAAGAATCTACTGGGAGAGAATAAAGGGTAGCATGAGAGAATTTAGGAAGTGTGGAGATATTTTGGGAAGTGTGGAGTTATTCTGGGAGATATTCAGGGAAAAGAGAAGAGGTGGAGAGAATCAGGCAAGAGGTGGAGATATTCTGGGAGTGAATCATGGAGAAATCAATGGGATTTGATGCTTGATGTAAACTCTATAAATTGAGGCATAGCCCTAATGAGAATTTGCTGGTTTTTGAGTATCCATGCCTACATTAATCTATTTGCTAATTATCATCTTAATCATTTGCTAATCACTTTGTTAATGATGTTGATTCTAGTGTTTGATCCACCATAGCTCATCATTATGCTCAAATTTCAACATGGTATCAGAGCCATGCCTAGAATCAATTAGGTTTATGAGCCCATTATTTAATTAATCAAGATTAGTAGAAAATTATAATTTTCCCTCTTCTTTTCAACTAGTTTCTGCACCCCCAGCCAGTGGAGGAGCTCCCTCTTCTTGCACACACAACAATAGCTCAAAAGCTTCTAACCATAGCTAGCTAACATCTTTGGGCTCTAGCCTATGCAAAAAACGTAGCAAACTGCTAGCGCATTCAGGAGAATTCCACATTTTTTCTAGCGTAGACTTTTCTGATGAAACTGCAGATCTTGTGCTCGTCAAATCAAATTGCTTCAATTCCTCTTAGCCCTGGGGGTTTTCAAGCATGCTTTACAAGCTCGTAAAGACAGAATTGAGTTTCATCAAGTCTACAGTGAGATCCAAGCTCTTCATCAAATCTGCAGGTGACTTTGGTAAAATAGAGATTAAGCTTTCAATATTTGGTCAAATCTTGTGTTTCTTGGCTTAATCCTCTACTAGACTCATTGCTATTGATGCCTCTGAAAGCATTTGAGCTCATTTGAAGTCTAAGGCACTAGATTTGGACTCCCCGCATACTCTGTTTTTTGCACATAAAACAGAGCATTAATTTACTAATCAGTGATTAATCAGTGCTAATCACTATATTTTGGTGCAATTGAAGGTTCAAATTAACCATTAGGTATCTGATACAGATCCCTATAGCTTTAGATTGCAAATCAGAGTTGGTTTGATACTCCAACCATCCCGTACAAATTGGTTACCCTTAATTTAATGTAATTTCTGGTGATTTTATGCTAATAAAATTGTTGTAATCATCTATTAAACACCAGATTGAGTTGTAAAAGGGTAGACACTGCCCTTGAATCTTGAAATTGGATCAAGAGGTAAGACGCTCTTCACATCACCATGAGTTCAGCACAGGAAATAGCCAAATTTAATGGGGAACAGTTTTATACATGGCAGACAAAAACCACGTATTTGCTGATGAGGAAAAATCTATGGGGATTAGTTGAAGGGAGAGATGAATGCCCAGAGAGAGGGGAAAATGAGTGGAAGAGCAGGAATGAAAAAGCATTAGGACTTATTGCACTCAGTTTAAATGATGAAATCATTCATCACATCATAGGGATACAATGGGCAAAAGATGCATGGGATGAACTTAATAAATTATTTGGTACACAAGCAAAAAAATTCAAAGATAAATCTGTTAATGCAATTCTACAAATTGGACATTAAGGAAAGTGAACCTTTAATCTCACACTTGAACAAATATAAAAGCATTAAGCAACAGCTGGCAGCTATTGGCAAAAAGGTAGAAGATGATGAAGCATTAGCTGTACTTCTGATGAAGAGTGTGGACAAAGGAGATTATGAAAACATTGTAGCAACACTAAAGAATGTACCTGAATTGAAGCTACAAGAGATAGAAGCAGCTCTACTAGAGCAAGAGAGCAGAGGTAAAGAGAAGAAAGGGCTCGACTCAACAGCAGGAGAAGAAAAAGCATTCTTCACCCGAGGAGGATTCTCTCGAGGACGAGGACGAGGAAGAGGCAGAGTAGGAGGAAGGACCTTCACTTGCCACAAATGTGGAAAGCCAGGACACATGGCGAGAGACTGCTACAGCAAACCCAGTGAAGAAGGAGCGACATCGGCAAACTTCATGGAGGCTCCAAAGGAAGTGGAGTCGGATCATCTTTTCTGAGAGAGAGAGAGAGAGAGAGAGAGACCCCACAACCCAATGTAACCTGCCCCAACAAAGTAAAACCACCTCTGAGCCACCGATGATGTAGGCCACATGGTAGATGTGGCCTCTAGTCACCGATGATGTAGGCCACATGGTAGATGTATGTGTGAGCACTTTAGTCAAGGTCGTGGGCACTTATAGTAGCCTTGGACACATAGAGAGAGAGAGTGTCAAGGACTATAGAGTTTAGGGACTTGAGGCACTGGTCGCGGGCTATCAAGTAAGAGGGAAACTTGGTATAGGGTCCACGTGTGCTAGGATTATTCACTTGAGGGGAGGTGTTGAAAATACAAGTGAATAGGGTGTGTGTGGGAACAAGCCCTTGGTTAGAGGCTGTAAAAGAGATTGAGTAAATGTGAAAGAACCCGTGAAAAGGTGAGAAGAATCTACTGGGAGAGAATAAAGGGTAGCATGAGAGAATTTAGGAAGTGTGGAGATATTCTGGGAAGTGTGGAGTTATTCTGGGAGATATTCAGGGAAAAGAGAAGAGGTGGAGAGAATCAGGCAAGAGGTGGAGATATTCTGGGAGTGAATCATGGAGAAATCAATGGGATTTGATGCTTGATGTAAACTCTATAAATTGAGGCATAGCCCTAATGAGAATTTGCTGGGTTTGAGTATCCATGCCTACATTAATCTATTTGCTAATTATCCACTAATTATATCTTAATCATTTGCTAATCACTTTGTTAATGATGTTGATTCTAGTGTTTGATCCACCATAGCTCATCATTATGCTCAAATTTCAACACTTATCACATCCTAATATCTATTTATAGAATACAAAAGAATTCTTATTTTTTATATAAGATTTCTTTACGCATCTATTTATGCATAAATTCTATTTAAGAAGACTAACACTTTCGAAATAAAAATCAATCTTTTATGCATCTTCCTATGCATAAATTCATTTTAAATGAGAATGACACTTTTGAATTAAAATAAATTCTTTATGCATCTTTCCATGAATAAATCCAATTTAGTAGAAATTACACTTTTAGAATAAAAGAATTTCTCTTATGCATCTAATTTATGCATAAAATCCATTTATGATGAAAATCACACTTTTAGTATAAAAAATATCTTTTATGCACCCATTTATGCATAAAAATCAAATATGATAAAAGTAACACTTTTATAATAAAGAAATAATCCTTTATACATACCTCTATGCATGAAATTCAAATATGATAAAAGTAACACTTTTACATTAAATAATAATCTTTTATGTATACCTCTATGCATGAAATTCAAATATGATAAAAGTAACACTTTTACATTAAAATAATAATCTTTTATGCATACCTCTATACATAAAAATAAAATATGATAAAAGTAACACTTTTATAATAAAATAATAATCTTTTATGCATACCTCTATGCGTGAAAATCAAATATGATAAAAGTAACACTTTTATAATAAAATAATAATCTTTTTTGCATACCTCTATGCATGAAAATCAAATATGATAAAAGTAACACTTTTATATTAAGATAATAATCTTTTATGCATACCTCTATGCATGAAAATCAAATATGATAAAAGTAACACTTTTATATTAAAGTAATAATCTTTTATGCATACCTCTATGCATGAAAATCAAATATGATAAAAGTAACACTTTTTTAATAAAAACATAATCTTTTATGCATACCTCTATGCATGAAAATCAAATATGATAAAAGTAACACTTTTATAATAAAAACATAGTCTTTTATGCATACCTCTATGCATGAAAATCAGTTATGATAAAAGTAACACTTTTATAATAAAAGAAAATTATTCCTTTATGCATAAAAATCTATTTTGATGAAAGTAACACTTTCATAATAAAAGAAAATTATTCCTTTATGCATAAGAATAATAATAATCAATATGCATCTTCTATGCATGAAAATGACACTTTTAGAGTATAGAATTTGATAGGAATTACTCTTTTAGCATAAAATTTAATTACTAAAAATTCTCTTTTTCTTAATTCATCAATTATGCATAACATAAAAATTAATTTCTCTATGATTACAATAAAATTCTTTCAATTAATCTAGGATGATAATTCCTAGAATATGGTAGGAAGTCCTCTTTTCATGCTTTGAATGAAATTATTTTATGTGTAATTTTTATAAAAATTTTACCATAGCTCCGCTGCTATGACTGATAAATCTCAATTTATTTTAAAGGATAAAGCTTATCATTAAGGGAATGATTAGAATGATCCCTAATTGGATCGTTAACCCATAATTGATTGAATCATCAATATTCATGAAATACATAAACTAAAAGCATAGAAAAAATCCATTAATTTGGCCTTAAGCATAGATTAATCTTGGATTAAGAAAAAGCTTTATGAAAAGCTTCATTTGGATTGAGAATAGGTCATGAGTATGACCATTTCATGAGTAAGAGAGAGAATTTACATAAAAACTATTAGAATTAAGCATAAATGTAAATTTATGTAATTCTTTACTATCATTCATCAATTAACTTCAATAGCATTCATCAATTTATGTAATTCTTTACTACCATTCATCAATTAACTTCCATAGCATTAAAAAACCATTCCAATTAAGCTTCTTAAGCTTGAGAGGGGTTGAGAAGGGAGAAACATTGAGAAATTATAGAAAAGATCAAAATTCACCATTTACCTTACAAATTGCTTGATTCTTTGTTCACGGTAGAGGCCCCCAACCAATCAATTGGTTTAGTATGTTGATGGAGCCACCAATGGGGATTGAAGGAAGAGGGAAGCTCCAATTTCTTCAATTTGGAGAGAATTTTAGAGAATAGTAAAAATTAGCAGTATTCTAGCATAATTCTAGTATAGTAAAATTCTCCTATTTTTTTCAAAGGACTCATGTTCTATTTATAGGAGAGGGAGGCTCTAACCAAAGCTAACTGATTTCTAGAATTTTCTCGATTTCAGTTTGGTTGAATTTGGACCAGATTTGGACCTAGTTTGGTTCCTTTTTGATTCGGTTTGGTTCCTTTTTGATTTGGTTTGGTTCAAGAGAGAGGAGAGATAAAAATATCACATTATTTTTGAGTTTAAAACTCATTCAAGGATGCGAAGTAGGTGCCTCATTGAAGGGACTCCCCTTTCTTACATAAGTGTCAAAATGGAATCATTATACCCAAATTATCTCATATTTTTGATATTACTCATAGTTTCTTACTAATAAACCTTGTACATAGTCAACTCTTCATCTTATGTGAGCATTTACTCATTTTTGGATACCCAAAATATCTCATATTTTTGATATTACTCATAGTTTCTTACTAATAAACCTTGTACATAGTCAACTCTTCATCTTATGTGAGCATTTACTCATTTTTGGATAATTTCTTTTACAAATTGGATTTATCTCCTCCCCACACATGGATTGATCTTATTGGCCCATAGGAACCTTAATTTGAAATTTTGAAAAAATCTTTACCCCTAGGATAATGCCTCTTGAACCGATTATACTTAATTTCCAAAGCACCTTCAGAAAATCTTTTTGAACTTCTGTTTCAGGGGACCTTATTTTAATAATATGAGAAATTTTTCTATCTAAAAATATTCAAAATTTGAATATTCTCTCTCTAGAATATTTTCTCTCTATGTCAAAATAGGCAGAGACAAGATCTTTTATATTTCTGAAGAGGGGATTGATTACAGGGGGAAGATGCTGGACCTCTTGAGAGGCTGGGGAGGAATCTTACATTCTCTCCCACTTGAAAAATGCGAGATGCCCTCATCTCGCAAATTGGGGTAATCCCGCAAGATGCAAGAATATGAGACTAAGAGAAAATTTAATTTAGAGTAACCACCAAGAAAAGTCTCAAAGAAAGCAAGACTCAAGACAAGAACAAGATTTCAACTTTATTCACTCTTGGAACATATACAGTAAAGATAGAAGAACTTTTTACAATTCCATAAGCCCGTCCATCATATGGTCACAAAAGCAGCACTCACAAGCAGCACACGTATAAGGTAACTCATCTATGGGAATAATTTGGCCTGTTATTGCAGCACCTATCTCATTGGTATGAGGTGACCTAATAAAAGGACCTCTAAGAGGCAAGCCAAAAATGGGATAAAGGCATATCTTCTGGTGAGGAAGAAAACACACAAGTAAGAAGACTTGGTCAGAAAACCCACCATGCCTTGATCTCATCACGCAATAGTATCGGGGACCCAAACCCAAAGCTTCAATAACCATAGCCAAGCGAACATTGTTACGAAAGTGATGCTAACCCCACGGTGTTACCCTAGTTATGTCTCGATAGGTCCACCATTTGGTCTGAGCTACAGAAGTTCCCAAGTGAGGGAAAAGTAAGCGCTCATACAGATCTATAAAATCCTTCTTCACACAGACTCGCTAGCGTCTTGAAGGTGAGAAATCATCATGGATAAAACCAAGTCCTGCTCTGCCAAGCCATAAAAGAGATTAAGAAAGAAAGGAGATCGATGGAAGTAAGATTACTGCGAGCGACAAGTAAGAGTTACGACTTATATAAAAGAAGGAACTAGCGTAACCTAGAAGCCGACGGTGAATCTTACCACTGAAGTTTTACCGTCTTTCCATGATTTGGGCTTGGTGCATAATTCTTTAGAAGGCTTACATGAAATACATTATGAACTTTGAGATGAGGAGGTAGAAGAAGCTCGTAGGCTATGAGACCTACTTTCTTTGAAATCAGATATGGCCCACAATATCTGGGGGATAACTTCTTATACTTCCCTAGAGATAAAGAACTTCTTTTGGGCCGTACTTGAATGAAGACCATATCTACTTCTTTGAATTCTCTAACCGTCCTCTTCTTATCTGCATAGTCCTTCTGTCGATCCTGGGCAACTTTTATATCTTTATGAATTACCTGCATCTGCTGCTCCATGTCGTCAAGCATTTGTCTGGACATCTCGACCCTAAACAATGGGTCAGACCTAGTTAATGGAGTTAAGCAATCTTGTCCATACAAAGCTTTAAAAGGGCTCATCCGAATACTTCTGTGATAAGAAGCATTGTAGGTGAACTCGACTCGGTGCAGATAGCTTAGCCACTTCTTGGGTTCCCTGCCACAGCATGACCGAAGTATATCTTCGATTACTTGGTTTACCCTGATACCCTACTGGAGTATGGATGACTGAGAATTATCGGTTAGGCCCTTGGTTTTTTCAATTGTAGCATAGATCTGTCCTTTTTCCTCTTCTACTACATCTGAAATTGCGACTGCTCTGGCTGTTGTTGCAGTCTGAGGCGAATTCTTTCTCTTTGGTTGCCGTAGTTCTGGAAAGGAGTTCTGAGGTTATTCTGGACAAAGGCAGATGGATGAGCTAGAGCTCTTCTGGGGTTACCCTGGCTTGGGCAAGACGGACCCTGATTAGACTGGTATGAAGGGATTGGTCTCTGAATTTTGGATTCTTGTGCCCTTGACATGGCAGGAGTCGGGTAGTCTTTTGTTCCTTATATTCTGGTCAACCCAACAGAATACTAGGATAAATATCCCTTATATAGAACTCATCATTAAATAACAATTCATTCAGATCATATCATTCATATCTTTAACACGATAATGGTCCATTAGACCGAAAAATTTCTTTCTGAACATTCCTCCACGGGAATTTCAATCAAGCAAGTTCTCAATTTGTCATCCCTTAAATTGATCTACCGTGTCAAGTGTTAACAGTAGCAATTTGACAGCACAATCCACTAATCTCATAGTGATTTTCTGAAATCATTATCATCATTCTAGTTATGAATATCATCACAGGGACTCATCCCATTCACCCTCATTGTGGTTTCGCTCAGCTAATTACATTTCAACCAATTTTCAGGGATCATCATTTTTTCAATCATCAGAATCCAAATCAACTCATCAGTTCTCAAACAGAATTAAAATTCATATCAACCACATTCGAAATCATCATCTGGATAACATTAATGCTTATAATTTCAAGTCTTAGATTTACTCGTATATACTATCGGTAAAGAGCTGTAGTTATACCCTCGGTATATACGGGTAGTCATGATACTTGGAACTATAAGGTAAATACCATCATGTCTAGGCCTCAAGAAAGTCAGGGTTCCATACAATTGCGGTACTTCCATTTGAAGACCCAATTACTAACTTAGGAATTTTCAGTTTGAATATCAAATTGTATGAATTACATTACAACCTTTTTGTGCTCTGATACCAACAGTGGGATCCCTGTCCCTACCATGCAATGGATTCCAGGTGCTAGCAGCGGAAGTAACACTTCTTGCACGGGGCAGGGTCCCACACTCAGGGCCTCGTCCACGGATATCCGGACAAGAGACTAATCTGTCAATTTTTCCAAAACCGAACCCGGAAAACTTCTTTTATCGAAAATCACAGGCGATTCCTCCAGGATAACTTTTTACTCTAACGTAGTCAAGATCATTACTGATCAAACTGATCTGACTACACCTATAAAGATACTCGATCAGATCAAGGAAGAAACTTGCACTTGGATCATTGGGATCAACGCTTTTTTCCCCATCAAGAGGCACAACCGTTGATTCCTATCCATAGAACAATTACTATTCGGGATTTACTTTATTTATCGTAATAACAGAAATTGAGTCTCAATTTACGGATCCATCAGTCTAGCCTAACCCCATCCAGTCCCATGGGTTAGCCAACCGCCCAACCACTCTAGTGATGGGATCCAATTAGGAATTTGGTTAGGTTTTGTCTCGGGTACCAAGGAAAAGAGTTCCCAGGCCCCCTAGCCGGAAGTTCATGCAAACATAAAACTAGTCACACCACTTACACACCCAATATGAAATTGCCTTTTTCTCAGCATCAACTAACTTTAAAACAATCCTTTAATGAAACCATTATGTCACTGATGACAATCCTCGAATTCTCTGGTTGAATCTATATTTCCAATTATTCATTCATCGGTGTACTTATGGCATTATTGGCAACCAGAACACTCACCACCTGTTCACTCAGGGGCCTTTTCAATAGTTCCTAGCTCATAGTACCTGGCAATTTTTTCACATATAAAAATCAAGATGGAATCCTTGTTGAAGATTAGCAAGATCAATCAATAGATCCATATAAGAGAGCCATGGACTCATCCGTTGAGGACCAGCAAGGTCAATCAACCAGATCCATGCCCGGTTTCAGAAAACAACTTTTACTCCTTGTTCCAATATCTTTCACGATGCACGTATGGGTATCTTCGGCGACCCAGAGCCCGAGCACCGTATAGTCAGTACCCTCTAGGATCCTTCGCAGGTCACCTAGCGCTTCACTCATAGGCTGCTTCCTTGGTCCCTCATCCACGGTACCTCACCATTTAAATTGAACCGAGGCTGGTCAAGACCTCGGTCGACCTTGCTACGCGAGACATCCTCCATAACACCATATTGGGGAATATGGGAATTTCCCAAGACTTTGGGACACATGGTTAAAACTTTGGATTTCCCATAACTTGAACACCATGAATCCAAAATGAGCGCTTTATGGCTTATTAGATCCCATTTTTCAAGCGCTTTCCAATGATAGACCACATGATAGGGTTTTCAGAAACTTACAAATATGTTATCCATGTCCTCCTTTTTTAGTGTTAAAAAATGGGAATTGGGAGATTCCCAAATTCACTAATATGGTGTTCCATTGACTCTCCGTCTCAGCAGTTGCAACTTTAACAGTTAGGTCTCCATGATCTTAATCCACAAGACGGTCAAAATGCTTCCCCAGCATTCTTGACATAAAACAGTCATTTACATGTTGAGATTCAAGCTCGATGTCAATATGAGTCAGCTATGCTATGTGCTGGCAGATTAGGTAGGAACATGTGTGAGACATAAATGACCTCGTGTCCAGCTGGTCATAGTGTGTGGACATAGCTAGGGTTAGATGAGTGTGGACACAACTCATAGTGTGTTGTGTGGATTATGGATTAGTGCATTATGCTTTGTGTGAGAGTGGAGATGGCTTCCCTCTATGGTTAGGGTTTGTAATATACATTAGGGTTTGCTCCTGTGTGTGTGTCTCCTCCCCCTCTACCGTTCTTTCAACATGGTATCAGAGCCTTGTGCTGTTTATTAGGGTTTATGATGAGTGAGTGAGCGAAGAGGGAGAAGAAGCTGTGAAGCTGGCCATTGGAGCTGTGAAGCTTGGAGCACACCAAATACTATCAGATCTGAGAGCTTGGCCTACCGGGTAAGGTCTTCTAAACATCCTTGAGTGGATTGCAGGTGATACAGGCAAAAGCAAAGCAAAATAGAGCAAATCAAAGCAAAGAAAAATTTTGGTTTTTTGAAAGCTTTCCATTAAAGCTTGGCAACATTGATGTATGGTGGAAATACATGTAAATCTGGCAAAGCAAACATGTATCTGACAATGAGGGATGTATTAGCAACTTCTATGCAAGCCCTACTGTGATTTTGGAGCATTTTGGAAGCATTTGGATGTATGAAAATCTCTGGTTTTTGAGAACTCACAAAACAGAGAAAAGGAAGCCCAAAATTGATGTATTTGGAGTGAGTTTTTGGCTAGAATCCAACCATTGATGGATTGCACATATGCCTAGGTGTGTTGGGAACTTAGTCCTATCTTCAATTAACACTTAAACAACTCCCAAATCCCCCAAATGCAGGCGGCGCAGACTGCACAGAGAAAACAGAGCTGAATTGTGTTCATTCTTGAGCGAGGAGGCCAATTAATCATTGGTTGCTTGATACATTTCAAGTTTTCTTTATCAATTAGTTGCTTTACACTTTTGAGAAGAGGGATATGTGATTGGATTGATGAATTATGCCTAATTGAGCTAGGAATGAGCTGATTAAACAGGCTGTCCACTGGTTGCAGAGAAACAGAGCAATTTTAATTGAGCAATTAATCTTTGGTCTTATACAATTGGACAAATTCCTCTTACATGGAGTTGATGGACACTATTGCTAAGCTAATGAATGCCTGGTTGCTCAATTTGGACAAATAGTGAAGAAATTAGAGCCATTTTCCCTACTGGTTTTTCTGGTTTTTCCCAAAACAGAGAAAGGGGTTTTCAAAAATTGATATGTACACATGTCAGATGGTGTTGATACTCTACATTGAGGTTGTTTAGGTGTCAATGCAAGTTTCCCATACTTGATTGCACCACTACATTGTGATTTGGAGCCTTGGAAGGCGTGTCAAGTCAGGGTATCTCGGACTGCGTGAGCCAGTTCATCTTGGATATATACAGGTTGATTTTCTACATCAAATTTGGAGTTTGTTGGCTATCTTAGAGTATCTGGAACATTCATTGGAGTGTGGGTGAGCTGAGGAAGGCTCATTTACAGATTTGAAGTGTGCGGAAGGTGTATGCATTGAGCAAACATGTCGGATAATCCAATATAGATTGTTGGTGAAAAGCTGGATAGGAAGAACTTCCAGGCATGGAAGTACAGGATAAAGAGTTTCTTGAAAGGAAAAGGATTTTGGAATCTCATTATAGGTGCTGAGCTAGAGCCTGAGCTACCTCGACAACCTACACAGCAGCAGCAGCTTATTGCTCATAAGCAATGGTCAGAGAGAGCATTCAAAGTGCTGCATTATCTTTCTATATGTATTTCTGATGCTATGCTCATACAAATACAGGATGCTGAGAATCCCAAAGATGCATGGGATACTGTGGTCAAGATGTTTGATACAGATACGAATGCTCGCAAGTCTCAGTTGCGACAGCAGATACATAATGTGAAAAGGAATAAAAGGAGCATACATGATTATGTGCAAGAAATCATAAAGTTTGCAGATGCATTGGCCACAATAAATGCCCCCATGCCTGATGATGATTTGGTGGATATTACCTTGCGTGGTCTTGGCAAGAAATACAAATCTTTTGATACATCTATCTCAGTGAGGAGTACAGGTCTACCCGACTTTGATGAGTTGGTTCACTCTTGTTGGTTGAGGAAATCAAGCTCAGTGAATCATTTCTGGATGCATCTACTAGCCATGATGATGGCAGAAATCAGGCTTTCTACTCGCACAGAGGTTTTAGAGGCAGGGGGAGATTCACATCACGTGGACGTGGTGGTAATGGTCGTGGATGGCAGGACAGGGCTCCACAACAGAATTTTCAGCCTTCATATGGTGCTCGAGGTGGTCGTGGATATGCACCTCAGAGAGGCAGAGGTAACCCCCATGGAAGAGGACGTTGGCAAGGCCAACAAAATTCTATGCAAGATGTGGAATGCCATTACTGTGGCAAATATGGTCATATGGCGAGAGATTGTTTCCACAAACAAAATGATTTGAGAGGGGGTAGAGCACAACGTGGTGGTCATTATGGTGGAAATTATGCACAACATGGTGGAAACTATGCATCAAGCAGTAATGATGGCACTGCAAAATTATTTGTTTGCCATGAAGCATGTTGTGGGTTCTATGACGATAAATGCTGAGAATGATGACACATGGTATATGGACTCAGGAGCATCAAACCATATGACATGTCATGGTGAATGGTTTGAGCATATGAAGCCTATGGAAGTGAAAGGCTATGTTGAAACAGGTGATGATACCCAGCATGTCATTACACATGTTGGAAGTGTACCATTAGTCATGCACAATGGTCAAACAAAGTCTATGTCAGATGTGTTACAAAATGTTACTTGATTGAGCATGCCATGGACACTTGGATAGTGATCAAAGCATAAGATTTGCATGGGAAAGTGTACGCTTTTGATGGTCATTACTTGGGGAATTATGTCATGATTGGACATTGGGCAAATGCTAATGGTTTATGATTGAGATTTGGTTTGTATTGCGGGGAGATTATGGCCAAATTTTTATGTTTTTCTTATACTTTGTACTGCATATAAAAGTGTAATTCAATCCCAAACCACTCAAGATCTCTCAAGGGTCTTTAGAAGTCTTAAAAGGGCATCTTAAGGCAAATCTATCAAGCCGGCAAGTGATTGATTTGGACACCATTTTAGGGTGCAAGGGGGACAGTTTGGTCACACTGAAAACCCTAATTCAGTCAAAAATAGTGCGGACTAAATTCAAGTTGTTTACATAGCTTAAGAGAACTACCTAAGAGTTTCCAAATGAGCCAACAAGTTCCCAATTCTATTACTGTTTAGATGGTCAACCTCACATAGTTGACTTTCAGCTAAAAGTCAAAACTAGGGGTGCTCAAAGTGTCGATTTAGGGTGATAGGAGTGTTCCTCTCATCATCAAGACAAATGCAGCAAACTAAAGAAATCCCAATCTGGTTGTTGTTTGCTATACTAACCATTTGGTAGCATGGGAAACCGTGGAAAGCCGTCCAAAGCTCAAGCATGAGTGCCCGTGGGGTGGAAGAGAACCAAGTTCAAGATGATGCCAATGAGGTGGTTCGTGATGACATGGTACATGTGGGTGATGCTCCATTGGGTGAGGATCCACATGGTCAAAATGTGGCACCACATTCCATTGTTGAACATGGGAAAAACTCAAGAGAAATGCAACAAGAAAGGATACCTCTACCTGAAATTAGTGGGCAAATAGTGAATGAAGGAATACCGGTGCACACTAGTGGACATGATTAACTATGATTGGGGAACATCACTTTGGATATGTTAAGGATTTCTCTCACCTATTCAATCAAGGATGCACAGAGATGCCCAAAAGAAGGTGCTCTACATTAGTAGTGAGATTGTGCACCAAGGCAATGAGAAATTGAGAATGCCAAGTTGATACATTAAATGGTGGACAAGATGTATGAAAGGTTTGCAACTCTTGAAGATTGGATTTCAGGTGTACAAATGGTTGTGGACAAGTTTGACAATGCACCAAATCCACATGGGAATCTTGGTGGTAATGTAAGGAAAGTCAAATATGCCTTCAAGAGACCATCAAAGTGGGCATGCTTTGGGTTCTAGGCTTGGAAAGTAGCCCATAGTTTTGGATCCCATGGAGGGCTCTTCAAGGGGTGTGTTCAACGTGAGTGGGAGATGGGATATACCACACACTTGTAAGATTCCTCCCCAGCCTTCGAGGTATACAGGAGTAAGAATCTCCCTTTCTGATCTTATAATTATTCCCTCTCTAAAATAAAAGAAAGATTCTGTTTAAAAAAGGAAGACCCTTTCCCTAGAATACTTCTCAGGAGTCCCACCTGTTTTAAGGATTCAGAACAATGAGTTCAGAAGAAAAAATTGGTGTTTTGGATACCAAGGTTTTGGTCTTCATTCGAGTACGGCCCAAAAGAAGTTCTTTATCTCTTGGGGAGTATAAGAAGTTATCCCCCAGATATTGTGAGCCTTATCTGAATTCAAAGAAAGTAACTAACTTAGCTTACGAGCTTCTTTTACCTCCTCATCTCAAAGTTCATAATGTATTTCATGTAAGCCTTCTATAGAAATATGTTCCAAACCCAAATCATGGAAAGACGGTAAAACTTCAGTGGCAAGATACCGTTGGCTTCTAGGTTACACTAGCTCCTTTCTTTATATAAGTCATAACTTTTACTTGTCGCTCACAGTAATCTTACTTCCATCGATCCCCTTTCTTTCTTAATCTCCTTCATGGCTTGGCAGTAGGAATTGGTTTTATCCATGATGATTTCTCACCTTCAAGACGCAAGCGAGTCTGTGAAGAAGGATTTTATAGAACTGTATGAGCGCTCACTTTTTCCTCACTTGGGAACTTCTATAGCTCAAACCAAATGGTGGACCTATCAAGATATAACTAGGGTAACACCGTGGAGTCAGTAGCACTTTCGTAACAATGTCCGCTTGGCTATGGTTATTGAAGCTTTGGGTTTGGGTCCCCGATACTACTGCGTGATGTGATGGAAATGGGTATAAAGAACCTTAGTCTAAGGGTCTAGATTTTTAGAAATCTTTGGATTATGGTCCAATTAAGGTTCCTGTGAGCCAATAGGATCAATCCATGTGTGGAAAGGAGATAAATCCAATTTTGTAAAAGAAGATACCCAAAAATGAGTAAATGCTCACATAAGATGAAGAGTTGACTATGTACAAAGTTTATTAGTAAGAAACTATGAGTAGTTTTAATACTATGAGATATTTGGGTATAATGATTTCATTTTGACACATATGTAAGGAAGGGGAGTCCCTTCAATACTCACACAAGATGAAGAGTTGACTATGTATAAAGTTTATTAGAAAAAAAACTATGAGCAATATTAAAAATATAAGATATTTTGGGTATCCAAAAATGAGTAAATGCTCACATAAGATGAAGAGTTGAAAATGTACAAGGTTTATTAGTAAAAAACTATGAGCAATATTAAAAATATGAGATATTTTGGGTATAATCATTCCATTTTGACACATATGTAAGGAAGGGGAGTCCATTAAAGGAGGTGCATATTTCACATGCTTGAATGAGTTTTAAACTCAAAGATAATGTGATATTTTTATCTCTCCTCTCTCTTGAACCAAACCAAATAAAAAAGGAACCACACCAAATCAAAAAAGGAACCAAACTAGGTCCAAATCTAGTCCAAATTCAACCAAACTGAATCTGGAAAATTCTAGAAATCAGTTAGCCTTGGTTAGAGCCTCCCTCTCCTATAAATAGAACATGAGTCCTTTGAAAAAAAGGAGGAGGAAAATTTTACTATATTAGAACTATGCTAAAATAATGCTAATTTTTACTATTCTCTAAAATAATGCTAATTTTACTATATTAAAACTATGCTAAAATAATGCTAATTTTTACTATTCTCTAAAATTCTCTCCAAATTGGAGAAATTGGAGCTTCCCTCTTTCTTCAATCCCCATTGGTGGCTCCATCAACATACTAAACCAATTGATTGGTTCGGGGCCTCTACCGTGAACAAAGAATCAAGCAATTTGTAAAGTAAGTGGTGAATTTTGATCTTTTCTATAATTTCTCAATGTTTCTCTCTTCTCAACCCCTCTCAAGCTTGAGAAGCTTAATTGGAATGGTTTTTGAATGCTATTGAAGTTAATTGATGAATGGTAGTAAAGAATTACATAAATTGATGAATGTTATTGAAGTTAATTGATGAATGATAATTCTATAGAAGTAATTAATGAATGTTAGTAAAGAATTACATAAATTTCCATTTATGCTTAATTCTAATGGTTTTTATGTAATATCTCTCTCTCACTCAAGAAATGGTCATACTCATGACCTATTCTCAATCCAAATGAAGCTTTTCATAAAGCTTTTCCTTAATCCAAGATTAATCTATGCTCAAGACTAAATTAATGGCTTTCCCTATGCTTTTAGTTTATGTATTCATGAATGTTGATGATTCAATCCATTATGGATTAATGATCCAATTAGGGATCATTCTAATCATTCCCTTAATGATAAGCTTTATCTTTTAAGATAATTGAGATTTATCAGTCATAGCAGCGGAGCTATGGTAAAATTTTTATAAAAATTACACATAAAATAATTTCATTCAAAGCATGAAAAGAGGACTTCCTACCATATTCTAGGAATTATCATCCTAGATTAATTAAAAGAATTTTATTGTAATCATGGAGATGTGGATGTATGCATGTAGATGTAGATGTATAGATGTGGATGTGAATGTGGAGGTGGATGTATGCATGTAGATGTAGATGTATGGATGTGAATGTGAATGTGGATGTGGATATATGCATGGATATGTGGATGTATGCATGTAGACGTAGATGTATAGATGTGGATGTGAATGTGGAGGTGGATGTATGCATGTAGATGTAGATGTATGGATGTGAATGGGAATGTAGATGTAGATGTATAGATGTGGATGTGAATGTGGAGGTGGATGTATGCATGTAGATGTAGATGTAGATGTATGGATGTGAATGTGAATGTGGATGTGGATGTATGCATGGAGATGTGGATGTATGCATGTAGATGTAGATGTATAGATGTGGATGTGAATGTGGAGGTGGATGTATGCATGTAGATGTAGATGTATGGATGTGAATGTGAATGTGGATGTGGATGTATGCATGTAGATGTAGATGTATGGATGTGAATGAGAATGTAGATGTAGATATATAGATGTGGATGTGAATGTGGAGGTGGATGTATGCATGTAGATGTAGATGTAGATGTATGGATGTGAATGTGAATGTGGATGTGGATGTATGCATGGAGATGTGGATGTATGCATGTAGATGTAGATGTATAGATGTGGATGTGAATCTGGAGGTGGATGTATGCATGTAGATGTAGATGTATGGATGTGAATGTGAATGTGGATGTGGATGTATGCATGGAGATGTGGATGTATGCATGTAGATGTAGATGTATAGATGTGGATGTGAATGTGGAGGTGGATGTATGCGTGTAGATGTAGATGTATGGATGTGAATGGGAATGTAGATGTAGATGCATAGTTGTGGATGTGAATGTGGAGGTGGATGTATGCATGTAGATGTAGATGTATGGATGTGAATGTGAATGTGGATGTGGATGTATGCATGGAGATGTGGATGTATGCATGTAGATGTAGATGTATAGATGTGGATGTGAATGTGGAGATGTGGATGTATGCATGTAGATGTAGATGTATGGATGTGAATGTGAATGTGGATGTGGATGTGGATGTATGCATGGAGATTTGGACGTATGCATGTAGATGTGGATGTATGGATGTGAATGTGGATGTAGATGTGTATGTATGGATGTATGCATGTAGATGTGGATGTATGAATGTGGATATAGATGTATGGATGTGAATGTGGATGTGGATGAGGATGTATGGATGTGAATGTGGATATGTATGTATGGATGTATGCATGTAGATGTGGATGCATGAATGTGGATGTATGGATGTAAATGTGGATGTGTATGTATGGATGTATGCATGTAGATGTGGATGTATGCATATAGATGTGGATGTATGGATGTGAATGTGCATGTAGATGTGGATGTATGGATGAGGATGCATGAATGAGCATGTAGATGTGGATGTATGAATGTGGATGTATGCATGTAGATGTGAATGTATGCATATAAATGTGGATGTATGGATGTGAATGTACATGTAGATTGGGTTAATGTGGAAAAATGAGAGTTAATATAGAAACTGTATTTGTAAACTGTTTGTAAATGCTGTTTGTAAACGGCTATTTTATGTAAATGCTGTTTGTAAATGGCTGTTTTATGTCAAGAATGCTGGGGAAGCATTTTGACCGTCTTGTGATTAAGGTCGTGAAGACCTAACTGATAAAGTTGCAACTGCTAACGGAGAGTCAATGGAGGACGTCTCGCATAGCAAAGTCGGCCGAGGTCTTGACCAACCTCGGTTTGATTAAAATGGTGAGCTTCCAGTACGGTGGATGAGGGACCAAGGAAGCGGCCTATGAGTGAAGCACTAGGTCACCTGCGAAGGATCCTAGAGGGTGCTGACCATACGGTGTCGTAACGTGGGCGGTGTCGCTGGGAAAGTGCGAGACTTCTAGCTGTGAGAGTAGCTTTCAAATCCCGTAAGGAAACAGAATATATATCTCTTCAAGGGGGTTATGACATCTCAATTTGACATTAGAGCACACTAACTTATTTACAAATCTCCATGCCATTTGCACATGTATCCCTACTCCTATGTGCTACACCTTAACAAGAAAGAGCTTACAGCTTTCGAGGTTGACAGATGAAGTCATCCTTATTGGCTAGCTCGATGTCTAGAGACTGCACTTGGAGAGGTGACCTTTTTAGAACTTCTTTAGGTTGCTGAGGAGGCGATCGATGATGTGACCACCTTTACATTTTTGTTGAGGAAGGAGGCCTTAGCGTTGGCAAAGCAAACAAGCGAGCCATCTTTGACCTAGAGGACGAGCATAGGTACTACACAAGAGCACGAACTCCTACTTCTTTAACAATACGCCAAGCATTGCCCAAGTTGAACGTAAGGTTCCATAAAGTGCTTGCTCTGCAGTTTCGTGCACATCCTCTGCCTCAAAATAAGCCAAAGTTATTAAAGCTGCAACTCCACCCTCCTTCCCAATTGCTATGCAGAAACTGACAAGACCAAAAGGGCTCTAGCAGCTCTCTCCTGTAGACTGTCAGATCCAGTGCTGCAACTTTGAGCAAGTGCAACCAATGCCTCTACGCCACCAGCGCCTGCTATTGCCTCATGATTTCTGTCGTCGTCTCACGACTGACAGATTACACAGATCACCAAGCCTCTTGTTTAACACCGTCACTATGTGACAACGTTAACTATATTAGTGGCTCCCAGTGCGCCCCAGCTCGCTGCCGGCTTCCGCTGCTCCCAGGGCGGCCTCTCCAGAGACCTGCTCGCCAGCTCTTCAGAGTCACCTTCGAGCACCAGGCGGCTAGCTTTCTTTGTTTCACGCCTGCAGATACCCCCGGTTGCACCCACTACAACCCTCTCTTCTCAGGCTCTCTCCTCCCCTTGTGGCTGCCGCTCCTTTTTTGCACTTTGCCCGCTGGCGCTTCTAGACGACCACCCTCCCTCTGCTCATCCCTTGTAGATGACCACCACCTCTCTGCTCCTCGCTTGTAGACGACCTCCACCTCTCTACTCCTCGCTTGTAGACGACCTCCACCTCTCTGCTCCTCTCCCCGCAGTATTACCAGCCCACCCTGCAATCCTACTGCCAGCCCGTCAATAAGCAGGAGAGAGAGAGTGAGTAAGAACTCTTGCACGTGTAACTGCAGCCGGCCTATTGCAAGGAGATAAAGGGCTTTCTGTTCAGCCCCTGAGCGCCACCTTACAACAGCCCCCTTCTTCTCACGAAGCGGCCCTCCCTGTATACCTGTAGCTGCGCACGGCTTGACCGCATTTGAGAAGCCCCCCCTAAACTTGGAAAACAAGGCGACTTCCTTTTTCTCCCCAGCTACGCCTCACTCGCCACCTCCAACTCTTTTGAAACCTGTGTCACCCCGCTCCTCGTGGTTGCCATATAGTTTCTATATTCATTTGATGCATGCGTTCTTATCCATTTGTCCATGCGCTGTCTTTTGCCATCCGGGATCCATCACATACCACATTATGTACACATCATCTACCTACATACCATGCTTTAATGGGGCCATGGATTCATCTCACATATAGCCCCTTCTGGGGTGAAAACATTCATGTTTTCACATTCTCTTTATGTTTCAAACTCTCTCTCTTCACACTAACCCACCTATACAGCTCTATTTAAATCAAGAACATCATCTAGCACCTCATCACCCACCTGGGTCAAAGGGGTACAAAACCCTCTTCCATCCCTCTATTACATCATCCAACAAGCCATCTATAGCATTATCCTCACCAATCCCATGCATCTAGATTTGCATTTAATAGCCTCACATGCATGGTTTCACACCATAGACGTGCCATGGCACGACATCCACCCCCTCTAAACTTGCACATCCTCCGGTATGTGCCAAGTCATCATCAAGATCCACATATATCTGAATGTCATCTTCATACATTAATCAGCAAAAAGAACCTGTCATCTGGCCAACCCCCATGTTTGGAACACTTTAAAGTGTTTCAAACCAAGCTTTGGGTATCCATAAATATCAAACAAGTAAAAAAAACAAAGCCTTCCTGATTATCCACCATTGTTCTGCATTCAATCCCCAAATACATTTGTCATGGTTGCCAACAATCCATATACCACGATCAAATACCCATTTGCATTCCACATGAGCCTGCTCCATTGACTTATAACATATCCTTGGTTCAAATACACATAATGGCATCATAGCAAGCCATTCATCACATTGTGCTCTTTTGCATATTACCTCCTCATCTATCTTCACCACCAATATGCTGTCAAAGCCTTTACATGCTTCACATGCATCTATGCAAACTGGTGCAAGAAAATCAAGGTGTGATGCTACATCAAAATGTCCCAGTCCATCAATAGCATAAACATCAAAAGCATCATCTTTGTCATGTAAACAAAACACATCTCTAGCATCATCAAGAGTGCAAGAAGCCTCATTCATAGATTGTTGGTTACCGATGTTTGCAAATAGAAACTCATCATCATCAAACAGCTGAGCCATCCCAAGATCCTCACTGTCTTGAGCAATAGACTCATCCACATAAACATTAACTTCACTAAACTGATCCTCTAACAAAACCTGCTTGTCTTGAAAGAGAAACTCCAAACAAAAACCACCATCTGCAAAGCAAACATCCTCTGAAACAACATTCGTATGACTTTTGGTCACATATGCACTATCCTCCATAACATCATTAGCAACATGCATATCATCAACACCTTGAACACTATCAAACAAACATGGTAAAGCATTCATAGAAGCATGATAACCATCATCCATGGCATCTCCTTCGTCATTTTCCCTCTTAAGCTTTTCCTCTACCTGTGCCTCATTATTCTGGCATTTTGCAATATAGGCATGAACAGACTGAGAATCCACCAGTTCTTCCCAGCTAGTCTCAAGACGTATACAGTCTCCTGCCTCATGCAAAGCCTGCTTAGACACCTTCTTTGACGCAATTAGCTCCATTGTCGATGGCCAAAAATCTTCATTCTCATAATCTTCATCATTCTCAGATTCCTGCTTTGATTGACCAACCTTTAACCCATAGGTTGCTACCTCAACCATAGAGATGGCATGTCCAGCAACCATGTCTTCAACCAACTTTTTCATCCCTCCCTTTCCAAAGTTTGTGCTTAATGAAAGACCAGTCTCCGTAAGGTGAATTTTTCCATCTTTGAAAAACACAAGTTGATTTCTGAGGGCTTCTTTATAGCTAGCACAGTCTTTCTTTGCATGTTCTGGGTCATCACACCATATACATCTGAATGTAAATCCTTCTTTGTTTTGAGGCCTTTGCATAGAAGCCTGCCCTAATGGTATCCCTTTTTCCTCAATCCTGGACATCTTCAGTTTTAGGTCTCGCATACCCTTAATAAGCTCATCCATCGGCCCTTCTACCTTTGGGATTGCAGGAGCAGGTTTTGGTAGATTCTCAAGGGTAACAGTTATAGGAGTTGCCAAGCTCATCACCATTTTATCCCTCCTTCGCTGCCGCTTTGCTAGCATGGTGACCGCATCCTCGACATCATTCCAATCATTCTTTAGCCCATGCTCTGTATCCTTATCCTCAAGGAGAATTTCTAGTTTTTCTTGGAGATCTTCCCCAACTGATTGTAAGAAGAGCTCTGTTTTTTCCCTGTCTAAGGTTGTGCGCTCAATCCTTGACAGCTGGGCATAGCGCTTCTCAAACTCTCTTAGCAACTCTATGGCAAAAATTCCCATTTTGGGTTTTTTGACCCATTCCAAGAAAGTTCGCTTGGTCACCCGCTCAGAATCCTCCATGAAATAATCATCCTTCAAGCAAGCTTGAACTCCTCCCAATTTCTGCCACCATGTGCTGCCTATAATCCTCTTATGCGCTCTCTTATTTCAGGAACACATACCAGCTCAAAGCTTCGAACCATATCCTCCTCAGTCACCCTATTTAGCTCCATTTCCTTTGTGTAATTGTGCAGGTACTTTGTGATGTCCTTACCATCAAATTGATCCACCTTTTCCACAGTTGACTGCAGTGCTTTAGTCGTGGAAATTTGCCCCCTCTCAACCGCTAGCTGCTGTTGCATATACATAGTAAACATCTGAAACATTTGCATAACCCCGGGGTCAAAATGAACCCCATGTCCCTCAGGATTCTCAGCCATAGCTTCCCTGTGTATTTCACCACACTCTCACCCCAGCAGTTTCACATCGGGTTCACCAAAAAACTGTCGTAACGTGGGCGGTGTCGCTGGGAAAGTGCGAGACTTCTAGCTGTGAGAGTAGCTTTCAAATCCCGCAAGGAAACAGAATATATATCTCTTCAAGGGAGTTGACATCTCAATTTGACATTAGAGCACACTAACTTATTTACAAATCTCCATGCCATTTGCACATGTATCCCTACTCCTATGTGCTACACCTTAACAAGAAAGAGCTTACAGCTTTCGAGGTTGACAGATGAAGTCATCCTTATTGGCTAGCTCGATGTCTGGAGACTGCACTTGGAGAGGTGACCTTTTTAGAACTTCTTTAGGTTGCTGAGGAGGCGATCGATGATGTGACCACCTTTACATTTTTGTTGAGGAAGGAGGCCTTAGCATTGGTAAAGCAAACAAGCGAGCCATCTTTGACCTAGAGGACGAGCATAGGTACTGCACAAGAGCATGAACTCCTACTTCTTTAACAATACGCCAAGCATTGCCCAAGTTGAACGTAAGGTTCCATAAAGCGCTTGCTCTGCACTTTCGTGCACATCCTCTACCTCAAAATAAGACAGAGTTATTAAAGCTGCAACTCCACCCTCCTTCCCAATTGCTATGCAGAAACTGACAAGACCGAAAGGGCTCTAGCAGCTCTCTCCTGCAGACTGTCAGATCCAGTGCTGCAACTTTGAACAAGTGCAACCAATGCCTCTACGCCACCAGCGACTGCTATTGCCTCATGATTTCTGTCGTCGTCTCACGACTGACAGATTACATAGATCACCAAGCCTCTTGTTTAACACCGTCACTATGTGACAAGGTTAACTATATTAGTGGCTCCAGTGCGCCCCAGCTTGCTGCTACCGGCTTCCGCTGCTCCCAGGGCGGCCTCTCCAGAGACCTGCTCGCCAGCTCTTCAGAGTCACCTTTGAGCACCAGGCGGCTAGCTTTCTTTGTTTCACGCCTGCAGATACCCCCGGTTGCACCCACTACACCCCTCTCTTCTCAGGCTCTCTCCTCCCCTTGTGGCTGCCGCTCCTTTTTTGCACTTTGCCGCTGGCGCTTCTAGACGACCACCCTCCCTCTGCTCATCCCTTGTAGACGACCACCACCTCTCTGCTCCTCGCTTGTAGACGACCTCCACCTCTCTGCTCCTCTCCCCGCAGTATTACCAGCCCACCCTGCAATCCTACTGCCAGCCCGTCAATAAGCAGGAGAGAGAGAGTGAGTAAGAACTCTTGCACGTGTAGCTGCAGCCGGCCTATTGCAAGGAGATAAAGGGCTTTCTGTTCAGCCCCTGAGCGCCACCTTACAACAGCCCCCTTCTTCTCACGAAGCGGCCCTCCCTGTATACCTGTAGCTGCGCACGGCTTGACCGCGTTCGAGAAGCCCCCCTAAACTTGGAAAACAAGGCGACTTCCTTTTTCTCCCCAGCTACGCCTCACTCGCCACCTCCAACTCTTTTGAAACCTGTGTCACCCCGCTCCTCGTGGTTGCCATATAGTTTCTATATTCATTTGATGCATGCGTTCTTATCCATTTGTCCATGCGCTGTCTTTTGCCATCCGAGATCCATCACATACCACATTATGTACACATCATCTACCTACATACCATGCTTTAATGGGGCCATGGATTCATCTCACATATAGCCCCTTATGGGGTGAAAACATTCATGTTTTCACATTCTCTTTATGTTTCAAACTCTCTCTCTTCACACTAACCCACCTATATAGCTCTATTTAAATCAAGAACATCATCTAGCACCTCATCGCCCACCTGGGTAAAAGGGGTACAACACCCTCTTCCATCCCTCTATTACATCATCCAACAAGCCATTCATAGCATTATCCTCACCAATCCCATGCATCTGGATTTGCATTTAATAGCCTCACATGCATGGTTTCACACCATAGATGTGCCATGGCACGACATCGGTGCTCGGGCTCTGGGTCGCCTAGGATACCCACACATGCGTCGAGGAAGATATTGGAACAAGGAGTAAGAGTTGTTTTCTGATTCCGGGCATGGATCTGGTTGATTGACCTTGCTGGTCTTCAATGGATGAGTCCATGGCTCTTTATATGGATCTGTTGGTTGATCTTGCTGATCTTCAACTAGAGTCCATCTTGATTTTTATAAGTGATTATATTACCGAGTATTATGGGCTAGGAACTATTGAGAAGACCCCTGAGTGATTATATTACCGAGTATTATGGGCTAGGAACTATTGAGAAGACTCCTGAGTGGACAGGTGGTGAGCGTTCCGGTTGCCAATGATGCCATAGATACTCTGATGAAGGAATGATGGGAGATTAAGAATCAACCGGATAATCTGGAAGATTGTGATCAGTGATACTATGGTTTCATTAAAGGATTGTTTTAAAACTGGTTGAATCTGTGAAAAGGCAATTTCATATTGGGTGTGTGAGTGGTATGACTAGTTTTATTTTTGCATGAACATCCGGCTAGGGGGCCTGGGAACTCTTTTCCCCGGTACCTGGGACAAAAAAATCAAAGTCTAAATTGGATCCCATCACTACAGTGGTTGGGTGGTTGGCTAACCCATGGGATTGGATGGGGTTAGGCTGGACTGATGGATCCATAAATCAAGACTCAATTTCTGTTACTATGATAGATAAAGGAAATCCCGGATAGTAATTGTTCTATGGATAGGAATCAACGGCTGTGCTTCTTGATGGGGAAAAAAGCATTGATCCCAATGATCCAAGTGCAAGTTTCTTCCTTGATCTGACCAAGTATCTTTATAGATACAGTTGGATCAGCTTGATCAGAAATGGTCTTGACTACATTAGAGTAAAAAGTTATCTTCGTGGAATCGCCCGTGCTTTCCGGGTAAGGGAAGTTTTTCCGGGTTCGGTTTTGGAAAAACCGACAGATTAGTCTCTTGTCTGGATATTCGTGGACGAGGCCCCGAGTGTGGGACCCTGCCCCGTGCAGATGTGCTACTTCCGCTGCTAGTACCCCGAATCTGTTGCGCAGTGGGAACAGGGATCTCACAACACTACCCATGGACGTTCCATTAGGACCTCAATGGAAGGCTTCTTGGGCCCTTTTATTTGGCAGTTTAAGGAGTCAAACCTTTTCTCTTCAGAAGAAACGTTTTCTAATTAGAAGCTTCAAAACGGCTACTTTATTCGAATTTGAATTTTGGAGGGAAAATGGAATTTAAAATCTAGCAGACAAAACCATATCATGTAACATATCTATGGAAAGCTCTTGATGCCTAGATCACGGATCTATAATCTCCGCTCAAATCGGAGCTTGTATGTAGAAGTTATGGAGGTCCGAAAATTGTAAAATTGCCTCCCCCCCTTTTTTGGGAGAAAAGTGCACCCTTTGACCACTCTTACACCTCTCTTACAAACCCAACATTTCAGTCCACATGGCAACCCCCCATTTGGCTATTCCTTAATCACCTTGATTAGGCTTGGGCAAATTAAAGGGCCCAAGAAGACCCCATTCACTTCCTAATGTATATTGGAGTTATCAAGGGTCAAAGATGTGAAGGACAAGATTACACTTCCCAACTTCAAAGGGTGAACAAAACCACCGAAGAATTGGAGGAATGGATTAGCAAGATGGAGATGTACTTTACATTGTATCCCCCGTGAAGAGGAAGACAAAGTACAATTTGTCTTGTTGCATTTGGCAGATTCTGCCCATTCATGGTGGTGGAGGTTTACTCAACATGAGGGTATGCATTTTGTCACTTGGGAGGCATTCAAGGATGCCATGTTTCAAAACTTTCTAGATCCATTGGAATGAGCTCAATTGGTGGGACAATGGTATGATTGGAAGCAAAAGGGAAGTTCCGTCAAGGAGTATAGTAACCAATTTAGGAAGCTTTCCATGTTTGTTGGAGGAATGAATGAGTACAATAAAATGGTGAAATACATACATGGATTGCAATCATCACTTGAAGCTAATGTGAAGGCTTAAAGACCTCAAACTTTGAAAGATGCAATGTATTATGCGGAGGTTTTTGATAAGGTGGCTTGCAAATAGATGCAATGTGAGATCAACTAAGCCATCTACTTTCAGCCCAAATGCAATAAAATGGTCAACTTCTACCTGTTCAACACCTTATGTACCTCATGCAAGCTTCACTCCAACTTCTACTCAATATACAACAATATCCTAGTGTGTATGAATAGCCAAGGAATGTGAAATAGAGTAGTTCTATGGCCAAACCTCCTCTCAAGAGTGATGCTAAATCCTCTTCCCTTAAAGGCAAAGTGATTAAGCCATTGTCACAAGTGGAGATGGAGGAGAAGAGGAAGAAAGGGGTTTGCTTCCTTTTCAATGAGAAATGGAGTCCTGAGCATAAAAAGATTTGCAAGGCAAAGGAGGTAAGAGCTACTAACATGATCTTTGAGGTGGTTGAAGAAGAAGAGGCACCATTGGATTATATGGATGAGGCTAAATTTTAAGATTGTGCAAATGAGGTGATAGAAGAGCCTACTCTTGACCCTTCTCAAGAGTTTCCATTTGATTGGGTAAAAGTTGAAACAAAAGAAAGGATAGCCATGCTATGTGCCATTTCACAAGAAGCTAAATCAGGATGGAAAGGTTCCAACACTTTGAGGCTTGTGGGGAAGATTAGGGGTAGATCCATTCATATACTTGTTGATTCGAGGAGCACCCATAGTTTTGTGAACTCTAAAACAATAAATTCTTTAAAACTATGCCCAATAGAGATGATGAAGCCTCTAAAAGTGAAGGTTGCAAATGGATAGCATGAGTTGAGCAAGAGTTGGGTTGCAGAATAAGGATTTATTTGTCTTTCGATTATGCCTATGATGCTCGTTTGATTTTGCTTGACACAGGGTCCATTGATGTGGTGTTTGGATGCGATTGGTTGTACATTTTGGGTAGGTTTTCAATGGAATTGAAGCACATGAAAATGTGGTTTATGCACGAAGGCAAAGAGCTATGTTTGGATGGAATTTGCAACCATGCATTGACCTTGCTGTTTATGAAGCAAATGAAGAGAGAGTTGAAGAGTTTATGCCTTGTTTACATGCTACAACTCACTCACAAAAATAGGACAATGGGTTGCAAGTACATGATGAAGAGATGGATGCCTTGTCTTAGGAGAACAAAGATGTGTTTGAAGCACCTAAATGCTTGCAAGAACCTAAATGCTTGCAAGCACCTAAATGCTTGCCACCTACTAGAGAAGTCAACTATGCCATAGATCTTGAGAAGGATGCAAAACCAGTCATAAGCCTCCTTATAGGCTTTCAAAGGTTGAGAGGGAAGAGGTTGGCAAAGCAAGTGGAAGAGCTTTTGGAAATGGAATTCATACAACCAAGCCAATCACCTTTCACCTCACCCATTTTGTTGGTTAGAATGTGCATTGATTATAGGGATCTTAACAAGATCACTATAAAGAATCGATATCCCATTCTAAGGATTGATGATTTACTTGATGAATTGAAAGGAGAAAAATATTTCTCCAAGATATATCTCAAGTGCGGGTATAATCAAATAAGGATGAAAGATGGTGACGAGTTTAAGACGACATTCCATACTGAACGGGGTCTATTTCAATTCAAGGTTATGTCTTTTGGATTATCAAATTCCCCGGGCACATTTTAAGCTCTCATGAACAAAGTTTTGAAGCCATTCCTCTACAAATCAGTTTTGGTCTTCTTTGATGATATACTTGTGTATAGCAAGTCAAGGGAAGAGCACTTGATGCATGTAGAGAAAGTGTTGAAGGTATTGAGAGAGCACAAGTTGTTTGCCAACCAAAGCAAATGCACCTTTATGTCACAAGAAGTCAAATACTTGGGTCACATTGTGAGCAATGATGGTATTAAGATGGTTCCCAAGAAGGTACAATGTTTGAAAGAGTGGCCTATACCCACCAACACTACTTAACTAAGGGGATTTTTGGGATTATCATCCTTTTATAGGAGGTTCATATACCATTATGCGCACATGGAGGCCCCACTTACTAATAGGCTTAAGAAAGAAGCATTTTCTTGGGATGCCATGGCTGATAAGAGCTTTCAAGAGCTCAAGCAAGCACTCATTTCATCTCCAATATTGGTTTGCCCTGATTTTTCTAATCCTTTCACTATACGGGTTGATGCAAGTGGGAGAGGAATTGGTGCCGTGTTATATCAAGATCATGGGGTGATTACTTATGAGAGTAGAAATCTCACCAAGAAGGAGAGGGAGCTTCATGTTTATGATCAAAAAATGTTGGCCATTTTGCATGCCCTAAAGAAGTGGCATCACTATTTGTATGGTGGGCATTTCAAAGTAAGGACCGATCATCACCGAGTACTCCAATTTTCCTCACCCAACAAAACCTTTCTCCAAAGAAAAAGAGATGGCTTGCTACCTTGCAAAATTATGATTTTGAGATCTCTTACACGGTGGGAAAGGACAATGTTGTGGTGGATGCACTTTTTCTAGGATGTGGGCTTGCACTATATATGCTATTTTGGAGGTGCATCATGATTGGATTCATGAGATACAAGAGGAGTATTTGGTGGATGACATGGCTGGTCCAATGTTTCAGAAATTGTAGCAAGGGTTATGTGATGAATATCCACATTTTGAGGTGTGCAATGGGTTGCTTTGGTATAAGGAAAAGGAAAATTTGGTCCCTCACTCATCCTTCAAGCTGAAAATCCTACAAGAGATGTACTCTTCACCAATGGTGGGTCATTTGGGAGTGTTCAAGACCTATGATAAGATATGGAAGAGTTTCTTTTGGAAAGAACTTTGGGAGGATGTGCATGACTACATGCAAAAGTGTTTGCCTTGCCAACAAAACAAGGACCCCAATCAATTACTAGGAGGATTGTTGCAACCATTGCCTATTCCCGCCGAAAGGAAAGTGGACACACATAGCCATGGATTTCATCACCGAGATGCCCACTACTAAAAGCAAGGGTGGAATAGCATCTATGTGATAGTGGATAGATTAACAAAGGTGGCTCATTTCATACCCACAAAGGTGCAATATATAGCTTCTATAGCGGCTCAACAATTTATCGAGCATGTGTTTAGGTTGCATGGAATGCCTAAGTAAGTGGTGAGTGATAGGGATGTCAAGTTCATGAGTCATTTTTGGAAGCATTATGACAATTTGGAGGTCATTCATAGGGCCTTTTGGTAGAGAGAGAAAAAGGAGCACATCCAATCAGGAAGAAGGCAACGTTACATTGAAAAATAGGTTATTTATTTTTCCCAAATCTAAAAACTCTTCTTTTTCACCTCAAAATGTATTCTACTTACACTTGATAGTCACTTTTCACACCCGAATGCATTAAACACACCTACACTTTTGTAGGGAGGGAAACTTCTATTCCTATCCATATATTAAATACATAGAGGAGGGAAAATTCCCTCCTTCTCAAACTTCCTCTTGGGCTTAAACAATTTCTCGCACTCTTTTCCTTTCCTCTACCTTCTGCTGCAATCCATTTCTGAAGCTTCGGCCTTCTGTACTCCATTTTCGATGGGTAACAAATCTCGTTTTATATTATCCTAATTCTGCCCCACTAATGCCATCATAGATGATTCAAATCCTAGGGCAAAGAGACCAAGATAATCAGTGTTTGCTATACTTGTATCCAATTCTCTCAATGCGCAAAATCAATGGACTAAAGTGCCAATCACCAAGCGCGCCTGGGTCCTTATGCAGTCAAGGAAGAGAAGAAAGACAAGCAACAAGAATACCTTCAACAAGGGATCATGGAAAGGAAGAGTGAAAGACTTCAAGATAGAGGCTGGAAGCAATAATAAGAAGGGATTTTAATTATTTACATAGGTATATCAAATCACTATTTGTGTGTGTGTGTGTGTGTGTGTGTGTGTGTGTGTGTGTGAGAGAGAGAGAGAGAGAGAGAGAGAGAGAGAAGAAGAAGAAGAAGAAGAAGAAGAAGGGTTACTATTGTGGAAAGTCTCTTCCTTGTTGCGATTAGCTCATTTGGTGGAGAATGACACGACTATATATTGGATGAGGGTACTTCGAGCTACACGTGTGGTTTGGAGTAATTAGTGAGGGGAAAGCTAGTACATCACATGGCAGCCATGTGGCCATTTGTAAAGTAATTTTTGGTAATATATCTTCTATTATGAAAAGAGAGAGAGAGAGAGAGAGAGGAGGTGGTGGAAGAAGAAGACGAAGAAGAGTAGATATAGAATATTAATATCTTAATGGACCATAAATTCTAAGTAGTTATATTCTATTAAAATCTAATGTTAAGGGTAGGTAGGGTATGTTTTGTAAAGTGTAGGAGAAATGAAACATTAAGAGTGAAATATAAAGGATGAAACTATAAGGCCATAAGTTAGTATTTAGGAAAGGAAGGGTACTAAATTGTAAATAGATAAATTAATATACAATATTCCATGAATGAGTAAATGAATGAGTAAAGCGAAGAGGGAAAGTGGCAAGGATAAAGATACTACGTGTGTTTATTAAATGTAGAGACTGTGTGTATATTGCAAGTGTTGTGTGCATAGGCATGAAGATACAGGTGTGCCCGTTGTGTAGAAGATCCTTTTGGTGAAAACTCCAACACACTACTTTCTTCGACTCCCTTCTTTCTACTTTAGTAACTCCCTTTTTATGCAGCTTGTGTGTGGCACACTTGGACAAGGGTTTTGTACCGACTATGGGCCCTTAAATAATTTAGGAGTGGTAGATGAGGCTTGGCATGGGGTGAGACTTACCATCCCACATTGGTTCCAAAGATACCACTAATCTCCCAGAAGGATGTGATAAAGATCTTGTGGGAAACCCAAGGACTGGATTGGCACATGATATCAAAGGGTTTTCAAAACCCGGTATCTAGAATGTCTTTGAAAGTGACCAATATTTTGCCATCTTGTCGAGCATATGTTTGTTGATGTCTAATATACAAATGCAATGCATGTACTACATGCAGATGTGTATGCATACTAGGTCGATTTTGTAAGCCACACTAGTTAAAATATGTGGGGTGAGAGTATACAAAGGTTACCTTGCTTACTTGATGCACCACAATACTATAGAGACGATTAGGTTCCTTCTTTGCTTCACTCACTTACAACCACATCTCAGTATCCAATGCAAGGGAATGACCATCCATCTATGCAAGCTTAGATAAGAATTTATAGCTCAAAATAGTGTAAAACAAGCTCTAGTAAAATTGACAATGCAATTCCTAGCCTACTATAAGAAAATATAGTTTGGAAAAGCACCAAAACCAAAGAGTTAAGACTCTGTTTACAGTGTAATGAAGTGATCCAAGTCTTCATTACAGTGTAATGAAGTGATCTAAGTCTTAAATCTAATCAAACAAAACCAAGTTTTATTCTAAATCTAAGCTAAATCTTTGATTAACATAAAAATGCAACCTAAATTACAATATTAACTTCAGTAATTTGATTATTGACCAAAATAAAATTTTTGTTATAGGCTAAATTGGGTAAAATAGAAGTAACACTCGATCTTTTGATTTCAATGGTGGTGTCAGATTTCAAATTCGAGTCTGAGAACTTGAGATATGAGAAAAATAAGGTTAGCTTAAAAATAGTTAAAGAAACTAACGATGGCCAATTATGCCTTAATTTTACTTTATTAACACTAATTAAACCTATTAAAGTAATCAAAATACATCTAATAATGATGCAAATACAAGGTTTAATGCAAATTAATTTCTCTCTATTTTTCCTTGCAAAGTTCACAATAGAGAGTTAGTAATTAATTAATCTTCCAATTTATACATAGATTAAGATGTAGAATATCTACAGCATGCAATCTTAATACCTAATATGCAATCAAAATAACCAAAAGCTACCTGATATGCAATAAAAAGAAACAAAAAGCTACCTAATTTGCAATCAAAATAACCAAAAACTACCAAATGCTAACTCAACTAATTAAAAAGCTTATCAACACTTTATAGATAGCTAAAAAACACACGACTATTGATATTTTTTTTAAAAATAAAGAGATTAAAACACACTAAGAAACATAGAAATACCTCAAAAACACTTTAAAAAAACTAATGCTATAGGATTAAGCACAAAATAACATAAATATATAAAAATAATTTCCTTTCCTTCCACACATCTTATCTTCTCTTCTCTATAAAAAATATGCAGAGTAAAAAATGAAGATGAAAGATACCAAAAAATGGAGATAAAAAATGGTTAAGGAGGTCGCCTTGTCTTGTCAGTTGCATGATAATGTCAAGCCTATTTCCAAATAAAGTAATTGGATCATTAGGAAATGTACACTCTCCCAGTGTGGCACCAAAACGAAGTGAGGAATTCTTACCTTTGTCATAGGGATATACCCATTTAGTGCTTCCTAAGGCTCTCCAACCACTTGTGTTATAGCTAACCCTTAAAGAAGCTTCCACTGCTATCATGTGTTGGATGTTGAACTCCTTGGACAAACCCCTCATAACAAGAAGATTTGTTGATATGATACAATAACCTATAAGTTCTCACACTCACTCTTACCATACACACACTCAAGAGATAAGGTAGAGTAGAGAAGCGAGTGCAGAGATAAGGTAGGGTAGAGAAGCTAGTTCCCCTAATCTCATGCAAGGAAAGTCACCATTCCCATTAGTTATCTTTTATAAAAAAATACTAAATGGCCAAGCACCCAAGCACATACAGTCATAGTGTAAATCTCTAATCTAGTGTGTGCTAGACTACTAGTATACATGTAAAGTTTGATGTCAACAGTACACTTAGCTCGGCCATCCCTTATTCACATCATGTGTGGCTCCTTAGAGAGAAAATATTCATGAGATGTACAGGAAGTGTAAAAAAATCTCTCAAGCGTGCAAAATTACAAACTGATCCAAATGAATAGATTTGTTGATGCCAATCATGATCATTCATAATGACTTCTACTTCATAAAAAATGTGTTGAAGGAAGTCCTTAAAGCTGTCTGCCTCACTAAGTGCACCTTGACCGGACATTATTTTACAAAGTATCGAAAACTTGTATCTCTTGAAACTCAGGTGCGTTTTCCACAACTCCAGCCATACATGTTTACAAAGTATCAAAAACTTGTATCTCTTGAAACTCATTTGCATTTTTTCCATAACTCTGGCAATAATTATTTTTTATGATTGTTGGGTCCACCAAGTCATCCCGTCGTAGTCATTCACCTAGTTAACTCCTAAAAATGGGGCTAAAACTCATGATTCTTATGTCCCATAACCTCTATTTCATGTCAAGGGGTGTCCCATGACATATAGTGTGACCCTTCATGTCTCATCCCTAGTGTTAAAACACATTAAGCTTTAGGGCAATTAATTGTTGAACCTTATATCATTGGTCAAGAATAATCATCCATCCAAGTGTGAGAAAGTGTTGTAGGATTGAGAAAAGTTTTATCTTTGAATGGGCTCAAATATATGTTGGCGGTTTACAATGATAAACATGGTAAAATATTGAAAACATTGAATATTTAGGAAATGATTGGAAAGGGAATAGGATGAATGGAAAAAATAATGGGATAATGTCTTGAAAAAGATTTAATGGAAAGCAATAAAAATAAGGAAAATTGGGGAAATGATGGATGGTCGGAAGGGTATGAACTAGGGTATATAAACTATGTGAAATGGAAGGTAATAAGGTATGTTTAGGTTACTAGTAAATGGGAGGAAATGAAACGGAATTTTAATAAAAAATGTTGAAAGTAATGGATAATCTAGGTATTAACAATCACTTGTATTGCACCTCCGGTGCCTCAAAGTTTTTAAGTTGGTATGACCATTTATCTAGTATATAAGTGATACTCACTACGAGACCTATACAATGATGTGACCTTCAAAGTCCGTGAGTGCACACATGGAAAATTATTATTGGGTTTCAAAAAGACAAAATCTGGAAAGAGGAAATAAAAAAGAGTCATTTCAAAATTTCAAGGACCTTCCATTATTTATTCATTGACTAGGACTCTACAAGAAAGAGCCAGCACATGTATGAAAAATTGATCGGCTACCAAGAAAGAGCTACCACATGTATGAAAAATTGATCGGCTACCACATGTATCAAAAGTTGATTGGCTAGGAGTCTACAAGAAAGAGAATTGATCGGCTACCACATGTATCAAAAGTTGATTGGCTAGGAGTCTACAAGAAAGAGAATTGATCGGCTACCACATGTATCAAAAGTTGATTGGCTAGGAGTCTACAAGAGCGAGCTACCTCATGTATCAATTTTAAGGAAGAGCTACCTCATGTATCAATTTTTAGAAAGAGAAATTAAAGATCTAGGTTCATTGAGGATCGTCGGCCATATTGGGATTCTAGAGATGATGCAGAGAACCATGATTTGGTGGTGGGATTCACAGCAGGCATGGCTCCTCCTCCTTTTTAGTAGCATGGCAATGGTAATGTGCACGCTGGTTTCCTTGAGTTTGGCAAGGAAATTCAAAGCAACGCTGCCCCCCGGCCCTCCAGCGTTGCCTATCATTGGGCACCTGCACTTGTTCGGGCGGGAGCCACATCGCTCCCTCTGCGACCTCAGCAAAGCGTATGGGCCTCTCATGTTCCTGAGGCTGGGCTCCGTCCCTCTCCTTGTGGCTTCCACACCAGAAATGGCCAAGCAGATCTTGCAAACCCACGACCAGGCCTTCGCGTCCCGAGCCCACTTCGCCGCTGCCGACGCCGTCTACGGCTCATGCCCGAGCATCACTCATTCCGTCCCCGGTCCATACTGGAAATTTCTGCGCCAGCTCTGCGCCACGGATCTCTTCACCACCAAACGCCTGGAGAGCTTCGAACCCATCAGAAGGGAGGAAGTAGTCGCCCTCTTGCGATCTGTCCTGGCCGACAGCAACAACGTCAACAAGCTTGTTTCTGTCCGTCCCTTGCTGCAAATTGCCACCAACAACATCATCTCCAGAATGGTTGTAGGCAAATCGTCTAACGTTGTGCATCCGGTGATGGAAGTAATGGAAGCCCTGGGCGTTTTTAATTTGGGTGACTTCTTCCCGTTGCTGAATTGGATGGATTTGCAAGGCTGCGTGAGACGTAGCAAAGTCGCCGCCAGCAGAATGAATGCCGCCTTCCATGCACTCATTGACGACAGGCGGCAGCAGAGAGGAGGAAAGTATGACCCTCCTGTGGACGTCCTGGACATTCTGCTGTTGGCCTCCTTGAACCCCCCCCAAAATATACAAATAACAGACAACCATATTACGACAGTGCTCTTGGTAATGCGCTTTCTCTTTCTTCTTCTGACATTTCTGAGCGTAAATCATGTTGGGTTATTTACCTGAACTTTGTTGTTTTAACGTGCCTCGCCATTAATATGTTGGGTTGTGATTCAACCTCCATCCAACGTCAGCTTAATGCAGTCGCACCAAGATAATCATTGAACTTGCTTCATAGACAGATAGAGATAAGGAACTCTTGCAGCTTCAGCTCTTGAATGGTTAGTAATGGCGTCCATACTTGCCGATTGTATTGCTGTAACTGGCATACTTTTGTAACAGGACTTGTTCGGAGGAGGGACCGACACATCCTCAGTCTTGATAGAGTGGGCGCTTACAGAGCTATTGGCAAATCCTATAAAGATGAAGACTGCAGAGGAAGAGCTGGAAATTGCAGTTGGGAGGGCACGCACGGTTCAAGAGTCAGACATCCCTAATATGCCCTACTTGAGGGCAGTGGTAAAGGAGACTATGAGATTACACCCGGTGGTACCATTCCTAGTACCACGTGAGTCAACTAAACCATGCCATATCTTAGGCTATGAGATACCGGCAAAGACCCAAGCTTATGTAAACACATGGGCGATAGGCCGGGATCCTAACATTTGGGAAAAGCCTCTAGAGTTTTGGCCAGAGAGGTTCCTTGATAGCAACATAGATGTGCGTGGCCAACACTTTGAGCTCCTACCCTTTGGATCGGGCAAGAGAATGTGCCCTGGCCGTACCTTAGGCCTGATCAATGTGCAAATCATTCTCGCAAGCTTGCTTCAAGCTTTCACTTGGAATGTTGGCCATGAGCTCGATATGTCGGAAAATTTTGGTCTTCTCATGAACAAGGCAAAGCCCCTACTTGCAATGGTAACACCTAAGTTATCTACATATAACTATGAAGCCTAGAAGTAAGTCCTAATACATTGAAAAACAAGCCCTAAATCCAATGCTAACCTACCTACTTTGAATTTAAGCCATTTTTGTAAGCGGTCCCTACTCTCTTATATTTTGTTGTTATGTTTGTAACCTGTGGCATTTGAGCTTTTCTCGAGTGGATGACTTAACAAGAAACATTATATTCTATCATAACAAGTTGATTATGCTTTTATGGATGAACTCTATGTACATTGAAGACAAATTTAGGAATTTTGGGAATTATTCGAGTCCCATTTCTTATAGGATTGGTTGGAAACTCGGTATTTTTGTGTAGTTTGAGCTAACATCTATTTGTTGGTGCACTCTTTGTGCCATTAGATTATTCTTGACACAACTATTTGGCGTATTTGTTTGTAGTTGTATAGATACATACGTCAATGCAACAATATTGGAAGGACAAGGAAAACATGACACTAAACTTAATTGAGATTATACAATACCTTTCATATGAAGAAGATAATGTTAAATACTATCTCCACTTTGAGACATTGAAGTAAAAACATGGGCTTTATTTAATTTGCCAAAAGAATTCTAAATATCACTTAAAAAGGAATCTTAGAAATGAGAGATCTCTAAAGGGTGTAGTGTTAGAAACAACAAAACAAAAAGTAAATCTCAATGACAGTAACAATGTGCTAAGTTTACGATTGATCCACAGATAAAAACCCATCTTAGACACTATATCAAGATTATAAATCATGATATATATGCTCAAATTTGAGGGACATTGAAGTAAAAACATGGGATAATAATGCCAAAGAACACTTGGAAAAGGAACCTTAGAATTGAGGGATCTCCAAAGAGTGTGGTGTTTAGAAACACCGGAAGCAATCAAATTTCAATGAGAGTACAAATTGTATCTCAAACATAGCATTTTCTCATGTATTGCTCCAATACATACAAAGTTTCTCTATCATAAACTGCTTCATTTACTAAAGTGTTGCAAGTATACTCCCGTTTGTTCTTTGCATAAATCCAACCAAGTAACCATGCGCTGATTGTTGTCTCCAAAAAACTTTGAAGCTCCTCTATATTTTGATTGCACATCTTTGGAAAAATCAAGTAGGTTCAGGCATATTCCACATTACATTGTAGAGGGTATCATAAAAAATTAGCGTGTTATTTCCATCTAGGTCATGAAAAATTCTCCATGCTACATCCAAGTTTTTGTGGTATACAAATCGATATCCAATTAGAAGATTCATCTTTTAACATGCTGCCTGCCCTGCTATGACCTTAAACTTTTGATGGTGCCGAGAGGAAAGCACAACTCAAGAATGCATCGTACTCCGGATGCATACCTCAAACCATTGCATACAAAAATCAAGGAAAGTGAATGCATCTTTGCGAATCAAATGCCAAACACTTGTATTCTCTTCCACAAGATGCATATGTTTGGCCCAGTCTGGACATACATCACCATGTTGCATCTCAATGGTCTGAAGTAAAACACCATTGAGTTCAAGTATCAATACTCTTCTTTGTTTCCTTATTATATCTGGGGGTGGTGGAACTCTTTTGCTTCTAGGTACATGAGCACCAATGGTTGGTGCCACCTCAATAGTAAGTTTTCTGTACACTTGAAATCAAAGCTATATGCTTCAACATATCCTGTTGAAAACAAAATGTATGGTTAATGGACATTCAAAATTTTAAATAAATATATTATGTGCCAACAACATAAATTCATCCATGATATGGATGGTCTTAAACCTTCATAGACAAATGCTCCAATACCTCAGAAGTTCAACCAAAAAAATAAAAGAGCCAGTATATTGTCAATGCTAAATTTCATCAAATTTATTGAATATGATGTATAAAAGATTTTCACTGTTGAGATAATTGAGTCTATCCAAATTAAATTATAATATTCATAGCCTTACACCTTGATAAGGCAATATCTTCAATAAAAAACAAACACATCTTCATTGTTTGCAATCAAATTGCAAATATTGACAAAAGAGATAATCAAATGACAGTAAGTTTGGAGGCATTTGATTGCTTGATACAATAGTGTAAAGATTTGGCTCGTACAATCCAAAAATTAGACCCATCTAAGCACATTGTTTTGGCCAAAGCCTAAGTCTATCTTATTGGCTTTTAGTACAAAATGGCTCCAAACATTCTGCACCCAACAAGTCTTGATATTTGTGCAGATCCCATACTTCAAACTGCACATTTAGACCTCAGAAATGGTTTCCTTCGACCTACAGCAACAACTAGTATGGGTTAGGTTGGAATCTGATTATACTGTCACTCAATGTTTAATGAAACCAGACATTATCCTACCCATAAGCTCAAGTAAGCCTTTTGTAGCCTTGATATGTATGCTTTTGCTGCAACTCCACTTATGAGATGACCACGATCATATCCCAAGCGAGTAGCATAAGCAATAGCGTGTTGATCACTCAAAATCCTTCTTTTTTGTAACACACTTTTAACAAGCTTAGCTGGTCTTTGGATAGTAATGGTACTCCAGCTTTGGATGCCAACATTGCTAGATCCTTGCTTATGGATTCTACTTCTCTTTTTTCCCCTCTTGATTGGACATACTTTAGCTTGTCACCATACAATGGTAAGTGTGAAGATGCACAAGATGAGTTTTCCACTTCATCTGAATATTTGTTGAGCTCTTCTCGCAAAAATTGGGAGGTGAATTGGAGCCATTCTTCCAGGACATCTTGAAAATCGATAAATAAATTATGACCATGTGTGATAGGAGATTGACCTAGCCGATTAAGCAAAATAATAGACCTAATGTCATTTGTATTATTTAGATTTAAAAGGTAGGGTAGAAGGTCATTGCACAGTACATAGTCATGCCCTCCTTGAAAACTTTCAGGGAAGAGACAGTTGTCTTTTGGATTAACACATCCCTTGAAAGGGCTATCATCAATAAGCAATGTATTCTTCTTATTGCAAATATCTTGGCACTGATTCCAAACCTTGAGTAAAGGTTTAAACATAGCCTCAACAGTAGGCTTATCTGGCCTATACACTTTTCCAAGATTATGGATATAGCATTCTTCTTATCCCCACACCACAAAGAAATGATATTTCTTATGTGCATATTGTTCAAGAGTGCACAAACATTCTTTTGTAGCATGGTGGACCAAATACCAACATGAAAGTACTGGCAAATCTCATCCAAAAATTCAAAACACTCGGGGCGAATAACAACTGTGGTGTGACCAATATCAATTCAAATATAATTTATTTGTGGATGCCTCTTCTCTTCCTTGTTGAGTAAAACTCCATTAAGATCAAGTATAAGTGCATGTTTCTTTATGGTGATTGCACGAGGAATATTTTTTGCATACGATAGAGAAGAATGATAACACTTTAATGTGTTTACATACTTAACAATGTTAAAACAAGTGATCCTATATTATCAATGAGAGCTAATTACAACAAAACATCCACAGGTTTAATGTGTTTACATACTTAACAATGCTAAAACAAGTGATCCTATATTATCAATGAGAGCTAATTACAACAAAACATCCACAAGTTTACTTTCGTTTCATGCTCCCATACTCATCTATGATGACGATGGCTCCTAGACTTGATTGCATTTCCCTATTGATTGGTGAAGATTGAAATACTAATCTATCTCCATCTCTCTCAAAAGAATATAAACTTCCTAGAGGCCTACTCTTTTGTGTATCGGAACGTAGCTCCTCAACACGTTGCTCTATTTCTTGCGCACTTAACTTGTGATTGTTAGAAGCAGCTGTACCTACAAAAACAACTCTCGCTGAGAAACATACTTTTTAACACACAAAATTGTTGAATAAATCATCTTAAATAACATCCTATTGAAAAAGATCTACCTTTAGTTTTCTTGGCACCCTCTGCCTGCAGAGTCCTTGATTTCAACTATTCTCTCTTTATTCGTAGCATATGCAGCCTCGTCAATTTCTTCAACACCCTCCACAGAGTCCTTGATTTCAACTATTTTCCCTTTATTCGTAGCATACGGTAACCTCATCAATTTGTTCGACAATCTCTTCTTGTCTCTCCTTGGTTGCAAAAGTCTCTTGAAGCTCTTCTTGTCTCTCCTTGGTTGCAAAAGTCTCTTGAAGCTCTTCATTAACTTTATTTTTATTCTCACTAACCTCAACATTAACTTGCAAATCAGGAATGTCCTTGGTCTCTTTAGTCCTATCACTTAAAGGCCTTGAAGATGTTTGCAAAGCTGAATCATCGATGTGATCTACCTCCACCATGTTGTCTTCATTATTTCTAGCATTTGAATCATGAGAGTTGATCTCTCTAGTAGGGCTTTCATGATGATGTTCTAGTTGAGCAATGTTATCTTCGTCTTTCCCTTCTTTGTATATATCTGTAAGATTAAAATAAAATGCTATTTCTTTTAGGATTTAAATAATACACCAAGGCTAATACAATACTAGTCATTTTTATATCTACACATATACTTTGTATCCAAACTTAGATTACTCAACATTGATTGATGTACCATAATGAATTACGAACCACATTGCCTGTCCAAGACTTTCACATAAGGGTCAAACTTGAGTTTGAGCCTCACTTACAAGGGCAAAGTAAAGATCGCTCAACTTGAGATTGTGCCTTGTGTTGGAAGACATCCCCAAGGTTGGACATAAGTGGAGGTACGGCTCAAACTTAAGTTTGAGCCTCACCACTACACTAGGATATGGAGTAAGTGTAATTTCTTAATAGTAAGTGTGCGTCATCATTTGTATTAAGCTCAAACTTAATTTTGAGCCTCACTGCTACACTAGGATATGGAGTAATTTCTTAATAGTAAGTGTGCATCATCATTTGTACCAGACGTTGGCATGAAATAAAGGATAATTAGAATAGAAATATTCACTTTAATAGAAAAATGTTAAAAGTGAATCCAAAAAAGCCAATGTATTAATCAAAAGACTAATAATTATTTCAACAAATCCACACTTTGAACAAGACCTATGTTAATATTAGTTGTTGATAAGCTCCTTTCAATGATCGCCATTCATTGTACATTCATAAGCACTGTGAATGCACTTTTCTACCTTTCTTTGGTTGAGATCTTGATGGGCTATGAGCATGGAAAGCGTTGTTGACATCTGTATCCCCAATCTTCTCAACGGCTATAGCAACCCCAAAATTTGAAGCTTCCGTGGCTTTTGCAGTATCCAATATATCATCGTCATTCCCACCTTCATCATCATTTTCATGCCTTCCAATATCTTCAAAATTGTCTTCGGCATCCTCATCGAATAGAGCATCATTCCCTTGGTCCTCTTCATTCCTTTGCCCTACATCTTCAAAGTCTATAGCATCCCCAACTTCTTTATCATCATCTGTGTCATTTTTGTTGTCAATATCATCACCTTTGTCTTCCTCCTTTGTACTTGGCAGGTTTGTACTTGGCGGGTCATCAATGTGAAGATTTTGAAGGTTCTCTTTTTCTGCATCATCTAGTGTTTGCTTTTTTGTGCCGCCACTTGCACCACACCACTCTTGCAAGGACGGGTGACCGTCTAAAAGAGCAGAGCACTTTGATTCTAATGCCATCACTTCCAAATCATCTTTGCATAAAGCAATACATCGTCTCTTCTTTAGCAAGCTCTCCTCTAGCACAACTCCACCACAATATATCTCTCAACATAGCTGTGTTCAGGACAAAACCCTGTGATGAGACCATCAATAAAGCCTTTGTCGATGAATTCTCTATTTTGGCCACTAGAGCCTGAGATGAATACATTTTTTCTGAGATCCTTATCAATGGCCTCAAACTTGTCAACCTTGCTGATGAAAAGAATAACAGTTGCAATCTCAACTGTTCCAGATGTCCAGGCATCATCTTTTTGTGTGTGGATCACGCCAAATTCATAGTGCACCTTTGTTGACTGGCTAGAAATCCCTTCGATAAGCATTCCAATGGTGATGAAATCAACAAAACACACAAGAATATATTCATATTGTGAGTTGAGTGTGTTCAAAGCAAGTGCCAACTTGGAGAAAAATTCTGAGAGCTGCTCCTTTGTACCATGTAGGTCCATGATTGCCAGTTGAAATGGTACATGCTCTTCACTACAGAAGGCTATAATCTTTGTCATATCAAAACCCACCCCCTAATTGTCCAAGGAATAGACTCAGGTAACAAAACAAAGGACTGGTTGTAGCTCCTCAATCGATTATACTCATACTCCCCTAGCTTATATGTCTCACACACCTGTTCCCAAGTCATCTTTTCCCTTGTCAGATCAAAATAGAAGGCGGCTATTGCATCTTTGAGCACTCGATCTATTTTTAGCTTCCAAGCCATCTCCTCCATATCCATTCTTTGATGGGTTTGCTTTCCCTTCAGCAATATTCTCTTGTCAATAAGTGCTATTTGAATGTCCAAAACTTCACTCTTTTGAAGACCTAAAATGCACCTAAACAACGTTGAGCCTAGTGTGACTGTTCTTCCTGGTGCCTGTGCTGAGTTTGCGCACTCTTCAAAGTTGGAAGTTTGGGATTTTGATCAAGACCTTTAGTTTGAGTTTCGCCCTTTGTATTTGGTAGCAAGCCTTTTGCATATAGCCTCATGATCTTAACCCAATTCTGCCATACATTATCATCACATAGAAGCAAGTGTAAATCATTTTTGACAAAATTCTTATGTAGTGTGTGCTCTATGGTCTCCACAAAGGCCTGCAAAGTTGCAAAGCAAGAAGTTAGCCCCCTTACTATAGATATCACAAAATATTAGGAGGAATCATGCATCTATGGGTTTTCAATCATTTGGAGCTTATGCTCAAACTTGAGTTTGAGCCTTGCTAGTGCTAAACTAGTATATAATGGTGATGCTCGATCTTAGGTTTGAGCGTCACCTCCGTATGCAAATCTAGCACTTGCAAGTGAGGCTCTAACTTAAGTTCGAGCCACAATTAGTTATGCAAGTGCTAAAAATAGGTGATACTTTCTAAAAACGAGTAATACTTAGCATATTTAAAAGATTCCATAAAAAAGCTTTACTTTTTATCTTTTTTCATAAAAAGTGGTCTACACATGCGTACAACACCACCAAAAAGCTCGTAGACCATGCTCAACCATCTATCTAATAGAAAACCAGGTTCTTTGTAATATTTGAAACCTGAAGTGCACATCTGCTAAGTATTTCATTTTGCCATCCTGCATAGACAATGACACTTTACTAACGTGCAGAATGGGATGTGCAGTATCATCACCTATTTTTACATAACCTAGTTTTTTCATTTTTTGCACATCTCTAAACTACTCACCACCATGGCTAGTAATGTGGCTAGAGGTGCCAAAATCCACATACCAAACATCTCCAAATTCTGATATATCTCCTATTGCAGAACTAAGCATATGCTGCATCACAAAATAGCTGCTCACTTCTATATCTCTACCTTGTTTACTTGATGATGCAAAGTTGTCTTGCTGTAACGTTCCAATTTTGACATTGATTTTCTTTTTAAGTGATATTTAGAATTCTAGTGTTTGCTTTTTTGTGCCGCCACTTGCACCACACCACTCTTGCAAGGACGGGTGACCGTCTAAAAGAGCAGAGCACTTTGATTCTAATGCCATCACTTCCAAATCATCTTTGCATAAAGCAATACATCGTCTCTTCTTTAGCAAGCTCTCCTCTAGCACAACTCCACCACAATATATCTCTCAACATAGCTGTGTTCAGGACAAAACCCTGTGATGAGACCATCAATAAAGCCTTTGTCGATGAATTCTCTATTTTGGCCACTAGAGCCTGAGATGAATACATTTTTTCTGAGATCCTTATCAATGGCCTCAAACTTGTCAACCTTACTGATGAAAAGAATAACAGTTGCAATCTCAACCGTTCCAGATGTCCAGGCATCATCTTTTTGTGTGTGGATCACGCCAAATTCATAGTGCACCTTTGTTGACTGGCTAGAAATCCCTTCGATAAGCATTCCAATGGTGATGAAATCAACAAAACACACAAGAATATATTCATATTGTGAGTTGAGTGTGTTCAAAGCAAGTGCCAACTTGGAGAAAAATTCTGAGAGCTGCTCCTTTGTACCATGTAGGTCCATGATTGCCAGTTGAAATGGTACATGCTCTTCACTACAGAAGGCTATAATCTTTGTCATATCAAAACCCACCCCCTAATTGTCCAAGGAGTAGACTCAGGTAACAAAACAAAGGACTGGCTGTAGCTCCTCAATTGATTATACTCATACTCCCCTAGCTTATATGTCTCACACACCTGTTCCCAAGTCATCTTTTCCCTTGTCAGATCAAAATAGAAGGCGGCTATTGCATCTTTGAGCACTCGATCTATTTTTAGCTTCCAAGCCATCTCCTCCATATCCATTCTTTGATGGGTTTGCTTTCCCTTTAGCAATATTCTCTTGTCAATAAGTGCTATTTGAATGTCCAAAACTTCACTCTTTTGAAGACCTAAAATGCACCTAAACAACATTGAGCCTAGTGTGACTGTTCTTCCTGGTACCTGTGCTGAGTTTGCGCACTCTTCAAAGTTGGAAGTTTGGGATTTTGATCAAGACCTTTAGTTTGAGTTTCGCCCTTTGTATTTGGTAGCAAGCCTTTTGCATATAGCCTCATGATCTTAACCCAATTCTACCATACATTATCATCACATAGAAGCAAGTGTAAATCATTTTTGACGAAATTCTTATGTAGTGTGTGCTCTATGGTCTCCACAAAGGCCTGCAAAGTTGCAAAGCAAGAAGTTAGCCCCCTTACTATAGATATCACAAAATATTAGGAGGAATCATGCATCTATGGGTTTTCAATCATTTGGAGCTTATGCTCAAACTTGAGTTTGAGCCTCACTTGCTAGTGCTAAACTAGTATATAATGGTGATGCTCGATCTTAGGTTTGAGCGTCACCTCCGTATGCAAATCTAGCACTTGCAAGTGAGGCTCTAACTTAAGTTCGAGCCACAATTAGTTATGCAAGTGCTAAAAATAGGTGATACTTTCTAAAAATGACTAATATTTATTTAAAAGATTCCATAAAAAAGCTTTACTTTTTATCTTTTTTTATAAAAAGTGGTCTACACATGCGTACAACACCACCAAAAAGCTCGTAGACCATGCTCAACCATCTATCTAATAGAAAACCAGGTTCTTTGTAATATTTGAAACCTGAAGTGCACATCTGCTAAGTATTTTCATTTTGCCATCCTGCATAGACAATGACACTTTACTAACATGTAGAATGGGATGTGCAGTATCATCACCTATTTTTACATAACCTAGTTTTTTCATTTTTTGCACATCTCTAAACTACTCACCACCATGGCTAGTAATGTGGCTAGAGGTGCCAAAATCCACATACCAAACATCTCCAAATTCTGATATATCTCCTATTGCAGAACTAAGCATATGCTGCATCACAAAATAGCTGCTCACTTCTATATCTCTACCTTGTTTACTTGATGATGCAAAGTTGTCTTGCTGTAACGTTCCAATTTTGACATTGATTTTCTTTTTATAATAGTCCTTGGCCATATTCCCTAGTTTGCCATAGCACTCTAGCTATTTGCATTTTGATTTCTTTGCCAACCACCTTGACCCCTCTGGCTCCCCCAATCTCAAGAGTGGCCTCTTTCACCTGTTTGTATGTTTAATTCCTATTATTACTTCCCATTTTGTTTCCAAAATGGCCTCCATCTCGGCCTCTAGCTTATGATCTTCCTCGACCTCTACTTGTGTCTGAGTAGAAGGCCTGCTCATTTAAATTTCTAGAGGATGAACCTCCCCCAATATTCATCTCCTCATGGATGAGAAGAGCAATCAATTCTTGAAAATCATGAATGTTTTCTTGAACTGTAATGAAGGTTTGAAACTAGCTGTATTCTTTGCCAAGACCATTCAAGGTCATGTGGACACCATATAATTATCATTTATTGGTGATCCGAATCATCATTTATTAGTGATCCAATAGAAGCAAGGGCATCTCCAAGCCCCTTAACGTTCACTAAGGAATCATTTATACTTAGATGTTGTCTGGTCACATTATGTAGCTCATGCTTTAGTTGCATCTTCTGAGCTTGGGTGTTTACTATATATCTTCACCAAGGTGTCTCAAGCCTTCTTAGGCATTTATGCATCCTATATATACACAATTATAGATTTTGTCACACCGATAGACAACCAATATAGCACCTTTCTAGCTCTTTTATGCCATGCTTTATATGCTTGCACTTGCTATGGGGTGGAATTTTCTTCATCAATCTCTGGACCCTTTTTATCACCTGTGGGCGATGAACGCTCAATATCCTTTTCCCATAAGGAAATTGGTCATTCTAAACTTTCATGTTTAGAAATTATTCTTCTTCAGGTTATCACTCACAATTTGGGATAAACTGTTACACATGATTACCTATAGCAACTAACTAAATTGTGTTTGTAAAAAAATTATGTACTTGCACAAGAAGCATCAAACTTATAATCTCCAACACTGCAACACCACTCTTGCAAGGACGGGTGACCGTCTAAAAGAGCAGAGCACTTTGATTCTAATGCCATCAATTCCAAATCATCTTTGCATAAAGCAATACATCGTCTCTTCTTTAGCAAGCTCTCCTCTAGCACAACTCCACCACAATATATCTCTCAACATAGCTGTGTTCAGGACAAAACCGTGTGATGAGACCATCAATAAAGCCTTTGTCGATGAATTCTCTATTTTGGCCACTAGAGCCTGAGATGAATACATTTTTTCTGAGATCCTTATCAATGGCCTCAAACTTGTCAACCTTGCTGATGAAAAGAATAACAGTTGCAATCTCAACTGTTCCAGATGTCCAAGCATCATCTTTTTGTGTGTGGATCACGCCAAATTCATAGTGCACCTTTGTTGACTGGCTGGAAATCCCTTCGATAAGCATTCCAATGGTGATGAAATCAACAAAACACACAAGAATATATTCATATTGTGAGTTGAGTGTGTTCAAAGCAAGTGCCAACTTGGAGAAAAATTCTGAGAGCTGCTCCTTTGTACCATGTAGGTCCATGATTGCCAGTTGAAATGGTACATGCTCTTCACTACAGAAGGCTATAATCTTTGTCATATCAAAACCCACCCCCTAATTGTCCAAGGAGTAGACTCAGGTAACAAAACAAAGGACTGGCTGTAGCTCCTCAATTGATTATACTCATACTCCCCTAGCTTATATGTCTCACACACCTGTTCCCAAGTCATCTTTTCCCTTGTCAGATCAAAATAGAAGGCGGCTATTGCATCTTTGAGCACTCGATCTATTTTTAGCTTCCAAGCCATCTCCTCCATATCCATTCTTTGATGGGTTTGCTTTCCCTTCAGCAATATTCTCTTGTCAATAAGTGCTATTTGAATGTCCAAAACTTCACTCTTTTGAAGATCTAAAATGCACCTAAACAACATTGAGACTAGTGTGACTGTTCTTCCTGGTACCTGTGCTGAGTTTGCGCACTCTTCAAAGTTGGAAGTTTGGGATTTTGATCAAGACCTTTAGTTTGAGTTTCGCCCTTTGTATTTGGTAGCAAGCCTTTTGCATATAGCCTCATGATCTTAACCCAATTCTGCCATACATTATTATCACATAGAAGCAAGTGTAAATCATTTTTGACAAAATTCTTATGTAGTGTGTGCTCTATGGTCTCCACAAAGGCCTGCAAAGTTGCAAAGCAAGAAGTTAGCCCCCTTACTATAGATATCACAAAATATTAGGAGGAATCATGCATCTATGGGTTTTCAATCATTTGGAGCTTATGCTCAAACTTGAGTTTGAGCCTCACTTGCTAGTGCTAAACTAGTATATAATGGTGATGCTCGATCTTAGGTTTGAGCGTCACCTCCGTATGCAAATCTAGCACTTGCAAGTGAGGCTCTAACTTAAGTTCGAGCCACAATTAGTTATGCAAGTGCTAAAAATAGGTGATACTTTCTAAAAATGAGTAATATTTAGCATATTTAAAAGATTCCATAAAAAAGCTTTACTTTTTATCTTTTTTTATAAAAAGTGGTCTACACATGCGTACAACACCACCAAAAAGCTCGTAAACCATGCTCAACCATCTATCTAATAGAAAACCAGGTTCTTTGTAATATTTGAAACCTGAAGTGCACATCTGCTAAGTATTTTCATTTTGCCATTCTGCATAGACAATGACACTTTACTAACATGTAGAATGGGATGTGCAGTATCATCACCTATTTTTACATAACCTAGTTTTTTCATTTTTTGCACATCTCTAAACTACTCACCACCATGGCTAGTAATGTGGCTAGAGGTGCCAAAATCCACATACCAAACATCTCCAAATTCTGATATATCTCCTATTGCAGAACTTAGTATATGCTGCATCACAAAATAGCAGCTCACTTCTATATCTCTACCTTGTTTACTTGATGATGCAAAGTTGTCTTGCTGTAACGTTCCAATTTTGACATTGATTTTCTTTTTATAATAGTCCTTGGCCATATTCCCTAGTTTGCCATAGCACTCTAGCTATTTGCATTTTGATTTCTTTGCCAACCACCTTGACCCCTCTGGCTCCCCCAATCTCAAGAGTGGCCTCTTTCACCTATTTGTATGTTTAATTCCTATTATTACTTCCCATTTTGTTTCCAAAATGGCCTCCATCTCGGCCTCTAGCTTATGATCTTCCTCGACCTCTACTTGTGTCTGAGTAGAAGGCCTGCTCATTTAAATTTCTAGAGGATGAACCTCCCCCAATATTCATCTCCTCATGGATGAGAAGAGCAATCAATTCTTGAAAATCATGAATGTTTTCTTGAACTGTAATGAAGGTTTGAAACTAGCTGTATTCTTTGCCAAGACCATTCAAGGTCATGTGGACACCATATAATTATCATTTATTGGTGATCCGAATCATCATTTATTAGTGATCCAATAGAAGCAAGGGCATCTCCAAGCCCTTTAACGTTCACTAAGGAATCATTTATACTTAGATGTTGTCTGGTCACATTATGTAGCTCATGCTTTAGTTGCATCTTCTGAGCTTGGGTGTTTACTATATATCTTCACCAAGGTGTCTCAAGCCTTCTTAGGCATTTATGCATCCTATATATACACAATTATAGATTTTGTCACACCGATAGACAACCAATATAGCACCTTTCTAGCTCTTTTATGCCATGCTTTATATGCTTGCACTTGCTATGGGGTGGAATTTTCTTCATCAATCTCTGGACCCTTTTTATCACCTGTGGGCGATGAACGCTCAATATCCTTTTCCCATAAGGAAATTGGTCATTCTAAACTTTCATGTTTAGAAATTATTCTTCTTCAGGTTATCACTCACAATCTGGGATAAACTGTTACACATGATTACCTATAGCAACTAACTAAATAGTGTTTGTAAAAAAATTATGTACTTGCACAAGAAGCATCAAACTTATAATCTCCAACACTGCAGTATTGTAAACCTGCTCTAACACCATTGTATGTGAACTAGTCACATAAACATACATTTGCCAACACCTACAACACTTAGACTCTCTGCATAGACTGTCCTACAACAAAATTTCTACTATAACTTTGCACCAAATACAAAATTGGGTATACATAGTCAAAATTAACACTTCACATAGTGCCTACAAAAAAATTGCAGAGCTAAAACGAGACTCAAAATGTGCCCGAATCATACCAAACTACATAAAAATTAGTTAGTTATATTATTTACATACAATATGGTCTTCTTCCTTCACACCCAAGAGGATGTCTCAATCTGAGACAATGACTTTCCTATCTGCCTATAGCTCTCACAGGTGTTGCTCCAAAATCAAAGAGGGAAAGAGATAGAAATACCCTTACCCATGTACTACTTCCTTCTTTGCCTTGTTCTTGAATCTTGTTTACCTAGACTTAGATCTCACACAAACCAAAGCTTTGATACTATAAAAATAATGTGTGGGAGAGGGAGAGCTTGAGTTCCTTTTTGCAAGCAAACACACACACACACACAAGAGAGAGAGAGAGAGAGAGGAAGCCACAAGGGAGAGATGGATGACTGATTTTTTTCTATCTTCTTCTCTTATCTACAACCATAAACTAAAGAGATAAGATTACATATTATAAGTGAAATTAATCTCTTACTATAATATACAATGGTCGGTCCATAGTATGTACTCCACCATATGAGCTAGCACTACAACTATGTCATACTCTAGTGTTGAGATATTGAGCTCAACTAGTATTATACATTGATGACTGCTTGGGTGGTAGCTTTTGCACTGGCTACCAAAGGATGACAAGATGTGTGATAGACACTTTGGAGTACTAGAGTTATGGCATAGTTATAGTGCCTGCTCATATAGTCGACTTCACACTATGAACTAACAATTATATGCTCTTGTATAAGAGTACTCTCTTATAGTATGTTCGCTTATCTTTTTAGTTGTATGGTTATAGAGAAGAGAAGAAGATAGAAGAAAATCCAGCCATCCATCTCTCTCTTATGTCTTTCTCTCTCTTGTGTGTCTGTTAGCTTGCAAGGAACTTAAGCTCTCCCTCTCCTCCATATGTGGTACATGGGTAAGAGCATCATCACCTCTTTCCCTTCTTGTTTATGTATGACACCCCTTGGGTAGTTGTGGGAGATACTCAAGTCCAATTGAGGGGCCATTTTCGTGCAAGCGCGTTAAGGTGCTTATAAGGTGCATAGTACTTTCTAATAAAGTTTTGTAGTCAACATAATGTTTTGGGCATGTTTTGGTCTTTGTTTAGTCATCATTGCAAGGTGTTTTCGGTAGTTTTGGGAAGTTTTAGTTGAGAACTGTCTCTGGTCGAAATCTGGTTATTACAGAGTAGTAGTGCAAGTTGGGAGTGCAGACAATGTTTACACATATATTGCTCATCTTGGGTGTATAGTACATGTACTCTAGTCACATCTAGTGACATACAAGTTATGCTAAAGTACTGTTGGGAAGTCTCATAGAAGATTTTGCCCCGTGTTACAAGTTGCATACAAAAATTATCTGTTTTTGCAGGTTCTGGTTATTGTAGGCAAACATGTCTAATAGACTCAATTAGATTGTCATTAAGAATATGGACAAGAACAACTTCCATTCTTGGAAGTCCATAATGACCAATTTCTTGATTGGTAAAGTATTTTGGGACTATGTGGGACTATGTGGAAGGACACAATAAGGAGCCTCCATAGTTTCCTTAAGAGAATGTCACTCTAGTAGATGTAAAAGCATTTAAGGACAGGAACTATGCTGCAAGAAAATTCATGTATTGGCTTTTAACTAGTGTCACAGACATAATGATAGGATACATACATAATACCAACACTCTGGCAATACCTAGTGTAAATGTTCCAGACCAACATAAAGGCAAGGAAGCATGTCTATCAATGTGTATGCTTTAAAGATAAAGGGAATTGTTGAATCCCTTTGGTCTATCGATGTATCAGTGGAAGATGATGATTTAGTGGAGTTTCTATTGAATCACTCGACAATTCCTACTTTAAACACTTGGAGACTGAGCACCTAAGCACTTGACGATTCCAAGTTTAAATACTTGGACACTAAGCACCCAAGCACTCAACAGTTCCTAGTTTAGACTCTTGAACTGTGAGCACCCAGGCACCCCCCGATAGTTTCCAGTTTCGACATTAGATGGTGGGTAAGTGTGGCCAAATGGTTAGGAGATAGCTTATGTAGACTTGGAACTCTACCAAGTATATGTGCATGCTTTTGCGACCTATGTGATACACTATAATACGGGCTATGTGACCACGTTAGTGAGTGCTAGATAGCAAACCAAGGACACAATGTTCTCGGGTTACAAGGCCCATTTGATAATCTAAATGGTCTCATATTGCCATGGTGGGAGCTGCATGAGATTCCTAAAAGACTTTGTTGTAATCTAACATAGTTTGAGTCAAATAATATGGTCAACTGGTCATTTTGGACCTTGTTTATAGGTTGGATAATGTGGCCGACCCATGCCTTGCGTGCTTTCTATAGACTAGTTTAGCATCCTTTATTCATCAAGTTAATTGTGTTCAAGAACTCTTTGTAAAGTAATACATTCTTTATGCACTCCCATGCCTTCTTTCATCTCTATCTTTTTGAATAGATCTTATGTGTGTCATATCCATGTGCAAATCGATACTAGAGTCTCTCTAGATCACCATCAAAGCTTCTTACTTGAAGCACACAGGTGGATGGATGGATGGATGGATCTTGAGTGTGTCATATCCATATGTAAATTGATATTAGAGGCTCTCTAGATCACCATAAAAGATTCTTACTTGAAGTACACAAGTGGATGGATGGCCATCAACAATTGTAATCAAAGAAAGTTTGTAATAAGCAGTAATATTATTTACTCTCTACTTGTTTTAATTCAATTCTTTGTATTGTGTTAAATTGTTAATTTTACTTCCACTATTATGTTGATCATGTTTTCGCTATTGTGTTGATCCTACTTCCACTATTGTGTTGATAATATTTCCACCATTTTGTTTTCTTACATGTATTTGATAAAAGAGAAAAACGAAGTGTTTACCCACTTTTAGAGCTTTAAAGATAAGGTAGACATAGAAAAAGTCATGCACATAAATGCACACCCATATTTTGTTTGCAGGTTGTGCCTGCAAAGCATTATATGGCTTAAAGTAGGCACCTAAAGCATGGTCATGTAAGATAGGGGAGTATCTTGTCTCACTATTGGATATTAGATTTTCAATGTAGATTTTTCACTTTATATGAGAAAGACTAACAAGGGTGCTAGTGGTAATCTATGTTGATGACTACTAGCACAATCCCCTTGTCAATCTTTCGCACATAAATATTGGCAAGCGTGCTAGTGGTGGTCATCTATGTTGATGACCACTAGCATGATCCCCTTGTCACTCTTTTGCACATAAAGACTGACAAGGGTGCTAGTGGTAATCTATGTTGATGACCACTAGCACAATCCCCTTTCTTCAATCTTTCCCCTTTATATTCAAACACTGTTGTGGAAAAAATAGGTAATATTTCTTGAAAACGAGAAACATTTGGCATCTTTCAAAGATTCCATAAAAAAAGCTTGAGCAGTTTTTTACCTCTTTTTAAAAAGTGGTCTACGCATGCGTACAACATTGCCAAAAAACGATAATATTTTGGGCACTTTACATGTTTCTTACAAAAATTGACATGAAAAAAAAAGACTTTGTTTTGCTTACTTTTTGAGATTATAGTTTTCAAAGAACATGCCCAAATAGAGACAATGTTTATTATTTCCATCTTCAATCCATTAAAAAAATGATACAACTATAACAGAAGCCATTTTCTAGATATCTAGCTTACGGCATAGGTATGGTTCCTCATAATCATTGCTACACCATCACTAGTCTCGATGTGCCTTTCCGTGAGATGAGAAGGTAGATGATGCATCCTCTTCTTCACTATCCACAAATACAATTTTTTTCTTCTATGTGTACACTTGAAGCTTAGACTACTTGGGTCATCTGCCATGTTAGCATGATTGAGGATGTGCCACAGAGTGTAAGTATAAAAAACTATTTGTATAATTATATTATAAAAGCGTTATCTTGATATAATTATTATCTTAATTGTAAAACCCTATTTTGCCTCTCGATGAGAGTAGTATTAAAATCTATTTTGAAGCTCTTGAGTATCATAATTTCTTGATAATATATACTTTTTTCAAAAGGGTTTGTTACGTACATATGAATTTTAAAATATCACGAATAAGCTATTTAAAAGTTGTCTAACTTTGAAAAATAATTTCACACTCATTTTTAAAGAAGATGTGTCCTTGATGTGACAAAAAAGGGTTAAATGGATAACTTAGGTATTAACAAAATCACTTGTATTGCACCTCCCGTGCCTCAAAGTTTTTAAGTTGCTATGACCATTTATCTAGTATACTCACTACGAGACCTATACAATGATGTGACCTTCAAAGTCCGTGAGTGCACACATGGAAAATTATTATTGGGTTTCAAAAAGACAAAATCTAGAAAGAGAAAATAAAAAAGAGTTGTTTCAAAATTTCAAGGACCTTCCATTATTTATCCATTGACTAGGACTCTACAAGAAAGAGCTAGCACATGTATGAAAAATTGATTGACTAGGACTCTACAAGAAAGAGCTACCACATGTATGAAAAATTGATCGGCTACCACATGTATCAAAAGGTGATTGGCTAGGAGTCTACAAGAAAGAGCTGAAAAGATGCAGGGAGGAAGAGAGCTTGAGCTCTTGCAAGCACACACACACACACTCACAAAACCCTAATAGAGAACACACAAGGTGAGAGGCTGAAAATCTTCTTCTTCTCTACTCACACTCAACACACCATATACAAGAATAAGAGTACACACAATATGAAAGGTACTCAACCAAATACATACACGGGTTCTCTATAGTGTGAACCCGACTAAATGAGCTGGCGCTATAACTATGCCAGTCTCTAGAATGGCTGTCACACAGCCTGTCATCCCACTGGCCGCATATCTCCCAAGATCTCACCAACCATGCCAGTGGTGTAAGTGTGGGGCCTATCCCCCAGGCGGGTCATCAGTGTCCACCGCCTCACTAGAGCTCGATATCTCAACACTCCCCCTCGAGCTCAACTCCATCTCATGTACACCAAGCGAAGCCCTGAATCTGCGGAGCTTCTCTGTACCCAATGCTTTGGTGAAGATGTCAGCTACCTGATCCTCTGTGCTGACATAAACAAGGTCAAGATCTCCTGCCAAGACCTTCTCTCTGACGAAGTGGTAGTGGACCTCTATGTGCTTCGTACGAGCATGAAAGACTGGGTTCCTGGCCAACTGTATACTGCTAATGTTGTCACAGAAAATGACAACTTGTCTATCCAGTGATAGACCCAAATCTGCAAGTAGCTTTCTCAACCAAGCTACCTCACATGCTGCCATAGCAGCTCCTCTGTACTCGGCCTCTGTACTCGATAGAGCAACCGTAGGCTGCTTCTTGCTGCTCCAAGTCACAGCAGCACTCCCCAAAGAAAACATGAATCCGCTGGTAGATCTTCTATCTGAGATACTACCAGCCCAATCAGCATCTGTGTACCCATGTACACATATCTCTGTCCTAGTCTCATAGAATAGTCCACAATGCAAAGTAGACCTCACATACCTCAGTATGCGTCTCACTGCATCCAAATGCGGTTTCCGTGGAACCTGCATAAACTGACTCACCAACCCAACAGCATAGCTCAAATCTGGTCTGGTGATCGTCATGTAGATCAAACTTCCTACTATGCTCCTATACATAGTAGGATCCTCCAAGATCTCTCCTGAGTCTGCACTCAACTTGCCATTCTGATCCAATGGCACAGAAATAGGCTTACAGCCTGTCATACCATACTTGGACAACATGTCCAAGCCATACTGTCTCTGCAGTAATCCAATACCATGTGGTGACCTAATCACCTCAATGCCCAAGAAATATCTGAGCTCCCCCAGATCCTTCATCTCGAACTTCTGTCTAAGCAAGATCTTTACATCAAAGATCTCTGCATCATGGTCCCCCGTAATGATCAAGTCATCTACATAGATGACAACAAGCACAACCCCTCTATCACCATGTCTCACATACAATGAGAAATCTGCATTGGCTACATGAAAGCCAATAGTGACAAGATATTCAAAAATCTTGTCAGACCATGCTCTTGGTGCTTGCTTTAAGCCATACAAGGCTTTCTTCAACCTGCAAACATGCTCGGGGTGACCCACATCCTCATAACCAGGTGGCTGCAACATATACACCTCTTCTTGCAAATCCCCATGCAAGAATGCATTCTTTACATCCATCTGATGTAAAGACCATTGCTTTGACGCAGCCACTGCTATCACAACTCTCACCGTTGCCATCTTGGCAACTGGGCTGAAAGTTTCCTCATAATCAATCCCATATGTCTGCGCATATCCTTTGGCTACCAATCTAGCCTTGTACCTGTTTATGCTTCCATCACTGTTATGTTTAACTTTGTACACCCACTTGCATCCAATGGCTTTCTTGCCTTCTGGCAATTGCACTAAATCCCAAGTTTCATTTCCATATAGTGCATCCATCTCCTCATCCATGGCTTTCTCCCAACACACATTTCCAACAGCCTCATCAATGCATGTGGGCTCTACAACCTGCACAACCTTTGCCATATATGCATAGTGATGTGCCACATAACCATCATATGTAAATCTCTGCACAGGGTTCTTCACTCTCCCTGATCTTCGCAGCTTTTCATTCATGGCTTCCATAGCCTTCTTTACACCAGGTGTTCTCATAGCTGGGATCCCAAGCTCCTCATCAAGACTCATATCTGAGCCACTAGACTCTCCATCAACATGAGAATGCCCTGCAGAAATGTCAGGCATACCAAGGGGCTCAACCACTTTCTCTTTTCCTTTACGTTATGTACTAATCACATTTGCAGGGCTAGTATTATGACGCAGCCTGCCACTCCATGGTCTATCAACAGACCCACTAGATGAGGACTCTCCTGGTCCACTCAAAGACTGTGATTGCTGACCTGCATTTTGTGCAACCACACTTCCACTCAAATCAGCCCCAACAGCTTCTTTTTCAGCAGCATACCAGCTGCTCATCTCATCAAAGACAACATCCCTGCTTACCCTCAACTCACGTGTAGCAGGGTTATAACACCTGTATCCCTTTTGCTCAAGGGAATATCCAATAAACACACATTTTTCAGCTTTCGGATCCAGCTTGGTTCTCAGCTCATCTGGCACATGCACATATGCAATGCATCCAAAAACTTTCAGATGAGATAAATCTGGTTTTCTGCCAGTAAACCTCTCCTCTGGAGTTATATCATGTATGGCTGCAGTTGGAGTCCTGTTCATGATGTATACTGCTGTAGAAACAGCCTCAGCCCAATAGCAATGCGGCATATTCTTCTCTTCCATCAATGCTCGCGCAATCTCAGCAATGTGCCTGTTTTTCTGCTCAGCAACTCCATTTTGCTGCGGAGTGTATCTGCATGTGAACTGTCTCCGAATACCATTCTTCTTCAAAAATTTAGAGAACTCATTGGAGAAGTATTCTCCCCCTCCATCTGACCTTAGGCACTTGACATATTTTCCTGTTTGCTTTTCAACCAAAACTCTGAAATTCTGAAAGTGAGTGAACACCTCACTCTTCTCTTTCATGAAATATACCCACACTTTCCTTGTGTGGTCATCAATGAAAGTGACATAGTACCTGCAGCCTCCCATAGACACAGTCTTCGTAGGACCCCATACATCTGAATGCACAACATCTAGTGCATTTCTGCTCACATATCTGTTACGTGGAAACACATGCTTTGTTTGCTTCCCAAATTGGCATGCTTCACATATTTTCTGCATACCTTCCACGTTAAATTTTGGTAGCCCTGTCACAATTCCTTTTGTCTGCATAGACTTCAATCTCTGAACATTCACATGTCCAATTCTTTTATGCCATATGTCTGTGTCTGCAACAACTCCTGAGCCATTTGCAAACATCGCAGCACTCATTTCAGGCATGTCTACATCCAACGTAAACATTCTGCCCACCCTGTTGCCTTTTGCAACCAACCTGCACTTGTCTTTAAAATCTTCAACATAACATCCATCAGGGTTAAATCGAACCTGCAAACCCTGCTCAATCATCTGGCCAACTGAAACCAGATTCTTTGTTATGTTCGGTACATGAAGTACATCTGCAAGGTACTTCACTTTGCCATCCTGCATAGACAATGGCACATCTCCAACGTGGGCAATTGGATGAGCAGTGTCATCCCCTGTTTCCACAAAACCTGGTCTTTCCGGGTTCTTCATCTCCTTGAACCACTCCCCATGACTTGTCATGTGGTTCGAAGCGCCTGAATCCACATACCATACATTATCTTTTTGTGCTGCATCCACATTTTCAGACATGGCATTCACGACATGCTGCATAACAAACAACCTTTCATTATCCTCATTATTTCTGCTTGAGGATGCATAGTTGTTTTGCTGCACTTTCCCATTTTGCATGTCATCCTGCTTCTTATAACATTCAGACTGCACATGTCCAGGCTTACCACAATAATAGCATTCACGTGCATCATTATATTGCCTTTGCCAATTTCCACGGCCTCTTTGACTCCCCCTGCCTCTGAATTTGCCTCTTCCACCTGCGTGTTGTTGTTGTTGATTCTGGGACTGTTGTTGCTGCTGCTGCTGCTGTCCAAAATTCTGATTACCTGTTCGGCCACCTCCTTGACCGCGTCCACGGCCTCCTCTACCTCTTCCTCTTCCTGAACTTGTGTAGAAGGCCTGTTGCTCTGAACTGTTTTTACTTTGTGAAGGTTGTTGGTCTTCACCCAAGCTCTTCTCTTCGATAATCAGCATAGACACCAAATCCGTAAAGTTGGGAATGTTTTCCCGAGTCTGAATGGACGTCTTAAACGCCTTGTATTGTGGCCCGAGACCACGTAGACAGACTTCCACCTTGTCATCATCATCTACTGACACACCAATAGATGCAAGGGATTCCACAATACCCTTTATCTTCAATGCATAGTCATTCACAGACATGCTCTTTTTCTCCACAGTATGAAGCTCATTCTTCAACTGTATCTTGCGTGCCTTGGTATTTGTTTCATAGAGCTTTACCAAGGTGTCCCACGCCTCCTTGGGGGACTTGGCATCCTGAATATACCCAATCATGGTGTCCTGTATACTAATGGAGAGCCAATACATGACCTTCCTTGCTCCTTGGTTCCAGTCTTTGAACTCTTTCACATCTGCAGCAGTCGGATTTATATCCGGTATCTCCGGTGCCTCTTCATGCTCACCTTCTATGTAGTCCCAATAGCCTTTTCCCATTAGGAAATTCGTCAACCTGAACCTCCAAGCATGGAAGTTATTCTTATCCAGCTTCTCAGCCACAATCTGTGTTATGCCATCATTAGACATCTTGCCAAACACACAATTTCACCAGAAACTGCACTCTGGTTTTTTTTGCACAACCTGCAGTATTTTCTGCACAGCGGTACTGGAGTACTCAAATGTCACAACCAGTGACTTCAATGTGCATACATACACCCAATGGCAACTGTAGACCTCTTTGCAGCACCCACAGTGTCTGCACAGTCAATCTGTCTTCCTGCAGTTCGTAAAACAGAGTTCTGCAGAGAATCGATGACTTACCCGCAGTGCCCGAAATCGCCTGCTTTCTGAAAAACGGAGGTCCAGACGCGCCCGAAACGCGTTTTCGGCCCGAAAATTTTAGTCCGAAGGACTGTATAGTTGCCCTATAGCTTCACTCCCGCGAAGAAAGCTCCTCAATCGGAGATCGTTTGCCGGTGCCTCCCGTAGAGCTCCCGACAAGGGTGTAGTCACCAACACAATAGGGAAGAGTAGTTGCAGCTCTTACCCTCGTACCGCTTCCTGTGGTTCTCTTGCTTGCAGCTCAGCCCTTAGCACGAACCAGGCTCTGATACCATGAAAAGATGCAGGGAGGAAGAGAGCTTGAGCTCTTGCAAGCACACACACACACACTCACAAAACCCTAATAGAGAACACACAAGGTGAGAGGCTGAAAATCTTCTTCTTCTCTACTCAACACTCAACACACCATATACAAGAATAAGAGTACACACAATATGAAAGGTACTCAACCAAATACATACACGGGTTCTCTATAGTGTGAACCCGACTAAATGAGCTGGCGCTATAACTATGCCAGTCTCTAGAATGGCTGTCACACAGCCTGTCATCCCACTGGCCACATATCTCCCAAGATCTCACCAACCATGCCAGTGGTGTAAGTGTGGGGCCTATCCCCCAGGCGGGTCATCAGTGTCCACCGCCTCACTAGAGCTCGATATCTCAACAAGAGCTACCTCATCAATTTTTAGAAAGAGAAATTAAAGATCTAGGGAAGGGTTCATTGAGGATCGTCGGCCATGTTGGGATTCTAGAGATGATGCAGAGGACCATGATTTGGTGGTGGGATTCACAGGCATGGCTCCTCCTCCTCCTTTTTAGTAGCATGGTAATGGTAATGTGCACGCTGGTTTCCTTGAGTTTGGCAAGGAAATTCAAAGCAACGCTGCCCCCCGGCCCTCCAGCGTTGCCTATCATTGGGCACCTGCACTTGTTCGGGCGGGAGCCACATCGCTCCCTCTGCGACCTCAGCAAAGCGTATGGGCCTCTCATGTTCCTGAGGCTGGGCTCCGTCCCTCTCCTTGTGGCCTCCACACCAGAAATGGCCAAGCAGATCTTGCAAACCCACGACCAGGCCTTCGCTTCCCGAGCCCACTTCGCCGCTGCCGACGCCGTCTACGGCTCATGCCCGGGCATCACTCTTTCCGTCCCCGGTCCATACTGGAAATTTCTGCGCCAGCTCTGCGCCACGGATCTCTTCACCACCAAACGCCTGGAGAGCTTCGAGCCCATCAGAAGGGAGGAAGTAGTCGCCCTCTTGCGATCTGTCCTGGCCGACAGCAACAACGTCAACAAGCTTGTTTCTGTCCGTCCCTTGCTGCAAATTGCCACCAACAACATCATCTCCAGAATGGTTGTAGGCAAATCGTCTAACGTTGTGCATCCGGTGATAGAAGTAATGGAAGCCCTGGGCGTTTTTAATTTGGGTGACTTCTTCCCGTTGCTGAATTGGATGGATTTGCAAGGCTGCGTGAGACGTAGCAAAGTCGCCGCCAGCAGAATGAATGCCGCCTTCCATGCACTCATTGACGACAGGCGGCAGCAGAGAGGAGGAAAGTATGACCCTCCTGTGGACGTCCTGGACATTCTGCTGTTGGCCTCCTTGAACCCCCCCCAAAATATACAAATAACAGACAACCATATTACGACAGTGCTCTTGGTAATGCGCTTTCTCTTTCTTCTTCTGACATTTCTGAGCGTAAATCATGTTGGGTTATTTACCTGAACTTTGTTGTTTTAACGTGCCTCGCCATTAATATGTTGGGTTGTGATTCAACCTCCATCCAACGTCAGCTTAATGCAGTCGCACCAAGATAATCATTGAACTTGCTTCATAGACAGATAGAGATAAGGAACTCTTGCAGCTTCAGCTCTTGAATGGTTAGTAATGGCGTCCATACTTGCCGATTGTATTGCTGTAACTGGCATACTTTTGTAACAGGACTTGTTCGGAGGAGGGACCGACACATCCTCAGTCTTGATAGAGTGGGCGCTTACAGAGCTATTGGCAAATCCTATAAAGATGAAGACTGCAGAGGAAGAGCTGGAAATTGCAGTTGGGAGGGCACGCACGGTTCAAGAGTCAGACATCCCTAATATGCCCTACTTGAGGGCAGTGGTAAAGGAGACTATGAGATTACACCCGGTGGTACCATTCCTAGTACCACGTGAGTCAACTAAACCATGCCATATCTTAGGCTATGAGATACCGGCAAAGACCCAAGCTTATGTAAACACATGGGCGATAGGCCGGGATCCTAACATTTGGGAAAAGCCTCTAGAGTTTTGGCCAGAGAGGTTCCTTGATAGCAACATAGATGTGCGTGGCCAACACTTTGAGCTCCTACCCTTTGGATCGGGCAAGAGAATGTGCCCTGGCCGTACCTTAGGCCTGATCAATGTGCAAATCATTCTCGCAAGCTTGCTTCAAGCTTTCACTTGGAATGTTGGCCATGAGCTCGATATGTCGGAAAATTTTGGTCTTCTCATGAACAAGGCAAAGCCCCTACTTGCAATGGTAACACCTAAGTTATCTACATATAACTATGAAGCCTAGAAGTAAGTCCTAATACATTGAAAAACAAGCCCTAAATCCAATGCTAACCTACCTACTTTGAATTTAAGCCATTTTTGTAAGCGGTCCCTACTCTCTTATATTTTGTTGTTATGTTTGTAACCTGTGGCATTTGAGCTTTTCTCGAGTGGATGACTTAACAAGAAACATTATATTCTATCATAACAAGTTGATTATGCTTTTATGGATGAACTCTATGTACATTGAAGACAAATTTAGGAATTTTGGGAATTATTCGAGTCCCATTTCTTATAGGATTGGTTGGAAACTCGGTATTTTTGTGTAGTTTGAGCTAACATCTATTTGTTGGTGCACTCTTTGTGCCATTAGATTATTCTTGACACAACTATTTGGCGTATTTGTTTGTAGTTGTATAGATACATACGTCAATGCAACAATATTGGAAGGACAAGGAAAACATGACACTAAACTTAATTGAGATTATACAATACCTTTCATATGAAGAAGATAATGTTAAATACTATCTCCACTTTGAGACATTGAAGTAAAAACATGGGCTTTATTTAATTTGCCAAAAGAATTCTAAATATCACTTAAAAAGGAATCTTAGAAATGAGAGATCTCTAAAGGGTGTAGTGTTAGAAACAACAAAACAAAAAGTAAATCTCAATGACAGTAACAATGTGCTAAGTTTACGATTGATCCACAGATAAAAACCCATCTTAGACACTATATCAAGATTATAAATCATGATATATATGCTCAAATTTGAGGGACATTGAAGTAAAAACATGGGATAATAATGCCAAAGAACACTTGGAAAAGGAACCTTAGAATTGAGGGATCTCCAAAGAGTGTGGTGTTTAGAAACACCGGAAGCAATCAAATTTCAATGAGAGTACAAATTGTATCTCAAACATAGCATTTTCTCATGTATTGCTCCAATACATACAAAGTTTCTCTATCATAAACTGCTTCATTTACTAAAGTGTTGCAAGTATACTCCCGTTTGTTCTTTGCATAAATCCAACCAAGTAACCATGCGCTGATTGTTGTCTCCAAAAAACTTTGAAGCTCCTCTATATTTTGATTGCACATCTTTGGAAAAATCAAGTAGGTTCAGGCATATTCCACATTACATTGTAGAGGGTATCATAAAAAATTAGCGTGTTATTTCCATCTAGGTCATGAAAAATTCTCCATGCTACATCCAAGTTTTTGTGGTATACAAATCGATATCCAATTAGAAGATTCATCTTTTAACATGCTGCCTGCCCTGCTATGACCTTAAACTTTTGATGGTGCCGAGAGGAAAGCACAACTCAAGAATGCATCGTACTCCGGATGCATACCTCAAACCATTGCATACAAAAATCAAGGAAAGTGAATGCATCTTTGCGAATCAAATGCCAAACACTTGTATTCTCTTCCACAAGATGCATATGTTTGGCCCAGTCTGGACATACATCACCATGTTGCATCTCAATGGTCTGAAGTAAAACACCATTGAGTTCAAGTATCAATACTCTTCTTTGTTTCCTTATTATATCTGGGGGTGGTGGAACTCTTTTGCTTCTAGGTACATGAGCACCAATGGTTGGTGCCACCTCAATAGTAAGTTTTCTGTACACTTGAAATCAAAGCTATATGCTTCAACATATCCTGTTGAAAACAAAATGTATGGTTAATGGACATTCAAAATTTTAAATAAATATATTATGTGCCAACAACATAAATTCATCCATGATATGGATGGTCTTAAACCTTCATAGACAAATGCTCCAATACCTCAGAAGTTCAACCAAAAAAATAAAAGAGCCAGTATATTGTCAATGCTAAATTTCATCAAATTTATTGAATATGATGTATAAAAGATTTTCACTGTTGAGATAATTGAGTCTATCCAAATTAAATTATAATATTCATAGCCTTACACCTTGATAAGGCAATATCTTCAATAAAAAACAAACACATCTTCATTGTTTGCAATCAAATTGCAAATATTGACAAAAGAGATAATCAAATGACAGTAAGTTTGGAGGCATTTGATTGCTTGATACAATAGTGTAAAGATTTGGCTCGTACAATCCAAAAACTAGACCCATCTAAGCACATTGTTTTGGCCAAAGCCTAAGTCTATCTTATGGGCTTTTAGTACAAAATGGCTCCAAACATTCTGCACCCAACAAGTCTTGATATTTGTGCAGATCCCATACTTCAAACTGCACATTTAGACCTCAGAAATGGTTTCCTTCGACCTACAGAGCAACAACTAGTATGGGTTAGGTTGGAATCTGATTATACTATCACTCAATGTTTAATGAAACCAGACATTATCCTACCCATAAGCTCAAGTAAGCCTTTTGTAGCCTTGATATGTATGCTTTTGCTGCAACTCCACTTATGAGATGACCACGATCATATCCCAAGCGAGTAGCATAAGCAATAGCATGTTGATCACTCAAAATCCTTCTTTTTTGTAACACACTTTTAACAAGCTTAGCTGGTCTTTGGATAGTAATGGTACTCCAGCTTTGGATGCCAACATTGCTAGATCCTTGCTTATGGATTCTACTTCTCTTTTTTCCCCTCTTGATTGGACATACTTTAGCTTATCACCATACAATGGTAAGTGTGAAGATGCACAAGATGAGTTTTCCACTTCATCTGAATATTTGTTGAGCTCTTCTCGCAAAAATTGGGAGGTGAATTGGAGCCATTCTTCCAGGACATCTTGAAAATCGATAAATAAATTATGACCATGTGTGATAGGAGATTGACCTAGCCGATTAAGCAAAATAATAGACCTAATGTCATTTGTATTATTTAGATTTAAAAGGTAGGGTAGAAGGTCATTGCACAGTACATAGTCATGCCCTCCTTGAAAACTTTCAGGGAAGAGACAGTTGTCTTTTGGATTAACACATCCCTTGAAAGGGCTATCATCAATAAGCAATGTATTCTTCTTATTGCAAATATCTTGGCACTGATTCCAAACCTTGAGTAAAGGTTTAAACACAGCCTCAACAGTAGGTTTATCTGGCCTATACACTTTTCCAAGATTATGGATATAGCATTCTTCTTATCCCCACACCATAAAGAAATGATATTTCTTATGTGCATATTGTTCAAGAGTGCACAAACATTCTTTTGTAGCATGGTGGACCAAATACCAACATGAAAGTACTGGCAAATCTCATCCAAAAATTCAAAACACTCGGGGCGAATAACAACTGTGGTGTGACCAATATCAATTCAAATATAATTTATTTGTGGATGCCTCTTCTCTTCCTTGTTGAGTAAAACTCCATTAAGATCAAGTATAAGTGCATGTTTCTTTATGGTGATTGCACGAGGAATATTTTCTACATACGATAGAGAAGAATGATAACACTTTAATGTGTTTACATACTTAACAATGTTAAAACAAGTGATCCTATATTATCAATGAGAGCTAATTACAACAAAACATCCACAGGTTTAATGTGTTTACATACTTAACAATGCTAAAACAAGTGATCCTATATTATCAATGAGAGCTGATTACAACAAAACATCCACAAGTTTACTTTCGTTTCATGCTCCCATACTCATCTATGATGACGATGGCTCCTAGACTTGATTGCATTTCCCTATTGATTGGTGAAGATAAGGAACTTGCTTCATAGACAGATAGAGATAAGGAACTCTTGCAGCTTCAGCTCTTGAATGGTTAGTAATGGCGTCCATACTTGCCGATTGTATTGCTGTAACTGGCATACTTTTGTAACAGGACTTGTTCGGAGGAGGGACTGACACATCCTCAGTCTTGATAGAGTGGGCACTTACAGAGCTATTGGCAAATCCTATAAAGATGAAGACTGCAGAGGAAGAGCTGGAAATTGTAGTTGGGAGGGCACGCACGGTTCAAGAGTCAGACATCCCTAATATGCCCTACTTGAGGGCAGTGGTAAAGGAGACTATGAGATTACACCCGGTGGTACCATTCCTAGTACCACGTGAGTCAACTAAACCATGCCAAATCTTAGGCTATGAGATACCGGCAAAGACCCAAGCTTATGTAAACACATGGGCGATAGGCCGGGATCCTAGCATTTGGGAAAAGCCTCTAGAGTTTTGGCCAGAGAGGTTCCTTGATAGCAACATAGATGTGCGTGGCCAACACTTTGAGCTCCTACCTTTTGGATCGGGCAGGAGAATGTGCCCTGGCCGTACCTTAGGCCTGATCAATGTGCAAATCATTCTCGCAAGCTTGCTTCAAGCTTTCACTTGGAATGTTGGCCATGAGCTCGATATGTCGAAAAAATGTGGTATCCTAGTGACCAAGGCAAAGCCCCTACTTGCAATGGTAACACCTAAGTTATCTACATATAACTATGAAGCCTAGAAGTAAGTCCTAATACATTGAAAAACAAGCCCTAAATCCAATGCTAACCTACCTACTTTGAATTTAAGCCATTTTTGTAAGCGGTCCCTACTCTCTTATATTTTGTTGTTATGTTTGTAACCTGTGGCATTTGAGCTTTTCTCGAGTGGATGACTTAACAAGAAACATTATATTCTATCATAACAAGTTGATTATGTTTGTAACCTGTGTCATTTGAGCTTTTCTCGAGTGGATGACTTAACAAGAAACATTATATTCTATCATAACAAGTTGATTATGCTACATTGGGTGGATGAACTAATGAGCTTATATGGTTTAATGAAGAAGTTTGATACATAATAAGTTTTGATAGGTCTAGCAAAACAATACCATTGTGGTGTTGACAAGTAAAAATTTGTATGTTCATTAATTCAAAGAATGCAGTAGGTAATGCTGAAGGATGTAATCAAAGCCGTTTGCCTCATTAACCACCATTAAGTGGCTAGTGTCAACCTTGGCCGGAAGTTATTACAAACTCATATCTCTTGAAACTCCTTGGACACTTTTTCCACAACCCTGGCCAATCATGATTACAAAGTATCAAAACTGGTATCTCTTGAAACTAAAGCACCTTTTCCATAACTCTGGTAATAAAAATAATTAGTGATTGTAAGAACTTAGGCCCATCATAGTCATCCACCTAGTTAACTCCTGAAAATAGGATTAATACTCATGATTCTCATGTCCCATAACGTCTATTTCACGTGGCGAGGTGTCCCATGATATATAGTGTGACTCTTCATGTCTAATCCCTAGTGTTAAAACACATTCAGCTTTAGGCCTAGGGAAATAAATTGTTGAACCTTCTATCATTGGTCATCATCCATTGAAGTGTGAGGAAGTGTTGTAGCTGGATTGAGAAGACAACTTTTATCTTTGAATGGTATCAAAGATGTGTTAGTGATTTACAATGGAAAAATATTAAAACATCAAATATTTAGAAAATGATTGTAAAGGGATTAGAATGAATGGAAAAATCAATGGGATAATATTTTGACAAGGATTTAATTGAACAATAATAAAAAAAGAAAAATTAGAAAAATGATGGATGTTGAAGGATATGAATTAGGGTGTATAAACTATGAACGATGTTGCAGATAAAATAGGTGATACTTTCTAAAAACGAGTAAGATTTAGCATATTTAAAAGATTCCATAAAAAAGGTTTACTTTTTATCTTTTTTTAAAAAGTGGTCTACACGTGTATGTTGCGTGACGAGTGGTGATCAATGCAAGGATGCAACACAAAGATGCAAGCAGGAAAACAAGTGACATTCTTATTTAGGGCTCTTGTAAAGAGTTCCAAGTTGTAGATGAGTGTGGGAGTGGGCTTAAGAATAATCCCACATGGGAAGTTTTGGGAGTTTTAGGAGTTTTAGTATAAAAAGTGGCTCATTTGAGAGCTTAGGTACACTTTGGGCTAAGTTCATGCAAGAGCTCCTTTGAGAGAGCTACTCTCCCTCTTCTCCATAGAGGTGAAGACTCTTTTCTCACCCCATCTACATCTTTGTATGAGATGAATCTCTTCTCATTGAATCAATAGCAATGTCATGAGTCTTTCTCATCCTCTTCTCTAATCATTCTACTCTTATGCATGCTTTTAGTATTTCGTCTTTATGTATGTGGGCTGATTTGAAGCTTTCATGGAAGCTTGATGCTTGAGTGTGTGCACACTTGTAGGACGATAGGAGTGGAGTGAGGTCTTTCTCTTTGCTTGTGTGCATAGTGATTGTGTTCCTCTTGCTTGTATTTGTGAATGAATGGGTGTGTAGGAATGAAGTTGAGCTTGTGTGTGTGCTTAGTCTAGTGTCATATGATGGTAGTCATAGCATTCTCTCCATTTGTGGATAAGCTTTTGTGCACCGGTACGGGTTGAATCCCTAGCTCCGAAAGGGATGCAAATCCCATTGGATTGAGCTACACACGGATCATACTACTCATGCTACAAGTGAGAGAGTCTTCCGTCTCTCCATTGGCGCCGCTGTCGGGGAAAAGACTCATAACCGGTTGAGAAGCTTGCCTTACTACCACTATTTCTTTTTGTTTTTAGGTTTAGGGTTAGCATGAGTGTGGAATCTCGGAGCTAGTGATTAGAGGAGAAAAAAATAGATTAGTACTTACTTGTGCGGTTGAGATCTACTCCCGCTAATGTTTTCTCATTCATGTTTATGCTTGGTTTTGCTTCGTTTGGTAGCATTCTATGTGTCCACACCCTTCCATGTGATGTTTTTGATATTGTATAGAAATTTTCTGTCTTATGCTTATAAAATGCCCCTGGTGTTCTTACTCTCTCGCGTGCTGCAGCACACTGCTCTCCCTTGTAGATGAAACGACCTTCGTTCATTCTAGAAGCGACTATATTTTGTTGTTGGTGTTACTTTTACCATGTGCGTAGAAACTCATGCGTTCTAGGTAGTGTAGCCCTATCACGCGTGCGAAGTTTGAGTCGGTAGTGTAGGGTCAGGACTAAGAGCGAGTAGAAGCATAAGCTGGCTGCAGCTGAGGAGGTGGCGCAACGTCCGAAGAAGGTGACGGTGCGGCGGTCGGCTGGCTGCAGAAGAAAGAGCAGAGAGGCGACGGTGGTGAAGTGGCCGGCAGCTGCTAAGGTGGCGAGAGGCAGCTCCAAAGGCGAAGGCCCAGGCGGTTGCATCTGAGGCCGTGTGGGAGGCAAAGGCCGGGCGGCAAAGGCCGAGCAGCAAAGGTCAAGGCGGCGAAGGTCGGGCAGCAAAACATGAAGGGAGAGAAGACAAAGTTGCCGGCAGCTGCGAAGGCTACAGAAGCCGGTGGTGGTGAAGAGCTGCTGGTGGTGAAGTGGCCGGCAGAGGAGGTGGTCGGCTGCATCTGACATGGCCGATGGAGGTAGATGCAGCAGAAAGGAAGTGAAGAGGAGTCAGACGAGGACGAAGGTGGCCGTAGAAGCGGAGAGGCCGATGAAGACTGTGAAGTGGCCGGCAGAGAAAGCAAAGAAGGCCTGGTGTGAAGGTGAAGGCGGCGAGTAGAGGATAAGGTAACCGCACCGCGAGGAGGCCGCACGATTCGAAGGATAAGGCGCCGAAGATAAGGTTAGTATTTTTTTTATTTTTTTTATTTTTTTTAATTTCCTTGTTCTTTGCATTTTTTTGAAAAAATAAAAAAAAAGAGAAAGAAAAAATAATAAAAATAATTTTTAAAAAAAAGAGAAAAGAAAAGAAAGAAAGAAAGAAAGAAAAAATCTGTAAATTATGTGTTTTATTTTGAGTCCACATTTTTTGCATATTCTGTAATTTTTTATTTTTTTAAATTTCTAAAATTTTTTGCATAATTAGTGTAATTTGCATTTTTTTAAAAAATTTTGTAATTTTATGCATAATTAGTATATTTGTGTAATTAGTAAAAAATAGAAAAAAAATATTTAAAAAAATAGATAATTACACACATATTCATGTTAGTTGCATTTAGTGGTTAGGTAGGGTTTAAATATATATATATATATATATATATATATATATATATATAAACCTTAAAATTTGACCTTATGCACTTGCGGTCGGGACGTCATATAGACACTGCCATAGGGCCTAGGGCACCTTCTAGAGTACCTACGACGCAGGAAAGTGGAACCCAATCGGTAGGAAGTTTGGTAGATATTGCTGAAACCTTTTTCGAATCCCAATCTGATATCCTTTCCAGAACAACTAGCTCATTGTCCATGGACAATCTAGGGCCGTCAAATAGTCATCCCAAGTAGCCCCAAATAGGACACCCACAAGATCTTTTAATCCATTTGAAGCCGACACCATGGGGTTACCACTCAATGTGAGACTTCAATATGTCTACACGAATGCTCAAGGAGCTGAGATCTTTAGGGATCCACAACAACGGTATCTTGTTAAGATCGCAGACTTTTTCTCAGAGCTTGATAGAGCACCTCTAGTCAATGACCAGGGTAACATGTACATGGGTGGAGATGGTGTTCGCTACGAAGTCACCTATCATCCAGAGAATGTAGACAAATTAGGGGAGCTCTCTAAAAGCGAGTTCTTAGACATATCAAAGCTTTCCAGAGCAAGGGAGTCTAGAGATGATTGGCTCATTGAGCCGGACATGCTTGGACCATCCAATGCCCAGTCCTCAAAGCCATCCATAGATGATTTACTTCTTGTAGATCTAAATTTGGAAAGGGATAGGAAAGGCAAGAGCAAAATGGATCAGGGGGCTGAGAACCAATGGGAGTTTGTACGACAAATTCCAGTGACAAAGGTCTTACAGGATGACCCACTTCAAGAGGTCTATAAGGACTCTTTAGAAGGATATTATGCCACAACTAGATTGCCAGAGCTAGATCTTCCTCTAGCACTTGTGGTGGTAGTCAAGAAGCTTGCAGAATACAAGAACCGAATCGTTGATAAATGGACCAATGAATACCAAACCTTAGATTGGAAGGAGATTCGGGAGCTCACGTGGAAAGGACAACCATTATTCATGGAAGTGTTCTCAACAAATACAGCTAAACCAGGAGAGACAGCCTTTCTTGGAGAAACTGCTGCTCCTCCCCTACGAGAGTTCATTAGAGAAGGACCCTCAACATCAAAGTGGACCACTGCAAGTAGCCCAACTCTAGCACCAAGATATTATCCTACACCAAAAGTGCGACCACAGATCACACCACAACAACGTTTCTCTCACTATGACAATCGGAGGGTAGGGGAGCCAACTCGGCCTCCCATAAATGCACCTCCTGAAATGCGGGTAACAAGATCTTTGGAGGGGGTTGGTGAGGCAGGTAATAGGGGACCCACATCAATTTGGGATGCATGTGGACCATCTTACCAAAGAGAGGAACAATTCCCACTGAGAGTGAGAGGCCGTAGGCCCTATGATGAGTATTCAAGACAAGTAAGGCCATCAACTCTTCAGAAACTGGTAAAGAAGTACGAAGGGTCGGGAGATCCATATGACCATGTAGCAGCATTTAGGCAAGCAGTTCGAGCTGAGCAAGTGACTAACAAGCATACACAAATTGAAGGATTTGGGCTCACTCTTGAGGGAAAGGCCCTTGCTTGGTTTCAGGCACTAGAGGCTTCAGAAAAATCTTCTTTACGAGTTCTGGAAGAGAGATTCATTGCTGCTTTTTCCTTGATGGGGATTCAACATGACACGGTAGCAAACATCTACTCTTTCAAGCAAGGCGAGACTGAGAGTGTTAGAGACTGTGTAAATAGGATGAAGCACTACATTAATCGTTGCCCAGAAGATAAGAAGCCCACCCAGAGTCGATTAATTTCTCTCTTCTTAAAAGGACTCAAAAATTCAACACTGCATACACATCTCTATGCAAAGAAGCATACAAATTTCAATGAGTGTTGCCATGATGCTATGGATTTCACCGATAACTTTAAACTCCAAGATGGTTCTGGCCCTGAGATGCAACCTAGGGATCAGTGGGGTGATGACCAAAGTTCAGGGTCTAGTGCGCTAGTAAATCCAGACCAGATAGCTAAACTAGTACTAAGGAGATTGGGACAAACATATCGCCCACCCATGCAGCCACAACAACAACAGCAGCAGTGAATGAGGAGTGTACTACCTACAGGTCCTCATCTTTGTGGAGCATGTAGCGGTAACCATAAAACCGAAGAATGTAATACCTTTTCTCCTCTAGTCACAAACCAACCCACAAAGAAGTGGTGCCAGGCCTGTGCTTGGAACTTTACCCACACCACACAAGAATGTACTCGCATTGCAAGAATGAGACAGAAGCGTGAGCAGCAAAGGGGTGGAGTGACTCCACAAATGCATCAACAGTATACTAATTTTGAACGTAAGCCACCGATGGCACAAGAGCAAGCACGACCTGTTCTTGGAGCTCAACCTCCTGCTCCTGAACTGCTCCTGTGAGGGTTGTTGACTACGACAATTCAAATATGTGTAGAGACTTGGTAAACCCAGGCTATGTGGAGGAATATGCATCATATTCATCCAAGGAAAATCTCTTTGAAAGTCCCGCATATCCAAGCCAAGCACTGGAGGCTCAACCAGCGGAACAAAATTCTTTGATGTTGCTAGGCGGCTACCAACCTAGGACTTCAGGCCCCTCAGGTCAATGGCAGCAAAGGAAAGTAGAAGCCAAACTAATGGGCCCCTGTTATGAGTGCGGAGAACCCCATTGGGCTCGTGATTGTCCACATCGCTCAAGGCAAGCAACTCGATCCAATACAACAGTACCACAGTTTCCACCAATCGAAAGATATTGTCTAGGGTGTTGTGTAGAACACTTCCCAAAGGATTGTTTGCTGAAACCACATGAGGAAGGCACCTCTCAACCAAAGGTCTCACTCAACTTTGTAGGGGCAGTTCCATCGCCACCTTCATCAGAAAATGAGGATGTCGTGCCACTTAGAGTCATGTGACTAGATTACAGACACGAAATGCCGAAATGCAAACTGATGAGACACCTCGAACTAGGGATGCAAAGGCAAATCTAGTAGACAAGATTCTACATTCCAATAGAAAAAGGACCACTAGGAGGAAAAATAACCACAACAAGCGAACTAAAAGTGCATCCACTAGTTCTCAAGAAGTCTCTAAACAGAACATGAGGGATCAAGCTTTTACATCCCAAGAAGTGCATGAGGAGCATCAACCTCAACCTGGGCCTAGTGCTAAACAAGATGAGGCTAGTACAATCAAGGATAGTTCTCGGGGTTCTGTTTTTGTGGATAAGGTGAACGAGACTCTAGATGCCATCATTGATGCTCATAGAAGTCGCATTGCAGCTTTATCTGAGCTACCCAAGAAGCTTCAAGAATACCCAAACCCTCGTGAGGAGAAGATCAATCTAGCTGTACATCAGCAACTCATTAGGGAAGCTCAATCAATACTTGAGGGCCCACCTCCACCTATCCCTCTCGGGGCCCAACCTCTCTTAAGCCAACATTAGAAACCATACTAGAAGTGTCATCAAGTTGGGAAATGAAAAGTGAGCTGATCTCACAAGCTCATAGCGAGAAGTCTGCACCAATTGCCACCCCATTGAAAGAAGGTATTCTGCCACCACCTAGCCTTGCCTTCCCATGCAATGATGAAGTTATTGATGCTAACGAGGACATGGCAAATGAGATGTGGGCAGCAGTTCATGAGAAAGTTAATGAGAGCATGTCCTCTATTATTTCACCTCCAATCTCTGAGGTGGATTTTACCAGGGGCACAGAAAACAACTTTAGACGCCCAAGCATCCAGGAGGAAGTTCAAACAATTGTTTCTCCTAGAAGTAAGCATACAATGAAAACCTTACCATCATATTTGGGAGAATATGAGAACTGTTCTCAAACCTTGAGGATACCCTCCATGCATAGAAGGTTGACAAAGGAGATGGATATGGGTATCGTGCAAGCTATTTTGTCAGCACCAGTGGCTTGTACCTTACCTTTGCTTGATTTGATAAAGCTTCGACCTGAGTTGTGGAATGATATTGCCACATGTTTGTCAGAGCAGGTATTGCTACAAAAGGGTCACCATCATTGTACTATACACCCTGAGACAAAGCATGTTATGCCAGTTCCTATCAACAAAGTAGGAAAATTTTGTGAGGACGATCAGGGAAATGCTACCCTCCCATTAGAAGTGTGAAAAGTAGCTTCAACTGCAATACTTGATAGTGGTGCAAGAGTGGGCATTGTGACAAGGTCCATTTGGGGGAAAAGTGGGGCAAACCAGCTATTAGGAGTACCAAGATGCGCTTGCAGCTAGCAAATGGAAGCTTAGAACATCTCCTTGGGCTGCTTGAGAACATATTGGTAACCACATGTGGGATTGAATATGAGCACACCTTTGCAGTAGTGGATTTTGGAAAACATCCAAACTATGAAGTGATATTGGGTAGACCATTCATGCGACAATTTCAAATGATTCAAGATTGGGGATACAATTATTTGTACCTCCGACATGATTATGTCATCACAAGGGTCAACCTAAAGAATCACTCATATCGTGATGTAACAAGGTCTCCAATAGATGAGTTTGATTCTGCTTCATCTGAGGTCTCAAGAGTTACATTATCAGATGGGCGAGAAGATGTGTGGATGTGTGGAGCCTCATGTAGGGATTTCAACACTGAGAGACTTAAGGGTAATCGAAGTGTATCAGATGAGGCATACATTCCACAACCCTTCCCTGAGCACTTAATTGATCCACTAGAATGGAGTCATGTCCTTGCAACATTATCAACATGTGCTTTACCTAAGCCAATTCAATTTTGTGACTCAGATGGATATGACATTATTCTTATACGAATGGTACAACCACGTGACCTTCTAGATGTTTTGTACTATGGGGATGCATCCACAATAGCACTGCATGTAGAGGAAGTCTCAGTGGAGGATTTAACACTCGAATCTGCTAATGATGCTGATAAGGAAGAGACACTAGAAGGTGAGCAAATGCCTAACTTCATTAATGGAAGTCATCTCAAGAAATACAATGAACCATTAACTGAAGCCATGCTTCAACAAATGCATGCTGCACACACACGGAAAGAAGCACATGACCTACTTAAACGTCAGGCTCAAGAAGAGGCTAAAGCTAGAGTTGCAAAAGCCAAGGAGCGTCGCAAGGCTTCTATGTTGGCCTTACAATTGGCTACTGATGAACAATATGTCGATCCTTTCAATATTCAAGTGTGTCTTCATCTTCATGAGACTACCTACTTTGTCTCTGCCTTAATTGACTCTGGTGCGCAGATTATAATGTTCTCTCGTTTGACACATGGATAGCCTTGGGACAACCAACACTTGTGCACATTCCTATTGACTTACGAAGCTTCTCAGGTGAAGAAAACCCTATAGAGGAAAAATGTGTCATTATGATGTCCATTCAGGATCACCAGATGTCAGTTCCCTTTTATGTGGCAAGTAAGTCCAAGGCAGTGGTAGAGGCTGTTCTCGGTCGATCATGGTTAAGTGCTACCAATTATTCATTAGATTGGAAGAATAGACAATACAAATTGTAAATTGATTCTGATTGCATCTTGGGATCTGCTACTCCACGAGCTTTATCATGTCAAAAGGGTGGTGTTTCTACCTTACACAACCCACTTTCAAAATCTGCTCTTGAAGCTCCAACACAAATGATGTGGATAATCGATGAGTCCTGAAATGAGGGCCATGGCTGGCATGTTCCAACTACTCTAGTCACAGCTCAAAGAAGGCCAGGCAAGAAGGAATTATCAATTTGGCTACCCAAAGATGCATACAAACTTGTACCATCTAGCCTAGTTGCTAAGCCTTCTAAAAAACACATCTTTTCCAAGCCTAAACCTTAGATTGTTACTCATTGGGTCCCAAAGTATGTTCTTAAAGCACAAGGCTATTATGAGTGTGCAATAGAACTTTGGCTTCCCAAATGCCATGGTTTGCTAGAGGTAAAAGAGTGTATCAATAAGATTCCAAAAGCCACCCTTGGTTTTCCATATCAGTGGGTGCAAAGGAAATCAACACAACCTCTTCAAGGTAGGATAGGTGGTTGTGATAGCACCTACAAATCTCCTTGTTTTGACCTTCCCAAAACATGTATTGAATCACCACTTGTCCCAATTGCTCCTTGTTACACAATTCCACCATCAACTTGTGTACCTAAGACAAATCCAACTTTACATGAGTCTCCTTTGAGCATAGATTCTAGCACTTCAATGCCCAAATCCTCTTATCTTGCTCAAATTTCTCGACAATTGCTAACCTTCCCACCTCTTAAGAAGGACATACCCAAAACCAAAGGTAAGGCATTAACACTACAATTGAAGCTCTTTGGTAGATCAGTGTTTGAATAGTCTCACATTTACTAATGTGGTTCCTTATGCCTTTAGAGGATTGTGTACTTTTTGAGATGATCTTATCTACAATGTTTTTGATTGGGATTGTAATGATGGATATGAGTGTATAAAGTATGAAGTTTCTAAATTTCATTGTTCTATGACCAGATACCTCCTAATGGATACTTGGCGAGATACATGTCCACCATGAATTGACCCCGATAGTACTCAACCTGAACATCGCCGGGGTTATAGTGCTCCTCCTTTTCAAACTCATTCTAGGTACTTTTATGCTCCATTAGGTGAAAATTACTGTGGGCATCACTTTGTCACTTTATTCTATCAACAGCATCATCCATTTCCACATTGTCAAGAGTGTGCACGACTCGTATTAGGAGAAGCTTCACACATTTGTTGGCTATGCCGCTGTTACTTTCGACGATATGGCACAGGCTTAATGAAACAAATTGTGGAAATTACACCCCAACGCCATAACCTTCTTAATGTGAGAGTACCAGACCGAGGACCAAATCAACGTAGATTACCTGAGGAGGTTCAAGCACAACAATGGAGGGATACATGCATAAATGACTTGCAACCACCTATCTTGCAAGCCCTCCTTCCCCAAGCCTCAACATGTCAATTTTGGATCACTATGAGTACCTATATTGAGCAGTTCTAAAATCGAAATTGTCTGCTTAACTTTCCCATAGAACCAATGCTATATTTTAGTGAGGAAGCACTCCTTCCTCTACCACCTTCTCCAGAGGCCGGTTTTTGTACAGGGTTGTCCTTGCATCCTGAAGTGATTGATACCATCTTTCCAGCAGAAGTGGACACGGATCCACCACCAGTACAAGGGTAAGCTTATCAACTCCACAATAAGACCAACAAGCCAGGGCACTTTTCTCCCACTGGGTTTTTCCCCTCGATTATATTCGGTGATTGGCACCAATAACAAATTTTATTCCTTTCTTTTCTTTTCTTGTTTGTTAATAAACATTTTGCAGAGATCCCAGCTAAACAAGAGCATACAAACACGTCCCAATAGTCCACCTACCGTGCACACAAATTAGGAAGGGGGGAGACATGCAATGCCTACAAAGAGCAAAGAGAAGCAATCTGCACAACATCAGCAATGCATCAATGCAAACGCACAACATCAACGAGCATTACAACATGTGTATTCAAATCATAATCTTTTGTTCTTTATGTGCTTTTAACTTTTGGATATATTGTTTGCATGTTCACACACAGTTGGCTGGTTTAAGTTTTAAATTAGTTGTTGTTAAAATGTGGAGTGATTTCTAGATTCTTAGAGGACTTAGTAGAAGGTATTTCTATTTGAAGACGGTGTAGGATATATATACCAACGGAGTATGCCAAGTTCTTATGCTCTCGAAGTATATTAGTTATTCCTAGTGGTAGCTACCTCTTAGGTATGGGCTAGGTGCTAGGATTAATAAAAAAATTTACGAAAATCATGCCCTAAAAAATATATACAAGTGAATCGAGACATGATGTGTCTACAGCCATGTGGAATGCTTGGTAGGACCTTGGGTTGTCTTAGCACCTAAGGGCCGATGCCTTGGTTTCCATGGGGTGAACACTAACGTCTAAAAGGTTAAGAAAGACCTTCAAGGACTCTATCGCCTTGATAGATGCTTGTAGGACTCTGGGGTACATTATGGGCCCTCGAGACCGATGCCCTCATCTTCATGGGGTACTCCTTATGTCAAAAAGAAAGAAAAGGGTTTGTCGCCCTTGAGATACTTAGCGGCCTTTAGATTCTCTTGGCGGAGGTCTCTTGGCCATTGCTTGGGTCTCATTGGGATGGAACCTTCCTCTTTATCATCTTTTACACACACACAAAAAAAAAAAAAAGAGAAAAGAAGAAGAGGTCCAATCACCATTGCTCATATTTAGGAGGAGGTTTGCCACTTAGGAATAACTTAAATACTTGTAGGACATTGAGACTGCAGTCATAACCTGTGGTGTACAAGCACACTTGCCTTTGCATAGCACTATCTACCACCTAGTCTCACTTTGACTAGTCTTTACTCACCTCTTTTAGCACTCTTTAAAACTCTAATCAGCCTTTTACTTGTATGCTCACGTGTGAGATTGTCATTGCTGGTTTTTTTTCCAATAAAAGGCTTTACTTGTATCCATTGTTTTTTGCAGCTTTTGCTTCTACCGCGCTCGAGGACGTGCGTAAAATAGGAAGGGGGGAGTGTTGCGTGACGAGTGGTGATCAATGCAAGGATGCAACACAAAGATGCAAGCAGGAAAACAAGTGACATTCTTATTTAGGGCTCTTGTAAAGAGTTCCAAATTGTAGATGAGTGTGGGAGTGGGCTTAAGAATAATCCCACATGGGAAGTTTTGGGAGTTTTAGGAGTTTTAGTATAAAAAGTGGCTCATCTGAGAGCTTAGGTACACTTTGGGCTAAGTTCATGCAAGCGCTCCTTTGAGAGAGCTACCCTCTTCTCCATAGAGGTGAAGACTCTTCTCTCACCCCATCTACATCTTTGTATGAGATAAATCTCTTCATTGAATCAATAGCAATGTCATGAGTCTTTCTCATCCTCTTCTCTAATCATTCTACTCTTATGCATGCTTTTAGTATTTTGTTTTTGTGTATGTGGGCTGATTTGAAGCTTTCATGGAAGCTTGATGCTTGAGTGTGTGCATGCTTGTAGGAAGATAGGAGTGGAGTGAGGTCTTTCTCTTTGCTTGTATGCATAGTGATTGTGTTCCTCTTGCTTGTATTTGTGAATGAATGGGTGTGTAGGAATGAGGGCAAGTTGAGCTTGTGTGTGTGCTTAGTCTAGTGTCATGTGATGGTAGTCATAGCATTCTCTCCATTTGTGGATAAGCTTTTGTGCACCGGTACGGGTTGAATCCCTAGCTCCGAAAGGGATGCAAATCCCATTGGATTGAGCTACACACGGATCATACTACTCATGCTACAAGTGAGAGAGTCTTCCGTACAACACCACCAAAAAGCTCGTAGACCATGCTCAACCATCTGTCTAATAGAAAACCAGGTTCTTTGTAATATTTAAAACATGAAGTGCACATCTGCTAAGTACTTCATTTTGCCATCCTGCATAGACAATGACACTTTACTAACATGCAGAATGGGATGTACAGTATCATCACCTATTTTTACATAACCTGGTTTTTTCATTTTTTGCACATCTCTAAACTACTCACCACCATGGCTAGCCATGTGGGTAGAGGTGCCAAAATCCACATACCAAACATCTCCAAATTCTGATATATCTCCTATTGCAGAACTAAGCATCTCTAAACTACTCACCACCATGGCTAGCCATGTGGGTAGAGGTGCCAAAATCCACATACAAACATCTCCAAATTCTGATATATCTTCTATTGCAGAACTAAGCATATGCTGCATCACAAAATAGCTACTCACTTCTGTATCTTCACCTTGTTTACTTGATGATGCATAGTTGTTTGGCTGTAATGTTCCAATTTTGACATCGATTTCCTTTTTATAATAGTCTTTGGCTATATTCCCTAGTTTGCCATACTATAGCACTCTATGCTATTTGCATTTTGAGTTCTTTGCCAACCACCTTGACCCCTTTGGCTCCCCCAATCTCAAGAGTGGCCTCTTTCACCTGTTTGTATGTTTAATTCCTATTATTACTGCCCATTTTGTTTCCAAAATGGCCTCCATCTCGGCATATGATCTTCCTCTACCTCTACTTGTATCTGAGTAGAAGGCCTGCTCATTTAAATTTCTAGAGGATGAACCTCCCCCAATATTCATCTCCTCATGGATGAGAAGAGCAATCAATTCTTGAAAATTGTGAATGTTTTCTTGAACTGTAATAATGAAGGTTTGAAACTAGTTGTATTCTTTGCCAAGACCATTCAAGGTCATGGACACCATATCATTATCATTTATTGGTGATCCCAATCATAATTTATTAGTGATCCAATAGAAGCAAGGGCCTCTCCAAGCCCTTTAAACTTCACTAAGGAATCATTTATACTTAGATGTTCTCTGGTCACATTATGTAGCTCATGCTTTAGTTGCATCTTTTGAGCTTGGGTGTTTACTATATATCTTCTCCAAGGTGTCTCAAACCTTCTTAGGCATTTATGCATCCTATATATACACAATTATAGATTTTGTCACACTGGTAGACAACCAATATAGCACCTTTCTAGCTCTTTTATGCCATGCTTTATATGCTTGTACTTGCTATGGGGTGGAATTTTCTTCATCAATCTCTGGATCCTTTTTATCATCTGTGGGTGATGAACGCTCAATATTCTTTTCCCATAAGGAAATTGGTCATTCTAAACTTTCATGTTTAGAAATTATTCTTCTCCAGGTTATCACTCAAATCTGGAATAAACTGTTACACATGATTACATATAGCAACTTACTAAATAGTGTTTGCAAAAAAATATGTACTTGCATAAGAAGCATCAAATTTATAATCAGCAACACTGCAGTACTGTAAACCTGCTCTAACACCATTGTATGTGAACTAGTTACATACACATACATTTGCCAACACTTAGATTCTCTGCATAGGCTATCCTACAACAAAATTTCTACTATAACTTTGCACCAAATACAAAATTGGGTATACATAGTCAAAATTGACACTTCACATAGTGCCTACAAAAAAATTGCAGAGCTAAAACGCGACTCAAAATGTGCCCGAATCATACCAAACTGTATAAAAATTAGTTAATTATATTATTTGCATACAATATGGTCTTCTTTCTTCACCCAAGAGGATGTCTCAATCTGAGACAATGACTTTCCTATCTGCCTATAGCTCTCACAGGTGTTGCTCCAAAATCAAAGAGGGAAAGAGATAGAAATACCCTTACCCATATACTACTTCCTTCTTTGCCTTGTTCTTGAATCTTGTTTACCTAGACTTAGATCTCACACAAACCAAAGCTTTGATACTATAAAAATAATGTGTGGGAGAGGGAGAGCTTGAGTTCCTTTTTGCAAGCAAACACACACACACAAACAAGAGAGAGAGAGTAAGCCACAAGGGAGAGATGGATGACTCAATTTTTATCTATCTTCTTCTCTTATCTATGAAGAAAATCCAGCCATCCATCTCTCTCTTATGTCTTTCTCTCTCTCTTGTGTGTCTGTTAGCTTCTTGCAACAAGGAACTTAAGCTCTCCCTCTCCTCCATATGTGGTACATGGGTAAGAGCATCATCATCTCTTTCCCTTCTTGTTTAGGTATGACACCCCTTGGGTAGCTCTGGGAGCTACTCAAGTCCAATTGAGGGGCCATTTTCATGCAGGCGTTAAGGTGCTTATAAGGTGCATAGTACTTTCTAATAAAGTTTTGCAATCAAAATCATGTTTTGGGCATGTTTTAGTCTCTGTTTAGTCATCATTACAAGGTGTTTTTGGTAGTTTTGGAAAGTTTTAGTTGAGAACTATCTCTGGTCAAAATTTGGTTATTACAGAGTAGTAGTGCAAATTGGGAGTGCAGACAATGTTTACATATATATTGCTCATCTTGGGTGTATAGTACATGTACTCTAGTCACATCTAGTGACATACAAGTTATGCTAAAGTACCATTTTGGGAAGTCTCATAGAAGATGTTGCCCTGTGTTACAAGTTGCCTACAAAAATTATCTGTTTGGCAGGTTCTGGTTATTGTAGGCAAACATGTCTAATAGACTCAATCAGATTGTCATTAAGAATATGGACAAGAACAACTTCCATTCTTGGAAGTTCATAATGACCAATTTCTTGATGGGTAAAGTATTTTGGGACTATGTGGAAGGACACAATAAGGAGCCTCCATAGTTTCCTTAAGACAATGTCACTCTAGTAGATGTAAAAGCATTTAAGGACAGGAACTATGCTGCAAGAATATTGGCTTTTAATCACTGTCAAAGACACAATGATAGGATACATACATAATACCAACACTCTAGTAATTGCATGGCAATACCTCTGGTGTAGATGTTTTAGATCAACATAAAGGCAAGGAAGCATGTCTATCAATGTGTATGCTTTAAAGATAAAGGGAATTGTTGAATCCCTTTGGTCTATCGATCTATCGGTGAAAGATGATGATTTAGTGGAGTTTCTATTGAAACACTATAAGCACCCAAGCACTCAGCAGTTCCTAGTTTAGACACTTGAACTGTGAGCACCCCCCCCCCCCCCCCGGATAGTTTCCAGTTTAAACATTAGATGGTGGGTAAGTGTGGCCAAATGGTTGGAGATAGCTTATGTAGACTTGGAACTCTACCAAGTATATGTGCATGCTTGTGCGACCTATGTGATACACTATAATACGGGCTATGGGACTGCATTAGTGAGTGCTAGATAGCAAACCAAGGACACAATGTTCTCGGGTTACAAGGCCCATTTGATAATCTAAACGGTCTCATATTGCCATGGTGGGAGCTGCATGAGATTCCTAAAAGACTTTGTTGTAATCTAACATAGTTTGAGTCAAATGATATCGTCAACTAGTCATTTTGGACCTTGTTTATAGGTTGGATAATTTGGCCGACCCATGCCAACCTTGCATACTTTCTATAGACTAGTTTAGCATCCTTTATTCATCATCAAGTTAATTGTGTTTGTAAAGTAATACATTCTTTATGCACTCCCATGCCTTTCATCTCTATCTTTGTAAATAGATCTTAAGTGTGTCATATCCATGTGCCAATCGATACTAGAGTCTCTCTAGATCACCATCAAAGCTTCTTACTTGAAGCACATAGGTGGATGGATGGATCGATCTTGAGTGTGTCATATCCATATGTAAATTGATATTAGAGGCTCTCTAGATCACCATAAAAGCTTCTTACTTGAAGTACACAAGTGGATGGATGGCCATCAACAATTGTAATCAAAGTTTGTAAGCAGTAATATTATTTACTCTCTACTTCTTTCAGTAATTCAATGCTTTGTATTGTGTTAATTTTACTTCCACTATTATGTTGATCATGTTTCCGCTATTGTGTTGATCCTACTTCCACTATTGTGTTGATAATATTTCCACCATTTTGTTTTCTTACATGTATTTGATAAAAGAGAAAAACGAAGTGTTTACCCACTTTTAGAGCTTTAAAGATAAGGTAGACATAGAAAAAGTCATGCACATAAATGCACACCCATATTTTGTTTGCAGGTTGTGCAAAACATTATATGGCTTAAAGTACATGGTCATGTAAGATAGGGGAGTATCTTGTCTCACTATTGGATATTAGATTTTCAATGTAGATTTCTCACTTTATATGAGAAAGACTAACAAGGGTGCTAGTGGTAATCTATGTTGATGACTACTAGCACAATCCCCTTGTCAATCTTTCGCACATAAATATTGGCAAGCGTGCTAGTGGTGGTCATCTATGTTGATGACCACTAGCATGATCCCCTTGTCAATCTTTTGCACATAAAGACTGACAAGGGTGCTAGTGGTAATCTATGTTGGTGAGACCACTAGCACAATCCCATTTTTTCAATCTTTTCCCTTTATATCCAAACACTGTTGTGTACAAAATAGGTAATATTTCCTGAAAACGAGAAACATTTGGCATCTTTCAAAGATTCCATTAAAAAAGTTCAGTTTTTCACCTCTTTTTAAAAAGTGGTCTACACATGAGTATAACATTGCCAAAAAACGATAATATTTTGGGCACTTTACATGTTTCTTACAAAAATTGACATGAAAAAAAAGACTTCGTTTTGCTTACTTTTTGAGATTATAATTAAAAATGTAACAATAAGTTTTCAAAAAACATGCCAAAATAGAGACAATGTTAATTATTTCCATCTTCAATCCATTAAAAAAATGATACAACTATAAAAGAAGCCATTTTCTAAACATATAGCTTATGGCATAGGTATGGTTCCTCATAATCATTGCTACACCATCACTAGTCGATGTGCCTTTCCGTGATAAGGTAGATGAGGCATCCTCTTCTTCACTATCCACAAATACAATTTTTTTCTTCTATGTGTACACTTGAAGCTTAGATTACTTGGGTCATCTGCCATGTTAGCATGATTGAGGATGTGCTACAGCGTGTAACTATAAAAAACTATTTGTATAATTATATTACAAAAGCGTCATCTTGATATGATTATGATCTTAATTGTAAAACCCTATTTTGTCTCTCGATGAGAGTAGTATTAAAATCCATTTTGAAGCTCTTGAGTATCACAATTTCTTAATTGATAATATATACTTTTTTAAAAAGGGTTCATTATGTACATATGAATTTTAAAATATCATGAATAAGCTATTTAAAAGTTGTCTTTGAAAAATAATTTCACACTCATTTTTAAAGATGATGTGTCCTTGATGTGACAAAAAAGGGTTAAATGGTAATTTTAGTTATTAAATGAGTATAGAAAGTATGAAAATGTCTCTTTAAGAAACAAAAGTTTATACTTTCCAAAATATTTTTTTGTAAAATATCAGGCAGGGACTTAGGTTCGAATCCTGCTGGTTACTACAGATAGTAAGGATGTTTTAGCTACTATAACGATTGCGGCCAACTTATACTGAGTAAGAACTTCTCAGCTAAGAGTTGATGTTTTCCATCAACTTGATACAAAACATCAACTTTTACAAAATTTTGATATTTTGCATCAAGTTGATGTAAAACATTAACTTTCTATGCAAAAGATCAACTTTTTTACAATACTTGATGTTTTGTATCAACATTATACAAAACATCAACTTACCACAAAACTTGATGTTTTACATCAACTTTGATGCAAAACATCAAGTTTTATGGAAAAGTTGATGTTTTGCATAAAATCGATGTAAAACATCAATTTTTTCATAAAACTTGATGTTTTGCATCAACTCGATGCACAACATCAACTTTTCCACACAACTCGATGTTTTGTATCAAAGTTGATGCAAAACATCATTTTTTTCACATAACTCGACGTTACCACAAAACTTGATGTTTTGCATCAAGTTTCAGATGCTTTGGAGAAAAAAGTTGAAGGATCGAAGATCGATTTTCACAAAAAGCGTGTTTTAGCAATTCTATCCATGACGGCATGCTCAGACAACCTATTCCATAAATTTTGAGTACTAACACCACTATGTTTCGATGCGATTTGCAGACGTCACAAAGTGACTTACTGCATCAGCAAGTTGCTTTGTGACGTATGCAAATCGCATCGAAACATAGTTGTGTTCATACTCAAAATTTATGGAATAGGTTGTCTGAGCATGCTATTGTAGACGGAATCACTAAAAAGAGCTGTTTGTGAAAATCGATCCTCCAACTTTTTTCTCTTCGGAGCATCTGAAACTTGATGCAAAACATCAAGTTTTGTGGTAGAGTTGATGTTTTGCATCAACTTTGATGCAGAACATCGAGTTGTGTGGAAAATTTGATATTTTGCATCAACTTTGATGTAAAACATTGAGTTGTGGAAAAGTTGATGTTTTGCGCGTCAACTCGATATGCACAACATCCAGTTGTGTGGAAAAACTGATATTTTGCATCAACTCGATGCAAAATATCAACTTTTAGCCTAAAAGTTGATGTTTTGCATCGAGTTGATGCAAAACATCAACTTTTCCACACAACTTGATGTTTTGCATCGAGTTGATGCAAAACATTAAGTTTTATGAAAAAGTTAATGTTTTACATCGATTTTATGCAAAACATCAACTTTTCCATAAAACTTGATATTTTGCATAGAATTAAAGAAAAAATATACCTAGGATAAGGTGATATAGGTAGAACATAGGTTTATGGCTAAGGATGTGAAAAACACATATGGTCGCAACCTTTGACTACAAATTTGAGAGGAGGTCATTAAAAAAATGCTTGTCTATGTAACCATGTAACCTTTGTATCATAAATAATATCGCTACATAGTAGATGTCAAAAAATCAAGATAATAGAAGAGCTAGATGAGATAATCCATGATGACCTGTAATCCATTGGTTTTAATCGAAATGTGCAAGGCTCCATTGATTTGGAATACCACAAGTCGATTGATTCGCCAACCCTCATTTTTATTCTACAATTCAATTTTAAAGCTGAAGAACTATAAGCAAATACATGTAGTGCGACCATCTATGTCGAGGAGGGGGATGCATGTGAGCGTGACCTCTACCATGCCTATGTGTGTGCACTAGTATGCTCTCCAGCATAGGGGACCTTGAATCTACCGTCATCGCATGAAAGCTCTAAGGTCTTCTCTACCACCATTCCAGAAGCCCTAAGCTCCTCTCTTTTATCTTTGTACACAAAGACAATGTTCGTGAGCAAAGATTGCATCTCTCAACATCCTATGCATGTTCTCTAAATAATTATAACCAGAGTTCATTCTACACTACCCTTAGACATACCATCTTTCAACATCCTTCACATGCACTATAAATAATTATAACTAGATCTCATTCCTACACTACTCTTAGATATACCATCACCTATGTTCATGATGATAATGGCTATGTGGATCAAACATCAACATATGCATACTATGAATTTTTACCACCACCACATATGTACATGATATAGGCTACAATTTGTTCTCGCCATCCTTATCCATATTGCATAACAAAAATTTCCTCCATGAAAACAAATGCCTATGTGGGTCAAAATTTACACCCATAGACTATATGATTTCTTCCTCTAAGATTGTCCTGCTAAAAAAATATCTCTTTTAACATGCTTAAGTTTACTCAGAGCCTCCATAGTTACCATCTTCTACATATATATATGAATACAAGTCTACCTTTGCACACCTATAAGTTGACCTCTTTAAACTCTTAGCATTGGTTATATATCATGCCCACTATGTGCTTATAGATAATAGAGCAAATAATTATATCATGCAAACTGTCAAGGTAAGTATATACTAAAGGCTTTACTATTTGGGTCTAGAAATAGATTCAAGGATGTTTGTAGATTTTTTCATAAATTATGGAGCTTATATTGTTATGTATTCTAATATTTTTTGAGTGCTTATCAAATAATGTGCATATTTATGCATAGTGGTAGAATTTGTCCCAAAAATGCCATTAAAAAAAGTGTCTTATATTCATGAAATTTATAAAATAAATTTTTATTTGAAAAAGATTGATATTTCTTTAAGTTATGTAGAATCCTGTGTAATTTTGTAAGTCAAGTTTATTTTTGTCACACAAACAACAACAGTTTATAAATCTACGAAGGTCACACATGTTTTCAATCTTGAAAAAAATAGCAAAATTTATGTATTTTTTAAATTTTTACATGGAATTCTAGATGTGTTTTCCAAAAACTATGTTTTTAAGCCATTTTTGAGATTTCACACATTTTGGGAGGGAATCTTTTTAGGTAACCCTCGTCAGTTACCTATTTTGCTTGCAATAGTGTTTCTAATGTTGATTTCGCATTTTAGGTGTGAAAGATTGACAAGGGGATTGTGCTAGTGGTCATCTATGATGATGAATACTTTATGTGAGAAAGGTTGACCAGGGGATTGTGCTAGTGGTCACATCTATGTTCATGACTTGATTATCTCATAGGTGACACTGAGAGGGGGGAGGGGGCTCTCACAGCTGTAAGAAAACATGGCAAGGGGGCGAAAGGATCTAAGGAGGTGTTCATTGAAATACTCCTATAATTAGGATCCTCAGGGCACATTAATATTCTATAGATTAATATATCAACTCTTACAGCTACCTACACAGAATCATGTGGTGGTGGTGGATTAAAGCTCCTCCTCCTTATTACTAGCATGATAATGGTTAATGTGCACGGGGGAAAATCATCTAACTTTGTGCATCTATTGATAGAAGTAATGAAAGCCTTGGGCATTATTAATTTGGGTGACTTCTTCTCGTTGTTGAATTGGATGGACTTGCAAGGTTACATGAGATGTTGTAAGGCAGAATGATATTAAGCAAGGCTCACTTATGGGGTTGTCCGCCCATGTGTGAAAGAGGCCTAGGGTTAGGGTTAGTGACATCCCTACAAAAGAGATATTAGCTAAAGAAAGTGGATGTTTTTTGGCCATTCTCATAAGTTATTGAGTGAAGCTCTTGAGCTCTCAAGCTATGGCAACTCTCTAACTCTCTCTCTATTGTACTCTAATGAGCATCAAGCTCCAATGAGTATAGTTCCACTTCATTCTCTTAATCTGTTTTAGCATCATTGAAGTAGATTAATCTATGATTAGTTGAATGCTTCTTTCTTTCTCTTGTGTATGCTGCATGCTTGTAGTGTGTGTGTGTGTAGTCTCCATTGATGCAAGCTCTTGGCAATGAGTTATTCATGGATAGACTCTCTCTATGAGCTTGTGGGTTTGTGAATGTTACATTCTATGCTTGCTTAAGCTTGTGGGTTAGTAGATGCACGCTTATGGGTTTGCAGGCATTAGGGAAAGCTAAGATTTAATCAATGTTTGAATGGGATTAAGAGATTGCCATGCATTGCTTGTTCTCTTGATTAGTATAGTGGATTTAAGGGATTGAGAGATTGATTGAGGTGTTGAATGGTTGAGTCGTCAAGTGGTGGTTTGTGTATGTGAGCTCTCCCTCATGGGATAAGCCTTCATGCACTAGTCGGGTCGAGTCCTCGGATTGACATTGTGTTTCTTTACACATTTGTTGATCGATAGTACTCTATGAGCACTATATTGCACGGTAGAGAGAACCGCTCTATAGGTGGGCACGAGTGGGATCCAAGAAGTCGAGGTGACGGTCTTTGTGGTGGGCTGGAGAGGAGTGACATCACTAGGGCAGAAGTCAATCCATGGGTGCAGACACGACTGATGTTGCTTATTGCCAAGGTAGTGGTGACGGCGGGGAAAAAGCATTCCTCCATGGTGATGGCTCTACAGGGGTGAGGACTAAGAGTGGATAGGCGGCGATGATGGGAGATGGTGGTTACTACTATAGGAGGGCAACTGGGTGAGAGAGAGAGAGAGAGAGAGGGGGGGGGTAAAGGGGCGGTTAGGTGGCGTGTCAGATGGGTGGGAGAGAGAGAGAGAGAGACAGAGAGACAGAGAGACTCTCCATTTCCATGTGTGACCCTTGCTTGCCTGCTGACCCTAACCCCAACCCCAGGTTAGGTCTAACCCTTGTCCCACTAGAGCATGTTCCCATGATCGCATGCTCACATGCCTAAGGTGGGTTAGCCTCCTAGTATATGCACATAATATGATGCACACATAACACAGACTAAGTTTTAGATCAAATGGGAGGGCCCAAGGGTGCACACATCAAAGTAATGAAGAACCACATACCTAACCTTGGTGTTCCATACCACCAAGAGGTATGTCTTCAATCTAGCAGCATGTAGCTCTAGTATGAAATGGCAAAAGAGAGTAGATACTATGCTCTACACAAGAGAACATCCCTTGAGAGTGACCCATGCTCCTATTATATAGGAGAGCTATCAAGTGAATCTTGACTCTCCATTTCCATGTGTGACTCTTGGTTGCTTGACCCTAGCCCCAACCCCAGGTTAGGTCTAACCGTTGTCCCACTAGAGCATGTTCCCATGATCCCATGCTCACATGCCTAAGGTGGGTTATGATGCACACATAACACAAACTAAGTTGTAGAGCAAATGGGAGGGCCCCTTCAAGGTAGTATATGCATATGAGAATGGTTCATATGAGTCGGTTGATTTGGATGATCAATGGCATTCCAAGAGAGTGAATGGCTACAGGATCAAGCCATACTTGTGCAGGGTCATGCATATCCAAAAGGATTCAGTGGGTGGTGATGGATACCAGCCCGCATATTGATGCAAATTTCCCAACTAATCTTGAAGATACTTCTTGGGACTTGGATCTATTCTTCCTTGAGGACCATCTTGGTGAGCTAGTAGGATTTGGTTGAGCATGAATGCTCTAACCAAAGGGATTTCAATAAATAATGATAGGTTTTTTAGTTTTGAGGATCTAGTTCCCAAGAAGTGTGCCTACCTAAACCTTAGAAATGAGAGTAATCCCATCAGGCATGCTTAGAACCATAGAAATAATAGGCTTTTGCATGGTCACCTTTAAATAAATCTAACTTTTGCCAGTTTTAGTTAAGAGAAGGAGAGGCTAGGAGCTAAGCTAATCATCGTAATTTCCTAGAAAAAGAGGAGCTTTTGCAGCCATGAGAGTAGCTGAGAGAGCAGCCCATGAGAAAGGTTAGAAGAGCCAAGATTTTGAAGAAGCTCTGTGAAATCTTGTTAGATTTTTTTCTGGGTGGAAGAAGACATGGGAGTAGTGTGAGGAGGCTTGGTTTTGTCCAGAGTAGAGGGTGAAAAAGGAAACAAAGGATCTTTAGGAGGTTGAGGTTCCCTAGGATCTCTAGGAGTGCAGCTCTCATAGAACTTGGATCGATCTAGTGCTGTGCTCAATTGTTCCTTTCTGTGCTTGAAGATGGAGACGTGTAGAAGTGGTTGCAAATTACATTGATGTTTGTACCTATGAAGATGAAGACATGTTCTGAAGGGTTGTTGCTAGGATATACTTATAATGGATCCCTCATATTTTTGGTGTTTCTTCTTTTTTGTTTGAACCCCATGTCTCAGGGTTGTTGAGAATGGCTTTATTTCATCTATATGCAAAAGGTTTGAGTGTGAGTTTGAATCCTATGAGTTGGATTGATGAATTTTTATTCTTTAGTGTTATATTTATGTTGTTTTGATGGAATTTGTTGAGAAGAATCAATTGTGAGTGGAAGTCTCTATTGGTATAGAATCAAAATTGTGTCAGATAGCTTTATTTTTTAGTTAGGAATGTCTCGTAGAGTCAACAGAGGAGTGCTAATAGGTTCAGTGAGGTTTTGAGGAAAATCATTTGAAGTTTGCTGATGTTGGAGGACATTTTAGGAACCTAGAGTTGGAGGAGTCAGTTGAGTTAGGTAGAGAATGTTCAAGTGTCAGTTTGAGTCAACAAGACTGTAGTAGATGATGTTAACAGAGTTGTAAAGTGCCTTGGAGTTGTGATTTTGGTGTTCCCCGCATCTGATTCTAGTATATATTCTTTTTGTGTTGCTGGTGGTGGTAATATAGAGGCCATCACCCAGGACCATCACATGTATGTGCAGTTTGGATTTGGATAGAGTGTGTCTATGATATGTGTTTTGTTGGTGTTATGGTGCTAGCATATAGTGTCCTCCCTAACGGTGGTGTGTTGGGACGAGCTATAGAGGTAGACTCCCCCAACGCATCAATGGAAATCTAGATAGAATCTCGGACAAAGCATGTCTTTCTTACAAGAGTTCTTGAATACAATGAGCTTGATGATGGGTGCCAAATTAGACTATATATAGTGCCCAAGATCGGCATGGACATAGATCAGCTATTCTTATTTACGTCCATGTAGACACTTCGGCACAAAAATATAGAAAAATTATGTGCATCTTTATGTTCCCATGGCTACAATCTCGCTCTCTCGCATTAATTGCTTGCGGCCTCCTTCCATAATCCGTGTTCCCGTGAATGTTCCCGTGGAACATTCCCCCCTTCCTAAATCGTGCATGTCCTCGGGCGCGGTAGAAGCAAAAGCTGCAAAAAACAATGGAAGACAAGTAAAGCCTTTTATTGAAAAAAAAAACAGCAATGACAATCTCACACGTGAGCATGCAAGTGAAAGGCCGATTAGAGTTTTAAAGAGTGCTAAAAGAAGTGAGTAAAGACTAGTCAAAGTGAGACTAAGTGGTAGATAGTGCTATGCAAAGGCAAGTGTGCTTTTACACCGCAGGTTATGACCGCAGTCTCAATGTCCTACAAGTGTTTAAGTTATTCCTCAATGGCAACCCTACTCCTAAATATAAGCCATGGTGATTGGACCTTTCTTTCTTTCTTTTTTTCTTTCTCTTTTTTATTTTTTGTTTTTTATTTTTTTGGTTTTTTTTTGGTGTGTAAAGAGCAGAAGATTAAAGAGAATTATAATTTTTAGCTTGATAAAGAGGAAGGTTCCATCCCAATGAGACCCAAGCAATGGCCAAGAGACCTCCGCCCGCCAAGAGAATCTAAAGGCTGCTAAGTATCTCAAGGGCGACAGACCCTTTTCTTTCTTTTTGACATAAGGAGTACCCCATGAAGATGAGGGCATCGGTCTCGAGGGCCCATAATGTACCCCAGAGTCCTACCAGCATCTATCAAGGCGATAGAGTCCTTGAAGGTCTTCTTCTTAATCTTTTAGACGTCAATGTTCACCCCATGGAAACCAAGGCATTGGCCCCAAGGTGCTAAGACAACCCATGGTCCTACCAAGCATTCCACATGGTTGTAGACACATCATGTCTCGATTCACTTGTATATATTTTTGAGGGCATGATTTTCGTAAATTTTTTATTAATCGTAGCACCTAGCCCATACCTAAGAGGTAGCTACCACTAGGGATAACTAATATACTTCGAGAGCATAAGACTTGGCATACTCCGTTGGCATATATCCTACACCATCTTCAAATAGAAATACCTTCTACTAAGTCCTCTAAGAATCTAGAAATCGCTCACCACATGGTAACAACTAATTTAAAACTTAAACCAACCATCTGTGTGTGAACATACAAACAATATATGCAAAAGTGAAAAGCACATAAAGAACAAAAGATTATGATTTGAATACACCTGTTGTAGTGCTCGTTTTGATGTTGTGCGTTTGCATTGATGCATTGCTGATGTTGTACAGATTGCTTCTCTTTGCTCTTTGTAGGCATTGCATGTCTCCCCCCTTCCTAATTTGTGTGCACGGTAGGTGGACTATTGGGGCGTGTTTGTATGCTCTTGTTTAGCTGAGATCTCTGCAAAATGTCTTATTAACAAACAAGAAAAGAATAAAACTTGTTATTGGTGCCAATCACCGAACATAGCCGAGGGGAAAAACCCAGCGGGAGAAAAGTGCCCTGGCTTGTTGATCTTATTATGGAGTTGATGTGCTTATCCTTGCACTGGCGGTGGATCCGTGTCCACTTCTGCTGGAAAGATGGTATTAATCACTTCAAGATGCAAGGATAACCCTGTACAAAAGCCGGCCTCTGGAGAAGGTGGTAGAGGAAGGAGTGCTTCCTCGCTAAAATATGGCATTGGTTCTATGGGAAGGTTAAGCAGACAATTCCGATTTTGGAATTGCTCAATATAGGTGCTCATAGTGATCCAAAATTGACATGTTGAGGCTGGGGGAAGAAGGGCTTGCAAGATAGGTGGTTGCAAGTCATTTATGCATGTATCCCTCCATTGTTGTGCTTGAACCTCCTCAGGTAATCTACGTTGATTTGGTCCTCGGTCTGGTACTCTCACATCAAGAAGGTTATGGCATTGGGGTGTAATTCCCACAATTTGTTTCATTAAGCCCGTGCCATATCCTCGAAAGTAAGAGCGGTATAGCCAGCAAATGTGTGAAGCTTCTCCTAATATGAGTCGTGCACACTCTTGACAATGTGGAAATGGGTGATGCTGTTGATAGAATAAAGTGACAAAGTGATGCCCACATCAATTTTCACCTGTACCTAGAATGAGTTTGAAAAGGAGGAGCACTATAATCCCCGCGATGTTCAGGTTGAGTACTATCAGGGTCAATGCATGGTGGACATGTATCTCGCCAAGTATCCATCAGGAGGTATCTGGGCGTAGAACAATGAAATTTAGAAACTTCAAACTTTATACACTCATATCCATCATTACAATCCCTATCAAAAATAATGTAGATAAGATCATCTCAAAAAGAACACAATCCTGTAAAGGCATAAGGAACCACATTAGTAAAAGTGAGACTATTCAAACACTGATCTACCAAAGAGCTTCAATTGTAGTGTTAATGCCTTACCCTTGGTTTTGGGTATGTCCTTAAGAGGTGGGAAGGTTAGCAATTGTCGAGGAATTTGAGCAAGATAAGAGGATTTAGGCAGTGAAGTGCTAGAATCTATGCTCAAAGGAGACTCATGTAAAGTTGGATTTGTCTTAGGTACACAAGTTGATGGTGGAATTGTGTAACAAGGAGAAATTGGGACAACTGGTGATTTAATACATGTTTGGAGAAGGTCAACACAAGTAGATTTGTAGGTGCTATTACAACCACCTATCCTATCTTGAAGAGGTTGTGTTGATTTCCTTTGCACCCACTGATATGAAAAACCAAGAGTGGCTTTTGGAATCTTATTGATACACTCTTCTGGCTCTAGCAAACCATGGCATTTGGGAAGCCAAAGTGCTGTTGCACCCTCATAATAGTCTTGTGCTTTAAGAACATGCTTTGGGACCCAATGAGTAACAATCTGATCTTTAGGCTTGGAAAAGATATGCTTTTTAGGAGGTTTAGCAACTAGGCTAGATGGTACAAGTTTGTACGCATCTTTGGGTAGCCAAATTGACAATTCTTTCTTGCCTGGCCTTCTTTGAGCAGTGACTAGAGTAGTTGGAACATGCCAGCCACCATGGCCCTCATTTGAGGACTCATCGATTATCCACATCATTTGTCTTGGAGCTTGAAGAGCAGGTGTTGAAAGTGGGTTGTGTAAGGTAGAACTACCACCCTTTTGACATGATAAAACTTGTGGAGCAGCAGATTCCAAGATGCAATCAGAATCAATTTGCAATTTGTATTGTCATTGGTCTGTGGATGATAGGGTTCAGAACGCTTGTGAATTACCATAAATTCTTGAAGTAAAAACTCTATGACCTCATTCACAAAGTGCACCCCTTGATCACTAACGATTTCAATAGGTAATCCATAGCGTGTAAACACGTACTCATACAAGAACTTGGCTGTGGTTCTAGCATCATTTTTAACTGTAGCCTTTGCCTCTACCCATTTGGTCAAATAGTCAGTTGGGACTATAATATATTCGGCATGCATGTGATGAGCTGGAGGTTTAATGGGACCGACAAAATCAATACCCCATTTGGCAAACGCACGTGTGCTTAACATAGGCCGCACTGGCATATTGTCCTTTGTGATGGGAGGTTTGGTCCTTTGACAATCGTCACAACGTTTCACATATTCTTTGGCATCCATTTGTAAGGTTGGCCACCAAAGCCCAGACCACCTAATCAACTTAGCTGTGGTATTACCCGAAAAGTGTCCACCCCCAACACTTGCATGTGCATGAGTCAAGATTTTCAAGTAGTCAGCTTCACATACACACATGCGCAAGTTGCCATCCTTGCCCCTCTTGTAGAGTTGGCCCTCTATCAGCATATAGTTGGCCACTTCAACTTCAATAGCATGCTTTCGATATTTAGGAATTGTTCGATCAGTATGACCATGCTGAAGATAGTCCACAATATACTTACTCCAACTTGGTGTAGTTGAAATTTGGAATAATGTGCACTATGAATTGGTTGTTGAATATGACATGAAGCATAGTTATGAACAAATTTTTCAGCATCCACATGCATGGTAGGCCACCATTGCCCATCCTGAGTTATACGTCGCACACAAGTAGTAGCTGATGCATGGATTCCACCAATACCCTCATGTGCCCATTCCAAGATCTCCTCATATTGATCAGGGTTAGGTATAAGCCGCAACACTCCGTCATTACCCTGACGATATAATCTCCCTGAGATTAACTTAAATGGTCGCCATAGGTCCACATTAGGACCCGCTAGTTGTATCTGCCCACTTGTCAAAATTTCTAAGATGGGGTCAGACCATTTAGGAGCTGTCTCTACAAGGAAAAGTGTTGAACCTAACATATCATCATCCACACCCACAGGAGCTTCTCCAGAGGTGATTCGAGACAAATGATCTGCCCTTAGATGAGTTGTTCCTTTTCAGACTGCCACTTCAAAATCAAACTCAAGAAGGATGACAAACCACCTCACAATCCTTCTAGTTGCACAAGGCTTATTCACCGAATATAGCAGTGCTTGTTGATGGTCCACAAAAAATATAAATTTGTTTGCCAAAAGGTAATGGCGAAACTTTTTCACTGCATATATCATGGACAAACCTTCTCTTTATGTTGTGGTATAATTCTTCTCAGCATTGTTCAACTGTCGACTAGCATATGAGATTGGGAAATCCTTATTATGTTCTCCCGATTGAGCCAAAATACATCCAATTGCAAAGTTTGAAGCATCAATATGGACATGAAAGATTCAGTTCCAATCTGGTGCCCGTAAGATGGGTGCAGACACTAATTCTTGCTTCAACTTTTCAAAGGATTCCTCTCACTCGTCAGTCCAATTAAACTTTACAAGAAGAGCATATAATGGTCTGGCTAGGATAGCGTACATGTAGATGAATCGACGATAATAGCCACAATGTCCCATGAATATTTGTACCCCTTTAGGGTTGATAGGCCGATGTAATGAGACAATGACATCAATTTTATCCATATCTGTTGAAATCCCATTGCGAGAAACAATATCGCCCAAAATTTTCCCTTGTCTTACCATGAATTTGCACTTGTCAGGATTCAAGCATATACGATAAACTTGACACTTTTGAAACACATGTCTGAGGTGTTCTATATGATCATCACGCTCTTGTGAGTGAACACATAAATCATCCATAAAGATCTCAAGAAATAGCCTAAGGTACTCCTTGAATACATGACTTATTAACCGTTGAAAGGTTGCAGGTGCATTTGTTAGACCAAATGGCATAACACGATAGGCAAAGATGCCATCTTCAGTAGCAAAGGCTGTCTTGTGTGTTGATCCTTTGGATCAATTGACACTTGATTATAACCGGAGAATCCATCCAAGAAACTATATTCCTTTTTCCCTGCAACTCGTTTCGAAAACATGATCCGTGATTGGAAGTGGGTAATGATCACGTACAGTAGCTTCATTTACCTTCTTGAGGTTTACACATACTCGAAGTTTTCCATTTTTCTTGGGCACCACTACAATAGGGGAGACCCATTCAGTGTGTTCAATCTCATAGATAAATTTTACCTCTAAGAGCTTGTCTATTTCTTCTTTTATCTTTCGTGCAAAATTCTCATTGTAAGTATAAGGATGTTGCTTGGAAGGCTTTGCATCCTCTCGCAATGGAATTGTATGCTGACATATGCTTGGATCAACTCCTTTGAGGTCTTTATAACTCCAAGCAAAAACATCGCGATACTCCTTTATTGTTTGAATTAATAACTTCTCCTCATCTAAGGACAAGTCTGTGGCAATCCACACATAGCGAGGCTCTTCTCCTGGCTTAGCGATATCAAATTTTTTTGCATCTTCTAGACCATCATATGAAACCCCTGGCATGCTTGGCTTTTGTCGCATGGGCTGTTGAAGAACAATCTTCCGATCTTGAAGAGTGTACTGTGTGAAGTTGGGGGGAACATTGAGACCTTATTCTTGTCCACTTGAGTCATCACTAATTGAAGACCATGCGGTTTTGAGCTCTCTTTTGCAATCTTGCATCAGAGTTTTTCGTTCAACCTTTATCTTTGCACTTCCGACACTCTCTTTTGAATCTGTTTGAGACTTGAGTTTTTGTTTTGGTCTCTTTGTTTTTTTGTGATTTTTGCTAATAGTTTTTAGCTTTTCTCCTGGTTGGAATCCATCTAATCGTTTTACTTGGTCTTTGATACTATCTTGTGCTTGGACATAGTATAGATATCCATTCTTTCCTGAGAAGTGAGGTGGTGGTCGAGAGTGTTCATTCTTAAGCTCCTCGTTTTCTTTTTGTATTCTCTCACGTCGTTCCCTCTCATCTTGTTTACGGATTCTCTTATGGCTCTTACAGCATTTACGTTTGGGTCGGCTTCGAGGGATCTCTACTTGAACCTCCCTTCCTCTCAAGAGTAGGCGTGCCTTTCCTAACTCTTCCTCGGGGATTATCACATCATCATCAAAATCAGAGTCCCATCCGTCTTCCTTATCAGCATCATTAGCCGATTTGAGTGTTAAATCCTCCACTGAGACTTCCTCTACATACAGTGCTGTGGATGCAACCCCATAGTACAAATCATCTAGAAGGTCACGTGGTTGTACCATTCGTATAGGAATAATGTCATATCCATCTGAGTCACAAAATTGAATTGGCTTAGGTAAAGCACATGTCGATAATGTTGCAAGGACATGACTCCATTCTAAGGGATTAATTAAGTGCTCAGGGAAGGGTTGTGGAATGTATGCCTCATCTGATACACTTCGATTACCCTTAAGTCTCTCAGTGTTGAAATCCTTACATGAGGCTCCACACATAGAGATCTTCTCGTCCATCTGACAAAGTAACTCTTGAGCCCTCAGATGAAGCAGAATCAAACTCATCTATTGGAGACCGCGTTACATCACGATATGAATGATTCTTTAGGTTGACCCTTGTGATGACAGAATCATGTCAGAGGTACAAATAATTGTATCCCCAATCTTGAATCATTTGAAATTGTCGCATGAATGGTCTACCCAATATCACTTCATAGTTTGGATGCTTTCCAAAATCCACTACTGCAAATGTGTGCTCATATTCAATCCCACATGTGGTGACCAATATGTTCTCTAGCAGCCCAATGGGATGTTCTAAGCTTCCATTTGCTAGCTGCAAGCGCATCCTGGTACTCCTAATAGCTGGTTTGCCCCACTTTTCCCAAATGGACCTTGTCACATTGCCCACTCCTGCACCACTGTCAAGTATTGCAGTTGAAGCTACTTTTCGCACTTCTAATGGGAGGGTAGCATTGCGCCCTGATCGTCCTCACAAAATTTTCCTACTTTGTTGATAGGAACTGGCATAACATGCTTTGTCTCAGGGTGTATAGTACAATGATGGTGAACCTTTTGTAGCAATACCTGCTCTGACAAACATTGGCAATATCATTCCACAACTCAGGTCGAAGCTTTATCAAATCAAGCAAAGGTAAGGTACAAGCCACTGCTGGTGCTGACAAAGTAGCTTGCACGATACCCATATCCATCTCCTTTATCAACCTTCTATGCAGGGAGGGTATCCTCAAGGTTTGAGAACAGTTCTCATATTCTCCCAAATAAGATGGTAAGGTTTTCATTGTATGCTTACTTCTAGGAGAAACAATTGTTTGAACTTCCTCCTGGATGCTTGGGCATCTTAAGTTGTTTTCTGTGCCCCCGGTAAAATCCACTTCAGAGAATGGAGGTGAAATAATAGAGGACATATTCTCATTAACTTTCTCACATGAATTGCTGCCCACATCTCATTTGCCATGTCCTCGTTTAGGATCAATAACTTCATCATTGCATGGGAAGGCAAGACTAGGTGGTGGCAGAATGCCTTCTTTCAATGGGGTATCAATTGGTGCAGACTTCTCGCTATGAGCTTGTGAGATCAGCTCACTTTTCATTTCCCAACTTGATGACACTTCTCGTATGGTTTCTAATGTTGGCTTAAGCGAGGTTGGGCCCCGAGGGATAGGTGGAGGTGGGCCCTCAAGTATTGATTGAGCTTCCCTAATGAGTTACTGATGTACAGCTAGATTGATCTTCTCCTCTCACGAGGGTTTGGGTATTCTTCAAGCTTCTTGGGTAGCTCAGATAAAGCTGCAATGCGACTTCTATGAGCATCAATGATGGCATCTAGAGTCTCGTTCACCTTATCCACAAAAACAAAACCCCCAGAACTATCCTCGGTTGTACTAGCCTCATCTTGTTTAGCACTAGGCCCAGGTTGAGATTGATGCTCCTCATGCACTTCTTGGGATGTAAAAGCTTGATCCTTCATGTTTTGTTTAGAGACTTCTTGAGAACTAGTGGATGCACTCTTAGTTTGCTTGTTGCGGTTCTTTTTCCTCCTAGTGGTCCTTTTTCTTTTGGAATGTAGGGTCTTGTCCACTAAATTTGCCTTTGCATCCCTAGTTCAAGGTGTCTCATCAGTCTGCATTTCGGCATTTCGTGTCTGTGATCTAGTCATGACTCTAAGTGGCACGACATCCTCATTCTCGGATGAAGGTGGGGATGGAACTACCTCTACAAAGTTGAGTGAGACCTTTGGTTGAGAGGTAGTTTCCTCATGTGGTTTCAGCAAACAATTCTTTGGAAAGTGTTCTACACAACACCCTAGACAATATCTTTCAATTGGTGGAAACTGTGGTATTGTTGTATTGGATCGAGCTGCTTGCCTTGGGCGATGTGGACAATCACGAGCCCAATGGGGTTCTCCGCACTCATAACAGGGGCCCATTAGTTTGGCTTCTACTTTCCTTTGCTGCCATTGACCTGAGGGGCCTGGAGTCCTAGGTTGGTAGCCTCCTAGCAACATCAAAGAATTTTGTTCCCCCGGTTGAGGCTCTAGTGCTTGGCTTGGATATGCGGGACTTTCAAAGAGATTTTCCTTAAATGAATATGATGTATATTCCTCCTCCACATAGCTTGGGTTTACCAAGTCTCTACACATATTTGAATTGTCGTAGTCAACAAACCTCACAGGAGCAGTCCCACGAGCACGAGGTTGAGCTCCAAGTACAGGTCGTGCTTGCTCTTGTGCCATCGGTGGCTTACGTTCAAAATTAGTATACTGTTGATGCATTTGTGGAGCCACTACACCCCTTTGCTGCTCACGCTCCTGTCTCATTCTTGCAATGCGAGTACATTCCTGTGTGGTGTGGGTATAATTCCAAGCACAGGCCTGGCACCACTTCTTTGTGGGTTGGTTTGTGACTAGAGGAGAAAAGGTATTATATTCTTCGGTTTTATGGTTACCGCCACATGCTCCAAAAGATGAGGACCTGTAGGTAGTACACTCCTCATTCGCTGCTACTGTTGTTGTGGCTGCATGGGTGGGCGATAGGTTTGTCCCAATCTCCTCAGTACTAGGTAAGCTATGTGGTCTGGATTTACTAGTGCGCTAGATCCTAAACTTTGGTCATCACCCCACTGATCTCTAGGTTGCAACTGAGGGCCAGTACCATCTTGGAATTTGAAGTTATCTGTGAAATCCATAGCATCATGGGAACACTCATTGAAATTTGTATGCTTCTTTGCATAGAGATGTGTGTGCAGTGTTGAATTTTTGAGTCCTTTTAAGAAGAGAGAAATTAATCGACTCTGGGTGTCGACTCTGGGTGGGCTTCTCATCTTTTGGGCAACGATTAATGTACTACTTCATCCTATTTACACAGTCTCTAACACTCTCACTCTCGCCTTGCTTGAAAGAGTAGATGTTTGCTACTGTGTCATGCTGAATCCCCATCAAAGAAAAAGCAACAATGAATCTCTCTTCCAAAACTCATAAAAGAAGATTTGTCTGAAGCCTCTAGTGCCTGAAACCAAGCAAGGGCCTTTCTCTCAAGAGTGAGCCCAAATCCTTCAATTTGCGTATGCTTTATCAGTCACTTGCTCAGCTCGAACTGCTTGCCTAAATGCTGCTACATGGTCATATGGATCTCCCGACCCTTCGTACTTCTTTACCAATTTCTGAAGAGTTGATGGCCTTACTCATCTTGATTACTCATCATCGGACCTACGGCCTCACTCTCAGTGGGAACTGTTCCTCTCTTTGGTAAGATGGTCCACATGCATCCCAAATTGGTGTGGGTCCCCTATTACCTACCTCACCAACCCCTTCCAAAGATCTTGTTACTCGCATTTCAGGAGGTGCATTTATGGGAGGCCGAGTTGGCTCCCCTACCCTCCGATTGTCATAGTGAGAGAAACGTTGTTGTGGTGTGATCTGTCACACTTTTGCTGTAGGATAATATCTTGGTGCTAGAGTTGGGCTACTTGCAGTGGTCCACTTTGATGTTGAGGGTCCCTCTCTAGTGAACTCTCATAGGGGAGGAGCAACAGTTTCTCCAAGAAAGGCTGTCTCTCCTGGTTTAGCTGTATTAGTGGAGAACACTTCCATGAATAATGGTTGTCCTCTCCACGTGAGCTCACGAATCTCCTTCCAATCTAAGGTCCGGTATTCATTGGCCCATTTATCAATGATTCAGTTCTTGTATCTTGCAAGCTTCTTGCTACCACCACAAGTGCTAGAGGAAGGTCTAGCTCTGGCAATCTAGTTGTGGCATAATATACTTCTAAAGAGTCCTTATAGACCTCTTGAAGTGGGTCATCCTGAAAGACCTTTGTCACTGGAATTTGTCATACAAACTCCCATTGGTTCTCAGCCCCCTGATCCATTTTGCTCTTGCCTTTCCTATCCCTTTCCAAATTTAGATCTACAAAAAGTAAATCATCTATGGATGGCTTTAAGGACTAGGCATTGGATGGTCCAGGCATGTCCGGCTCAATGAGCCAATCATCTTTAGACTCCCTTGCATTGGAAGGCTTTGATAAGTCTAGGAACTCACTCTTAGAGAGCTCCCCTAATTTGTCTACATTCTCTGGATGATAGGTGGCTTCGTAGAAGCGAACACCATCTCCACCCATGTACATGTTACCCTGGTCATTGACTAGAGGTGCTCTATCAAGCTCTGAGAAAAAGTCTGCGATCTAACGAGATACTGTTGTTGTGGATTCCTAAAGATCTCAGCTCCTTGAGCATTCGTGTAGACATATTGAAGTCTCACATTGAGTGATAACCCCATGGTGTCGGCTTCAAATGGATTTAAAGATCTGGTGGGTGTGCTATTTGGGGCTAAGGGATGACTATTTGACGGCCCTAGATTGTCCATAGACAATGAGCTAGTTGTCCTGGAAAGGGTATCAGATTGAGATTCAAAAAAGGTTTCAGCAATATCTGCCAAATTTCCTACCGATTGGGTCCCACTTTCCTGCGTAGGTACTCTAGAAGGTACCCTAGACCCTATGGCAGTGTCTATATGATGTCCCAAACGCAAGTGCATAAGGTCAAATTTTAAGGTTTTTTTTTTTTTTTAATCCATAATTTTCAAGCTAGCTCAAACTTTGCGAGAACCCATTTTGAACCCCCTCAAACACATTAGGCCAAAAAAATAGCGTATTTTTTTGGATCAAAAATCACCTAAAATTTACCGGTTTTCCATACTGACTCACTATGGAAAAATGGTATCGGGACCAAAATTTCGACGATGGGTGTTTTCTAACTCCTCTCGAAAAGTTAGATAACCTCCCCCAATTTTTTCGCGGTGGCAAAAAATGAAAAAAATTTCCACTGTTTTTTTTTTGGCACCCCCTTATCCGGTGTGCGGTGGCGGTCTTTATGGTGCGATGTGTGGATCTCTCCGCGCGGTGTGCTGTTCACGCACAACCGTCTTCTTTTATTATTATTATTATTTTCTTTTTTTGAAGTGCATGTGCAATGAACTAAATGCGTGTGCAGTGAACTAAATGCGTGTGCAGCTATGAGATTTGCAGCAAATTCAAAATGTTCAATCTTCATGTGTGTGTACAGATTTCAGTTTCTCTACAGAGAACTAAAATGCAGGTTTAACAGAGAACTAAAATGCACAAAATTAAAGATGCAGAAAACTAAACTAAGTTAAGAACAAAAAATAAAACGAACATGCAGAAAATTGAAACTGTAAAAATTAACCTCACACAACAAAAATTATCCTCAAACAGAATGACAGAAATGCAAAAACAGGCCTCTCTCTTTCGCACACAAATTGAAATTTGCAGGTTTAGCGCCTACCTCCAATCCTTCCCGTGTCTTGAATCCTTGTCCTGACCTCAAGGGAGAAGCGTAGCTAGCCAATCGCACTTAAATTGCAAGACAAATAAAGAGAATTTAACAACAGATTAGTCTTAAATAAATACCAAAATTAGTCCCAAAGCCTGCTCTCCTATCCAATAGTTTTGCAACCGATTGGAGCTTAACAAGGAGTGGTAGTGTGTGTATGGTGCTCAACTAATGTAGGCATTCGATCCCCGACAGCGGCGCCATTGTAGAGCGGTTCTCTCTACTGTGCAATATAGTGCTCATAGAGTACTACCGATCAACAAATGTGTTAAGAAACACAATGTCAATCCGAGGACTCAACCCGATTAGTGCATGAAGGCTTATCCCATGAGGGAGAGCTCACATACACAAACCACCACTTGACGATTCAACCATTCAACACCTCAATCAATCTCTCAATCCCTTAAATCCACTATACTAATCAAGAGAACAAGCAATGCATGGCAATCTCTTAATCCCATTCAAACATTGAATAAATCTTAGCTTTCCCTAATGCCTGCAAACCCATAAGCGTGCATCTACTAACCCACAAAAGCTTAAGCAAGCATAGAATGTAACATTCACAAACCCACAAGCTCATAGAGAGAGTCTATCCATGAATAACTCATTGCCAAGTGCTTGCATCAATGGAGACTACACACACACACACTACAAGCATGCAGCATACACAAGAGAGAGAAAGAAGCATTCAACTAATCATAGATTAATCTACTTCAATGATGCTAAAACAAATTAAGAGAATGAAGTGGAACTATACTCATTGGAGCTTGATGCTCATTAAAATATAATAGAGAGAGAGTTAGAGAGTTGCCATAGCTTGAGAGCTCAAGAGCTTCACTCAATAGCTTATGAGAATGGCCAAAAAACGTCCACTTTCTTTAGCTAACATCTCTTTTGTAGAGATGTCACTAACCCTAACCGTAGGCCTCTTTCACACATGGGCGGACAACCCCATAAGTGAGCCTTGCTTAGTACACTTAGAACTCTCATTTAGAACCCACATTGGCCTAAAACGATTTACATTGCACTTTGGCACAAAAATATGGAAAAATTATGTGCGTCTTTATGTTCCCATGGCTACAATCCCGCTCTGTTGCATTAATTGCTTCCGGCCTCCTTCCATAATCGGTGTTCCCGTGAGTGTTCCCGTGGAACACCACCTCTCTTGTGGCCTCCCATCACCATCACGTCTCTCATGGCTTCCTCGACTATTGCCCTCGCCACCACTACATCATCGGCCCTCCCACACACGAGGTGAGGTATCATTTCCTCACCACTCCTTAGGTTTGTCTTTATCTCATGTTCTATCACCAAACGAGCTTGCACTGGTAGGGTTGTCTCAACAACTCCTTCCACTATCACCTCCGACCTCCGTGACCACACTCCGACCTCCGTCACACTGTCGGTGCCCTCGAACATCTCCTACCCATCGGGTCCTTAGAATACCAGAGGCACTTACGATTTATATAGCCAACTCCAAATGAACACCGCTCTCCCTTTCCCAAGGAAGGGCAAGATCTTCTTTGAGCACCATCTACCTTTTCCCGATGAGTGTGACATCTGAAGCGGAAGATGTTCCCTCTCTACACAACATGATAAAGGTTGAAAATTTGAGGAGGAGGACACCCAAGAAAGATTTAGGGTTGTAAGAAGAGGAGGGAGGAGAAAAGGGGAGCACTCTCTCCTCAAGTGTATCATTCTCTCTACATTCTTGGTATACAATATTACTCTCTTGGCCTTTTTTATCTCTGTGTGTGGGGTGAGGGGTGTGCTGTGATTGAGTGGTCTATGGGGATACTGCAGTGCTAGGAGGTGGTCGGAGAGAATGCTAGATAGTGTGAAGCATAGGTCTTGCATGTCTAGCCAGTGAAGTCGACCAAGCTTTGGCAGGTATACTTCCTTGAGAGGATCCAATCTCTTTCCCTAAACTAGTATCTACTCTCTTTTGCCATTTCATACTAGAACTACTACGTGCTGCTAGATTGAAGACATACCTCTTGGTGGTACGGAACACCAAGGTTAGGTATGTGGTTCTTCATTACTTTGATGTGTGCACCCTTGGGCTCCGGGGCCGCTAGACTTTCAGTTGTACTTAGAAAGACTTGATTTTCATGTCATGAGCTTGGGTCATGTAGACATAATTTTAGGCCCTGGAATGGTTTCATTGTCGTGTAAAAGTAAAGATTTTTCTATTGAATGGGTCAAACATTTGATGCCTTTACATCACAATGAAAACCTTGTTGGTCTTAAGGAAAACATTGTTATATACCCAAGGAAAATTTTATTAATGAGCTTGAGTTAATGGAAAACCTTTTAACTATCAACTTTTTCAATTGGTTATGGATCCAGTGTCATCATGTATTCATTTTGATGTCAACACTATTTCTTTGGATGTTTGGGAAAGTAAAGTGTTAAAATCCATTAAGAGCGAATTTCAGGATGTATTTCCTAATGAGTTACCTCACGAATTACCTCCTAAACGCGAGGTGGACCATAAATTGAGCTATGTTAGTATTCCTCCATATAGGCTTAGCTAGACTGAGGAAAACAAGGTAGCCAAGAAACTAGTTGAATACTTGAGGATGGGTCAGATTAAACCAATAAGTAAGTCTCCTTGGGGTACACTAGTTCTCCTGGTTAAGAAAAAAGATCAAGGTACCTAGCGCATGTGTGTTGGTTATTACAAACGTCTTAACAAGGTTACAATTAAAAACAAATACCCATTGCCTAGATTAGACGATCTTATTGATAGATTGCAAGGAGCTAATTATTTTGCAAAGCTTGATTTGCAAACTGGTTATCATCAAATTCGTATTGCAGAGGAAGATTTTCCAAAAACATCTTTTAGGACACGTTTACGACATTATGAGTTTTTAGTTACCCTTTGGTCTCACTAATGCACTAGCAACTTTCCAACATATGATGAATGACTTATTTTGCGATCTATTAGGAAATGCGTGGTGGTTTTCTTAGATGACATTTTGATATACAATAAAACTTTGGCTAAGCATGAGGATAATCTTAAACAGGTTCTAGGAAAGATCAGGAAGGAGAAACTGTATTGTAAGTTATCTAAGTGTGAGTTCTTCAAAAATGAATTGTTATACTTGGGTAATAAAATCTCTCAAGATGGCTTAAGTATAGATTTGGATCAAATCCAAAAGGTTTTGGAATGGCTAGTTCCACGTATGGTCAAGCCGTTAAGATCTTTCTTAGGTTTCGTGGTGTTTCTTCAAAAATCTTTCAAAGGATTATTTGAAGTTGACAATGCCTTTTACCAATCTTCTTAAGGGTAAAAATGAGAAGTCTAACTCTCTGATTGAGTGGAATGAGAAGCTACAAGGAACTTTTGATACCTTGAAAAATAAAGTTTGAGATGCTCTTGTGTTAGCCTTGTTGGATCCTAGCAGGCCTTACATCGTTGAGATTGATGCTAGTGATTTTGTGATAGGTGCAACTTTGTTTTAGGATGGGAAGCCTATGGCCTTTGTGAGTAAGAAACTCAAGGATGTGATTGTGAATGAGCTTACCAAGATGTTAGAGAACTTATGAAGTAAGCAAAGAATAAGCCCCAACTGGAACTACCAAGATGTGAGATAAATGAGCTATGGCTCCTTGCCTCCTTATATGTTTCCACTTGTCAAGAACCTTATTGGATACAATCCTCAAATGACACTCGCTAATGCCAGGAGGCTTGTTCTTACCTTACTTCTTGGAACCTTGCAAGTGTGAGCAGCCATGCTTTATCATTTGTGTCATCGCACACCAAGCATCTATTTGTTGTCAAATCAAAGATCTACATCTGACACTCAATATTCCTATGGATTTGCTAATACTGTTATTTTTCTTACAAACTGAGAGCTCCTTCCAATCCATCATCATCTCATCTCAAAAAGCCAACCCCAACAATTGTTGACGCATCCAATTCATGACCCCTTTATTGGCATCATTAAGGAGAATCGCTCCCCAAGCATCAACATCATAAGGAGGTATATTAGGAGCACACAACACATGAGATGTACGAGGTGTTCATGGGATAGCAAGGGGGTACCACTTGGGGTTCCTTGTGGGGATGGATGGATGGTTACTTTCAAGGTAGATGGGACACTTGCTTGCAGGGTATGTTGGATACTTATTTTGGAGGGTTGATGCCACAGTTGTGTCTAGAGTTCATTGTGGGGGGGTAAGATTTGTTGAAATATACAAGTGAATAGGGTGTGTGCGGGAACAAGTCCTTAGCAAGAGGAGGCTGTAAAAGAGAATCTGTAAATGTGAGAGAACCTGTGAAAAGGTGAGAATTTTTACTGGGAGAGAATAAAGGGTAGCATGAGGAGATTTAGGAGGTGTGGAGATATTCTGGGAAGAGGTGGAGAGAATCAAGGAAAAGAGGTAGAGAGAATCAAGGAGATTTAGGAGGTGTGGAGATATTCTGGGAAGATGGAGAGAATCAAGGAAAAGAGGTGGAGTGAATCAAGGAGAAATCAGTGGGATTAGATGCTTGGATGTAAACCCTATAAATTGAGGCATTGGCCTAACAATTAATTGCTCACTAATCACATCTTAATTATCATCTAATCTCTTTGTTAATGATGTTGATTCTAGCGTTTGATCCACCATAGCTCATCACATTGCTGCAAATTTAATATGGTATCAGAGCCCAACCTAGAATCCATCAATTTGTGAGCCCATTATCTTGCTAATCACCTGGCTAATTAAGATTAGTAGATAATTAAGATTTTTACCTCTTTTCAACTGGCTCTTAGCTAGTGGAGGTATCTCCCTCCAAGAGCAACATCAAGGCAAGTGATTCTAGGCAAGCATAGCCAGTCTCCCCACACCCCAGCCTATCAAATCGGCACGTCAAACCGCCAACAAGCGAAGCTCACGAAAATCATGATTTAGTGCGCCTTTTTTCTGAGGGAAAAATGAAATGTCTTCTTCTCCAGATCAAATTGCTTTAATTCCTCTTGGACCTAGGAGTTTTCAAAGGTTCTCTACAAGCTGGTGAAGACAGATTTGGATTTAATAAAGTCTACACTGAGATCTAAGCTCTTCATCAAATCTACAGGTGACTTTGGTAAAACAAAGATTAAGCATTCAATGTTTGGTCAAATCTTGTGTTTCTTGGCTTAATCCTCTACTAGACTAACTACTATTGATGGCCTTAAAAGGAGTTGAGCTCATTTGAACTCTAAGACCTCAGATCTGGACTCCCCGCATACTCTATTTTTTGCACACAAAACAGAGGATTAATTTTCTAATCATTTATTAATCAACACTAAGCACTATTTTTTGGTGCAATTAAGGGTTCAAATTAACCATTAGGTATCTGATACATATTCCTATAACTTCAGATTGCAATTCGGAGATGGTTTGATACTCCAACCGTTCCTACGACAGATTTATTACCCTTGGTTTAAATTATGCTAATAAATTTATGGTAATCATCATCTTAATTTAACCCACACACAAATTCAAGATTATTCATAGCCAGAGTTGCATTTGGGAATGTTCATAAGAATGAATGCTATATGCATTATGTATTGGGCACACATGGGTGATTACATCATTGTAAAAATGGGATCAGACACTGCCCTTGTCGAGAATAAGGCAAGAGGTAAGACCTCCCACATAGATTTGGGTTTGCATTGCATAATGACACAAGATAAACATCAAAAGCCCAAAAGAACTGTCAGCAATACATTTAAAAATGTTGCTCACATGGAGCAAGAACTGACGGCGGGGCGGACAAGCTTGTGGCCCCAGCCATGAAAGAAGAAGAACATCTCTTTCCAAGAGGAGGATCAGCACACCGAGAAGAAGAACTAGAGGAAGCATTGAAGGAAGACATGGACGCGTGAAGAGAAGCTGCCTCACAACAAGAAGATTGAAAGAAGAGGAAGTTATGGACGCATGAAGAGAAGCTGCTACGACAAGAAGACTGAAGACAAGTCGGTAAGAAAATTACATTTATGCACAAAATTGAACAAAAATAAAAGCTCATGTAAATATATGTAAGCATATAAGAGTACAAAGTATATAAAGTGATCAAATTTTTATAAATGGAAAAACGTGATGAGTACAAATGGTATAATGTGAGGTCGACATAGTCTACCTAATCCTATACTCACGTCTATGTGTAATAGTACGTAAAACTATGTGTAGTGTTGCCTCCAAACACAAAATGGGGCTCAAAACAAGCTAGGGATATAGAGCAAGGAGAAGGAGGATCCTCTATTCTAGTCTGTACCCTCGTCGTCCACATGATCATCAGCCCCTAATGATGTAGGCTGCTCTATCGACATAGATTTGCACCCAATGGCACTATGCCGATCTACTTCTGTCATGTCCTCATCACCGTGCAACTCCTACGGTTTAGAAAATACAATTATTTTATTTTTGAATACTTTAATTAGAAGTCAAATGACATTTACTCTAGATTACTTGCAAAAGTAGCTGGTGGAGGTTGTTGGGCCTTTAGAAACCTATATAACCCTGATAGGTGGCCATCTCTATCTCCTGAGGAGTGGGCTCGTGACCAGAGTCCTTCACCTGTTATTTAAAAACCACATGAGTTATTGGTTGATATAAAGAACATAAAATACACACCTACATGCACGTCTAAGACAAAATGTAAATGTACAAAAGTTGCAATTAAGCCCTTATTGCCCATCCTGCCAAGATGTCATGTATGCCCAACCTGTAGCCTAGCTTCTGCTACATCCTAATAGACATATGTTCAGGATCAAAAAGCATGTGTATATAGACCTAAGATTTAAGAGACAAACATTAGTACATAGCTAGAGAGTGAATATTACATACCTTCTGCTGATCCTAATGTATCTTTAGTCACATCTCCTATCAAAAGGCCCTCCATGACTGAGGATGCATACTAGTGGGGTGGGTATTCTCCACTACAGAATATCTCCTACACAATTCAAAGTCACATCCAAAAAGTTAGAATAAAATGTAAATGCACGTATTAACAACTGCGAGCTGTGAAACACTCCCCAATCAAGCTGTCATCGAATTTCATATCACGTAGACACAGGTTTCAACAAAACAATGAGTCTACATATAGATTACAAGTACAGATAATACTTACTAGGTTCATATGATGCAAAATGAACATTCTATGAATACTTTTACTACAAACTCATAAAAAACTGACTTTTAACGAATAGTTGCTGTAATTTTTATTTTGTTCTAACGACAAATAGGTTTCGACCCATCCTTCGGCACACCACCTCCTCTAGCACACCTATGAGATCCTATGATAGGGCGAGGAGGTGTGTCCTTGTGTTCATTGACATCTTGTGCAATGTCCTCTAGATCCATGCATCATGAAGCTGATGAAGCACATACATACTATAAGCAGAGAGTTCCATGTTGGTGTGTGAATTGTTGAGGCACTCATCGACACATGACAACAATGCTATATCCACGAGCTAGAGTTTGGAAGATGTCATGATGCACCGGTACCAAAGAGACATGATCAACATATGGTAAGTGATATTTCTTTTTCTAAGCATTCTATATTGACTCGTTTAAATTATATATGGTCTTGATAGACAAAGTGATGTATTACATGCATCTAAGTACAATCATGATGGCCAAATCCAATTGTACATCTTTTTGGTGATGATGATGGCTTTCATGGGCTTGATCAATCTATGCTTCCTGGCATACGGCATAGTTAAAATGTTCTTTAGTTACAAATAGAGGCATGCACACACCAATTACCTCTTGGTTCTCACTCCGAGACGTTTGGCAATCATTCCTTACCCAATCGCCTACTACCTCTCATAAAGACATATAATCGCAGACATTTTGGGCAGCTAGTTGGGTGCATCACTTCTGGCTGATGGAGAGGTTTTCACCTTCTCAGGTGCTCGCTACATGATCGCACCATCTTCGATTGCCGGCGAGGGTAGAGGTCTTTTTATTGCATAGGATTTACATGTCCCAGTTCACTTTGAGGTCACTCTTATGATATTTTGTGGACCTATCTATTCATGGGGTCCATGGCATCAGCTTTCTCACTACATCAAGAGTATGACCACATATGGGCTATGTGCTAATGTTGCCTCTCTTGCTCTAGAAGAGGCATTAACCATAACGAATCATATAGATTATATATCGATGGCATACCTTACACTCAAGGAAATATATGAGGGCTAGTCTCACAATAGTAGCAGAGGGAGGAATGAAAGAACTAATTGTACTTTTATGGAGTTTGACACTGGTCATGAGCTAGTGCACATGTGTAGAGATGTACCTAGATACATTGTAGTCAATGCTATTAGATCATTGTGTACCGGCAAGGAGTTGCTAGTGAATTATGGTTGGCGTAGGAAACTGCCAGCTCCACATAGAGAATAGATGTATTTATAGCATTTTTAGTGCACGTCTTCTGTAAACGGACTTTGATCCATGACATTCAACTAGTATATTTATATTTTTCACTTATTATATCTTGTGGCACCAGAGGTCCTATTAATTTTAGTATATTTAAAACAACATATGTACATCATGTCAAAATTTAATTTGATGAGACTTTGCAAATGTGTTTACTCATGCTTTGTTGTCACTTGTCTTATTATGAGTTATTCTGTCTTTATGATTGTCTAATTCATACTGGATCAATGGTTCCAGAATATGATATTACAGAGGATGTGCCCTTATATCATCAAGGTCACTCTCGATTGTCAGTATAGAGTGGATGCAGATTCTTAGAGCACAGGATCCTAGTACTTTTCAAAGGTTGAGAGAGAAATATGCATGTCAAACAGAGCAACTTCATGATGCAGAGCATGATTCTAATGACATTAGGGAAAATGTGGACTCATTTTTGGGCCCTCTAAGAAATGCCAAGTCATCATTCTATTACGAAAAGAGGGATCATGGATAACTCTATCCATAGCACCTCAAAACTATATCATGTAACATATCATTGGAAAGATCTTGATGAGAGGATTCTAACGCACCAACCTCTAAAAAATTTTGAGTTTTTATGCTCAAGTTATGGCCTCCCCACCAAAAAGTAACCTCAAAAGTTCCGTAACGGAAGCCTCACCCTCATTGGTCCTTATGGAATATTCCCTAGAATCTCAAAGAGCTTAAAAAGCTCAAAAGTGAGTCCAAATTTTCCCCAATGCATGACTGGATTTCTTGATGATTGGTTTTAAAGTAATACAGATGACAATGATACTCATGAAAAATATCTCCGAGAAGAAGCACTCACAAAGATGTATGAGGGTTCTTCTATGATGAGATTATAACCTTCCTCATCATGAATCTCCAAGCTCGTTACTCTTGGAGCAGTTTCACCATCACTAACGTAAGTGGATAATATAAAATAATACATGGATGCTAAGTGATAGGGTATGTTTATTTTCCTAATAAGCTGTTGTTGTTGCCAGATTTCTTTCCAGTAAGATTCTACCACCCGATAACACCATCCCAAAAATAAGGAACGTGGCACAAAAGATGATGACAAGTCTTGGACTTGACTATAAAATGATCCATGCATGCATCAATGATTGCATTTTGTATAAAGGAAAGCATCAATGATTGCATTTTGTATAAAGGAAAGCATCCAAAATCTGTTTTGTGTCCCAAATGCGATGCTTCACATTTTAAGGGACGGAGAAACACTTATTCCTCACATAAGTTTATACGACATTTTCTATTATCCCCACAAATAGAGTACCTATTTCGGAGCCCGGAGTGGTCAAAGCTTATGGATTGGATGGCGAAGATTGTGAGCATAGAAGGGATCTTACACATTCTATTTGACTGTGAATCTTTCAAGCACATTGATAGAACATGGCCTGAATTTAGTCAAGAACCCCGTCACTTAAAACTTGGTGTTGGTCTTGACGGAATCAATCCACTTTCGCATAGATCAACTAAGTGGTCAACTTGGTCGGTGGTGCTGATCAATTACAACCTCCCACCATTCATTTCCATAAATAAAGAGCATCTAATATTGAGCTTACTAATTCTAGGTACATGCACAAGCAACATGGTTTGATGATTGTACCCACCCGATATGTTTATACTTCTTAAAAATTGACTTGATACAACACGCCAATGTAGGAAAAAGACAAGTCAAAGACATCAATGTGTACCTAGCACCACTCATTGAAGATCTAAAACAACTTTGGAAAGGGATAAAAGTTCTTAACATGTCCAAGCCTATAGGTGAAGGAGGCTTTGAGGTTTGCGGCATTCTAACATGGACTATTCATGACTATCTTGGCTACGTTTATTCTTTAGGTACATGATTGTAGTTACTTTATTTGAATTTGAAGTCACATGAAATAACAATTGCACTAAGACTTCGATTATTTGTAGGTCTATCAACAAAGGGGTACAAGGCATGTCCACCATGCAGAAATTGGCTATGATCAAAATATAGCAAGAATCTTGGCAAGAATATATATCTCTGACATAGAACATTTCTGGAGGAAGGACACATTTTATGATTGAATAAAATGGCAAGACATTTCAATAGAAGGATTGAGAATGGGGCGGTCCCTATACGAATGAATCTTATAGAACTGGTACAAAAAATAGACAATTGGACCTATCATAGATCCAGATCATGAGCTCACAAGCAACGAGGAAGATGAGGATTGTCACAAAGATAGAGGGAAAAAATCGATGACACCTCATATCTCAATATGGTATAGTTTGGAATATTGGAAAGAACTGAAAATAACACATATTCTTGACCTCATGCATATTTTCAAGAATGTTGGAAACTTGATTTGGAAACATCTTCTGGGTATCAAAGATACAGAGGCTACGGGGGAGGATTTGAAGGAACAAAACTATAAACCATCTTTATGGCCTATAGTAAGTTCTAACAGGAAACATGACTTCGTCATGCACCATGGGTAATGACGAAGGGATGAGATGAGTACAATCAATGATAGGATGAGATCGATCCGTATACGTATAGGCTATGGTGCATCATTACGAAACATGTTTACTATGGATTAAAGACACATGACTGGCATAACTTTCTAAAGGTAGGCCATGACTCTTATCTTATTCTTGACATTTGTTAATTTGTATGGACACTAACATCAAAAGTGGACTATTTGCAGCATATCTTGCCACTTGTAATTGATGGATGCTTAACCAAGGGCATTCGAGATATCATATACCGTTTGGGGTTGCTTGCAAGGTATTCATATACCGTTTGGGGTTTCTTGCAAGGTATTCCTCCTTCTAAAATGTGTTTAGGATTCTTCTTTGCAATTGAAGTTAGTTATCGATTGGTGTTTTATCATTTTCCAGTTGGATCACGTCAAAGGAAATAGACACTTGGGAGATTCACAAAAAAAAAAGATAGAGTGCATAGAGCTCCTATGCTTGATGGCAAAAGAATTGCCTACGTCCTTTTTTGACATCCAAGTCCATGTGCGTATCCACCTCATTCAGGAGGTTGAGCTTGCTGAATTTGTAAGCATACGATGGATGTTTTGGGTAGAAAGATTCATGGGAGTCTTGAAGGGTTTTGTGCATCAGAGGGAAAGGCCTGAAGGTTCTTTGGCAGAGGGATGGTTGCATCATGAGTCCATGTACAATCTCTTTGAGTACTTTTGCAGCTTGTTGATGAGGAAGCTCCAAATGTTTGGATGGCAGAATAATCAATTAAATTATGAGAAGAGGTGTTATGTGGAAAGGGACTCCCAATACATCTTAATCACTCACGACGATGAATGAGAGAATTTAAGTATTTTTGTGAGATACAATTTAGAATGTATGCAAAAATGGACCGAAGAGCATGACAAAGAATGGCAAGAGAATATGTGAAGAACATTGAAGAGGCAATGGGTGACCCCCACCATGTCAATGACATGGATACAAGAGATATGGCATTGCCCACACTTCCAGTATTCTATGTGCATGCTTTTGTGGAAAAGATGCAGGGGAGAAGAGAGCTTGAGCTCTTTCAAGCACACACACTCACAAAACCCTAAAAGAGAACACACAAGGTGAGAGGCTGAAAATCTTCTTCTTCTTTACACAGCACTCAACACACCATATACAAAGATAAGAGTACACACAATATGAAAAGGTACTCAACCAAATACATACTAGGGTTCTCTATAGTGTGAACCCAACTAAATGAGTTGGCGCTATAACTTTGCCAGTCTCTCAAGAATGGCTGTCACACAGCCTGTCATCCCACTGGCCGTATATCACCCACTGGCCGTATATCACCCATGATCTCACCAACCATGCCAGTGGTGTGTGGGGCCTATCCCCCAGGCGGGTCATCAGTGTCCACCACCTCACTAGATGAGCTCAATATCTCAACACTCCCCCTCGAGCTCAACTCCATCTCATGTACACCAAGCAAAGCCTTGAATCTGCGGAGCTTCTCTATACCTAATGCTTTGGTGAAGATGTCAACGACCTGATCATGTGTGCTAACGAAAACAAGGTCAACGTCTCCTGCCAAAACTTTCTCTCTAACAAAATGGTAGTGGACCTCTATATGCTTCGTGCGAGCATGAAAAATTGGGTCGTGGCCAACTGTATACTGCTAATGTTGTCACAGAAAATGACAACTTGTCTATCCACTAATAGACCCAAATCTTCAAGTAGCTTTCTCAACCAAGCTACCTCACATGGTGCCATAGTAGCACCTCACATGCTGTTATAGTAACACTTCTATACTCGGCCTCTGTGTACTGGATAGAGCAACCGTAGGCTGCTTCTTGTTGCTGTAGCACTCCCCAAAGAAAACATGAAGCCACTAGTAGATCTTCTATCTGAGATACTACCAGCCCAATCAGTATCTGTGTACACATATCTCTGTCCAAGTTTCATAAAATAGTCCACAATGCAAAGTAGACCTCACATACCTCAGTATGCGTCTCAATGCATCCAAATTCCACTTCCGAGGTGTTGAGATATCGAGCTCGTCTAGTGAGGCGGTGGCCACTGCTAATGACCCGCCTGGGGGATAGGCCCCACACTTACACCACTGGCATGGTTGGGGAGATCTTGGGTGATATGCGGCCAGTGGGATGACAGGCTGTGTGACAGCCATTCTAGAGACTGGCATAGTTATAGCGCCAGCTCATTTAGTCGGGTTCACACTATAGAGAACCCGTGTATGTATTGGTTGAGTACTTTTCATATTATGAGTACTGTTATTCTTGTATATGGTGTGTTGAGTGTTGAGTAGAGAAGAAGAAGATTTTCAGCCTCTCACCTTGTGTGTTCTCTATTAGGGTTTTGTGAGTGTGTGTGTGTGCTTGCAAGAGCTCAAGCTCTCTTCCCCCCTGCATCTTTTCATGGTATCAAAGCCTAGTTTGTGCTAAGGGCTAAGCTGCAAGCAAGAGAACCACAGGAAGCGGTACGAGGGTAAGAGCTACAACTACTCTTCCCTATTTGTGTTGGTGACTACACCCTTGTCGGGAGCTCTACGGGAGGCACCGGCAACGATCTCTGATTGAGGAGCTTTCTTCGCGGGAGTAAAGCTATAGGGCAACTATAAAGTCCTATCGGACAGAGTTTTCTAGGCCGGAAACGCGTTTCGGGCGCGTCTGGACCTCCGTTTTTCAGAAAGCAGGTGATTTCGAGCACTGCGGCGGGTAAGTCATCGACTCTCTGCAGAACTCTGTTTTAAGAACTGCAGGAAGACAGATTGACTGTGCAGACACTGTGGGTGCTGCAAAGAGGTCTACAGTTGCCATTGGGTGTATGTATGCACATTGAAGTCACTGGTTGTGACATTTGAGAGTACTACAGTACCGCTGTGCAAAAAATACAGCAGTTTGTGCAGAAAATCCAGAGTGCAGTTTTTGGTAAAATTGTGTGTTTGGCAAGATGTCAAATGATGGGATAACTCAGATTGTGGCTGAGAAGCTTGATAAGAATAACTTCCATGCTTGGAGGTTCAGGTTGACGAATTTCCTGATGGGAAAAGGATATTGGGACTACATAGAAGATGAGCATGAAGAGGCACTGGAGATACCGGATATAAATCCGACTGCTACAGATGTGAAAGAGTTTAAAGACTGGAACCAAGGAGCCAGGAAGGTTATGTATTGGCTCTCCATTAGTATACAAGACACCATGATTGGGCACATTCAGGATGCCAAGTCCCCCAAGGAGGCATGGGACACCTTGGTAAAGCTCTATGAAACAAATACCAAGGCACGTAAGATACAGTTGAAGAATGAACTTCATACTGTGGAGAAAAAGAGCATGTCTGTGAATGACTATGCGCTGAAGATAAAGGGTATTGTGGAATCCCTTGCATCTATTGGTGTGTCAGTGGGGATGATGATGACAAGGTGGAAGTCTGTCTACGTGGTCTCGGGCCACAATACAAGGCGTTCAAGACGTCCATTCAGACCCGGGAGAAAAACATTCCCAACTTTACAGATTTGGTGTCTATGCTGATTATTGAAGAGAAGAGCTTGGGTGAAGACCAACAGTCTTCACAAAGCAAAAACAGTTCAGAGCAACAGGCCTTTTACACGAGTTCAGAAAGAGGACGAGGTAGAGGAGGCCGTGGACGTCGGTCAAGGAGGTGGCCGAACAGGTAATCAGAATTATGGCCAGCAGAGCAGCAACAACAACAACAGTCCCAGAATCAACAACAACAACAACACGCAGGTGGAAGAGGCAAATTCAGAGGCAGGGGGAGTCAAAGAGGCCGTGGAAATTGGCAAAGGCAATATAATGATGCACGTGAATGCTATTATTGTGGTAAGCCTGGACATGTGCAGGCAGAATGTTATAAGAAGCAGGCTGACATGCAAAATGGGAAAGTGCAGCAAAACAACTATGCATCCTCAAGCAGAAATAATGAGGATAATGAAAGGTTGTTTGTTATGCAACATGTCGTGAATGCCATGTCTGAAAATGTTGATGCAGCACAAAAAGATAATGTATGGTATGTGGATTCAGGCGCTTCGAACCACATGAGGAGTCATGGGGAGTGGTTCAAGGAGATGAAAAACCCGGAAAGACCAGGTTTTGTGGAAACAGGGGATGACACTGCTCATCCAATTGCCCATGGTGGAGATGTGCCATTGTCTATGCAGGATGGCAAAGTGAAGTACCTTGCAGATGTACTTCATGTACCGAACATAATAAAGAATCTGGTTTCAGTTGGCCAGATGATTGAGCAGGGTTTGCAGGTTCGGTTTAACCTTGATGGGTGTTATGTTGAAGATTTCAAAGACATGGTTGCAAAAGGCAACAGAGTGGGCAGAATGTTTACGTTGAATGTAGACATGCCTGAAATGAGTGCTGCGATGTTTACAAATGGTTCAGGAATTGTTGCGGACACAGACATTTGGCATAAAAGGATTGGACATGTAAATGTGCAGAGATTGAAGTCTATGCAGACAAAAGGAATTGTGACAGGGCTGCCAAAATTTAAAGTCGAAGGTATGCAGAAAATATGTGAAGCATGCCAATTTGGGAAGCAAACAAAGCATGTGTTTCCACATAACAGATATGTGAGCAGAAATGCACTAGATGTTGTGCATTCAGATGTATGGGGTCCTACAAAGACCATATCTATGGGAGGCTGCAGGTATTATGTGACTTTCATTGATGACCACACAAGGAAAGTGTGGGTATATTTCATGAAGGAGAAGAGTGAGGTGTTCACTCACTTTCAGAATTTCAGAGTTTTGGTTGAAAAGCAAACAGGGAAATATGTAAAGTGCCTAAGGTCAGATGGAGGGGGAGAGTACTCCAATGAGTTCTCTGAATTTTTGAAGAAGAATGGTATTCGGAGACAGTTTACATGCAGATACACTCCGCAGCAAAATGGAGTTATTGAGCAGAAAAACAGGCACATTGCTGAGATTGCGCGAGCATTGATGGAAGAGAAGAATATGCCGCATTGCTATTGGGCTGAGGCTATTTCTACAGCAGTATACATCATGAACAGGACTCCAACTGCAGCCATACATGATGTAACTCCAGAGGAGAGGTTTACTGGCAGAAAACCAGATTTGTCTCATCTGAAAGTCTGTGGATGCATTGCATATGTGCATGTGCCAGATGAGCTAAGAACTAAGCTGGATCCAAAAGCTGAAAAATGTGTGTTTATTGGATACTCCCTTGAGCAAAAGGGATACAGGTGTTATAACCTTGCTACACGTGAGTTGAGGGTAAGCAGGGATGTTGTTTTTGATGAGATGAGCAGCTGGTATGCTACTAAAAAAGAAGCTGTCGGGGCTGATGTGAGTGGAAGTGTGGTTGCACAGAATGCAGGTCAGCAATCACAGTCTTTGAGTGGACCAGGAGAGTCCTCATCTAGTGGGTCTATTGACAGACCATGGAGTGGCAAGCTGCGTCATAATACCAGTCGTGCAAATGTGATTACTACATCATGTAAAGGAAAAGAGAAAGTGGTTGAGCCCCTTGGTATGCCTGACATTTCTGCAGGGCATTCTCATGTTGATGGAGAGTCTAGTGGCTCAGATATGAGCCTTGATGAGGAGCTTGGGATCCCAACTATGAGAACACCTGGTGTAAAGAAGGCTATGGAAGCCATGAATGAAAAGCTACAAAGATCTGGTAGAGTGAAGAACCCTGTGCAGAGGTTTACTTATGATGGTTATGTGGCACATCACTATGCATATATGGCAAAGGTTGTGCAGGTTGTAGAGCCCACATGCATTGATGAGGCTGTTGGAAATGTGTGTTGGGAGAAAGCTATGGATGAGGAGATGGATGCACTATATGGAAATGAAACTTGGGATTTAGTGCAATTGCCTGAAGGCAAGAAAGCCATTGGTGGATGCAAGTGGGTGTACAAAATTAAACATAACAGTGATGGAAGCATAAACAGGTACAAGGCTAGATTGGTAGCCAAAGGATATGCGCAGACATATGGGATTGATTATGAGGAAACTTTCAGCCCAGTTGCCAAGATGGCAACGGTGACAAGATTTCTGAATATCTTGTCACTATTGGCTTTCATGTAGCCAATGCAGATTTCTCGCTGTATGTGAGACATGGTGATAGAGGAGTTGTGCTTGTTGTTATCTATGTAGATGACTTGATCATTATGGGGGACCATGATGCAGAGATCTTTGATGTAAAGATCTTGCTTAGACAGAAGTTCGAGATGAAGGATCTGGGGGAGCTCAGATATTTCTTGGGCATTGAGGTGATTAGGTCACCACATGGTATTGGATTACTGCAGAGACAGTATGGCTTGGACATGTTGTCCAAGTATGGTATGACAGGCTGTAAGCCTATTTCTGTGCCATTGGATCAGAATGGCAAGTTGAGTGGAGATGGAAAAGTTATCTTGGTGGAATCGCCCGTGCTTTTCGGGCAAAGGAAGTTTTTCCGGGTTTGGTTTTGGAAAAACCGATGGATTAGTCACTTGTCCGGATATCCGTAGTAGGCGAGGCCCCGAGTGTGGGAACCTGCCCTGTGCAAGAAGTGCTACTTCCGCTGCTAGCACCCCTGAATTTGTTGCGTGGTGGGGACAGGGATCTTACAGTTATTGATGTAGCTTTTAAGAGCTTGTTGATGGCTCCTCTTCTTTGCTTCTTCTCCTCTTTGTTTGATGAAGTTCTCAAATGGGTTCATGGTAAAGTGTTCTTGTATCATCTGCACAAGCATGATCAATATTTCCATGATAAACATGAAGGCTATTGAGAGCCCAAATCCATTTTTTCCAAGATGGAACTCAAAGGAAAATTAGTACCTCAATGACCATGATGCATGAAGTACATTTTCATCAATGAAGAGTGCCATGAGAGATGTGAGAGGTCTTACTGATTGCATGAAAGCAATGGTAGTGTCTAGCTCACTTGCATGAAGTGTAGGCATGTAGTGATATACATGATGATGATGATATGCAATGGGTTGGTACATCATACTGAAGCATGAGCTTATTACTTCTTAAATCTCCCCTTGAGATCAAAACCCTAAAACACTCAAAAATGAGCTTATTACTCCTTAAATCTCCCCTTGAGATCAAAACCCTAAAACACTAAAAAATGAGCATGTGAAAATGATGTAACTTTGTGCACCAAAATCTCAATGATGCCTAAGTGTAAGATCCCTGACCCCACCGCGCAACCAATTCAGGGGTGCTAGTAGCAGAATAGCAGAATAGCACTTCTTGCATGGGGTAGGGTTCCACACTCGGGGCCTCGCCCACGGATATCCGGAAAAGAGGCTAATCCATTGGTTCTTCCAAAACCGAACCTAGAAAATCTTCCCTTGCCCGAAAAGCACAAGCGATTCCTCCCAGATAACTTTTCTGTAACATAGTCAAAAGCCTTAACTAACAGAACTGATCTGACCGAACCCGTAAGTCCCATAGTCAGATCAGGGAAAAGATTGTACTTGGATCATAGAGACCAACGCTTTTTTCCTCATCGAGAGGCACAACCGTTAATTCTTTTCCATAGAACAATTTTTGTCCGGGATTTACTTCATCTATCGTACTATACAAATTTGAGTCTCGATTTAGGGATCCATCAGTCTAGCCCAGTCCCGTGGGTTAGCCAACCGCCCAACCACTGTAGTGATGGGATCCAATTAAGAATTTTGGTTAGGTTTTGTCCCGAGTACGAGGGAAAAGAGTTCCTAGCCCCCCTAGCCGGATATTCATGCAAACATAAAACTAGTCTCACCACTTACACACCCAATATGAACTTGCATTTTTCACAGATTCAACAATCTTTAAAATAATCATTTAATGAAACCATAGTGTTTACTGATCATAATCCTCTAATTATCCAGTTGAATCCTAATTTCCAATTCCTTCCTTCATCAGTGTACCTCCACATACATCCACATCCATACTTATCACATACACATCCACATCTATCCTTTCACATACATCCACATCTATCTTTTCACATACATACATCCACATCCATTCTTTCCCATACATCCACTTCCATCCTTCACATACATCCACTTCTATTCTTCACATACATCCACATACATTCATCCATTCATTCCCATCTATCTGATTCACATTACTTTTCATCACATCTATTCACCTCACATTCTCGTCACTCCTATTCTCATCGCATCCATCCATTCATTCCCATCTATCTAATTTGCATCCCATCTCATCACATCTATTTACCTCTCATTCTCATCACATCTATTCTCATCACATCTATCCATCCATTTATTCTCATCTATTTGATTCGCATCACATCTCATCTATTTGATTTGCATCACATCTTATCACATCTATTCTTAGAATGCAAGAGAATCCTTATTTTTTATATAAAGATTCTTTACACATCTGTTTATGTATAATTTCAATTTTAAGGAGAATAACACTTTCGAAATAAATCTTTATGCATCTTTCTATGCATAAATTCAATTTTAATGAGAATAACTCTTTCGAATTAAAAACAAATTTTTTTATGCATCTTTCTATGCATAAAATCAAAATTGATGAAATAACTCTTTTGGAATAAGAATAAATTCTTTATGCATCTATTTATGCATAAAATCAAAATTGATGAGAATAATTCTTTTGGAATAAGAATAAATTCTTAATGCATCTATTTATGCATAAAATCAAAATTGATGAGAATAACTCTTTTGGAACAAAATAAATTCTTTACGCATCTATTTATGCATAGAATCAAAATTGATGAAAATAACTCTTTTGGAATAAAAATAAATTCTTCATACATCTATTTATGCATAAAATCAAAATTCATGAGAATAACTCTTTTGGAATTAAAAAAATTCTTTACGCATCTATTTATGCATAAAATCAAAATTGATGAGAATAACTATTTTGGAATAAAAATAAATTCTTTACGCATCTATTTATGCATAAAATCAAAATTGATGAGAATGACTTTTTTGGAATAAAAATAAATTCTTTACGCATCTATATATGCATAAAATCGAAATTGATGAGAATGAATCTTTTGGAATAAAATAAATTCCTTATGCATCTATTCATGCATAAAATCAAAATTGATGAGAATGACACTTTTGGAATAAAATAAATTCTTTATGCATCTAATTATGCATAAAATCAAAATTGATGAGAATAACTCTTTTGGAATAAAAATAAATTCTTTATGCATCTATTTATGCATAAAATCAAAATTGATGAGAATAACTCTTTTGGAATAAAATAAATTCTTTATGCATAAAATCAAAATTGATGAGAATTACTCTTTTGGAATAAAATAAATTCTTTATGCATCTATTTATGCATAAAACCAAAATTGATGAGAATAACTCTTTTGGAAGAAAAATAAATTCTTTATGCATCTATTCATGCATTAAATCAAAATTGATGAGAATAACTCTTTTGGAATAAGAATAAATTTTTTATGCGTCTATTTATGCATAAAATCAAAATTGATGAAAATAACTCTTTTGGAATAAAAATAAAATCTTTATGCATCTATTTATGCATAAAATCAAAATTGATGAGAATAACTCTTTTGGAATAAAATAAATTCTTTATGCATCTATTTATGCATAAAATCAAAATTGATGAGAATATCTCTTTTGGAATAAAAATAAATTCTTTACGCATCTATTTATGCATTAAATCAAAATTGATGGGAATAACTCTTTTGGAATTAAAAAAATTCTTTATGCATCTGTTTTTGCATAAAATCAAACTTGATGAGAATAACTCTTTTAGAATAAAAATAAATTCTTTATGCATCTATTTATGCATAAAATCAAAATTGATGAGAATAACTCTTTTGGAATAAAAATAAATTCTTTACGCATCTATTTATGCATAAAATCCAAATTGATAAGAATAACTCTTTTGGAATAAAATAAATTCTTTATGCATCTATTTATGCATAAAATCCAAATTGATGAGAATAACTCTTTTGGAATAAAATAAATTCTTTATGCATCTATTTATGCATAAAATCAAAATTGATGAGAATAACTCTTTTGGAATAAAATAAAATCTTTATGCATAAAATCAAAATTGATGAGAGTTACTGTTTTGGAATAAAATAGATTCTTTATGTATTTATTTATCCATAAAATCAAAAATGATGAGAATAACTCTTTTGGAATAAAAATAAATTCTTTATGCATCTATTTGTGCGCAAAATCAAAATCTAATGAAAATCACTCTTTTATAAAAAAATAACCAATATGCATCTTTCTATGCATAGAATTTAATTTTAATAGAAATAACACTTTTATAATAAAATTATTTCTACTGTCAAAAGCCTTAACTAACAGATCTGACCGAACCCGTAAGTCCCATAGTCAGATCAGGGAAAAGATTGTACTTGGATCATAGAGACCAATGCTTTTTTCCTCATCGAGAGGCATAGTCGTTGATTATTTTCCATAGAACAATTTTTGTCCGAGATTTACTTCATCTATCGTACTATACAAAATTGAGTCTCGATTTAGGGATCCATCAGTCCAACCTAACCCCATCCAGTCCCATGGGTTAGCCAACCGCCCAACCACTGTAGTGATGGGATCCAATTAGGAATTTTGGTTAGGTTTTGTCTTGAGTATGAGGGAAAATAGTTCCCAGGCCCCCTAGCCGGATATTCATGCAAACATAAAACTAATCACACCACTTACACACCCAATATGAACTTACCTTTTTCACAGATTCAACAATCATTTAATGAAACCATAGTGTTACAGATCATAATCCTCTAATTATCCAGTTGAATCCTAATTTCCAATTCCTTCCTTCATCGGTGTACCTATGGCATCATTGTTGGCAACCAGAACGCTCACCCACTTGTTTACTCAGGGGCCTTTTCAATAGTTCCTAGCTCATAGTACCTGGCAATATAATCACATAAAAATATCCAGATGGAATCTCCGTTGAAGATCAGCAAGATCAACCAACAGATCTATATAAAAGAGCCATGGACTCATCCGTTTTGAGGACCAGCAAGGTCAATCAACCAGATCCATGCCCAAATTCAGAAAACAAGTCTTACTCCTTGTTCTAATATCTTCCCTGACGACGTACTTGTGGGTATCTTCTGTGACCTAGAGCCCAAGCACCATATGGTTAGCACCCTCTAGGATCCTTCTCAGGTCACCTAGCACTTCACTCATAGGCTTCTTCCTTGGTCCCTCATCCACTGTACCGGAAGCTCACCATTTAAATCAAACCGAGGCTGGTCAAGACCTTGGCCGACCTTGCTACACGAGAGGTCCTCCGCCGTTGACTCTCCGTCAGTAGTTGCAACTTTAATAGATAGGTCTTGAGGACCTCATTTACAAGATGGTCAAAATGCTTCCCCAGCATTCTTGACATAAAACAATCATTTAAAGATATGTTTCACATATAAATACAGTTCCAACAATATTTTCATCTTTTCTCATTACTCTGCATCCTTTCACATTAGTCCCCATCTTTTCTCATCTTACCACAATTTTATTTTCTTCATCGATTCCTATCACATCACATCATTCCCACATCAAATCACATCCAATCGCATCATCCACACATCAATCCACATCATCCATGCATCCATCCACATTATCCACACATCAATCCACATTATCCACACATCAATCCACATCATCCATACGTCCATCCACATCAATCCACATCATACACACACCAATCCACATCATCCACATAAATTTATATCATCCACTCATAAATCCACATCATTCACATCAATCCACATCATTCATACATCCATCCACATCAATCCACAATATCCACCCAATTTCATGAGTATTCCCATTCTCATCTAATCACATCTTTTTCTACCTCAACACTTAATTCCTCATTTATCCTCATCAGATCTCATCCACTTGCATCTACCCATACAGTTTACATCGCATCTTATCACATCCATTTCACATCATATCACATTCATTCATATCCTATATCATTCATTCACATCGTGGTTCACAGGTTATCACATTCATTCACATCCCTTACCATTCATTCACATCCTGATTCACATGCTAACACATTCATTCACATCCTTTATCATTCATATTTATCCAATTTACTTCCATCTCATCGCCTCTATCCTCATTCATATCCATCACATTCACATCCACATATATTCTTCCACATACATCCACATCCATACTTATCACATACACATCCACATCTATCCTTTCACATACATGCACTTCCATTCTTTTCACATCTATCCTTTCACATACATCCTTTCACATACATCCACTTCAATCTTTTCACATACATGCATCCACATCCATTCTTTCTCATACATCCACTTCCATCCTTCACATACATCCACTTCTATTCTTCACATACATCCACTTCCATCCTTTACATACATCCACTTATATTCTTCACATACATCCACTTCTATTCTTCACATACATCCACATTCATTCATCCATTCATTCCCATCTATCTGATTCACATTACTTTTCATCACATCTATTCACCTCACATTCTTGTCACTCCTATTCTTATCGCATCCATCCATCCATTCATTCCCATCTATCTGATTCGCATCCCATCTCATCACATCGATTTACCTCTCATTCTCATCACATCTATCCATCCATTCATTCTCATCTATTTGATTCGCATCACATCTCATCACATCTATTCTTAGAATGCAAGAGAATAGAACGTCCATGGGTAGTGTTGTGAGATCCCTGTTCCCACTGCGCAACGGATTCGGGGTACTAGCAGCGGAAGTAGCACATCTGCACGGGGCAGGGTCCCACACTCGGGGCCTCGTCCATGGATATCCGGACAAGAGACTAATCCGTCGGTTTTTCCAAAACCGAACCCGGAAAAAACTTCCCTTACCCGGAAAGCACGGGTGATTCCACCAAGATAACTTTTTACTCTAATGTAGTCAAGACCATTTTTGATCAAGCTGATCCAACTATATCAATAAAGATACTTGGTCAGATCAAGGAAGAAACTTGCACTTGGATCATTGGGATTAACGCTTTTTTCCCCATCAAGAAGCACAGCCGTTGATTGAACAATTACTATTTGGGATTACTTTATCTATCATAGTAACAGATATTGAGTCTTGATTTACGAATCCATCAGTCTAGCCTAACCCCATCCACAATCCCATGGGTTAGCCAACCACCCAACCACTGTAGTGATGGGATCCAATTTAGAATTTGATTTTTTTGTCCCGGGTACCAGGGAAAAGAGTTCCCAGGTCCCCTAACCGGATGTTCATGCAAAAATAAAACTAGTCACACCACTCACACACCCAATATGAAATTGCCTTTTTACAGATTCAACCAGTTTTAAAACAATCCTTTAATGAAACCATAGTATCACTGATCACAATCTTCCAAATTATCCGGTTGATTCTTAATTTCCCATCATTCCTTCATCAGAGTATCTATGGCATCATTGGCAACCAGAACGCTCACCACCTGTCCACTCAGGGGTCTTTTCAATAGTTCCTAGCCCATAATACTCGGCAATATAATCACTTATAAAAATCAAGATGGACTCTAGTTGAAGATCAGCAAGATCAACCAACATATCCATATAAAGAGCCATGGACTCATCCATTGAAGACCAGCAAGGTCAATCAACCAGATCCATGCGCAGTTTCAGAAAACAACTCTTACTCCTTGTTCCAATATCTTCCTCGACGCATGTGTGGGTATCCTAGGCAACCCAGAACCCGAGCACCGTATGGTCAGCACCCTCTAGGATCCTTCGCAGGTGACCTAGCGCTTCACTCATAGGCCGCTTCCTTGGTCCCTCATCCACCGTACCGGAAGCTCACCATTTTAATCGAACCGAGGCTGGTCAAGACCTCGGCCAACTTTGCTACGCGAGACGTCCTCCATTGACTCTCCGTCAGCAGTTTGCAACTTTATCAGTTAGGTCTCCACGACCTTAATCACAAGACGGTCAAAATGCTTCCCCAGCATTCTTGACATAAAACAGCCATTTACAAACAGTTTACAAATACATTTTCTATATTAACTCTCCTTTTTCCACATTAACCCAATCTACATGTACATTCACATCCATACATCCACATTTATATGCATACATTTACATCTACATGCATACATTCACATCCACATTCATACATCCACATCTACATGCTCATTCATGCATCCTCATCCATACATCCATATCTACATACACATTCACATCCATACATCCACATCTATATGCATACATCCACATCTACATGCATACATCCATACATACACATCCACATTTACATCCATACATCCACATCTACATGCATACATCCATACATACATATCCACATTCACATCCATACATTCTCATCCACATCCACATTCACATCCATACATCTACATCCACATTCATACATCCACATCTATATGCATACATCCATACATACACATCCACATCCATACATCCACATCTACATGCATACGTCCACATCTCCATGCATACATCCACATCCACATTCACATTCACATCCATACATCTACATCTACATGCATACATCCACATCTCCACATTCACATCCACATCTATACATCTACATCTACATGCATACATCCACATCTCCATGCATACATCCACATCCACATTCACATTCACATCCATACATCTATATCTTCATGCATACATCCACCTCCACATGCACATCCACATCTATGCATCTACATCTACATTCCCATTCACATCCATACATCTACATCTACATGCATACATCCACCTCCACATTCACATCCACATCTATACATCTACATCTACATGCATACATCCACATCTCCATGCATACATCCACATCCACATTCACATTCACATCCATACATCTACATCTACATGCGTACATCCACCTCCACATTCACATCCACATCTATATATCTACATCTACATGCATACATCCACATCTCCATGCATACATCCACATCCACATTCACATTCACATCCATACATCTACATCTACATGCATACATCCACCTCCACATTCACATCCACATCTATACATCTACATCTACATTCCCATTCACATCCATACATCTACATCTACATGCATACATCCACATCCACATCCACATTCACATCCATACATCTACATCTACATGCATACATCCACCTCCACATTCACATCCACATCTATACATCTACATCTACATGCATACATCCACATCTCCATGCATACATCCACATCCACATTCAGATTCACATCCATACATCTACATCTACATGCATACATCCACCTCCACATTCACATCCACATCTATACATCTACATCTACATTCCCATTCACATCCATACATCTACATCTACATGCATACATCCACCTCCACATTCACATCCACATCTATACATCTACGTCTACATGCATACATCCACATCTCCATGCATACATCCACATCCACATTCACATTCACATCCATACATCTACATCTACATGCATACATCCACCTCCACATTCACATCCACCCCACATCTATACATCTACATCTACATGCATACATCCACATCTCCATGATTATAATAAAATTCTTTTAATTAATATAGGATGATAATTCCTAGAATATGGTAGGAAGTCCTCTTTTCATGCTTTGAATGAAATTATTTTATGTGTAATTTTTATAAAAATTTTACCATAGCTCCGCTGCTATGACTGATAAATCTCAATTATCTTAAAAGATAAAGCTTATCATTAAGGGAATGATTAGAATGATCCCTAATTGGATCATTAACCCATAATGGATTGAATCATCAACATTCATGAATACATAAACTAAAAGCATAGGGAAAGCCATTAATTTGGTCTTAAGCATAGATTAATCTTGGATTAAGAAAAAGCTTTATGAAAAGCTTCATTTGGATTGAGAATAGGTCATGAGTATGACCATTTCTTGAGTGAGAGAGAGATATTACATAAAAAACATTAGAATTAAGCATAAATAGAAATTTATGTAATTCTTTACTAACATTCATTAATTACTTCTATAGCATTATCATTCATCAATTAACTTCAATAACATCCATCAATTTATGTAATTCTTTACTACCATTCATCAATTAACTTCAATAGCATTCAAAAACCATTCCAATTAAGCTTCTCAAGCTTGAGAGGGGTTGAGAAGAGAGAAACATTGAGAAATTATAGAAAAGATCAAAATTCACCACTTACTTTACAAATTGCTTGATTCTTTGTTCACGGTAGAGGCCCCCAACCAATCAATTGGTTTAGTATGTTGATGGAGCCACCAATGGGGATTGAAGAAAGAGGGAAGCTCCAATTTCTCCAATTTGGAGAGAATTTTAGAGAATAGTAAAAATTAGCATTATTTTAGCATAGTTCTAATATAGTAAAATTCTCCTCCTCCTTTTTTTCAAAGGACTCATATTCTATTTATAGGAGAGGGAGGCTCTAACCAAGGCTAACTGATTTCTAGAATTTCTTAGATTTAGTTTGGTTGAATTTGGACTAGATTTGGACCTAGTTTGGTTCCTTTTTTGATTCAGTTTGGTTCCTTTTTTATTTGGTTTGGTTCAAGAGAGAGGAGAGATAAAAATATCACATTATCTTTGAGTTTAAAACTCATTCAAGCATGTGAAATATGCACCTCCTTTAATGGACTCCCCTTCCTTACATATGTGTCAAAATGGAATGATTTTACCCAAAATATCTCATATTTTTAATATTGCTCATAGTTTTTTACTTTAAAACCAATTCCTGCTGCCAAGCCATGAAGAAGATTAAGAAAGAAAGGGGATCGATGGAAGTAAGATTACTGTGAGCGACAAGAAAAAGTTATGACTTATATAAAGGAAGGAGCTAGCGTAACCTAGAAGCCAACGGTATCTTGCCACTGAAGTTTTACCGTCTTTCCATGATTTGGGTTTGGCACATATTTCTATAGAATGCTTACATGAAATACATTATGAACTTTGAGATGAGGAGGTAAAAGAAGCTCGTAAGCTAAGTTACTTACTTTCTTTGAATTCAGATAAGGCTCACAATATCTGGGGGATAACTTCTTATACTCCCCAAGAGATAAAGAACTTCTTTTGGGCCGTACTCGAATGAAGACCAAAACCTTGGTATCCAAAACACCAATTTTTACTTCTGAACTCATTGTTCTGAATCCTTAAAATAGGTGGGACTCCTGAGAAGTATTCTAGGGAAAGAGTCTTCCTTTTTTAAACAGAATCTTTCTTTTATTTTAGAGAGGGAATAATTATAAGATCAGAAAGGGAGATTCTTACTCCTGTATACCTCGAAAGCTGGGGAGGAATCTTACAAGTGTGTGGTATATCCCATCTCCCACTCACGTTGAACACACCCCTTGAAGAGCCCTCCATGGGATCCAAAACTATGGGCTGCTTTCCAAGCCTAGAACCCAAAACATGCCCACTTTGATGGTCTCTTGAAGGCATATTTGACTTTCCTTACATTACCACCAAGATTTCCATGTGGATTTGGTGCATGGTCAAACCTGTCCACACCCATTTGTACACCTGAAATCCGATCTTCAAGAGTTGCAAACCTTTCATAAATCTTGCCCACCATTTAATGTATCAACTTGGCATTCTCATTGCCTCGATGCACAATCTCACTACTACTAATGTAGAGCACCTTCTTTTGGGCATCTTTGTGCATCCTTGGTTGAATAGGTGAGAGAAATCCTTAACATATCCAAAGTGATGTTCCCCAATCATAGTTAATCATGTCCACTAGTGTGCACCGGTATTCCTTCATTCACTATTTGCCCACTAATTTCAGGTAGAGGTACCCTTTCTTGTTGCATTTCTCTTGAGTTTTTCCCATGTTCAACAATGGAATGTGGTGCCACATTTTGACCATGTGGATCCTCACCCAATGGAGCATCACCCACATGTACCATGTCATCATGAACCACCTCATTGGCATCATCTTGAACTTGGTTCTCTTCCACCCCACGAGCACTTGTGCTTGAGCTTTCGACGGCTTTCCACGGTTTCCCATGCTACCAAATGGTTAGTATAGCAAACAGCAACCAGATTGGGATTTCTTTAGTTTGCTGCATTTGTCTTGATGATGAGAGGAACACTCCTATCACCCTAAATCGACACTTTGAGCACCCCTAGTTTTGACTTTTAGCTGAAAGTCAACTATGTGAGGTTGACCATCTAAACAGTAATAGAATTGGGAACTTATTGGCTCATTTAGGTAGTTCTCTTAAGCTATGTAAACAACTTGAATTTAGTCCGCACTATTTTTGACTGAATTAGGGCTTTGAGTGTGACCAAACTGTCCCCCTTGCACCCTAAAATGGTGTCCAAATCAACCACTTGCCGGCTTGATAGATTTGCCTTAAGATGCCCTTTTAAGGCTTCCAAAGACCCTTGAGAGATCTTGAGTGGTTTGGGATTGAATTACACAGTATAAGAAAAACATAAAAATTTAGCCATAATCTCCCCGCAATACAAACCAAATCTCAATCATAAACCATTAGCATTTGCCCAATGTCCAATCATGACATAATTCCCCAAGTAATGACCATCAAAAGCATACACTTTCCCATGCAAATATTATGCTTTGATCACTATCAAGTGTCCATGGCATGCTCAATCAAGTAACATTTTGCTTCCATAGCCTTGGCATGCTTGCAATGTAGTCGAGTTGTGTGTTGAAGGAGTGCTTTATCTTGCGGATCTCCCGGCCAAGCCTTCCCACCCTCGTGCCTAGTCCAAATCTAGGCACAAGTTGGGGCCAAGTCTTCACATCCAATGTACCTAATCCCCCTCCTTGCCACTTTTCCAAAAGCACTCACGACAAAGAGAGTTCATGCCATGCTCCCCCCGAGCCCCTCCTCGAATGCCCGGGGTACCCTCATAAGTATACTAGATGCCTCCTAGATGCTAGGAATTAAAGTGAGAGTACAAGTGAGGTGTATGTGGATGTAACTTCAAAAAGAGAAGGTAGGAGCACTTACAATGTGTTTAGCATGACTCATGCTATTTTCATTTTATCCATTACAAAGAGCATATCCCTCAATCATCCCGATACACCAAATCACAACAAAAAAACATCCAAATATCATCCAACACCATGTGAATCACAAGGCATATGACTTGCAACAAGGATTAGATTTAAGTAAGGACTCCCAAGATCAATGCAATCATTGGCTCATGTAGGCACATGCATGTGCTTGCTTTAGGCTAAGATTTGGCATGTGCTTACTTTAGGCTAAGATTTGGCAATAATATGAAGCCACAACTCACTGTTTTCATGTATATCACTTCAGCCCTTTGACTTCAGTTCTCATAGCCATCATTACTGAGAAAAACTATTATCTAAATGGCAACTAGAAACTTCAATGGCTCAATGATCACACAAGATGTGATGCTTGCTTAAGCTCATGAGAAGGCCAAGAAATTGTAGCCTCAGTTGTACCATATACATGCATCCCCAATTCATTCAAGGTTGGACAATTTAACCATGTAAAATCTTCCAACTATCATGGCATAACATCATTGCATGTAGCATGTAATTGATTGGAGCAATGGTGTTGCAAGAGCTTAAGGAGATCTTTAAAAAAAATGCAACCTTAATGATGCTTATCAATAACATTAACCATTAGAAGATGCCTTACTGTATGCTTGGCCGATTTTCTTGTAGAAGGTTGAAGATGATGATCACGAATACCATAATCACTGCTTGAAGATGTTTGCACACAACCACAACTGTAGGATAGGCGGCATCGTATTTGCTCGAAATCAGCACTTATTAAAGTTATTAAGGCCTTAAGCTTGCCCTAGCTTAGTCCAAGCTTAAGCAAGCCCACACTTGCTTCTTTGCCTTGAATTGAAGCAAAACATGGTATACATACTCTCAAAAATAGAGCACGATTGAAAGTGAACACGATAGTGCCAAACACGTCTGTTAATGAAGCATTAATCGTTTGTTCATCTCTTGATTAGGAGGAAAATGACTAAAACCCTAGGTAAATTCTCAGATCTAGATAGAAGAAACCCTAGTTCTCAGAGGATCAACATGAGGAAAGAAGAGAGAGAAAAACATAAATTCTTTGACTAAGGAAACTAATCATGATTAGCAGCACATTTCCCGCAATTTTGGTGTTAGTATCCACCATAAACTGTCAGCCTCCAGGGTCAAAAGGCCATTGTTGCATGTCTCTTCCAATTATACACGCCTGCCCATCTATTTCTTCTAGGTGATATACCAATTGGGAGTTCCTTTCATTCAAAACTAATGGCATCACACCATTCTGACTATCCTCTTCATGCACACTGTTAGCATCACCAAAAACTGGGTCTGCATAACCCTCATCCACATCTTCTTCTCCTTGGGTCAATCCCAAACATACCTGGGCCTCACTTGCCCATTTCATAGCCACAGTCAAAATCATATGCATTAACAATTTGCAACCCAAATCCTTGGGCCTCTGATTACCTTGCTCATAAGCATTCACTATTGTGGAAAAATTTCCGTCTTTTTCCAGCATAGCATTCCCAGACCTCATAACCCCAAATTCACCTGACTCTGGCTCCCACATGCCTGGTTGCTCAAGCATTAGTTCTTCTTCAACCGGTTCAATTTAAGAGAATTCCAAGAATCCAGCAAATAAGCATTGCTCTCACTCACAGGATCATCTGTGACCAGCTTTCCACTTCCACTGTCCTCTTCGGAAGAGATACTCATTTTAAAAGGTGCTTCAAGCATCATCTTGTCCTCTATTTCCTCATTGCCAACCACCTTTGGTTCTTCTTCAGGCTCAAGATTTTCCCTTGTCTCACTCCTCGTGTCAAATCCTGCCACATCCTCCATTTGCAGTCCATCTCCTTCAGACTCTTCGTCTACTTTCTGTTCCACTCCATCCTCTTCTTGTAGACCATCTTTTGTCTCTCCCCTGTCCTCCTTAGGTTCCTGAATAGGCTCTTTAAGCCAAGAGAAGCATCTGCCGACATCTAAATCCCTGCCTATGATTGGCAAAACCTTATTCTCTACAAGACCTTTCTTTGCTTGAACTTTAGAAGCATAAATAACATCACTTAACACACCCTGACTAGTGGAAACATTATCAGAAATCTGGTAATTCTCATAACCATAAGCTGGCATAACATCCACTGCTATAAACTTCACAGTGCTCTCATTAAACTACCCAAAATCCTTGGCGACTACCTTAGGATTTACCTGGTACATTCCCCTGCCAATTTGTTGGTACATAGTAGGTGTTTGTTGCGCAAAATCAACCTGGACCATATTCACATCAAGACAACCATTCTTGCCCACTTCATCTTCCTTGATCATCCCATAATCCGCCATTTTCTTCAGCTTCCATTCTTTCTCTTCCGCAATCCTCACCGCCTCTTCACAAGTAGAAGGTTGCTTCAAGTCCACTTTTACTAATAAACTTTGCTTCAAACCTGCTATGAATTGCTTCTTCTTCACAAACATGGGGGGAACTTCTGTTTCAAGAGCTAAACACCATCTTGTCCATAGCTCACTAAAAATTGTAACAGAACTTGCCACACTCTGGCTTTCACCTTGCTTCAGCTGCTGGAGCTTCTTGCCAAACGTCATTGGGATCTTCTCTTCTCTGAAACTCCTTTGTAAGGGCTTCTCTCAAGTTTTCCACCATCGTCATTCCAGATGGGCTACCAATCGTTCTTTCTGCTTCAAACCCTCGAAGCCATGTACCCACTGTGCCCTTCAAAAAGATCTGGAAGAGCCTTAAAATTTGATCCGGATTATCCACATGGTGGGTAATACATGCTACCTCCATTTGCTCCAAGAAATCCTCTACATCCTCATTCTTATCACCGTGAAATTCAGGATAAGCAAACGCCATGGTCGCAACCTATAAACTGAAGGAACCTGAAGAAAGATCCTCAGTGGGGGCACCAAAAAACTGTCGGGAGACTGGGAAAAGAAGAAATGCCTCTATAGCTACCTACCCAGCAGCCTTGGAAGACACAACAAACATAAGGGGCACCAGCAGCACAATGCTAGAAATAGAAATCACTCTTCACCACCCACCCACGTGCCAGAAAGAATAGCACAAAACACGGGCACCTTAATCCAGTAAACACCCAGCAACACATACACTTCCACCATGTGCATGACGAGGTAATCAAAGGCTGGCACAAAGTGCGCTGTGAGAGTGTAACCCGTGGACTACACCACCAAACACGTCAATCACGCCTTCTCCTACAAATCAACACACACAGAATACCAACACAACAACATAACCAGACAGATCACCAGTGTCTTTCATCTTTGATTTCCAATCAACACTTCATACAGCTTCTTCCGACACAGAAGCTTCACTCACACAACCTTCTCACATACACGACCCTCACATCAACACCAGGATGTATACTTACCCAGCTATCCCCATTATTTTCAGCCAATCCCTGTCACCTTTCCTTAGAAACACATCACATCTGCCCATGCAGCAGTCTTCCCGTAATTACCTGCTTTCTTTGCTCCCCCAGGTGGTTCTCTCAGAAGTCAGCACCACACTTTTTCATTGCTTCACTCTCTCCCCTCTTATTGCATCCCAAAAGGCTCCCTCTGTTGTTGCCTCTGCCCACCTGTGTTCAGCAGAGCAGTCGCTAGCATCTCCTTGGCGGCCTTTACCAGCAGCTACGCCAGCTCAACAAAGCAACACATCCTTGGTTCTATACCGGCGGTGGCAGCAACCCACGAAACAAACCACACTCACCTGCTATGTGGTAGCTGCGCTACTAGCCACTGGCAGCAAAACAAAAAGGAAACACACGAGCTCAGAGGCGGCAACTTAACAAGAACACCTATCCTTGCCTCTACTCTGCCACCGTCGGCTACCCAAAATCAGGCAATTCCTCTATCTTCCCTGCGCACACACCAGAGGTCGCTAGCAGCAGGTGCAGCCAACTTCACTTCGCTGTGTCTCTGTAGAATTACCCGCCAGGCAGCCTTCTCATACAAGGCAGCTGCTCCTACGCTCGAGAGTTCTCCACGATCACTCCAGCGCAACTCCTTGCGCCTGTCTCCGCTGAATCTCCAGCGAGCACTTCGTATACGAGGCGGCTGCCTCTCCTTTGGCACCTGCTTCTACGCTCGAGAGTCCCCCGGGCTCACACGGCGGCCTTCTTTTTTGCATGCACCCTGCTCGTGCTTTTTTCCTCCGGCTCCTCCTTCTTTTCGTCCCCAAGCGGCCACCTTTCACTCCAGTGCCTTCGCCAGCCTTCGAGAGGGTGGCACGCTGGCAGCAAGGTAAGACTTCCATGTGGCTATTCATTTTATTGGCCACGTTTGATCATTATTTTTTATTTTTTTCTAAAACCTCAATTATGATCACAATCAATTCAGCATATCAGTGCCATCTCCTCTGCTCTGCCGTGTACACGTAGCCATCCTCAGCCTTCCATTGTACACTATAAAGATCTAACTCATGCACTCATTAAATTGGCATCCCAAACCATTAATTGTCCAACTACTTTCACACCTCTTTAAACACAGCCTGCAAGTGCCCAGTTATTTGGGATGCATACACAAACCAAGCGGCCGAAGAGCTGATATCATCTCAGTAACCCACATTCCAGACAAGCCTGTACATGCTCACAGCAAAACCGTCCACCCTGTACATCTGCCAAGGCATCCCCGGGCAAAACTCTCCACACGCCACACATTCCATATGTACACAGACCAAAAACACCTTTCAGAAAAACTCCTAACATACTTTGCCAACCACCTAGCCTGCAGGACATTCATGTCCTAGCAGTTAGTATCCACCATAAACTGTCAGCCTCCAGGGTCAAAAGGCCATTGTTGCATGTCTCTTCCAATTATACACACCTGCCCATCTATTTCTTCTAGGTGATATACCAATTGGGAGTTCCTTTCATTCAAAACTAATGGCATCACACCATTCTGACTATCCTCTTCATGCACACTGTTAGCATCACCAAAAACTGGGTCTGCATAACCCTCATCCACATCTTCTTCTCCTTGGGTCAATCCCAAACATACCTGGGCCTCACTTGCCCATTTCATAGCCACAGTCAAAATCATATGCATTAATAATTTGCAACCCAAATCCTTGGGCCTCTGATTACCTTGCTCATAAGCATTCACTATTGTGGAAAAATTTCCGTCTTTTTCCAGCATAGCATTCCCAGACCTCATAACCCCAAATTCACCTAACTCTGGCTCCCACATGCCTGGTTGCTCAAGCATTAGTTCTTCTTCAACCGGTTCAATAAGAGAATTCCCAGAATCTAGCAAATAAGCATTGCTCTCACTCACAGGATCATCTGTGTGACTAGCTTTCCACTTCCACTGTCCTCTTCGGAAGAGATACTCATTTTCGAAGGTGCTTCAAGCATCATCTTGTCCTCTATTTCCTCATTGCCAACCACCTTTGGTTCTTCTTCAGGCTCAAGATTTTCCCTTGTCTCACTCCTCGTGTCAAATCCTGCCACATCCTCCATTTGCAGTCCATCTCCTTCAATCTCTTCGTCTACTTGCTGTTCCACTCCATCCTCTTCTTGTAGACCATCTTTTGTCTCTCCCCTGTCCTCCTTAGGTTCTTGAATAGGCTCTTTAAGCCAAGAGAAGCATCTGTCGACATCTAAATCCCTGCCTATGATTGGCAAAACCTTATTCTCTATAAGACCTTTCTCTGCTTGAACTTGATAAGCATAAATAACATCACTTAACACACCCTGACTAGTGGAAACATTATCAGAAATCTGGTAATTCTCATAACCATAAGCTAGCATAACATCCACTGCTATAGACTTCACAGTGCTCTCATTAAATTGCCCAAAATCCTTGGCGACTACCTTAGGATTTATCTGGTACATTTCCCTTCCAATTTGTTGGTACATAGTAGGTGTTTGTTGGTACATAGTAGGTGTTTGTTGCGCAAAATCAACCTGGACCATATTCACATCAAGACAACCATTCTTGCCCACTTCATCTTCCTTGATCATTCCATAATCCGCCATTTTCTTCATCTTCCATTCTTTCTCTTCTGCAATCCTCACCGCCTCTTCATAAGTAGAAGGTTGCTTCAAGTCCACTTTTACCAACAAACTTTGCTTCAAACCTGCTATGAATTGCTTCTTCTTCACAAACATGGGGGGAACTTCTGTTTCAAGAGCTAAACACCATCTTGTCCATAACTCACTAAAAATTGTAACATAACTTGCCACACTCTGGCTTTCACCTTGCTTCAGCTGCTGCTGGAGCTCCTGCCAAATGTCATTGGGATCTTCTCTTCTCTGAAACTCCTTTGTAAGGGCTTCTCTCAAGTTTTCCACCATCGTCATTCCAGATGGGCTACTAATCGATCTTTCTGCTTCAAACCCTCGAAGCCATGTACCCGCTGTGCCCTTCAAAAATATCTGGAAGAGCCTTAAAATTTGATCCAGATTATCCACATGGTGGGTAATACATGCTACCTCCATTTGCTCCAAGAAATCCTCTACATCCTCTTTCTTATCGCCGTGAAATTCATGATAATCAAACGCCATGGTTGCAACCTGTAAACTGAAGGAACCTGAAGAAAGATCCTCAGTGGGGGCACCAAAAAACTGTCGGGAGGCTGGGAAAAGAAGAAATGCCTCTATAGCTACCTACCCAGCAGCCTTGGAAGACACAACAAACATAAGAGGCACCACCAGCAAAATGCTGGAAACAGAAATCACTCTTCACCACTCACCCACGCCAGAAAGAATAGCACAAAACAGGGGCACCTTAATCCAGTAAACACCCACCAACACATACACTTCCACCGTGTGCATGACGAGGTAATCAAAGGCTGGCACAAAGTGCGCTGTGAGAGTGTAACCCATGGACTACACCACCAACCATGTCAATCACGCCTTCTGCTACAAATCAACACACACAGAATACCAACACAACAACATAACCAGACAGATCACGAGTGTCTTTCATCTTTGATTTCCAATCAACACTTCATACAGCTTCTTCCGACACAGAAGCTTCACTCACACAACCTTCTCACATACACGACCCTCACATCAACACCAAGATGTATACTTACCCAGCTGTCCCCATTAATTTTGACCAATCCCTGTCACCTTTCCTCAGAAACACATCACATCTGCCCATGCAGCAGTCTTCCCATAATTACGTGCTTTCTTTGCTCCCCCAGGTGGTTCTCTCAGAAGTCAGCACCACACTTTTTCATTGCTTCACTCTGTCCCCTCTTATTGCATCCCAAAAGGCTCCCTTTACTATTGCCTCTGCCCACTTGTGTTCAGCAGAAGCAGTCGCCAGTATCTCCTTGGCGGCATTTACCAGCAGCTGCGCGCCAGCTCAACAAAACAACACACCCTTGGTTCTATACCGGCGGCGGCAGCAGCAACCCACAAAACAAACCACACTCACCTGCTATGTGGTAGCTGCGCTACTAGCCACTGGCAGCAAAACAAAAAGGAAACACACCAGCTCAGAGGCGGCAACTTAACAAGAACACCTATCCTTGCCTCTACTCTGCCACTGTCGACTACCCAAAATCAGGCAATTTCTCTATCTTCCCTACGCACACCAGAGGTTGCCAGTAGCTGTAGCCAACTTCACTTCGCTCTGTCTCTGCAGAAGTACCCGCTAGGCGGCCTTCTTATACAAGGCGGCTGCTCCTACGCTCGAGAGTTCTCCACGATCACTCCAGTGCAACTCCTTGCGCCTGTCTCTGCTGAATCACCAGCGAGCACTTCGTATATGAGGCGCCCACGGCGGCCTTCTTTTTTGCCTACACCCTGCTCGTGCTTTTTTCCTCCGGCTCCTCCTTCTTTTCGCCCCAAGCGGCCACCTTTCACTCCAGTGCCTTCGCCAGCCTTCGAGAGGGTGGCACGCTGGCAGCAAGGTAAGACTTCCATGTGGCTATTCATTTTATTGGCCATGTTTGATCATTATTTTTTATTTTTTTCTAAAACCTCAATTATGGTCACAATCAATTCAGCATATCAGTGCCATCTTCTCTATTGCCATGCACACGTAGCCATCCTCAGCCTTCCATTGTACACCATAAAGATCTAACTCATGCACTCATTAAATTGGCATCCCAACCATTAATTGCCCAACTACTTTCACACCTCTTTAAATAGAGCCTGCAAGTGCCTAGTTATTTGGGACGCGTACACAAACCAAGCGGCCCAACGGCTGATATCATCTCAGTAACCCACATTCCAGACAAGCTTGTACATGCTCACAGCAAAACCGTCCACCCTGTACATCTGCCAAGGCATCCCTGGGCAAAACTCTCCACACGCCACACATTCCATATGTACACAGACCAAAAACACCTTTCACAAAAACTCCTAACATACTTTGCCAACCACCTAGCCTGCAGGACATTCATGTCCTAGCAGTTAGTATCCATAAACTGTCAGCCTCCAGGGTCAAAAGGCCATTGTTGCATGTCTCTTCCAATTATACATGCCTGCCCATCTATTTCTTCTAGGTGATATACCAATTGGGTTCCTTTCATTCAAAACTAATGGCATCACACCATTCTGACTATCCTCTTCATGCACACTGTTAGCATCTATTTCTTCTAGGTGATATACCAATTGGGTTCCTTTCATTCAAAACTAATGGCATCACACCATTCTGACTATCCTCTTCATGCACACTGTTAGCATCACCAAAAACTGGGTCTGCATAACCCTCATCCACATCTTCTTCACCTTGGGTTAATCCCAAACATACCTGGGCCTCACTTGCCCATTTCATAGCGACAGTCAAAAGCATACGCATTAACAATTTGCAACCCAAATCCTTGGGCCTCTGATTACCTTGCTCATAAGCATTCACTGTTGTGGAAAAATTTCCGTCTTTTTCCACCATAGCATTCCCAGACCTCATAACCCCAAATTCACCTGACTCTGGCTCCCACATGCCTGGTTTCTCAAGCATTAGTTCTTCTTCAACCGGTTCAATAAGAGAATTCCTAGAATCCAGCAAATAACCATTGCTCTCACTCACTGGATCATCTGTGACCAGCTTTCCACTTCCACTGTCATCTTCGAAAGAGATACTCATTTCCGAAGGTGCTTCAAGCATCATCTTGTCCTCTATTTCCTCATTGCCAACCACCTTTGGTTCTTCTTCAGGCTCAAGATTCTCCCTTGTCTCACTCCTCGTGTCAAATCCTGCCACATCCTCCATTTGTAGTCCATCTCCTTCAATCTCTTTGTCTACTTGCTGTTCCACTCCATCCTCTTCTTGTAGACCATCTTCTGTCTCTCCCCTGTCCTCCTTAGGTTCCTGATTAGGCTCTTTAAGCCAAGAGAAGCATCTGTGAACATCTAAATCCCTGCCCATGATTGGCAAAACCTTATTCTCTACAAGACCTTTCTCTGCTTGAACTTTAGAAGCATAAATAACATCACTTGACTAGTGGGAACATTATCAAAAATCTGGTAATTCTCATAACCATAAGCTAGCATAACATCCAGTGCTATAGACTTCACAGTGCTCTCATTAAACTGCCCAAAATCCTTGGCGACTACCTTAGGATTTACCTGGTACATTCCCCTGCCAATTTGTCGGTACATAGTAGGTGTTTGTTGCGCAAAATCAACCTGGACCATATTCACATCAAGACAACCATTCTTGCCCACTTCATCTTCCTTGATCATCCCATAATCCGCCATTTTCTTCAGCTTCCATTCTTTCTCTTCCGCAATTCTCACCACCTCTTCATAAGTAGAAGGTTGCTTCAAGTCCACTTTTACCAACAAACTTTGCTTCAAACCTGCTATGAATTGCTTCTTCTTCACAAACATGGGGGGAACTTCTGTTTCAAGAGCTAAACACCATCTTGTCCATAGCTCACTGAAAATTGTAACATAACTTGCCACACTCTGGCTTTCACCTTGCTTCAGCTCTGCTGAGCTCCTGCCAAACATCATTGGGATCTTCTCTTCTTTGAAACTCCTTTGTAAGGTCTTCTCTCAAGTTTTCCACCATCGTCATTCTAGATGGGCTACTGAGCGTTCTTTCTGCTTCAAACCCTCGAAGCCATGTACCCGTTGTGCCCTTTAAAAAGATCTGGAAGACCCTTAAAATTTGATCCAGATTATCCACATGGTGGGTAATACATGCTACCTCCATTTGCTCCAAGAAATCCTCTACATCCTCATTCTTATCGCTGTGAAATTCAGGATAAGCAAACGCCATGGTTGCAACCTGTAAACTGAAGGAACCTGAAGAAAGATCCTCAGTGGGGGCACCAAAAAACTGTCGGGAGGCTGGGAAAAGAAGAAATGCCTCTATAGCTACCTACCCAGCAGCCTTGGAAGACACAACAAACATAAGGGGCACCAGCAGCACAATGCTAGAAATAGAAATCACTCTTCACCACCCACCCACGCGCCAGAAAGAATAGCACAAAACACGCGCACCTTAATCCAGTAAACACCCAGCAACACATACACTTCCACCATGTGCATGACGAGGTAATCAAAGGCTGGCACAAAGTGCGCTGTGAGAGTGTAACCCGTGGACTACACCACCAAACACGTCAATCACGCCTTCTCCTACAAATCAACACACACAGAATACCAACACAACAACATAACCAGACAGATCACCAGTGTCTTTCATCTTTGATTTCCAATCAACACTTCATACAGCTTCTTCCGACACAGAAGCTTCACTCACACAACCTTCTCACATACACGACCCTCACATCAACACAGGATGTATACTTACCTAGCTGTCCCCATTAAGTTTGGCCAATCCCTGTCACCTTTCCTCAGAAACACATCACATCTGCCCATGCAGCAGTCTTCCCGAATTACGTGCTTTCTTTGGTCCCCCAGGTGGTTCTCTCAGAAGTCAGCACCACACTTTTTCATTGCTTCACTCTGTCCCCTCTTATTGCATCCCAAAAGGCTCCCTCTGCTATTGCCTCTGCCCACCTGTGTTCAGCAGAAGCAGTCGCCAGTATCTCCTTGGCGGCCTTTACCAGCAGCAGCTGCGCCAGCTCAACAAAACAACACACCCTTGGTTCTATACCGGCGGCAGCAGCAACCCACAAAAAAAACCACACTCACCTGCTATGTGGTAGCTACGCTACTAGCCACTGGCAGCAAAACAAAAAGGAAACACACGAGCTCAGAGGCGGCAACTTAACAAGAACACCTATCCTTGCCTCTACTCTGCCACCGTCGGCTACCCAAAATCAGGCAATTCCTCTATCTTCCGTGTGCACACCAGAGGTCGCCAGCAGAAGCTACAGCCAACTTCACTTCGCTCTGTCTCTGTAGAATTACCCACCAGGCGGCCTTCTTATACAAGGCGGCTGCTCCTACGCTCGAGAGTTCTCCACGATCACTCCAGCGTAACTTCTTGTGCCTGTCTCTCTGCTGAATCACCAGCGAGCACTTCGTATACGAGGCGGCTGCCTTTCCTTTGGCGCCTGCTTCTACGCTCGAGAGCCCCCTGGGCTCACATGGTGGCCTTCTTTTTTGCCTGCACCCTGCTCGTGCTTTTTTCCTCCGGCTCCTCCTTCTTTTCGTCCCCAAGCGGCCACCTTTCACTCCAGTGCCTTCGCCAGCCTTCGAGAGGGTGGCACGCTGGCAGCAAGGTAAGACTTCCATGTGGCTATTCATTTTATTGGCCACGTTTGATCATTATTTTTTATTTTTTTCTAAAACCTCAATTATGGTCACAATCAATTCAGCAGATCAGTGCCATCTCCTCTGTTGCCGTGCACACGTAGCCATCCTCAGCCTTCCATTGTATGCCATAAAGATCTAACTCATGCACTCATTAAATTGGCATCCCAACCATTAATTGCCCAACTACTTTCACACCTCTTTAAACACAGCCTACAAGTGCCTAGTTATTTGGGACGCGTACACAAACCAAGCGGCCGAACAGCTGATATCATCTCAGTAACCCACATTCCAGACAAGCCTGTACATGCTCACAACAAAAACGTCCACCCTGTACATCTGCCAAGGCATCCCCGGGCAAAACTCTCCACACGCCACACATTCCATATGTACACAGACCAAAAACACCTTTCACAAAAACTCCTAACATACTTTGCCAACCACCTAGCCTGCAGCACATTCATGTCCTAGCAGTTAGTATCCATAAACTGTCAGCCTCTAGGGTCAAAAGGCCATTGTTGCATGTCTCTTCCAATTATACACACCTGCCCATCTATTTCTTCTAGGTGATATACCAATTGGGAGTTCCTTTCATTCAAAACTAATGGCATCACACCATTCTGACTATCCTCTTCATGCACACTGTTAGCATCACCAAAAACTGGGTCTGCATAACCCTCATCCACGTCTTCTTCTCCTTGGGTCAATTCCAAACATACCTGGGCCTCACTTGCCCATTTCATAGCCATAGTCAAAAGCATATGCATTAACAATTTGCAACCCAAATCCTTGGGCCTCTGATTACCTTGCTCATAAGCATTCACTGTTGTGGAAAAATTTTCGTCTTTTTCCAGCATAGCATTCCCAGACCTCATAACCCCAAATTCACCTGACTTTGGCTCCCACATGCCTAGTTGCTCAAGCATTAGTTCTTCTTCAACCGGTTCAATAAGAGAATTCCCAGAATCCAGCAAATAAGGATTGCTCTCTCACAGGATCATCTGTGACCAGCTTTCCACTTCCACTGTCCTCTTCGGAAGAGATACTCATTTTCGAAGGTGCTTCAAGCATCATCTTGTCCTCTATTTCCTCATTGCCAACCACCTCCGGTTCTTCTTCACGCTCAAGATTTTCCCTTGTCTCACTCCTCGTGTCAAATCCTGCCAGATCCTCCATTTGCAGTCCATCTCCTTCAATCTCTTCATCTACTTGCTGTTCCACTCCATCCTCTTCTTGTAGACCATCTTTTGTCTCTCCCCTGTCCTCCTTAGGTTCCTGAATAGGCTCTTTAAGCCAAGAGAAGCATCTGCCAACATCTAAATCCCTGCCTATGATTGGCAAAACCTTATTCTCTACAAGGCCTTTCTCTGCTTGAACTTTAGAAGCATAAATAACATCACTTAACACACCCTGACTAGTGGGAACATTATCAGAAATCTGGTTATTCTCATAACCATAAGCTGGCATAACATCCACTGCTATAGACTTCACAGTGCTCTCATTAAACTGCCCAAAATCCTTGGCGACTACCTTAGGATTTACCTGGTACATTCCCCTGCCAATTTGTTGGTACATAGTAGGTGTTTGTTGCGCAAAATCAACCTGGACCATATTCACATCAAGACAACCATTCTTGCCCACTTCATCTTCCTTGATCATCCCATAATCCGCCATTTTCTTCAGCTTCCATTCTTTCTCTTTCACAATCCTCACCGCCTCTTCATAAGTAGAAGGTTGCTTCAAGTCCACTTTTACCAACAAACTTTGCTTCAAACCTGCTATGAATTGCTTCTTCTTCACAAACATGGGGGGAACTTCTGTTTCAAGACCTAAACACCATCTTGTCCATAGCTCACTGAAAATTGTAACATAACTTGCCACACCTTTGCTTTCACCTTGCTTTAGCTGCTGGAGCTCCTGCCAAACGTCATTGGGATCTTCTCTTCTCTGAAACTCCTTTGTAAGGGCTTCTCTCAAGTTTTCCACCATCGTCATTCCTGTTGAGATTCAAGCTCGATGTCAGTGTGAGCCAGCTATGCTGTGTGCATTATGCTTTGTGTGAGAGTGGACATGGCTTCCCTCTATGGTTAGGGTTTGCAATATACATTAGGGTTTGCTCCTGTGTGTGTGTCTCCTCCTCCTCTACCGTTCTTTCAACATGGTATCAGAGCCTTGTGCTGTTTATTAGGGTTTATGAGTGAGTGAGTGAAGAGGGAGAAGAAGAAGCTGTGAAAAGAAGCTGTGAAGCTGCCATTGGAGCTGTGAAGCTTGGAGCACACCAAATACTATCAGATCTTAAAGCTAGGCCTACCGGGTAAGGTCCTCTAAACATCCTTGAGCGGATTGCAGGTGAAACAGGCAAAAGCAAAGCATTTTAGAGCAAATCAAAGCAAAGCAAAATTCTGGTTTTTGAAGCTTTCCATTAAAGCTTGGGAACATTGATGTATGGTGGAAATATGTGTGATTCTGGCAAAGCAAACATGTATCTGACAATGAGGGATGTAATGGCAACTCTTATGCAAGCCCTATTGTGATTTTGGAGCATTTTGGAAGCATTTAAATGTATGGAAATCTCTGGTTTTTGAGCTCACACAAAACAGTGGAAAAGAAGCCAAAAATTGAAGCATTTGGAGCATGTATTTGGCAAAAATCAAAGCTTTGGTGGATTGCACATGTGCCTAGGTGTGTTGGGCACTCAATACCATCATCAATTAGCAATTTAATTACTCCCAAAGAGCCCTACAGCAGGCGGCGCAGCTCATACAGAGGAAACAGGGCAGAAATCTGGTTTTTTGACCACGAGGAGTTTGATTTCTCATTGGTTACTTGACATCTTCCACAAATTTCTTAGCAATTGGATGCTTTACATCTTGGAGAAGAGGGCTATGTGATTTGTTTGACCAATGATGCTTAATTGAGCTGGGAATGAGCTGATTAAAACAGGCTGTCCACTGGTTGCAGAGAAACAGAGCATTTTAATCAAGCAATTAATCTTTGGTGTTTTACAATTGGACAAATTCCTCTTACATGGAGTTGATGGACACTATTGCTAAGCCAATGAATGCCTGGTTGCTCAATTTGGTGAAATATTGAAGGAATTAGAGCCAAATCATTACTGGTTTTTCTGGTTTTTCTGGTTTTTCTGGTTTTTCTGGTTTTTCCAAAAACAGAGAAAGGGGTTTTCAAAAATTGATAATTACACATGTCAAATGGAGTTGATACTCAACATTGAGGTTCATTAGGTGTCAATGCAAGTTGCCTAGACTTGATTGCACCATTACTTTACGATTTGGAGCCTTGGAAGGCGTGTCAATACAGGGTATTCCGCACTGCGTGAGTCAGTTCATCTCGGATGATTACAGGTTGATTTCCTACATCAAATTTGGAGTTTGTTGGCTATCTTGGAGTATCTGGAACATTAATTGGAGTGTGGTTGAGTTGAGGAAGGCTCATTTACAGATTTGAAGTGTGCGGAAGGTGTACGCATTGAGCAACATGTCGGACAATCCAGTTCAGATTGTTGGTGAAAAGCTGGATAGGAAAAACTTCCAGGCATGGAAGTACAGGATAAAGAGTTTCTTGAAAGGGAAAGGATTTTGGAATCTCATTACAGGTGCTGAGCCAGAGCCTGAGCTACCTCGGCAACCTACACAGCAGCAGCTTATTGCTCATAAGCAGTGGTCAGAGAGAGCATTCAAAGTGCTGCATTATTTGTCTATATGTATATCTGATGCTATGCTCATACACATTCAGGATGCTGAGAATCCCAAAGATGCATGGGACACTTTGGTCAAAATGTTTGATACAGATACGAGTGCTCGCAAGTCTCAATTGCGACAGCAGATACACAATGTGAAAAGGAATAAAAGGAGTATACATGATTATGTGCAAGAAATCAAGAAGTTTGCAGATGCATTGGCCACAATAAATGCCCCCATGCCTGATGATGATTTGGTGGATATTACCTTGCGTGGTCTTGGCAAGGAATACAAATCTTTTGATACATCTATCTCAGTGAGGAGTACAGGTCTACCTGACTTCGATGAGTTGGTTTCCCTCTTGTTGGTTGAGGAAATCAAGCTCAGTGATTCATTTCTGGATGCATCTACTAGCCATGATGATGGCAGAAATCAGGCATTTTACTCGCAGAGAGGTTTTAGAGGCAGGGGGAGATTTGCATCACGTGGACGTGGTGGTAATGGTCGTGGATGGCAGGATAGACCTCCACAACAGAATTTTCAGCCTTCTTATGGTGCTCGAGGTGGTCGTGGTTATGCACCTCAGCGAGGCAGAGGTAACCTCCGTGGACGAGGACGTTGGCAAGGCCAACAAAATTCTATGCAAGATGTGGAATGCCATTATTGTGGCAAATATGGTCATATGGCGAGAGATTGCTTTCGCAAACAGAATGATTTGAGAGGGGGAAGAGCACAACGTGGTGGTCATTATGGTGGAAACTATGCACAACATGGTGGCAACTATGCATCAAGTAGCAATGATGGAACTGCAAATCATTTGTTTGCCATGAAGCATGTTGTGGGTTCTATGACAACAAATGCTGAGAATGATGATACATGGTACATGGACTCAGGAGCATCAAACCATATGACATGTCATGGTGAATGGTTTGAGCACATGAAGCCAATGGATGTCAAAGGCTATGTGGAAACAGGTGATGATACCCAGCATGTCATTACACATGTTGGAAGTGTACCATTGGTCATGCATAATGGTCAGACAAAGTCTATGTCAGATGTGTTGTATGTGCCTTTGATCACTAAAAGCTTGGCCTCAGTTGGTCAAATGGTAGAACAGGGATTACAGGTTAGATTCAATGAGCATGGATGCTTCGTTGAAGACTTCAAACAAGGATGTAGAGTGATTGCTAAAGGTAAGAAAGAAGGAAGACTATTTAAGCTGGATGCTGGAATTCCTGAGCTAAAATCAGCCATGTTCTCAAAGAGCAGGAATGTGGTACAGGATATTGATATGTGGCACAAGAGGATTGGCCATGTAAATATACAGAGATTAAAGAACATGCAAACAAGAGGCATTGTCAATGGATTGCCTAGGTTTAAATATGATGGACATATGCATGTTTGTGAAGCCTGTCAGTTTGGGAAGCAGGCAAGATTGAGATTTCCTAGAGAAGGAAATATGAGTAACAGGCCACTTGAGATCGTGCACAGTGATGTATGGGGTCCTGCACAAAACCCATCTATCAAAGGCAGTCTATACTATGTTACATTCATTGATGACTTTAGCAGGATGACATGGATATATTTTCTGAAAGAGAAGAGTGAAGTGTTGGAAAAATTCATGGATTTCAAAGCTTTTGCAGAAAAGCAGTATGGCTGTTGGATTAAATGTCTGAGGACAGATGGAGGTGGTGAATACACCTCAAAAGCTTTTGAACATTTCTTGAGGAAGCATGGAATAAGGAGACAATTGACATGCAGGTATACACCTCAGCAGAATGGTGTGGCTGAGAGAAAGAATAGAGTTATATGTGAAGTGGCAAGGGCAATGCTTAATGAAAAGAGCATGCCAGATTACTATTGGGCAGAAGCATGTGCTACTGCAGTATACATACTGAACAAAACACCTACAGCAGCCATTCATGGAAGCACGCCAGAGATGCGGCTCACAGGTTACAGGCCAGACATTGGACATCTTAAAGTTTTTGGATGCATAGCTTATGTGCATGTGCCTGATGAAAGAAGAAGGAAGTTGGATCCTAAGGCAGAGAAATGTGTATTTGTGGGATATGCACAGGATCGAAAAGCCTACAGGTGTTATAATCCACAAACTAGACAAGTGGTCATCTCACGTGATGTGGTGTTTGATGAGCTTGCTAGTTGGTATAAGGCAAAAGATGAAGGTGTTATTGAGTCACTTGAGGCTGATGTTCATGTGAACTTGCCATCACAAGCAAGTTCTAGCTCTACTACTATGTCTGGGCCAGCAGCAGCAGAAGCTGAGAGTAGCAGTGTACGTCCATGGTCAGGACGTTTGAGGCATGAGAGTGTAAGCACTGGCAGTAGTGCTATGGATAAGGGCAAAAAGAAAGTCGAAGGAATTGGAATCACAGGATATGAGTCATCCAGTTCTGAAAGTTTGGATGAGGAGCTTGGCATACCTGTTTTACGCACACCTGGTGCTAGGCAGGACAGATATGTGCCACCACATGCTAGAGTCACAGGTGTACAGAGTGACCCGCATGCATTGCGGAGATCCCAGAGGGTCAGATATCCTGTTGACAGGTTGACATACAGAGATTTTGCTATGCACTATGCATACATGGCATCTATGGTGAAGCATGTGGAACCTACATGCTATAAAGAGGCTATTGGAGAGCATGTATGGGAAAAAGCAATGGATGTGGAGATGGACGCATTGGTCCATAATGATACATGGGACTTGGTTGCACTACCAAAGGACAAGAATGTTATTGGATGTAAATGGGTTTACAAAGTGAAGTGCAAATCTGATGGTTCTATTGAAAGACATAAGGCAAGATTGGTAGCAAAGGGTTATGCACAGACCCAAGGATTGGATTATGATGAGACGTTTAGCCCAGTGGCTAAGATGGGCACAGTGAGAGCAGTCATTGCTATGGCTGCAGCTAATGGCTGGGAAATGCATCAGATGGATGTCAAGAATGCATTTCTGAATGGAGATCTACAAGAGGAAGTATACATGGCACAGCCAGAAGGGTATGTACACCCTAGATATCCCACTCACGTATGCAGGTTGAAAAAGGCATTATATGGTCTGAAGCAAGCACCACGTGCTTGGAGTGATAAGATGAGTAGATATCTTATCTCACTTGGTTTTCAGACTTCTACAGCAGATTCTTCACTGTATGTGAAGAAGACACAGCATGGGATTGTGTTACTAGTCATCTATGTGGATGACTTGATTATTACAGGTGATCATAGTGCAGATGTGATGCATGTCAAGAAAGCTTTGAGTGGGTAATTTGACATGAAAGATCTTGGTGAGTTGAGATACTTCCTTGGCATTGAAGTGGTGAAAGATCATGCAGGTACTTGGTTAGTACAGCGCCAATATGCCTTGGATATGTTGGCAAAGTATGGCATGACAGGGTGTAAACCTATGAGTACACCATTGGAGCAAAATGTGAAGTTGCGGGCTGATTATGGCGAGGAATTGGATGATCCTTCCATGTACAAGAAGATGGTTGGTAGTCTCATATATATGACTATCACACGCCCGGATTTGAGTTATGCGGTGGGGCTAGTTAGCCAGTTTATGCAGAGCCCCAGGAAACCACATTTGGATGCAGTGAGACGCATCATGAGATATGTGAAGACCACAGCACATTATGGTTTATTTTATGAGAGTGGTAAAAGCTTGGACATACATGGCTACACAGATGCTGATTGGGCAGGTAGCGCATATGACAGGAGGTCTACTAGTGGATATGCTTTTACACTTGGAAGTGCCGTGGTGAGTTGGAGTAGCAAAAAGCAACCTACAGTTGCTTTATCCAGTACAGAGGCTGAGTACAGAGGTGCAGCCATTGCTACTTGTGAGGCTATATGGTTAAAGAGTCTCTTGGCAGATTTATGTGAGCCTCTTGATGGCAAAGTTGTCATACATTGTGACAACATGAGCAGTATGCAGTTGGCAAAGAATCCAGTATTTCATGCGAGGACCAAACACATAGAGGTCCATTATCACTTTGTCAGAGAAAAGGTGCTGGATGGTACAGTTGATCTTCACTATGTGAAGACTGATGAGCAGGTGGCTGATATCTTCACGAAGCCACTTAGCAGGGAGAAGTTTGAGTACTTCCGGACTATGTTGGGAGTACATGGGATGAGCTTGAGGGGGAGTGTTGAGAGTGTTGATATCCCAAGCTCATCTACATCTTCATCGACAGTACATCATGAGCTTGAGAGGGGCTGTTGAGATTCAAGCTCGATGTCAGTGTGAGCCAGCTATGCTGTGTGCATTATGCTTTGTGTGAGAGTGGACATGGCTTCCCTCTATGGTTAGGGTTTGCAATATACATTAGGGTTTGCTCCTGTGTGTGTGTCTCCTCCTCCTCTACCGTTCTTTCAACAATTCCAGATGGGCTACTAATCGTTCTTTCTACTTCAAACCTCGAAGCCATGTACCCGCTGTGCCCTTTAAAAAGATCTGGAAGACCCTTAAAATTTGATCCGGATTATCCACATGGTGGGTAATACATGCTACCTCCATTTGCTCCAAGAAATCCTCTACATCCTCATTCTTATCGCCGTGAAATTCAGGATAAGCATGTTGAGATATCGAGCTCTAGTGAGGCGGTGGACACTGATGACCCGCCTGGGGGATAGGCCCCGCACTTACACCACTGGCATGGTTGGTGAGATCTTGGGTGATATGCGGCCAGTGGGATGACAGGCTGTGTGACAGCCATTCTAGAGACTGGCATAGTTATAGCGCCAGCTCATTTAGTCGGGTTCACACTATAGAGAACCCGTGTATGTATTGGTTGAGTACCTTTCATATTATTGTGTACTCTTATCTTGTATATGGTGTGTTGAGTGTTGAGAGAAGAAGAAGAAGATTTTCAGCCTCTCACCTTGTGTGTTCTCTATTAGGGTTTTGTGTGTGTGTGTGCTTGCAAGAGCTCAAGCTCTCTTCCCCCCTGCATCTTTTCATGGTATCAGAGCCTGGTTCGTGCTAAGGGCTGAGCTGCAAGCAAGAGAACCACAGGAAGCGGTACGAGGGTAAGAGCTTCAACTACTCTTCCCTATTGTGTTGGTGACTACACCCTTGTCGGGAGCTCTACGGGAGGCACCGGCAAACGATCTCCGATTGAGGAGCTTTCTTCGCGGGAGTGAAGCTCTAGGGCAACTATACAGTCCTTCGGACTATGAATTTCTGGCCGAAAACGCGTTTCGGGCGCGTCTGGACCTCCGTTTTTCAGAAAGCAGGCGATTTCGAGCACTGCGGGTAAGTCATCGATTCTCTGTAGAACTCTGTTTTAAGAACTGCAGGAAGACAGATTGACTGTGCAGACACTGTGGGTGCTGCAAAGAGGTCTACAGTTGCCATTGGGTGTATGTATGTGCATTGAAGTCACTGGTTGTGACATTTGAGAGTACTGCAGTACCGCTGTGCAGAAAATACAGCATTTGTGCAGAAAAACCAGAGTGCGGTTTCTGGTAAAGTTGTGTGTTTGGCAAGATGTCTAATGATGGCATAACACAGATTGTGGCTGAGAAGCTGGACAAGAATAACTTCCATGCTTGGAGGTTCAGGTTGACGAATTTCCTGATGGGAAAAGGCTATTGGGACTACATAGAAGGTGAACATGAAGAGGCACCAGAGATACCGGATATAAATCCGACTGCTGCAGATGTGAAAGAGTTTAAAGACTGGAACCAAGGAGCCAGGAAGGTTATGTATTGGCTTTCCATTAGTATACAGGACACCATGATTGGGCATATTCAGGATGCCAAGTCCCCCAAGGAGGCATGGGACACCTTGGTAAAGCTTTATGAAACAAATACCAAGGCACGTAAGATACAGTTGAAAAATGAGCTTCATACTGTGGAGAAAAAGAGCATGTCTGTGAATGACTATGCATTGAAGATAAAGGGTATTGTGGAATCCCTTGCATCTATTGGTGTGTCAGTAGATGATGATGACAAGGTGGAAGTCTGTCTACGTGGTCTCGGGCCACAATACAAGGCGTTCAAGACGTCCATTCAGACTCGGGAAAACATTCCCAACTTTACAGATTTGGTGTCTATGCTGATTATCGAAGAGAAGAGCTTGGGTGAAGACCAACAGACTTCACAAAGCAAAAACAGTTCAGAGCAACAGGCCTTCTACACGAGTTCAGGAAGAGGACGAGGTAGAGGAGGCCGTGGACGCGGTCAAGGAGGTGGCCGAACAGGTAATCAGAATTATGGCCAGCAGCAGCAGCAACAACAACAGTCCCAGAATCAACAACAACAACAACACGCAGGTGGAAGAGGCAGATTCAGAGGCAGGGGGAGTCAAAGAGGCCGTGGAAATTGGCAAAGGCAATATAATGATGCACGTGAATGCTACTATTGTGGTAAGCCAGGACATGTGCAGTCAGAATGTTATAAGAAGCAGGCTGACATGCAAAATGGGAAAGTGCAGCAAAACAACTATGCATCCTCAAGCAGAAATAATGAGGACAATGAAAGGTTGTTTGTTATGCAGCATGTTGTGAATGCCATGTCTGAAAATGCTGATGCAGCACAAAAAGATAATGTATGGTATGTGGATTCAGGCGCTTCGAACCACATGACGAGTCATGGAGAGTGGTTCAAGGAGATGAAAAACTCGGAAAGACCAGGTTTTGTGGAAACAGGGGATGACACTGCTCATCCAATTGCTCACGTTGGAGATGTGCCATTATCTATGCAGGATGGCAAAGTGAAGTACCTTGCAGATGTACTTCATGTACCGAACATAACAAAGAATCTGGTTTCAGTTGGCCAGATGATTGAGCAGGGTTTGCAGGTTCGGTTTAACCCTGATGGGTGTTATGTTGAAGATTTTAAAGACAAGTGCAGGTTGGTTGCAAAAGGCAACAGAGTGGGCAGAATGTTTACGTTGGATGTAGACATGCCTGAAATGAGTGCTGCAATGTTTGCAAATGGTTCAGGAGTTGTTGCAGACACAGACATATGGCATAAAAGGATTGGTCATGTGAATGTGCAGAGATTGAAGTCTATGCAGACAAAAGGAATTGTGACAGGGCTGCCAAAATTTAAAGTGGAAGGTATGCAGAAAATATGTGAAGCATGCCAATTTGGGAAGCAAACAAAGCATGTGTTTCCACGTAACAGGTATGTGAGCAGAAATGCACTAGATGTTGTGCATTCAGATGTATGGGGTCCTACGAAGACCGTGTCTATGGGAGGCTGCAGGTACTATGTCACTTTCATTGATGACCACACAAGGAAAGTGTGGGTATATTTCATGAAGGAGAAGAGTGAGGTGTTCACTCACTTTCAGAATTTCAGAGTTTTGGTTGAAAAGCAAACAGGGAAATATGTAAAGTGCCTAAGGTCAGATGGAGGGGGAGAGTACTTCTCCAATGAGTTCTCTGAATTCTTAAAGAAGAATGGTATTCGGAGACAGTTTACATGCAGATACACTCCGCAGCAAAATGGAGTTGCTGAGCGGAAAAACAGGCACATTGCTGAGATTGCGCGAGCATTGATGGAAGAGAAGAATATGCCGCATTGCTATTGGGCTGAGGCTGTTTCTACAGCAGTATACATCATGAACAGGACTCCAACTGCAGCCATACATGATGTAACTCCAGAGGAGAGGTTTACTGGCAGAAAACCAGATTTGTCTCATCTGAAAGTTTTTGGATGCATTGCATATGTGCATGTGCCAGATGAGCTGAGAACTAAGCTGGATCCGAAAGCTGAAAAATGTGTGTTTATTGGATATTCCCTTGAGCAAAAGGGATACAGGTGTTATAACCCTGCTACACGTGAGTTGAGGGTAAGCAGGGATGTTGTCTTTGATGAGATGAGCAGCTGGTATGCTGCTGATAAAGAAGCTATTGGGGCTGATGTGAGTGGAAGTGTGGTTGCACAGAATGCAGGTCAGCAATCACAGTCTTTGAGTGGACCAGGAGAGTCCTCATCTAGTGGGTCTGTTGATAGACCATGGAGTGGCAGGTTGCGTCATAATACCAGTCCTGCAAATGTGATTAGTACATCACGTAAAGGAAAAGAGAAAGTGGTTGAGCCCCTTGGTATGCCTGACATTTCTGCAGGGCATTCTCATGTTGATGGAGAGTCTAGTGGCTCAGATATGAGCCTTGATGAGGAGCTTGGGATCCCAGCTATGAGAACACCTGGTGTAAAGAAGGCTATGGAGGCCATGAATGAAAAGCTGCGAAGATCAGGGAGAGTGAAGAACCCTATGCAGAGATTTACATATGATGGTTATGTGGCACATCACTATGCATATATGGCAAAGGTTGTGCAGGTTGTTGAACCCACATGCATTGATGAGGCTGTTGGAAATGTGAATTGGGAGAAAGCTATGGATGAGGAGATGGATGCACTATATGGAAATGAAACTTGGGATTTAGTGCAATTGCCAGAAGGCAAGAAAGCCATTGGATGCAAGTGGGTGTACAAAGTTAAACATAACAGTGATGGAAGCATAAACAGGTACAAGGCTAGATTGGTAGCCAAAGGATATGCGCAGACATATGGGATTGATTATGAAGAAACTTTCAGCCCAGTTGCCAAGATGGCAACGGTGAGAGTTGTGATAGCAGTGGCTGCGTCTAAGAAATGGTCTTTACATCAGATGGATGTAAAGAATGCATTCTTGCATGGGGATTTGCAAGAAGAGGTGTATATGTTGCAGCCACCTGGATATGAGGATGTGGGTCACCCCGAGCATGTTTGCAGGTTGAAGAAAGCCTTGTATGGCTTAAAGCAAGCACCAAGAGCATGGTCTGACAAGATCTCTGAATATCTTGTCACTATTGGCTTTCATGTAGCCAATGCAGATTTCTCATTATATGTGAGACATGGTGATAGAGGGGTTGTGCTTGTTGTCATCTATGTAGATGACTTGATCATTACGGGGGACCATGATGCAGAGATCTTTGATGTAAAGATTCTGCTAAGACAGAAGTTTGAGATGAAGGATCTGGGGGAGCTCAGATATTTCTTGGGCATTGAGGTGATTAAATCACCACATGGTATAGGATTACTGCAGAGACAGTATGGCTTGGACATGTTGTCCAAGTATGGTATGACAGGCTGTAAGCCTATTTCTGTGCCATTGGATCAGAATGGCAAGTTGAGTGCAGACTCAGGAGAGATCTTGGAGGATCCTACTATGTATAGGAGCATAGTAGGAAGTTTGATCTACATGACGATCACCAGACCAGATTTGAGCTATGCTGTTGGGTTGGTGAGTCAGTTTATGCAGGTTCCACGGAAACCGCATTTGGATGCAGTGAGACGCATACTGAGGTATGTGAGGTCTACTTTGCATTGTGGACTATTCTATGAGACTGGGACAGAGATATGTGTACATGGGTACACAGATGCTGATTGGGCTGGTAGTATCTCAGATAGAAGATCTACCAGTGGATTCATGTTTTCTTTGGGGAGTGCTGCTGTGACTTGGAGCAGCAAGAAGCAACCTACGGTTGCTCTATCGAGTACAGAGGCCGAGTACAGAGGAGCTGCTATGGCAGCATGTGAGGTAGCTTGGTTGAGAAAGCTACTTGGAGATTTGGGTCTATCAGTGGATAGACAAGTTGTCATTTTCTGTGACAACATTAGCAGTATACAGTTGGCCAGGAACCCAGTCTTTCATGCTCGTACGAAGCACATAGAGGTTCACTACCACTTCGTCAGAGAGAAGGTCTTGGCAGGAGACCTTGACCTTGTTTATGTCAACACAGAGGATCAGGTAGCTGACATCTTCACCAAAGCATTGGGTACAGAGAAGCTCCGCAGATTCAGAGCTTCGCTTGGTGTACATGAGATGGAGTTGAGCTCGAGGGGGAGTGTTGAGATATCGAGCTCTAGTGAGGCGGTGGACACTGATGACCCGCCTGGGGGATAGGCCCCGCACTTACACCACTGGCATGGTTGGTGAGATCTTGGGTGATATGCGGCCAGTGGGATGACAGGCTGTGTGACAGCCATTCTAGAGACTGGCATAGTTATAGCGCCAGCTCATTTAGTCGGGTTCACACTATAGAGAACCCGTGTATGTATTGGTTGAGTACCTTTCATATTATTGTGTACTCTTATCTTGTATATGGTGTGTTGAGTGTTGAGAGAAGAAGAAGAAGATTTTCAGCCTCTCACCTTGTGTGTTCTCTATTAGGGTTTTGTGTGTGTGTGTGCTTGCAAGAGCTCAAGCTCTCTTCCCCCCTGCATCTTTTCAAAGCAAACGCCATGGTTGCAACCTGTAAACTGAAGGAACCTGAAGAAAGATCCTCAGTGGGGGCACCAAAAAACTGTCGGGAGGCTGGGAAAAGAAGAAATGCCTCTATAGCTACCTACCCAGCAGCCTTGGAAGACACAACAAACACAAGGGGCACCACCAGCACAATGCTAAAAATAGAAATCACTCTTCACCACCCACCCACGCCAGAAAGAATAGCATAAAACAGGGGCACCTTAATCCATTAAACACCCCGCAAGACATACACTTCCACCGTGTGCATGACGAGGTAATCAAAGGCTGGCACAAAGTGCGCTGTGAGAGTGTAACCCGTGGACTACACCACCAAACACGTCAATCACGCGTTCTCCTGCAAATCAACACACACAGAATACCAACACAACAACATAACCAGACAGATCACCAGTGTCTTTCATCTTTGATTTCCAATCAACACTTCATACAGCTTCTTCCAACACAGAAGCTTCACTCACACAACCTTCTCACATACACGACCCTCACATCAACACTAGGATGTATACTTACCCAGCTGTCCCCATTAAGTTTGGCCAATCCCTGTCACCTTTCCTCAGAAACACATCACATCTGCCCATGCAGCAGTCTTCCCGTAATTACGTGCTTTCTTTGGTCCCCCAGGTGGTTCTCTCAGAAGTCAGCACCACACTTTTTCATTGCTTCACTCTGTCCCCTCTTATTGCATCCCAAAAGGCTCCCTCTGCTGTTGCCTCTGCCCACCTATGTTCAGCAGCAGCAGTCGCCAGCATCTCCTTGGCGGCCTTTACCAGTAGCTGCGCCGCCAGCTCAACAAAACAACACACCCTTGGTTCTATACCGGCGCGGCGGCAGCAACCCACGAAACAAACCACACTCACCTGCTATGTGGTAGCTGCGCTACTAGCCAGTGGCAGCAAAACAAAAAGGAAACACACGAGCTCAGAGGCGGCAACTTAACAAGAACACCTATCCTTGCCTCTACTCTGCCACCGTCGGCTACCCAAAATCAGGCAATTCCTCTATCTTCCCTGCGCACACACCAGAGGTCACTAGCAGCAGGTGCAGCCAACTTCACTTCGTTGTGTCTCTGCAGAATTACCCGCCAAACAGCCTTCTCATACAAGGCGGCTGCTCCTACGCTCGAGAGTTCTCCACGATCACTCCAGCGCAACTCCTTGCGCCTGTCTCTGCTGAATCACCAGCGATGAGCACTTCGTATACGAGGCGACTGCCTTTCCTTTAGCGCCTGCTTCTACGCTCGAGAGCCCCCCGGGCTCACACGACAGCCTTCTTTTTTGCTTGCACCCTGCTCGTGCTTTTTTCCTCCGGCTCCTCCTTCTTTTCATCCCCAAGCGGCCACCTTTCACTCTAGTGCCTTCGCCAGCCTTCGAGAGGGTGGCACACTGGCAGCAAGGTAAGACTTCCATGTGGCTATTCATTTTATTGGCCACGTTTGATCATTATTTTTTATTTTTTTCTAAAACCTCAATTATGGTCACAATCAATTCAGCATATCAGTGCCATCTCCTCTGCTGCCGTGCACACGTAGCCATCCTCAGCCTTCCATTGTACACCATAAAGATCTAACTCATGCACTCATTAAATTGGCATCCCAACCATTAATTGCCCAACTACTTTCACACCTCTTTAAACACAGCCTGCAACACAAGTGCCTAGTTATTTGGGACGCGTACACAAACCAAGCGGCCGAACAGCTGATATCATCTTAGTAACCCACATTCGAGACAAGCCTATACATGCTCACAGCAAAACCGTCCACCCTGTACATCTGCCAAGGCATCCCCGGGCAAAACTCTCCACACGCCACACATTCCATATGTACACAGACCAAAAACACCTTTCAGAAAAACTCCTAACAACGTTATGGCTTACCTATTGAAATTGTTAGTGATCAAGGTGTGCACTTTGTGAATGAGGTCATAGAGTTTTTACTTCAAGAATTTCTGGTAATTCACAAGCGTTCTGCACCATATCATCCCCAGACCAATGGTCAAGCTGAGACTACTAACAAGATTCTCTACACAGCACTCACAAAGATTGTTGAGGGACATAGGAGTGATTGGGAGCAAAAGTTGCACTCAGTTCTGTGGGCATATAGAACAACCTATAAAACATCTGTGGGTGCAACCCCATTTGAGCTTGCTTTTGGGCTAGATGCAATTCTTCCCATTGAATTTCTTGTACCTACTCTACGAGTTGTTAAACAATTGGACTGGACTGGTCATGAGCTTTCTCAACGCATTGATGAATTGGAAAAGCTTGATAAGACCCGCTTATTGGCGGTAATGGGGATGTATGCCGAGAAGAGGAGACAAAAGCAATGATATAATCGAAATGTAACAACTGGGGCCGATTAAAAAAAGGGGACCTTGTGCTCTTGTACACACTTAAGAATCATAAGCGAAAGCTCAAGAAACGTGGCCTAGGACCGTTTGTGATTAATGAGCTTACTCGAGGCTTACTCCTAGTGGTGCAGTGCGTTTAGAGACACTAGAAGGTGGCTAACTTCATTAATGGAAGTCATCTCAAGAAATTAGTGAACCGTTAACTGAAGCCATGCTTCAACAAATGCATGTTGTCCACACACGGAAAGAAGCACATGACCTACTTAAACGTCAAGCTCAAGAAGAAGCTAAAGCTAGAGTTGCAAAAGCCAAGGAGCATCGCAAGGCTTCTGTGTTGACCTTACAGTTGGCTATGGATGAACAATATGTCGATCCTTTCAATATTCACGTGTGTCTTCATCTTCATGAGACTACCTACTTTGTCTCTGCCTTAATTGACTCTGGTGTGCAGATCATAATGTTCTCTCATTTGACACATGGGTAGCCTTGGGACAACCAACACTTGTGCACATTCCTATTGACTTATGAAAAGAAGCTTCTCAGGTGAAGATAACCCTATACAGGGAAAATGTGTCATTATGATGTTCATTCAGGATCACCAGATGTCAGTTCCCTTTTATGTGGCTAGTAAGTCCAAGGTAGTGGTAGAGGTTGTTCTTGGTCGATCATGGTTAAGTGCTACCAATTGTTCATTAGATTGGAAGAATAGACAATAAAATTGTAAATTGATTCTGATTGCATCTTGGGATCTGCTGCTCCACGAGTTTTATCACGTCAAAAGGGTGGTAGTTCTACCTTACACAACCCAATTTCAACATCTGCTCTTCAAGCTCCAAGACAAATGATGTGGATAATTGATGAGTCCTCAAATGAGGACCATGGCTGGCATGTTCCAACTACTCTAGTCATTGCTCAAAGAAGGCCATGCAAGAAGGAATTGTCAATTTGGCTACCCAAAGATGCGTACAAACTTGTACCATCTAGCCTAGTTGCTAAACCTCCTAAAAAGCATATCTTTTCCAAGCCTAAGCCTCAGATTGTTACTCATTGGGTCTCAAATCATGTTCTTAAAGCACAAGGCTATTATGAGGGTGCAACAGCACTTTGACTTCCCAAATGCCATGGTTTGCTAGAGCCAGAAGAGTGTATCAATAAGATTCCAAAAGCCACTCTTGGTTTTTCAATATCAGTGGTGGGCGGAAATCAACACAACCTCTTCAAGATAGGATAGGTGGTTGTGATAGCACCTACAAATCTCCTTGTGTTGACCTTCCCCAAACGTGTATTGAATCACCAGTTGTCCCAACTTCTTCTTGTTACACACTTCCACCATCAACTTGTGTACCTAAGACAAATCCAACTTTACATGAGTCCTTTGAGCATAGATTCTAGCACTTCACTGCTTAAATCCTCTTATCTTGCTCAAATTCCTTGACAATTGCTATCCTTCCCACCTCTTAAGAAGAACATACCCAAAACCAAAGGTAAGGCATTAACACTACAATTGAAGCTCTTTGGTAGATCAGTGTTTGAATAGTCTCACTTTTACTAATCTGGTTCCTTCTGCCATTACAGGATTGTGTTCTTTTTACGATGATCTTATCTACATTGTTTTTGATAGGGATTGTAATGATGGATATGAGTGTATAAAGTTTGAAGTTTCTAAATTTCATTGTTCTACGCCCAGATACCTCCTGATGGATACTTGGCAAGATACATGTCCACCATGCATTGACCCTGATAGTACTCAACCTGAACATCGCGGGGGTTATAGTGCTCCTCCTTTTCAAACTCATTCTAGGTACTTTTATGCTCCCTTAGGTGAAATTTGTTGTGGGCATCACTTTGTCACTTTATTCTATCAACAACATCATCCATTTCCACATTGTCAAGAGTGTACATGACTCGTATTAGGGGAAGCTTCATACATTTGTTGGCTATGCCGCTCTTACTTTCGACGATATGAATTGTGGAAATTACACCCCAACGCCGTAACCTTCTTGATGTGAGAGTACTAGACCGAGGACCAAATCAACGTAGATTACCGGAGGAGGTTTAAGCACAACAATGGAGGGATACATGCATAAATGACTTGCAACCACCTATCTTGCAAGCCCTTCTTCCCCCAGCCTCAACATGTCAACTTTGGATCACTATGAGCACCTATATTGAGCAATTCCAAAATCGGAATTGTCTGCTTAACCTTCACATAGAACCAATGCCATATTTTAGTGAGGAAGCACTCCTTCCTCTATCGCCTTCTCTAGAGGCCGGCTTTCGTACAGGGTTGTCCTTGCATCCTGAAGTGATTGATACCATCTTTCCAGCAGAAGTGGACACAAATCCACCGCCAATGCAAGGGTAAGCTCATCAACTCCACAATAAGATCAACAAGACAGGGCACTTTTCTTCTACTGGGTTTTTCCCCTCGGCTATATTCGATGATTGGCACCAATAACAAATTTTATTCTTTTCTTTTCTTGTTTGTTAATAAGACATTTTCCAGAGATCTTAGTTAAACAAGAGCATACAAACACGCCCCAATAGTCCACCTACCGTGCACACAAATTAGGAAAAGGGGGAGACATGCAATGCCTAAAAAGAGCAAAGAGAAGCAATCTTCACATCAGCAATGCATCAAAAGACAAATGCACAACATCAACGAGCACTAGAACAGGTGTATTCAAATCATAATATTTTGTTCTTTATGTGCTTTTCGCTTTTGCATTTATTGTTTGCATGTTCACACACAGTTGGCTGGTTTAAGTTTTAAATTAGTTGTTACTATGTGGTGAGTGATTTCTAGATTCTTAGAGGACTTAGTAGAAGGTATTTCTATTGGAAGACGGTGTAAGATATATGCCAACGGAGTATACCAAGTTCTTATGCTCTCAAAGTATATTAGTTATCCCTAGTGGTAGCTACCTCTTAGGTATGGGCTAGGTGCTACGATTAATAAAAAATTTACGAAACACATGCCCTAAAAAATATATAGAAGTGACTTGAGACATGACGTGTCTACGGCCATGTGGAATGCTTGGTAGGACCTTGGGTTGTCTTAGCACCTTGGGGCCGATGCCTTGGTTTCCATGGGTTGGGTTGTCTTAGCACCTTGGGGCCGATGCCTTGGTTTCCATGGGTTGAACACTGACATCTAAAAGATTAAGAAGAAGTCCTACAAGGACTCTATCGCCTTGATAGATGCTGGTAGCACTCTTGGGTACATTATGGGCCCTCGAGACCGATGCCCTCATCTTCATGGGGTACTCCTTATGTCAAAAAGAAAGAAAAGGGTCTGTCACCCTTGAGATACTTAGTGGCCTTTAGATTCTCTTGGCGGAGGTCTCTTGGCCATTGCTTGGGTCTCATTGGGATGGAACCTTCTTCTTTATCAAGGTAAAAATAATAATTCTCTTTAATCTTCTGCTCTTTACACACCACAAGAAGAAGAAGAAGAAGAAGAAGAAGAAAAAGAAGAAGAAGAAGGAAAAAAGAAAGAAAGAAAGGTCCAATCACCATGGCTTATATTTAGGAGTAGGGTTGCCACTTAGGAATAACTTAAACACTTGTAGGACATTGAGACTGCGGTCATAACCTGTGGTGTACAAGCACACTTGCCTTTGCATACTTAGTCTCACTTTGACTAGTCTTTACTCGCTTCTTTTAGCACTCTTTAAAACTCTAATCGGCCTTTCACTTGCATGCTCACGTGTGAGATAATCATTGCTGGTTTTTTTTTCAATAAAAGACTTTACTTGTCTTCCATTGTTCTTTGCAGCTTTTGCTTCTACCGCGCCCGAGGACGTGCACGATTTAGGAAGGGGGGAATGTTCACTCATGGGAACACGGATTATGGAAGGAGGCCGGAAGCAATTAATTTGAGAGAGCGGGATTGTAGCCATGGGAACATAAAGACGCACATAATTTTTTCATATTTTTGTGCCGAAGTGCAATGTAAATTGTTTTAGGCCAATGTGGGTTCTAAATGAGAGTTCTAAGTGTATTAAAGCAAGGTTCACTTATGGGGTTGTCCGCCCATGTGTGAAAGAGGCCTAGGGTTAGGGTTAGTGACATCTCTATAAAAGAGATGTTAGCTAAAGAAAGAGGATGTTTCTGGCCATTCTCATAAGCTATTGAGTGAAGCTCTTGAGCTCTCAAGCTATGGCAACTCTCTCTAACTCTCTCTATTGTACTCTAATGAGCATCAAGCTCCAATGAGTATAGCTCCACTTCATTCTCTTAATTTGTTTTAGCATCATTGAAGTAGATTAATCTATGATTAGTTGAATGCTTCTTTCTTTCTCTTGTGTATGCTACATGCTTGTAGTGTGTGTGTGTGTAGTCTCCATTGATGCAAGCTCTTGCCGCACTTCATTGGATAGACTCTCTCTATGAGCTTGTGAGTTTGTGAGTTTGTGAGTTATTCATTGGATAGACTCTCTCTATGAGCTTGTGGGTTTGTGAATGTTACATTCTATTCTTGCTTAAGCTTGTGGGTTAGTAGATGCACGCTTATGGATTTATTGGCATTAGGGAAAGCTAAGATTTAATCAATGTTTGAATGGGATTAAGAGATTGCCATGCATTGCTTGTTCTCTTGATTAGTGTAGTGGGTTTAAGGGATTGAGAGATTGATTGAGGTGTTGAATGGTTGAATCGTCAAGTGGTGGTTCATGTATGTGAGCTGTCCCGCAAGGGATAAGCCTTCATGCACTAATCGGGTCGAGTCCTCGGATTGACATTGTGTTTCTCAACACATTTGTTGATCGGTAGTACTCTATGAGCACTATATTGCCAACGGTAGAGAGAACCGCTCTACAGGATGCATCTGATGAGGAAAGAAGGTAAATTGAGGAGTCCAAAGGTATGCCAAAATGGTTGGTGCAAACATTACGTGACAGCAAATTGACCACTCTTTTGCCTAGTAGAACACATGCAGGTTCTCATCACACATTTTGTGTTGACGTAGGTCATGCTTTGTGAGTTTATGTAATGAAGATGAACTTGTTTTCTTTGATGAAGCAAAGAAATAATAACAATGGGTGCTATGCAATCTACATATGATGTTTTACTCAAAAATGGTACCTGGGAGTTGTTTGATTTACCTGATGGTAAGAAGTCCATTGGTACAAATTGGGTTTACAAGCTTAAATACAAAGCTAATGGTAGTGTCAAGCATACAAATCAAGGCTTTTTGCAAAGGATTATGCACAGGAAAAAGGAATTGACTATGGTGAGACCTTTGAACCCACATGTCATATGACTACCATGTGGAGTATCATTGCATTAGTAGCACATAAAGGTTGCAATTTGCATCAACTAGACATCAAAACAGCTTTTTTGAATGGATATTTGCATGAGGAGGTCTATGTATCTTAGCCTCATGGTTTTGTTAAGAAAGGTCAAGAATCAAAATTATGCATATAAAAAAAAACTTTGTATGGTCTTAAGTAGGCTCCTAGAGCATGGTATGAGAAGATACATGTATACTTGGTTGCAAAATGTTTTTATAATAGTCCTACTCATAGTACCCTCTACCATTAAGAGGACTAAAGATGATTTTTTAGTCATTGTTCTATACATTCATGACATGCTGCTCACATGCCCTAATGATGATCATATTTCAACTTTTATAGTAGCTGATTTACAAAGGTCTTTTAAAACGTCACATATTGGCCTATTGCACTATTATTTGGCCATTGATATTTGGTAGCGTAATGATGGCATTATTATGCTGTAGACACAATACATAGAGGCATTGTTGAAGAGGTTCAATCTTGGAGACTGCAAACGTGTTGCTACATGTATGGAACTTGGTTTGCGACTTGGTCTTGAAGATGAAGGTGACACTTTTGATATGTTGGCATGTATCAAGAAGCTGTTGGATGCCTTATCTTCTTATGTGACACTTAAAAAGATGCAAGGGAGAAGAGAGCTTGAGCTCTTGCAAGCACACACACACTCACAAAACCATAAAAGAGAACACACAAGGTGAGAGGCTGAAAATATTCTTCTTCTTCACACAACACTCAACACACATATACAAAGATAATGGATATCCTGTGACAAGAGACTAATCCCTCGGCTCTTCCAAAAACAAACCCGAAAAAACTTCCCTTCACTCAGAAAGCATGGGCGATTCCTCTAGGAGGATAATTTTACTCTGACGTAGTCAAGGTCGTCACTAACCAAACTGATCCAACCGAGCCTGTAAAGACACTCGGTCAGATCAAGGAAGAAAATTGCACTTGGATCATAGAGACCAATGTTTTTTTTCTCATTGAGGCACAGCCCGTTGATTCTTTTCCATAGAACAATTTTTATCTAAGATTTACTTCATCTATCGTACCATAACAGAATTGAGTCTCATTTTAGGGATCCATCAGTCTAGCCTAACCCCATCCAGTCCCACGGGTTAGCCAACCACACCCAACCACTATAGTGATGGGATCGAATTAGGAATTTGGTTAGGTTTTGTCCCGGGTACTAGGGAAAAGAGTTCCCAGGCTCCCTAGCCCGATATTCATGCAAACTTAAAACTAGTCACACCACTTACACACCCAATATGAAATTGCCTTTTTAACAGATTTAGCTGTCTTTAAAATAATCATTTGATGAAACCATAGTTTCACTGATCATAATCCTCCAAAATATCCGGTTGAATCCTAATTTCACTGATCATAATCCTCCAAAATATCCGGTTGAATCCTCCAAAATATCCGGTTGAATCCTCCAAAATATCCAGTTGAATCCTAATTTCCAATCATTCCTTCATCAGTATACCTATGGCATCATTGGTGGCAAAACCAGAATGCTCACCACCTGTCCACTCAGGGGCCTTTTTGATAGTTCCTAGCTCATAGTACCCAGCAATATATTCACTTATAAAAATTCAAAATGGAATCTTCATTGAGGATCAGCAAAATCAACCAATAGATCCATATAAAAGAGCCATGGACTCATCCGTTAAGGACCAGCAAGGTCAATCAACCAGATCCATACCCGGTTTCAGAAAACAACTCTTACTCCTTGTTCCAATATCTTCCACGATGCACGTGTGGGTATCTTTAGCGACCCAGAGCCCGAGCACCGTATGGTCAGCACCCTCTAGGATCCTTCACAGGTCACCTAGCTCTTCACTCATAGGATGCTTCCTTGGTCCCTCATCCAACTGTTGCAACTTTAACAGTTAGGTCTCCACACGACCTCATTCACAAGACTGTCAAAATGCTTCCCCAGCATTCTTGACATAAAATAATCATTTAAAAATAGGTCATAAATATAGTTTCTATAACAAACTCTCGTCTTTCCACATCAATCCACATTACTTAATCCACATTCATTTCATATGTATTCCCATTCTCATCACATCATTTTCCATCTCATCACATCTTTCTTCATTTATCCTTATCATATCTCATTCACTCGCATCTACCCATACCACATCTCATCACATTATATTCATTTCACATCACATATCATCCATTCACATCTATCCCAATTTACATCACATCTCATCACATCCATTTCACATCACATCTCATTCATTCACATCCCGATTCACATCACATCACACCTCATCCATTCGCATCCCATATTTTTCATTCACATGTCATCACATCTCATTCATTCACATGACATCACATCCCGATTCACATCACATCTCACATTTATTCATATCCATCACGTTCATTTACATCACATCCATTTACATCCATCACATCACATTCATTCATATCCATCACATTCATTCTCATATCCATCACATTCTCATACACATTCTCACATTCATTCTCATACACATCCACATCCATTCTTTCACATACACATCCACATCAATTCTTTCACATACACATCCACATCCCTTTAAATCACATCACATTGTTTCACATACACATCACATATTCTTTCATATACACATCCACATCCATTCTTTTTACATACACATCCACATCCATTCTTTCACATACACATGCACATCCATTCTTTCACATACACATCTACATCCACATCCACATCCATGTACTTCCCATCTCACCCTTTCACATATCCTCTCATCTCATCATTCTCATCCACATCCATTTACTTCACATCTCATCCCCATTCATTTTCATCACACCACATCCTATCACATCCCGTTCACATCTTATCGCATCTTATTTTCATCTCATCTCATCATTCTCATCCACATCCATTTACTTCACATCTCTTCCCCATCCACATCCATTTACTTCACATCTCATCCCCATTCATTTTCATCTCACCACATCCTATCACATCCCATTCACATCTTATCGCATCTTATTTTCATCTTATCACATCCTATCGCATCCCATTTACATCTTATCACATCCATTCACATCCTATTCCCATTTAGTAGTTTTTACTACTTTGATACCGATAATCGGACTTTTTCTAAATTTCTGCCAATTGCTTGGCCTAGATAAAGGTTCTGTCAATTGCTTGGCCTAGATAAAGGTTCTGTCAATTGCTTGGCCTAAATAAAGGTTCTTTTTCTCAACGACTATTTCCATATTCTTTCTCAATTTCTCAAATGAATTATATTCAATATTTCTCTTTTGGAATAGAAGAATTCATGGGATTTACAAAAATCAATTGTACCCATATTTCCACTTTTGATAAATAATCATAAGTTGAATTATACTAAAAATTTCTCTTTTTCTCATTTAATTTCTTGGACCTCCAATATCATGGGAGTTCCTCTTTTTGCATTTGATTATTTGCATTCTAATATCATGGAAATTCCTCTTTTATCATTAAATATTTTAAATAAATATCCATTAATTCAATATGCTAGGAATTTCTCTTTTCCCATACCATTTTCCCTCACCAATGCACCAGTGATTTAATAAAATGATGTTTCGAGTATTTATTGAGCTGATTGGAAAGTGTATATTCATGTTCTTGTGGATGATTCTTTTCTGCGATTATAGAGTACCATGAGCAAGATGTGGAAAAGGTGTTACAAATTTTGTGAGATGATGAGCTCTACATTTACGAGAAAAGGAGTGCATTTGGCCTCTTAGAGATCAAGGTTAGCAGGTTGTGCTGGGACCTTATTCTGATCTATTTGAGTTGATCGAAAGTGATTTTGAGGCACATTCGACAGTTTTAGATCTATCTGAGGATAGCTGTCAGTTGTCAGAAAGCTTAGGTGTCGTACAAGGCATCTCTCTGGCACCAGTGGTCAACTGATTGTTCTCAGGCTTGTTTATGGTTTTGTTTAAGTGTTCTGAGGATGGTGTTCGCTCACTCAAAGGAGAGAGAAATTGTCCCAACCAAGTCAGGTTGGCTTGTTGAGTGGAAACAGTTCATGCGGAGGTAGTTGTGAACTTGCAGAAGTCAACAGAGAGCCTGTAAGGTGATATCTTACAAGGCTTGAAAGTTGTCTCAGGGTTGGGGGTAGGAGGACATTTTGGAAAGTTTAGAATTTACTAAATACTTCGGAGGCAAAAGGTTCTATGTGGAAGAGTTTGGAGGCAAAACTTTGTAGGAGGAATATTAAAGAACGGTTGAAGGAGGGTTGGCAAGACATCTAGGAAGGTCAAGGGATCATGTCTATTTGGTCCGCTGACGTTGGAGGGTCATGGTGGACACGAGAATAAGCTTTCAACTGGGGAAAGCCATCCAAATTTGGAGGCATGTGATAGTGAGAATCTGACTTGTCTGGGATAGCCAAGAGAGTATACTGTCAAGCAAAGAGGTCAGCTAAGGGAGTGTGATAGTGAGAATGTGATAGTGAGAATCTGACTTGTCTGGGATAGCCAAGAGAGTATACTGTCAAACAAAGAGGTCAGCTAAGGCAGCTTAGTTCTGAGAGGTTTTCGGACAAGGATTTGAAGATAGCCGATAGTGGAGGACACTTTAGTAGGATAATAGAGAGCAAAATTTTGAAAAGAAACAAAGAGAGGTCTTCGAAGGTAGGTTCTGAGCAATTCTGCATCATCGGCTAGAGATGAGTTTAGTCAATTGGGAGTCATCTATGGTCAGGAGATGCTTTTGATGGATAGATTAGAGACATTGGAGGTCAGTGCTGACCCTAGAGGACATTTTGAATAGAGTGCGAGACTAAATAGGGAGATTGGTAGGGTCTTGAATTATCCCATTGGGGTGTGCTAGTGCCTCCTAGTGTTGTTTTTGTTGGGTTGTTGTGGTGCTTGTTATACTCTCCTCCCATAGTGGTGTGCTTTGGATGGAGCTATAGAAGCAATATTTCCCGAAGCAATAATTGTTTTGGTGTCCCCACTAAGGAGGGCTTTCAAGGCACCCTTCAGACTATTGGAAGAAGATGAGGAGTGTCAGTTGTTGAGATGGCTGCACTAATGTCCTATCCTATGTTTTATGGGCATGCTAATGAGGATCGAGAGGAATTTTTGGCCGGGATGGAGCTGGTAGCTTTTACTTTTGGCCGGGATGGAGCTGGTAGTTTTTACTTTTGGAAAAGACAGAGATGAGGAAAAATTGACACTACTATAAAGGGGATGCGAAAAGGTGGTTTTAGACTTGGAGGGGTTAGCCACATCAGGGGGGGCAAGAATATGATGATGTTAAAGGAGCTCAGGTTCATTTTTACAAAAAAGGTGAATCTCCAAATGCTATATGGCAAGATATACAAAAATTGAAGCATAGTTTGTGAGATGTATTTGATAGATTTGTAGATCGTTTTGAGGATCTGTGGGAAGATGGGATGCTTCATTGGGAGAAGAGCATCCTCCTGTACTTCTTAAAAAGGATAGATTCATTCAATCCCTTTATGTTGATCTAAAGTAGAAGGTAGAGCTAAAAAGACTAGGTACCTTTGATGAAGCCTTGAGGATTGCAAGGGAGAAGGAAGGTAGAGCTAAAAAGACTAGGTACCTTTGATGAAGCCTTGAGGATTGCAAGGGAGAAGGAATGGAAGCTTTAGAGGCTGGCTTAGAAACAAAAGGAGATTCCATTTGAGAATAGACCTGTTATGGCTGGAGATAGAAGGACAAAAGAAGGGAGGACTGCTCTAGCTCTAGTGGTGCTGACCAATTGATGCAAGGTATTAAAATCAGTTGACTCAACAAATGGAGAATTCAAATCTAAGTCTGTTGCAAGGAGGCAAGGCTGCCCCTAGGGTAGGAAACTGAGAAGGAATGAGAGGCAAAGGAAGAGGAGGCCCTAACCTGAATGTTCAATGCTTCAATTTTATGGAAAGGGGTCATATCTCCCCTTAGTTTCCTTACCCTGGGAGAATGGGAGGAGATGTATATCCTCTGGCACCTAAAAGGGAGGAAAGGCTAGATGTCAGAAGGGAAGAGGAGATTCCAAACCCGCCAAGACCTCAGGTTTAGCCACCCAACAGATGGGCTAAGGCCAAGTGAGGTTAATGTGATTGGTATGGATGGAAGCTGATATGTTAGCTAACAAAAGAACCAGGAGTGCAAAGGGTGAAGGTGAACCAAGACCATCCAGAAGGAAGAAGGGAAAGCAAGTAGAAGACCAATTCAAAGAGGGTAAAAGGAAGACCAAACCCAGATGGCAAATTGTGATGCAAGATTTTCCTTTAGAGGCTCAAGACAAAGAGTATGATTTGAAGAGGGGTCTCTAGCAAAAAGGACCCACTCTGTCTTGGCCCCAGTTATTGCAAATGTGCCCTAAACTTAAAAGAACATGGAATAAATTGGTTACACAAGGGTTTCCAAGAAGGAGAAGAAAGGAGGATGGCTGAATATAGTACATGTTAAAGGAGACAAGGATTATCTACCTATCATGGATGGCTAGATAAACAAGTTTAAAGTTCCTAAAGTGTACATTAATGGAGGTGCCCAAGTGTGTGAAATGACTGTAAGGTTCCTCCTTCTAAAATAGGAGAAACACTTAAGATAGTCCACTAAGTCTTAACTTGGAGAAAATTTCCTATTTATCGACACCTTGACCATATAGAGATTCAAGGATACGATTCATAGGTAAGACCTAGTCCTGTCCCACAGGGGAAGCGTGATCTTCTAAAAGTCAAATCACCCATAGGATAATATATCAAAAATTGGGCAACCACTAGACTTGATTTCTAGAGGCAACGCTTTTTTCCTCATCCATGCAAGGCACAGCCACTGACCTAGTCTTCTAGAATAGAGTTCCCCAAGAACCTAATTATCTAGCGTAGGGCTTTCACTTAATCTATTGGAAAGCTACCCAACTAAACGGGTCCACCCGTCCGTAGGATGGTGCCATCGGGGCATTCCATCCTCCCACTTTCCACCCTACTCACGCGTCAATTTGTTTTCTAATTAATCCAACCACACTGTTTGACATAAATAAACATGTTCCTTAATTACGGCCCTTTTCACAAGGTTTGTTAAAACAGCCTTTTTACACAATACAATCATGCCAAAGACAAGATATATATATAAAAGTTGATACATGAATCAATTTCGTACAAGCCAAACTGGCTCTCTTATTCTTTTCCTTTATTCTGCCGATGATCTAGAATTCGGCCTTCCAGCCTCTACATGCTGGGCAAAACCCTACGGGACCATACACCTCACCGCTGGGGCAAGGAATCAAGCCGGCGTGTCGCCCTCTTAGGCTCCATCGCTCGATCATCCCACCCCTTAGAGGGATGTCTGCACACTAGGGTGGGCTTATTTACCGCACTAGCCTGGGCCCTCAGAACTAGGCAGCATCATAATCTCTCGCCTCAATCGGCGAACCTTATTCTTCCCATGGTACGAGGGATACCTTGGGCCATTCTCGAGCTTTGCTAACGACACCGCCCGGCTACACAAGCACGAAATGGAGCTAGCATTGAAGCCAGGAAAAACTTGCACTCTTTAAAGATAACAATTGCAATGCCTTTTATTAAATACAACATCACACAATTCATAACTTCATACAATTTTATGTCATTATTTTAAAAGGAAAAGGTACACATTTATTAGCACTAATAAAAAATGCTTCTTTAAAATATAACCAAGCTAACCTGGGCACCATTTCCTTGAGGAGCTTGAAGAGGGAGGGTTGGAGCTGCATCGGGAGCATCTTCCCTCAATTCGTTGTTGCGTGCTCCTCTCGAGGCAATATTCTGATGTTGCTGGGATGGGGCCATCTTAGACGTCAACTTGTAGGGCTCGCTGCTGCGGTCGAAACGCTTCAGTCGGATCTCAATTCTGAGATCGTTTGCTCACCGTATGAGCAAAAGAGTATAGCGTATGAACCCTTTCTAAAGGCAAAAATCCCTTATTAAAGTCTACGCAAATGAGGGGGGGAATTGTGAGATGTCCTTAAGACCAAAAATGTGGAGGATGGCTGAGAGGGCTGCTGTAAGCCTATTCACACGAGGGGGGAGAAGAGTTAAGGACACTGCCTCTTAGGAAGAGGGGGATGGAGGAAAATTAGCTTATCTGAAAAGAGGCAAATGAGGGGGTTGAGAGGGGTGGCTGCAAGGGGCGACTGTTCTATAGCAAGCACACTGCACAGGGGCGGACGACGATACAACAGGGCATATGCAGCACAGAGATGCGTGTCATCTGTGGAGCACCCTGGGGGTTTATATAGCTGAGGGGTGAGGGTACGAGCAGCAAAGCAAGGACGAAAGGACGGTGTACCGTCAAAGGCTATGGATCAGTGGCCTGCATGTGTCTAGGGGAAAGGTACGATGTCAATTATCAGGGAAAGGAGTGGTACGCATGTACCTTATCTGGTCTGGGGCAGCATGGGTGTCCACGTAGGGGTATGTGTGGACCACCCAATGGATGGCCGTCCTTTGGTTCTTGGGCGGCCATCATACGGGCACCCTAGTAAGTGTGTACAGTCCAAATTTTGGGGCGGGATACCCAAATTTGGGATGCCCGCCTCGATTTGCGTGCCAGATCGCCCCGGGGGCGAAAATTTTTTTTGTCCAGGAGGTTCTCCTAGTCGTTGGGGTTCAGACCATTCGTCAATGGGACGCCCAATCATGCATTTATTAAGGTTTAAAGGTCGTCGCTTTTTAACTAAAATGACTAAAATTTGCGTATAAGCTTGATCGGGTGTCCGTTTTGGATGCTGTAAAATCCTATATTAGGGTAAAATGGCACCCAGATTCCAAATTTGGGCTCAAAATCATTATAAGTAGAAATGACTCAAATAATAAAATCATTGATTTTTATACCATAAAAACTCATAAGTTTATCTATTACATGGTCATTTCTTTATTAGTGAAGATGGGTATGTTACATCCTTCCCCCCTTAAAGAAATCGAGATGTCCTCATCTCGTCATGAATTGGGGATAATCCCTTAAGAGTGTAGCTTTATCTTCCCAAGTTGCATCCTCTTCAGGGTAATCTTTCCACTGTACTAGATGTTCTACAAGAGTTCTATTTTGGAGTTGCCTTTCCCTAGAATCTATGATGCTACTGGGCTGTAATTCAAGGACTCCTTGAGTAGGGATTACTACTTGTTCATCATCAAGAATATGATCGAGACTGGGTACATATGGTTTTAACAAACTTACATGAAATACATTATGGACTTTGATATGGGCTGGGAGTTGGAGTTTATAGGCACTTTTACCTAGACACTTGATAACTGTATAGGGACCACAATACCTAGGGCTGAGTTTCTTATATTTTCCAAGTGAAAGAGAACTTCGTTTGGGTCGCACTCGTAGAAGAACTCTATCTCCTTCCTTGAAGATCCTTTCAGACCTCTTGGTGTCAGCATAATGCTTTTGTCGATCTTGGGCAGCTTTGATATCCTTTTGGATTACCTTGGTTTGTTCCTCCATTTCTTCGAGCATTTTCCTGGATGCCTCAACTCTTATGGTCGGATCGGAGAAATTTAGAGCAGACAAGCATTCTTGCCCATAGAGTGCTTTGAACGGTGACATTCCTATGCTTTGATGATAAGATGCATTGTAGGCAAATTCTACCAAAGGAAGGTATTGAATCCACCTTCTTGGTTCCCATCCACAGTATGCTCTGAGAATGTCTTCAATTACTTGATTGACTCTCTCAGTCTGGCCATCGGTCTCTGGATGATAAGCTGTGCTAAAGCAAAGTTGAGTTCCCAGGGCTTGAAATAAGGATTGCCAGAACTTTAAAGTGAAGTCAGAATCCCGATCACTTACTATCCTTTTTGGTAGACCATGAAGTTTGAGGACTTTCTTGATGAATATTCGAGCAACATCAGAAGCTTTGAAGGTCTTCTTTGCTGGTATAAGGTGAGCTACTTTGGTAAGTAAGTCCACTACTACCAGAATGGAGTCATACCCTCCTTGAACAGTGCGGAGACTTGTGACAAAATCCATACTAATGCACTTCCACTTCATTTGGGTAATATCTAAGGGTTGAAGTTTTCCAGGCATCTTGACCCTTTCAACTTTGATCCTTTGGCATGAGAGACATTGCTTCAAGTACCGAAGCACATCATTTTTCAAGCCTGCACAATGAAAGCTCCTTCTTACGGCATTTAATGTTTTTTCATAGCTTGGGTTCCTGCCAGCAGGGCTATCATGAGCTTCATGGAGGATTAGTTTCTTTAAAGCAGGATCCTTAGGGATACATAGCCTATGATTGAAGTAGAGGCTTCCTTCATGAGTGGAGTATCCCTTGATTAGATTCTTCTCTTTCTCCGAATTTCCCCCTTCTTCTACTAACTTCATCATTCTCTGATAATCTGGATCATGAGATGAGACTTCTTCCACCTTGACCAGTATGGGATTATTTGGCATTGAAATTGCACTCAAGAAAGATTTGTGGCTAAGTGCATCTGCTACCACATTATCTTTCCCAGGGAAAAATTTGATGTCGAAGTCATATTCTTGTAGAAATTCAATCCATCTCCTTTGCCGCATGTTGAGGTTAGGCTGGGTGAAGATCCACTTTAGACTTTTGTGGTCAGTTACAAGCTGGAATTTGCTCCCAAGAGATAATGTCTCCATAATTTGAGGCAATGAACAACGGCTAAGAGCTCCAAATCATGGGTGGCATAATTTGCTTCATATTGCTTCAGCTTGCGCGGGAAGTATAAGCGACTGGTCTTCCTTCTTGGCCTAAGACACCACCAAGTGCTAGAGTACTAGCATCAGTAATCACTTCAAATTCCTTGGCAAAATCAGGAAGTTTCAGGACTGGGGCAGAAGTAATAATGACCTTGAGAGCTGATCAAAACTGTTTTGATGGATTGGCAGCAGCCACACTATTTTACAATCCTTCTTAAGAAGATCCGTCAAAGGTGCAGCTACCAAGGCATAATCTTTGATAAAAATCTTATACCATCCCGTGATTCCCAAAAACCCACGAACTTCATGAACTGATTTAGGGGGAGGCCACTCCAAAATATCCTTGACCTTGGCGGGGTCTACTGAAATGCCATCTTTGGAGACGATGAATCCAAGATACTCAATTTGATGAGTAAAGAAGGTACATCTGCTTTTCTTGGCATAGAGTTTGTGTTTACGCAACAATTGCAGAACTCTACGCACATACTCCTCATGCTCTTCCATTGATTTGGAGTAGATTAAGATGTCATCAAAGAAAACAAGCACAAATTCATCCAAGTAAGGACGGAATATATCTTGCATTAGGCGGTTGAAGGTTGCAGGAGCGTTGGTTAACCCGAATGACATTACTGTAAACTCATAGTGGCCAGAACAGGTATTGAAGGCTGTCTTGGGTATATCTGCTTCCTTGACTTTGATCTGATAGTAACCAGACCTCAAATCTATTTTTGAGAAGACTTTGGCCCCATGAAGCCTGTCAAGAAGTTCATCGATGCGAGGGATAAGATACTTATTCTTGACACTGACTTGATTTAGCCCTCGATAATCTATGCAAAGGCGGAGAGTTCTGTCCTTCTTTTTTTGGAAAAGAATAGGTGCCCCCCAAGGAGAGCTACTGGGGCGTACGAATCCTTGCTCAATGATTTGGGAAAGTTGCTCTTTAAGTTCGATGGCTTCGGGAAGGGACATTTTATAGGTGGTTTTTGAGACGGGTTGAGCTCCACGGATCACCTCAATTTCATGATCGACTTCTCGAGGAGGCGGTAGTCCTATAAGCTCGTCAGGGAAGATGTCAGAGAATTCTTGGAGCCAAGAGGGTTCTGTCTCCATACTAGGTTCAATGGCTTTGTTAAGCTTGACTAAGAAAACTTGCTAACGTGTTCCCTTGAGAAGATATTTTGCCTTGACTACCCTAGATTTTGGTTTTCCTGTTATCCCCTGAACAGATATTACTTGGCAAGTGATACTCCCCTGGTTACAATTCCTAATGGCAAGACTCTAAAGTGGCCATGAGTTTGCTCATTACCGAGCTCAAAATCAAGGTTTCCTATAGAGTGGCAAGATACTACTTCTTTCCCACTAGCTAACTCTACAATCATTCTTCGAGCTGTTTTTTGACTCAAGTTTAATTTTTGCAAACACCTAGGAGAAAAAGGAATGAATGGGTACTGCCACAATCAATCAAAAGCTGAAATGGCTTACCGTGATGAGTGGCAGGGGTTTGGATTACACCAAATTGTTTATTCGGACCTTGGTGTTCTACTGCTGCATGGATGGTGGCACGCTCTTCTTCAGCTATTTCCAAGGTCGGTTCTTCACTTATAACACAAGCAGTCCTAGCAACTGCTCCTCCGCGGCCTCTGCCATGGCCACCGCCTCTTGCACCTTGGTTGATAGGGGTTCCACGGCCTTGATTTCTTTTGCTATCTTGGGGAAATGATGTTGCCATTTTGGGATAGTTGGCTCTAAAGTGTCCTGGCTCATTGCACTCAAAACACAAAGGGCCTTCTCTAGAAGAAGCAGCATACGAGCGGGGGACAAAAGAGTTGCCTTGTCGCCCTCTGTTGTAGTAGGGGAAATTGTGTTGGGGTTTCTTATAGGGTTGATCTTTAGGATTTGCCTCAGAGTAAGATCTCTTTTTATGCTTAGGTTTATCAGTCTTCATTTCTTTCACAAGGGGCTTTGCTCGTATGAGAGCATCCTGTAATGTGCTTGGCCTCATTGCTTCAAGGCGGGAATCTAAGGGTTTATTTAGTCCTTGGCAGAATTGAGCCACTTGTTGGGAAGTAGTCATAGCTGGGGCATACTTTTGAAGAGTGATAAATTTGGAATAGTAGTCCTCAAGAGTTAAGTTGCACTACCTAAGACTAAAAAACTCATTCATCTTTATGGATTCATGGGATGGGGGAAGATATCTTTCCTTCACTGCTTGCTTGATGTCTTCCCACGTTTGAGAATGCTCGGTGACTTCCTTGTCACGACACCACTGTTTCCACTAGAGTTTAGCATCTTCGATGAGGCGAAACCGTGCAAGCATAGACTGATTTGCTACTCCAGTACCAGCGGGCAGAGAAATAATCGTCCATCACCTCGATCTAGACTTCAGCATCCTTCTCAACCTTTGAACCCTCTCCTTTAAAGGAGGGAGGTTGCATTTGCTTGAGCAGGAGCTTCTTCTCCTAGGTATCAATGTAAAGCGCATTGGGAAGTGTAGGGTGATCCTCCTGGCCATCATTGTAAAAACAATTTTTAAGATTACAAGATTCATATTTGTACAACGCTTATTTTTGGGGAGTAAAACATTGAAATCATTTTATTTCCAAATATTTACAAGGATGAGTTTTATTACAAAGATCTGAGATAGCATTCAATACTCGCTATGGGCGATATGAGTTCATAGTGATGCCGTTTGGATTGAGTAATGCCTCGGCGACATTTAATCGTCTTATGTAGGATATTCTCAGAGAATACTTGCATGATTTTGTTCTTGTCTTCTTTGATGATATCTTAGTATACTCAAAGAATGATGCAGATCATGAAGATCATGTGCATAAGGTTCTGGAAATCCTAAGGAAACACCAACTCTTTGCAAAGAAGAGCAAGTGTTCTTTATCTGTTGACTAGGTGGAATACTTGGGATTCATAGTGTCAAAGGATGGGATTTCTCCTGACCCCGCAAAGATCCAAGCAGTCGTAGAATGGCCAGAACCCAAGATAGTAAAGGAAGTCAAAGGATTCCTAGGATTAAACAGATGGTATAGGATCTTTATACCTAGGTATGCTCAGATAGCATCCCCTTTAACTAACCTTCTCAAAAAGGATTCCTAGGATTAAACAGATGGTATAGGATCTTTATACCTAGGTATGCTCAGATAGCATAACTAACCTTCTCAAAAAGAGTACACTTTTTTAGTGGATTGCAATGTGTCAGAGTGCCTTTGACAAACTGAAGACAGCCTTAGTAACTAACCCTGTCCTTAAATTGCCAGATTTTACCAAACCCTTTGAGATGGTTTTACTGACGCCAGTGGGTTTGCCTTAGGCGGTGCTCTTATGCTACAGGAAGGTCATGCAGTGGCCTATGAATCTAGAAAACTCAGAACACATGAGAGAAATTATGCTGTCCATGACTTGGAGTTACTCTTAGTAGTGTATGCTCTGAAGTTGTGGAGAGATTATCTTTTGGGACAGAGGTTCACCTTGATGAGGCAGATCATCAAAGTCTAAAGTGGATCTTCACCCAAAGGGATCTCAACATGCGTCAAAGGAGATGGATGCAGACCCTATAGGAATTTGATTTTGAAATAAAGTATCGAGGAAAAGAAAATGTGGTTATGCTTAGCAGAAAAGCCTCCTTGCTTGCAATTATAGTGGTGTCAAATCCATTGATCAATGAAGCAAAGGAGAAAATCATGCAGGACAAATTCTTTGCCCCTATTGCTACACTTCTAATGTAGGACAGCAAGGCTCCTCAAGAAATGAGTCAAGTCCTTGGGTAAAAATTGGATGAAGGATGCATGTATTATAATAATCGGCTATGTATCCCCAATGATGAGGGAATAAAGGGAAGAATTCTCAGAGAAGCCCATGATAGCCTGATAGTTGGCATCCATGGTTTATAAAAACCTAAATGTCTATGAAGAAAAGCTTCTTCTGGCCAGGACTCAAAAAGAATGTACTTGATCATGTGGGGAAATGCTTAATGTATTAGAGAGTCAAGGCAGAGAGAGTCAAGATGCCAGGGAAACTGGAGCCTCTAGACATTCCACAGATGAAGTAGGAATGTATCAGTATGGACTTTGTCACTAGATTACCTTCAATACAATCCGGTTACAACTCCATTTTTGTGGTAGTTGATAGGCTAACCAAGGTTGCCTAGTGAAAGAAACATACTCTGCAGTGGATGTTGATAGAGTTTTCCTTAAGGAGATCTTTAGATTGCATGGTTTACCGAGAAGGATAGTAAGTGACAGAGATCCCAAATTCACATCAAAATTCTGGACTGCATTCTTTGAAGCAGTAGGTACTTTCTTGGATCTCAGCACAGTCTATCACCCTAAAAAAAATAGATGGCCAGACTGAAAGGGTGAATCAGGTAATAGAAGATATCCTTCGATCATGCTACAGCAGCAGAGCAGGGAACCCAAGAAGTGGTTATTTGCATCTGGTCAAATTTGCTTACAATGCTTCTTATCATTGTAGCATTGGGATGAGTCCTTTCAAAGCTTTGTATGGACAAGATTGCCTTACACCGTTGACTTGGTCTGACCCATTGATCAGAGTCGAAATGTCGAGACAAATGCTTGATGACATGGACCAGCAGATGCAATCAATCTGTAAAGATATAAAGGCAGTCCAAGACAGGCAAAAGCAGTATGTAGATAAAAAGAGATGAGAGAGAGAGTTTAAAGAATCAGATATGGTCTTCGTTCGAGTACGACCAAAAAAAAGTTCCTTATCCTTAGGGAAGTACAAGAAGCTCTCTCCCATATACTATGGGCCATATGCTATCATAAAGAAAGTGGGCAATCTAGCCTATAAACTTCTTCTACCTCCTCAGCTCAAGGTACATGATGTATTCCATGTGAGTTTGCTTAAGAAATATGTACCCAGCCTGAGTCACGTGCTTGATGATGAACAATTGATCTCTCCGACTAAAGGTCAGATGGTACTCCAACCTGAGGAAATCCTGGACATTCGAGAGAAGATTCTCAGGATCAGAGTCCTCAGAGAATTTTTAGTAAAGTGGAAATTCTTCTCTCTAGAAGATGCCACCTGGGAGAAAGAAGAAGAGTTGGCGAAGGATTACCCCCACTTTGCGAGATGAGGACATCTCGCGTTTTTCAAGTGGAAGAGGATGTAAGATTCCTCCTCAGTCTGAATAATGAATAAGCCTTTACTTCAATCCCCTGTAATCATTCCATGATTCTGAATACAAGAAAATATTATTTTTCCTTGTTTTTTCCTTGTTTTTGCCTAGTGAGATAAAAATTTCTAGAGAGTGGTAAATCAATATTGAGATATTTTTAGATATATAAATTCTACAAATATCAAAAATATGTTTCCCTGGAATAGAAAATCAAAATAAATCTTCCAAGGTGCAGTTGGAATTAATTAAAAATGATTTAAAAGACCTTAGCTTGAGGGTCAAGATTTTTTGAAAATTTTAGATTATGGTCCAATTAAGGTTTCTATGAACCAATAAGATGAATCCAAGTGTTGGGATGAGATAAATACAATGAATAAAAGAAAATACCCAAAAATGAGTAAATGCCCACATAAGATGAATAGTTGATTGAGTACAAGATTTATTAGTTAAAATCTATGAAATATTACTAAAAAAATGAGATATTTTGGAGTAATCATTCATTTTTGACACCTTGGTAAGGAAAGGGGGAGCCTTCAAGGAGGCGCCTAATTCACATGTGTGGAGAAGTTTTAAACTCAAAAATAATAAGATATATTTATCTCTCCTCTCTCCTAGATCTAACCAAATTAAAAAGGGAGCCAAACTGGTCAAACTGAAGCTGGAAAATTCTAGCACTTAGTTGGACTCAGTTGTTGGCCTCCTTCACCTATACATAGACCCTCATTCTTTTGTATTCTCATTTGTTATGAACTATACTATATCGGTATTACTCTAAAATAAGCATATTTTCTATTATCCTCTAATAATCCTCTACAAATTTAAGAGATTGGAGCTTCTCTCTCTTGTCAACCTTCCTTGGAGTCTTCATTAACATACTAAACCAATTGATTGGTTGGGGGACTATCCTTAGACTAAAGAACCAAGCAAAATAAGAGGTAAAGTGTGATTTATGGAATTTTTTTCTTAATCTTTAAATGTTTCTCACTTCTCAACCCCTCTCAAGCTTGAGAAGCATTCAATTGAATGGCTCTTTAATGCAATTGGAACTCTCTAATGAATTTTAGTGATAAATCTTATAAAGTTTCCATTTATGCTTAAATTAAAATGTTTCTAAAGCATTTCTCTCTCTCCCAAAGAATGGTCATTCCTATGACCAATTTCTATATTCAAATGATGCTTCTCATAAAGCAATTCTCAAATCTAAAAGTAATTTCTATGCTTGTCAAATTAGAGGCCAAAGAAGTGGCTTTTTATGCTTTTATGCTATTTAAATTATGAAAAACTTAGGAATGAAGTCCATAATTGGATATTGATCCTAATGATAGTTATTCTATCATATTGTATTGCTAAAACTTTATGCTTTTGAAATTATTGAAAAAATATCACTAATAGCAGAAGCGGAGCTATGGTAAAATTTTTGAAAAATTAACACATAAATCATTTTCATTCATAATATGAAAAGAGGACTTCCTACCATATTCTAGGATTAATCACCCTAGATTAATTGAATAAGTCTCATCATAACCATGGAAATTTTGATTTTTTATGTTTATACATAAATAGTTAATTAGGAAAAAGAGAAATATCTAGTAATTTATTTCTATGATAAAAGAGAAATTCCCATGACAATAGAAATCCATGTATTCCAATGAGAAAAGAGAAAAAATTGGAATACCAAAGTAATGGATATTTTATTTAAAAATTAAAGAAGAAATTTAGTTAAATTTATCTTTTTGCATAGATAAATTTAAATTATGAAAGAGGAATTCCCACCATAATTGGAATTCAACCATTTAAATGAGAAAAATGGAATTTCTAGTGTAAAGGAATCAATGGAGATTTTTATTTAATTTTTAAGAGAAAATTTAGTTAAATTTATCTTTTTGCATAGATAAATTCAAATGATGAAAGAGAAATTCCCACCATAATTGGAATTTAGTCATAATTTAAAAAAATGAAATTTCTAGTGTAAAGGAATTAATGGATGTTTTTATTTAATTTTTAAGAGAAAATTTAATTAAATTTTTCTTTTTACATAGATAAATTCAAATGATGAAAGAGGAATTTCCACCATATTTGGAATTCAATAATTTGAATGAGAAAAGTGGAATTTCTAGCTTAATGGAATTAATGGAGATTTTTATGTAATTTTGATGAAGAATTTTAGATACATTTAATTTATGGTAAAAGAGGAATTCTCATGATAATTGAATTGCACTCATTAAAATGAGAAAAAGAGGGATTTTAAGTTTATTAAAAAAATAACGTATTTGTATTTAGTTAAAAGAAGAATTTTATGATATTTAAGAAAAGATGGATTTGAATTAAATCTTAGTGTCAAAAGATGAATTTCCACCATAATTCTACCTAATGAATTAAGGTCGAGAAATTATGTGGTGGCATAAGGAATATCTTGGATATTTTAATTGGAAAAATCACTAAATTGATATTTACCCAAAACTAGATGTTTATCTGAAGGGAATCCTTGTTAGAACTAAACCGAATGAATTTGGTTAGACTACAAGAAAACCTACTTGTCCATCTCTCGATCTGAATCAAGCAAAAAACTTTGTGAGGTGACCAATTCCAGTTCCTAAATACAAAGAATAGAATACTAGAACTAAACTAGTTTTTCCTTTCACCGAACTCACCAAGAATCTAGTTGGGCAAACAGACAAAATGATAGGTAGATTACCCTCATGAGAGATCAAGGATCCTCATTATATGAAACTGGGAATTATGAAAAAAAGGGGTTTTTGGAACCAATCTAAAACTCAAATTTTACTTGCTTTGGAACCTCTACTTTTCATTCAAAGGACAATTTTACGCTAGAATGTTGGAGAAAGCATTTGGCTTATGTTTTACTAAGAGGAGGTTCGTTGGTACAACTGGCGGGGAGTCGTCAAGGGACGTCGCTCGCGGCAAAGCCTGCCGAGGTCTTGACCAGCCTCGGCACGATTAAAATGGTGTGCTTCCGGTACGATGGACGAGGACCGACGAAGTGGTCCCTGAGTGAAGTGCTAGGACACCTAAGGAGGATCCTAGAGGGTTCTAACCAGGCGATGCACGGGCTCGCGGTTACTAGATGCGTACGTCGAGGAAGATTTTGGATAGACTAAAAGGAAAGATTTTTTAGAACCAATTTTTAATACTGGATCTCGTTTGGTTGGCCAGCGGACTTCAACGAAGAGTCTAGAGGACACATTTTGTTATAAAATGGACTCGAAATTTTGGAAAATGATGATCTGAAATATTATGATTTCTATTGAAGGATTGTTTTAAAGCCAGTCATAAATGGCAATTTCATATTGGGTGTGTACGTGGTATGCCTACCTTAATTTTTGCATGAATCACCGGCTAGGGGGCCTGGGAACTCTTTTCCTCGGTACCCAGACAAAAACACAACCAAATCTTTATAAGGGAATCCCACCAATACAATGGTCGCATGGTTAGCTAACCCATGGGCTGGTTGGGGTCCCACCAATATAGTGGTCGCGTGGTTGGCTAACCCATAGGCTGGATTGGAGGATTCCTATGAAACAACTAGATGCGATTAGTTAAGATAGTTAGATTAAGTCCTGAGAAGACCTTGTTCTGTGGGAGGGGATCAGTGGTTGTGCCTCGTTTTAAAGGAGGAAGAAAGCAGTGATTCCATGGACCAAGCACAAGTCTCTTCTTGATCTGACCATGTGACTTCAGATTTGGTCAGATCAGTTTAACTAGTTAAGACATTGACTCATTAGAATAATTCCCCGTTAGAAGATTTTCCCATGGCAGAATTGCCCATGCCTTCCGGGTGAGGGGAGTTTTTCCGAACTCGGTTTCAAAGGAACCGCTAGGCTAGCCTCTTGTCTTGATATCCACACGCGAGCCTCAAGTGTGGATCCCTGCCCCGCGTGGGAGGCCGACGCCGCTTCCGCCGTCGGAACCCCAGAGGGCAGGGGTCTCTGTGTAGCTGGTATCAAAGCTTTGTTGATAATAAAAATTGATAGTAAAAACTCACAAAAAGCATTTTCATATTGGAGGATTCCTACGAAACAACTAGATGTGATTAGTTACGATAGTTAGATTAAGTCCTAAGAAGACCTTGTTCTGTGGGGGAGGAGATCAGCAGTTATGCCTCGTTAAAGGAGGAAAAAAGCGGTGATTCCATGAACCAAGTGCAAGTCTTCTTGATCTGACCATGTGACTTCAGGTTTGGTCTGATCAATAGTTAAGACTTTGACTCGTTAGAATAATTCCCCGTTAGAAGATTTTCCCATGGCGGAATCGCCCATGCCTTCCGAGCAAGGGAAGTTTTTTCAGGCTCGGTTTCAAAGGAACCGGCTAGCCTCTTGTCTGGACATCCGTGGACGAGGCCCTGAGTGTGGATCCCCGCCCCGCCTCGTGCGGCGGTAGGCCCACGCCGCTTCCGCCACCCCAAAACCCCGGAGGGCAGGGGTCTCACACTTTGCAAGCATATGTGTCTATGAGAGAGAGAGAGAGAGAGAGAGAGAGAGAGAGAGAGAGAGAGAGGGAGCAAGAGAGCTAGAGAGAGAGAGATCAAAGAGAAAGAGAGAGAGAGAGAGAGAGAGAGAGAGAGAGAGAGGAGGGTAGAACTTCCATCACGCTCTTTGAAGGAGGACAAATGCTATCTTTTCCTCCTCATCACTAAGGTGCAATTAAGAAAGTGCTCTATTTTACAATGAAATTAAAGTTCATCATCAACTTGCTTGTCCTCAGCAGTGAGATCCATGGCTCCACATAAATCTATTTCTATAAATACTCCATCATTGTTGTCAATTGTTGTCAATTGGTGGAACCGGTTGTCTTGTAGTAGTAGTAGAAGGTAATTCATCCATGTCATCATCCTCTTCTAGCTCTAGCATGAGAGCTGTCGATGCATCATGATCATACTCAGCTTGAATCTCTTCTTCTTCTAGATTATCTCTTGTGTCTATTTCTCGTTCAAGATGTATTTGCTCAATGAGTACACGATCCTAATCCAGTGTGAGCCTCACCTACTTCCTCAACTATTATGTCTTCTTCTTGTTCTTCGTGTTGTTCAATAGGTGCTAGTGGTGTATGCTCAACCATCACATGATCTATGGTGGGGAGTTCCTTAACATCTGGCAAATAGTCAACTGCTATTTTTACCTCTTCAAATATTTGTTTACCACGTGGATTTATTTGGATCACAAACAACCATTTATGATCTGTCAGGTCTTCCACAAAGATGACTTGTTCACAGTGCTCTGGTAGCACAAATGTGTCCCTTTGGTCAGTCCATATCTTTGTGCGGTCTACTTGAAGAAATCCACACTTGTCTTTGCGTACAGTTACTTGCGCCCCTTGAGTTACCAACTTGAACCATTTCACATCAAAAATTAGCAGTAGTGTTTGGTGTAAATACACTCATGGATTCTCATATTGTCGATAGTATTGCCATCACTTGCACTTGAACGACTTTCTTGCATGAAATTAGCCTTCACACCACAATCAAATGTTGTTCTCTTTTTATTTATTCCTTCTACTCATCGCAAAAGCACAATAAATGAGTACTTTTATTGTATAAATTTAAAAGAGCACAACATAAAAGACAATGCGTAGATATCTCAAACTCACATACATGGAAATCACAACCATATGCAAGCTCCTCCTGCTCATCACTTTTTGATTCACCATTACGTTTAGCTTGCAGTATGGTTTGCTCGAGCCATTTATTAGAAGGACAGTCTAGAAGAAGTGCAAAATCTGTTGGATGTGGTGGTGTGCGGGAAGTTCGACTCCTTCTAAAACTCAAATTAGCTTGGTCCCTTTCAGCCTTCACCAAGTTATATCTCTCGATCCATTTCTCCATAGCATGTGAGTTTAAGATGCAAAATTTACTGACCTTATCACGCAGCGATGCTACATCAATTATTCTCACAAGGCCTTTCCCTTGTGGCTCTTCCCCAACTAGTCGATCATCTTCTCTTCTTGTGTCCATAATCTTGGCATATCGGGATCAGACGTACTGAGAAATTCAGTTATATATACAAGTGATTCTTGAACAAGCCATCCCGCTACCATACTACCTTCAAGACGAGCTCTTTGACGAACAAATCCTTTACGTGTCTTCATAAATCTCTCCAAGAAAAACGTCCATCGGCTACCCCAACCACAACAACTTCATCAACCACATTAACTAGCAAGTGCAATTGAATGGTTAAAATACTTGTTGGAAAGTATTTCTCAGCCATTGTGATAGCCTCGATGATAGAGTTTAACCGTGCTGCTTCCAATGTGTCTCTACTAATCTCTTTCCTTGATATCCAATGCACCACTGCACCAATTTTGTAAATTGTTGCTCTAATGTCATCGTTGAGGCAATCCTTGATTGCTATAGGAAGAAGCACGAATTTCAAGAATTTGTGCCAATCATGACTCTTAAAGCCACTAAGCTCATCATCCTTTATAAATGCTCCCTTCAAGCAATGCATGTATCCTGTAGGGGTACGAAACTCACTAATGCACTTCTTTGCACACTGTTGCTCTTCCTTTGTCATGACCCAAGGTGCTTTTGGTAGCTTCACCTTCCCATCTGCTCTATTTTGGGCCCATAAGTGTTGCATGCATTGAACCTCTCGTAAATTATCTCGTTGTGCCTTGCTATCCTTTGCTCTTGTGATAGTTTTCCAAAGAACCTCAGCTTTATTCTTGAAAATGTGCATTGGGTCAAGAAGATGGTTCACTAGAAGGTCATTCCAGTGAAGTTGATGGAAAAAGATTACACTTGGATCATAGAAACCAAGGCTTTTTTCCTCATTGAGAGGCACAGTCGTTGATTCTTTTCCATAGGATATTTTTGTCTGGGATTTACTTCATCTATCGTAACGTAACAGAATTGAGTCTCAATTTAGGGATCCATCAGCCCAGCCCATCCAGTCCCGTGGGTTAGCCAACCCCAACCATTGTAGTGATGGGATCCATTTAGAAATTTGGTTGGGTTTTGCCCTGAGTACCAGGGAAAAGAGTTCCCAGGCCCCTAGCACCGGATATTCATGCAAACTTAAAACTAGTCACACCAGTTACACACCCAATATGAAATTACCTTTTTCACAGATTCAGCTGTCTTTAAAACAATCATTTAATGAAATCATAGTCACTCATCATAATCCTCAAAATCTCTGGTTGAATCCTTAATTCCAATCATTCCTTCATCGCTGTACCTATGACATCATTGGCAACCAGAATGCTCACCACATGTCCACTCAGGGGCCTTTTCGATAGTTCCTAGCTCATAGAGTAACTGGCAATATATTCACATATCAAAATGGAATTCCCGTTGAAGATCAGCAAGCTCAACCAACGGATCCATAAAAAAGATCCATGGACTCGTCCGTTGAGGACCAACAAGGTCAATCAACCAGATCTATGCCCGAATTCAAAAAACAACTCTTACTCCTCGTTCCAATATCTTCCTCAACGCACGTGTGGGTATCGTCGGTGACCCAGAGCCCGAGCACCGTATGGTAAGCACCCTCTAAGATCCGCAGGTGACCTAGCCCTTCACTCATAGGCCGCTTCCTTGGTCCCTCATCCACCATACCGAAAGCTCACCATTTGAATCATGGTCAAGACCTCGGCCAACCTTGCTACATGAGACGTCCTTCATTGACTCTCCGTTAGCTGTTGCAACTTATCAGATTAGGTCTCCACAACCTCATTCACAAGATGGTCAAAATGCTTTCCCAGCATTCTTGACATAAAACAGTGATTTAAAAACAGGTCATAATACAGTGATTTAAAAATAGGTCATAAATACAATTTCTAAAATGAACTCTCGTCTTTCCACATTGTTCCACATTAATCCACATTATTTAAATCACATCCATTTCATAAGAATTTCCATTCTCATGCGATCACATCATTTTCATCTCATCACATCTTTCCTCATTTATCCTTATCAGATCTCATCCACTCACATCTACCCATGTCCACATCTCATCCACTCACATCTACCCATCTCCACATCTCATCACATCACATTCATTCACATCTCATCCATTCATAACTACCCCGATCCACATCACATCACATCACATCCGTTTTACCTCACATCTCAATCATTCACATCTATCCCGATTCACATGACATCACATCTCATTTACTCACATCACATTCACTCATATCCATCACATTCATTCTCATCACCATCCCATCACATACATAACATCACATCACATCTATCACATCTATCCACATCATATCTCATTCATACACGTCTCATCTCATTCATCCACATCCATCCAATCTCATCCACATCCATCCAATCGTTCACAAGTACGACTTCTAACATCTATCTATACATTCATATCCATCACTTCACATCCACATATATTTATGACACATCACATCTCTTTCCATTACATCACATTCTTTCACATACTCATTCGCATCCATTCTTCACATACACATTCTCATCACATTCTTTCACATACACATCCACATCAATTCTTTCACATATACATCCACATCAATTATTTCACATATACATTCACATCCATTCTTCACTTATACCTTTACATCCATTTTCATCACATAACATCTACTCATATCCCATATCATTCATTTACATTCTAATTTCCATGACACCACATCTACTCACCTCTTATCTCATCACCTCTATTCACATCACAGCCACCCATCCATTCATTCACACTTATCTTATTCTCATCACATCTCCTTACATCTATTCACCTCACATCTCATCACCTCTATTCACATCACATACATCCATCCATCCATTCACATCACATCTCATCACCTCTATTCACATCACATACATCCATCCATCCATTCACATCACATCTCATCACATCTATTCACCTCACATCTCATCACCTCTATTCACATCACATACATCCATCCATTCACATCATCTAGTTGATTCACATCACATCTCATCACATCTATTCACCTCACATCTCATCACCTCACATCCATCCATTCACATCTATCTGATTCGCATCACATCATCTCATCACATCTATTCACCTCACATCTATTCACCTCACATCTCATCACCTCTATTCACATCACATCCATCCATTCACATCTATTTGATTCACATCACATCTCATCATATCCATTCACCTCACATCTCATCACCTCTGTTCACATCACAACCACCCATCCATTCATTCACACTTATTTGATTCTCATCACATCTCGTTACATCTATTCACATCCAATCCATCCATTCACATCTATCTGATTCACATCACATCTCATCACATCTATTCATAGAATTTAAACAGAGAATTTAAGAGAATTCTAATTTTTGATATAAAGATTCCTTATGCATCTATTTATGCATAAAAATCAACTTCCAGTGGGAATAACACTTTTTTTAAAATCCTTTTATGCATCTATTTATGCATAAATTCAATTTTAAGAAAAATAACACTTTTGAAATAAAATTAAATCCTTTATGCATCTTTCTATGCAAAAAATCAATTTTAATGAAAATAACACTTTTGAAAGAAAAATAAATCCTTTATGCATCTTTCTATGCATAAAATCAATTTTAATGAGAATAACACTGTTGAAATAAAAATAAATCTTTTATGCATCTTTCTATGCATAAATCAATTTTAATGAGAATAACACTTTTGAAAGAAAAAGAAATCCTTTATGCATCTTTCTATGCATAAAATCAATTTTAATGAGAATACCACTTTTGAAAGAAAAATAATTCCTTTATGCATCTTTCTATGCATAAAATCAATTTTAATGAGAATAACACTTTTGAAAGAAAAATAAATCCTTTATGCATATTTCTATACATCAAATCAATTTTAATGAGAATAACACTTTTGAAAGAAAAATAAATCCTTTATCCATCTTTCCATGCATAAAATCAATTTTAATGAGAATAACACTTTTGAAATAAAAATAATTTTTCTATGCATAAATTAGTTTTAATGAAAACAATACTTTTCCATTATGCATCTTTCTATGCATAGAATTTAAATTCAATGAAAACAACACTTTTATTAAAAAAACCATTATGCATCTTTCTATGCATAGAAATGAAATTCAATGAAAACAACACTTTTATAATAAAAAGATTTCCAATATGTATCTTTCTACACATAGAAATTAATTTCAATAATTAATATCATTGATATCCATGCATATTCATTTGTGAATATGTACATGGAGTAAATAAAAATATTTCTTTTAGAATGCATAAACGGTGGGAATTACTCTTTTAGAATAACATAAAAATAAACTTTATTTTCTACAAAATTTAAGAAAACTATGCCATAACCTCCTTTGTATGGCTGACCATTTCTCAATTTTTAACATTCTATTTTCAATTTAAAATTAACCCCAATTTGAAGTAAAGTACTCTAATCTACTCAATTTTCACTTTCTAGTGAGTAAACAATAAGAAAAGTTTAATAAATTTATTTGTTACCCATTTTAGGATAAAGAAAGGCTGAATTCTTAAGGAAGAGAAGGGGGTAGCCTTTTCATCAAGGCATAACATCAAGATTCACTTTAATCAACTATTAAAAAAAACAAGGAAATCAAAAAACCATAGATTTGAAATTAAGAAATAGAAATTTTTTTAGATATGATAATTCAACTATGAAGATAGATCAAAACATACTCAAGGTGGATCAAAGCATGTACAAAACATACTCAAGGTGGATCAAAGCATGTACAAAACATCATGAATATGAGGAACAAAAACTGGTATATGCAGAAAATTGCTTTGAGATTAACACAAGAAGATACTAATTATGATTAGGCATGAACCAAACTTACATAATCACTTGATCACGACTTGTATCTTATTTAGAGACTCCTCTACCCTATTTTTAGTTGCATGAGTTGCATGAACAATATGCACCAACCATTTGTAGGCTTTACACACCAACCACTGGCCACTAGCCTACCAACCACACATTAAATTGGACTAAGGAGTTGGGATTACATTTATCCAACAATCTCCCCTTAAGACCAACTTCTTACAAGAACATGAACCAAGTCTCATACCTTCTTAACACAATGAGTAAGAGCCCCCCCTTAACAACAAGATAGGGTGGTGTACTCTCCTCTACAACTTGTCAAGTTGGAACAACATAAGTCTTGACTCAACCACATACATGACATAATTTAAAAAGCATACTCATCATCTACATCTTTTATACTAAGACTAGAACAAAGATTTGTTTCTTCCTGTTGGTTGACGTCTTCAACCACATGTGCCTTTGCTAGCTTTTGATCTTTTTGGTAGCACTTTGAGGATGGATGATTCGTCTTTTCACAATACTCACAAGGATGTTTGGAGAAACAATCCTTAGTAAGATGATTTGTACGACCACAAATAGTACACTTCTTCTTTGCCGATGTCGTAGTAACACTATATGCATAAGGATATATCACATCCTTTGTAATCTTCTTGTCTTCTTCTTGCAAAGAATTTATGATACTTTCCAAGGAAGGGACTGGCTCCTTCTCTTTAAGTACCGTCACAATTTGCCTAAAGTTTGAAGGTAAACTTTTAAGCAATATAGCAATAGCATCTTCTTCAGGAACAGGAGACTTAACATAAACCAATTGTGTCATTAAGCTCTTCAACCTATTAATCACAGAGCTATTAAATTTTCATTACTCTCCATGGTTAGATCAAAGAGTTGCATCTTCAAACTGATCTTGGAATGCTTTGCCTTTGCACCAAAAGTACGTTCTAGTAATTCCCAAGCTTCCATAGGTGACTCAACATCATCAATATAATGAATAAAATCATCTTCTAAAGTAGTAATGATAATACCAAGTGCTTGCTCATCTTTTGCTTGAAGTGCAGTTGTTGTAGCTCTTGTAACTGCAGTAGAAATACCTGCTTCATCATCAGAAAGTGGCTTGACCGTACTCCACAGATTTTTTCATGAGGTAGCCCTTCACCTTGATTTGCCAGGTATGAAACCCAATTCTGTTGAATTTGTCCGGGGAATTTGGAGCTCATGATGATGAAATATGATGCCTGATGTTGATAACTTGCTCATATAGATGATTTAAGCCCAAATAATAAAAATATCATCAATATAGATCAAAATAAGAATCACCATGTTGTTGGAGCAAAAAAGGCATAAAATAGGCGACTGGAAAAACGACGCGTACAGCTGCTCCGGTGAACCAAATACTTCAAGATTTGGTATGCTGAATCCTCACATGATGGACTTGAAGCACCTAAAAGGAATTAATAGGCTAATTTGTAGAGACGACGCCGAATTGATTCGATTAGCAAAAAATGGGCTGCGTTGATGCGAAGCTGCGATCAAATTGGGCTGCGTTGATGCGAAGCTGCGATCAAATTGGGCTGTGATCTCTGTTTTAGGGCAAGCGTGGGAGCAAATCAACAAGGCTATATCAAAATCTTGGGATATAATCACCTCAGATGCAAGCATGAAGGCAATCTACAGCATGTGGTTGAAACAGAGAAAAACTGGCTGTGGTGATTAAGAGATAGATTAGGGTTTTTGCTAATCAACTAAACCTACTTGGGTCAAGCTCTAATACCAAATGTTGGATATGATAATTCAACTATGAAGATAGATCAAAACATACTCAAGGTGGATCAAAGCATGTACAAAACATCATGAATATGAGGGACAAAAACTGGTATATGCAACAAATTGCTTTGAGATTAACACAAGAAGACACTAATTATGATTAGGCATGAACCAAACTTACATAATCACTTGATCACAACTTGTATCTTATTTAGAGACTCCTCTACCCTATTTTTAGTTGCATGAGTTACATGAACAATATGCACCAACCATTTGTAGGCTTTACACACTAACCAACCCCACTGACCCCACTAGCCTAACAACCACACATTAAATTGGACTAAGGAGTTGGGATTACATTTATCCAACAAATTTTAGCTTACATAGAGTTTTGTAAGCTTTTCTTTGGCTTGAGGGACTGAGGGTTCTACTCTTGTTTGGATCAAGAGTAGCCACCAATTTCTTTGGCGAGGATTTACTCAAAAACAATTGAATTATCAAGTGAATGTAATTGGCTCTCGGTAGGAGTAGAGTAACAGTGCATAAACACTATTAGCCTTTTACAAAGGGGGATGCTTCTATTTATAGGAAAAAGTGAGTCTCTAACCAAGCAAGCTGATTCTAGAATTTTCCAGATCAATTTGGTCAATTTTTGACCATTTTTTAGGTCATTTAGCTTACTTTTTGGATCTAGTTGAAACAGGAGAAAGGAGAGATAAAAATATCTCATTATTCTTTAGTTTAAAACTCCTCCACACATGTGAAATAGGCATCTCCTTCATGAGGCGAGATCCCCACACTCAAGTGTAAAAAATGCATCATTTCTTCTAAATATCTCTTCTTTTTTAACTAATAAACCTTGTCCTTAGTCAACTCTTCATCTTATGTGAGCACTTACTCATTTTTGGGGGATTTTCTTTTATTCTTCAATTTATCTCCTCCCTACATTTGGATTAATCTTATTGGTCCATAGGAACCTTAATTGGAGCATAATTCAAAAATTTATGAAAATCTGGACCCTTAGGCTAAGGTCCTTTATACCTATTTTTAATTAATTCCAATTGCACATTGGAAAGTTCTTTTTGAATTTCTGTTTGAGGGGAAATCATTTTAGACACTAGGAGGATTTTTATATCCAAAAATATCTCAATTTTGAATTACCTCCCTCTAGATATTTTCTCTCTCCAAGCCAAAATAGGGTAAAACAGGATCTTTCTTTTATTTTAGAGAGGGGAATAATTATAAGATCAGAAGGGGAGGTTCTTACACCACACCTCAAAAGCTGGAGGGAGGAATCTTACATCCTACCCCACTTAAAAAACACGAGATGTCCTCATCTTACAAACTAGAGGACAACTCTTTTCCTTAAGATCCAACTGATTCTAGGGTTCCTTATAGTCTGGTGAACCCAACAGAATCCTGGGATAAAGATTCCTTATATAGAACTCATCATCATATAACAATTCACTTAGATCATATCATTCAAATTCTTATCACTCACAATAATGGTCCATTAGACCGAAATTTCCATCTGAACAGTCCTCCATGGGAATTTCAATTATACAGATTTTTAATTTGTCATCCCTTAACTTGATCCACTGGGTCAAGTGTTAACAGTAGTAATCTATCAGCATAATCCACTAATCTCATAGTGATTTACTGAAGTCATTATCGTCATTCGAGGTTACGAACATCATCACCAAGGACTCGCCCCATTCATCCTCATTGTGATTTTGCTCAGCTTATTACATTTCAACCAAAATTCAAGAATCATCCTTTTTCAATCAGAATCCAAATCAACTCATCAATTCTCAACCAGAATTTAAAAGTCATATCAACCACATTCGAATTCATCATCTCAATAGCATTTATGCCTATAATTTCAATGTCTTAGATTTACTCGTATATACTGCCAGTATAAAGAGCTGTAGTTATACCCTCGATATATACGGGTAGTCACGGTCCTTGGAACTATAAGGTAAATATCATCATGTCTAGGCCTCAAGCAAGTCAAGGATTCCATGCAATTGCGGTACTTCCATCTGAAGTCCCAATTACTAATTTATGAATTTCAATCTGAATATCAATTTGTATGAATTTCATCACACAATTACAACCTTTTACTGCTACTTCATAAATTATTGACATTTTTGGCTTCTTGGTTGATCCACATTAATTTGCTCTGATACCAGCCAAAAGATCCTTGTCCCCATCGCGCAACGAATGAAGGGGTACTAACAGCGGAAGTAGCACTTCTTGCATGGGGTTGGGTCCCTCACTTGGGGCCTCGCTCACGGATATCCAGACGAGAGACTAATCCATCGGTTCTTCCAAAAATTGAACTCGAAAAAACTTCCCTTGCCCGAAAAGCACGGGCGATTCCTCCAGGATAATTTTTCTCTAACTTAGTCAAAAGCCTTAATTAAATGAACTGATTTGACCAAACCCATAAGTCCCATAGTCAAATCAGGGAAAAGATTGAACTTGGATCATAGAGACCAATGCTTTTTTCCTCATTGAGAGGCACAGCCGTTGATTCTTTTCCATAGAATAATTTTTCATCTATCGTAACGTAACAGAATTAAGTCTCAATTTAGGGATCCACCAGTCCATCCAGTCCTGTGGGTTAGCCAACCGCCCAACTAGTGTAGTGATGGAATCCATTTAGAAATATGGTTAGGTTTTGTCTCGGGTAGCAGGGAAAAGAGTTCCCAAGCCCCCTAGCCGAATATTCATGCAAACTTAAAACTAGTCACACCACTTACACACCTAATATGAAATTGCCTTCTTCAGATTCAGTTGTCTTCAAAACAATCATTTAATGAAATCATAGAATCACTGATGATAATCCTCAAAATCTCGGGTTGAATCCTTAATTCCAATCATTCCTTCATTGGTGTACCTATGGCATCATTGGCAACCAGAACGCTTACCACCTGTCCACTCAGGGGCCTTTTTGATAGTTTCTAGCTCATAGTAGCTGGTAATATATTCACATATCAAAATGGAATCTCCGTTGAAGATCAGCAAGATCAACCAACGGATCCATAAAAAAGAGCCATGGACTCATCCGTTGAGGACCAGCAAGGTCAATCAACCAGATCCATGCCCGAATTCAGAAAACAACTATTACTCCTTGTTCCAATATTTTCCTTGATGCACGCGTGGGTATGGTCAGTGACCCAGAGCACCGTATGGTCAGCACCCTCTAGGATCCTTTGCACGTGACCGAGCGCTTCACTCATAGGCCACTTCCTTGGTCCCTCATCCACCATACCAAAAGCTCACCATTTGAATCAAACCGAGGCTGGTCAAGACCGACCTTGCTACGCAAGACATCCTCCATTGACTCTTTGTCAGCTGTTGCAACTTATCAAATTAGGTCTCCAATACCTCATTCACAAGACGGTCAAAATGCTTTCCCAGCTTTCTTGACATAAAAAAATCATTTAAAAACAGGTCATAAATACAGTTTCTAAAATGAACTCTCGTCTTTCCACATTGTTCCACATTAATCCACATTATTTAAATCAGATCCATTTCATAAGAATTCCCATTCTCATCCGATCACATCACTTTCATCTCATCACATCTTTCCTCATTTATCCTTATTATCAGATCTCATCCACTCACATCTACCCATCTCCACATCTCATCACATCACATTCATTCACATCTCATCACATCTCATTCATTCACATCACATTCATTCACATCTCATCCATTCATAACTACCCCGATCCACATCACATCACATCACATCCGTTTTACCTCACATCTCAATCATTCACATCTATCCCGATTCACATGACATCACATCTCATTTATTCACATCCTGATTCACATCACATTCACTCATAGCCATCACATTCATTCTCATCACCGTCTCATCACATACATAACATCACATCACATCTATCCACATCACATCTCATTCATACACATCTCATCTCATTCATCCACATCCATCTAATCGTTCACAAGTACGACTTCTCACATCTATCTATACATTCACAAGTACGACTTCTCAGATCTATCTATACATTCATATCCATCACTTCACATCCACATATATTTATGACTCATCACATCTCTTTCCATCACATCACATTCTTTAACATACACATCTATATCCATTCTTTCACATACTCATTCACATCCATTCTTCACATTTACATTCACATCACATTCTTTCACATACACATCCACATCAATTCTTTCACATATACATCCACATCCATTCCTCACTTATACCTTTACATCCATTTTCATCACTTAACATCCACTCATATCCCATATCATTCATTTACATCCTGATTCCCATGACATCATATCTACTCACCTCACATCTCATCACCTCTATTCACATCACAACCACCCATCCATTCATTCACACTTATCTCATTCTCATCACATCTCGTTACATCTATTCACCTCACATCTCATCACCTCTATTCACATCACATCCATCCATCCATTCACATCTATCTGATTCACATCACATCTCATCACATCTATTCACCTCACATCTCATCACCTCTATTCACATCACATCCATCCATCCATTTATATCTAGCTAATTCACATCACATCTCATCACATCTATTCACCTCACATCTCATCACCTCTATTCACATCACCTCCATCCATTCACATCTATCTGATTCACATCACATCTCATCACATCTATTCACCTCACATCTCATCACCTCTATTCACATCACATCCATCCATCCAACATCTCATCACCTCTATTCACATCACATCACATCCATCCATCCAACATCTCATCACATCTATTCACCTCACATCACATCCATCCATCCAACATCTCATCACATCTATTCACCTCACATCTCATCACCTCTATTCAGATCACATCCATCGATCCATTCACATATAGCTGATTCACATCACATCTTATCACATCTCGTCACCTCTATTCACATCACATCCATCCAACCATTCACATCTATCTGATTCATGTCACATCTCATCACAATATATTCACTTATAAAAATTCAGATGGACTCTCTGTTGAAGATCAGCAAGATCAACCAACAGATCCATATAAAAGAGCCATGGACTCATCCGTTGAGGACCAGCAACCATATCCATGCCCGAGTTTAGAAAATAACTCGAACTCCTTGTTCCATTTTCTTCCTCGATGCACGTGCGGATATCTTCGGCGACCCAGAGCCCGAGCACCATATGGTCAGCACTCTCTAGGCTCCTTCACATGTCACCTAGCGCTTCACTCATAGGCCACTTCCTTGGTCCCTCATCCACCGTACCAGAAGCTCACCATTTAAATCGAACCGAGGCTGGTCAAGACCTCAGTGGTCGACCTTGCTACGTGAGACGTCCTCCGTTGACTCTCCACCAACTGTTGCAACTTTATCACTTAGTTCTCCACAACCTCATTCACAAGATGGTCAAAATGCTTCCCCAGCATTCTTGACATAAAACAGTCATTTAAAAACAGGTCATAAATACAGTTTCTAAAACGAACTCTCATCTTTCCACATTGTTCCACATCATTTCTCGGTATTCTACATTCTTATACATCAATTCACATTTCTTAATCCACATCCAATCATATGTATTCCCATCATCCTTCATTTATTCTCATCTAGTCACATCATATTACATCTCATCACATCTCATCCATCATCTACCCATATCCATATCACCTCACATCACATCCATTCACATCTATCCCGATTCACATCACATCCATTTCATATCACATCTCATCCATTCACATCTATCTCGATTCACATCACATCACGTCTCATTTATTCACATCTATCCCGATCCACCTCACATCCATTTCACATCACATCACATCACATCCATTCACATCACATCTCATCCATTCACATCTATTTATATCACATCACATCTCATCCATTCACATCTATTTACATCACATCACATTCACATCCATTCACATCACATGTCATCCATTCACATCACATGTCATCCATTCACATCTATTGCATCTACATCCATTTACATCACATCACATCCCATCCACATCTCTTCACATCCACATCCATTTACATCACATCACATCCCATCCACATCCATTTACATCACATTACATCCCATCCACATCTCATCACATCCACATCCATTTACATCACATCACATCCCATCCACATCTCATCACATCCACATTCATTTATATCATATCACATCCCATCCACATCCATTTACATCCCATCCACATCCCATCCACATCTTTTCACATCCACATCCATTTACATCACATTCACATCTTATCACATCAGCTCACGTCTTATCACATCCACTCACATGCTATCACATTGCATTCACATCTTATCACATCGTATTCTCATCTTATTCACATTTAGTAACATTTTCTACTTTCGATACCGATGGGACTTTTTCTAAATTTGTGCCAATTGCTTGGCCTAGTTAAAGGTACTTTTTTTCGATGGATATTTTCATATTCTTTCTCAAATTTCTTAAGTGAAATATTTTCAATATTCTTTATTTAAGTAAAAGATTCATGGTATTTACAAAAATCAATTCTACCCATATTTCCCAATAATGCTCAAAATTCCACTTTTGATAAATACTTATAATTTGAATTATGCTAAAAATTTCTCTTTTTCCATTTAATTTCTTGGATCTCAAATATCATGGGAATTCCTCTTTTTGCATTTAAATGATTGAATTCCAAATGTCATGGGAATTCCTCTTTTATCATAAAATAAATTTATCTAAAATTTCTCTTTTCTTTAATAAGAATATCCATTATTTTAAATATGCCAAGAATACCACTTTTACCATTTAAATGATTGAATTCCAATTGTCACATATGTGGGAATTCCTCTTTTATCATTTAAATTTTCTCATGCATAAAAGAAATTTATTTAAAATCCCTCTTTAAATTAAATATTTATTATTTTAATATACCAAAATTTCTCTTTTATCATTTAATTACATGGATCTCCATTATGAAGGGAATTCCTCTTTTTGCATAAAAATAAAAAATACCAAAAATTTCTCTTTTCTTTAATTAATTATTTATGCACAAATACTAAAAATTAGTTTCCCATGAATTTGATAAAAATAATTCTTTTAGCATAGGATGTGTTGGAATTAGGGTTGCAGGAAAGCACACAAAGCTTGGAGAAGAAGAATCAAGAATGCACACAACACACAATATATTAGATTGTGTCAATGTACAAAAGATAAGTTAGCCCTAGAATGATGGTTGGACGTATATACAAGCCAGGGGAAAAAACCTCCTAAAGAGGGAAAAAGTGCCCCGGCGGTCCTAAGTGTGTTCACACACATCACTGCCTATATATATGGCAACAAATCCCCCCTGGGAGTGATGGTGTGAATGCAAAGTAGATCAGTCCACAAAGGGGAGCAAGCCCAAAGCTTTACGGAAAGTTTCAAACTTCTCACGAGGAAGCGCCTTTGTCCTGTGTTGGCACATAAGCTAAGCTAATCTCTCCTGCTGAGAGTCTCTCCCTGACATACTGATAATGCACCTCAATGTGCTTTGTGCGAGCATGAAAAACTGGGTTTCTCGCAACTACCAATGCGCTCTAACTGTCAGTGTAGATAGAGGTGGCAGACTCCTGTCCAACACCCAAGTCAGCCACCCATAAGCCGTCTGAGCCACACACACTCAACCGTAGCTGTGAAAGCTGCCCTGTACTCAGCTTCACAACTAGAAGTGGCCACAATAGGTTGCTTCTTGCTCAACCAAGATATGCATGAGCTACCGAGCATGAAACAAAAACCACTTGTGGACACTCTTGTGTCATAGCAACCAACCCAATCTGAGTCTGAAAAAGCATGTAAATCTGGCGGTAATGATCCCCCCTTATGATAAAACAACCCAAGATGTATGGTGCCACTTGTCAGGCATTTTTTTGAGACGTCTTTTTGGTCAGTGTACATATGGATGCGTGGCGTGTGTGAAGGTTTTGCCTGTGAATGCATTGGCAGAGTGATTTTGTGGATGGTTTTGTTTTGAGGCCGGTCTGCATGGTCAGCTTGAGTTGATATCAGCTCTTCGATGGCCGGATATGTGTACGCGTCCCCACGGATAAGTGGGTTGTGTTGAAGGTATGAAGCATGGGCAATAAAAGGTAATGGGCCAAGGTCATAGGAACATTGGTGTGAAAAGGAATAGCATGGTGGCTATTTTTTCAAAAATAATAAATAAAAATATAAGGATAAACCTGGCCAGCTATTAGAGAGGCGTGGAGCTTTACTACGCTGCCAGCGCACCTTCTGGAGATTTACGAAGCTTGGCGAAGAGTGATGCGCAGCTGGCAGAAAAAGGAGTGGCCGAGTTGTTTTGATGGGGGGGCTCAGAGGCGCAGCTCTGCAAGCCAAGCCAAGGGAAGAGGTGAGCGCAGCCGGTTGTAGGGCCGTCGTCTGGTGAGCTGCAGAGAAGAGGCTGGTGGGGCCCTCGTGTGAAGAGGTGAGAGTGGTGCGCAGCTTTCTAGTGGGTGGCTGGCGACTGGAGTTGCAGACGTGGAGGCTCTCAGGTGCAACCGTGTCTGAGCGTGGAGAGTAGAGGCGTGGAGCGCAGCTACTGGCTGGCGGGGCTATGCAGCCCAACTGCAGACATAGAGCGTCAAAGGCTGTGGCGTCGAAGGACAAAAGGTGGGCCGCCTTGTGAGAGGACGGGCTGTGACCAGTGGAGCTCAGTGGGGGGCCTTCAGGTGTGTGCAGCTACGAGCTGGAGCTGCAAGGATTCGAGAGACGGAAGCTGGCAAAGTGTGAAGGCGCCAAAGAGAGTAGGCGCAGCTGGTGTTTAAAGCGTGGGCTTGTGAAGTGAAGTGCACTGGCGGGTGTGAAAGGAGACAGCGCAAGGGAGAGGGAGCTGCTACTAGCGAGGACAAAAGGGGAGCAGATAAGCTGCAGGTAAGTGAGGGCCGGTGTGGGCCGCGTAAGTGAAGCCGACTATAGACAGAGCAGGGTGCCGAGTGAGGCAGAGAGAAAGGTTGGTGTTGCTGCTTGGTGGTGGGCCGGTAGCACTGCAGATAAGCTGCAGAGAAGTGTTCAAGGGTAAGGCTGACAGAGGATCAGCACAGACTGAGAGAGAGACGTGTTTGGGTAGCTGCTGCTGACGACACATGCAGAGTAGATGGGCTGCAGAGAGTTGAAGGTTAGCTGGTGTGGGTGCCTTCTGAAGTGAGAGTGGCCGGGTTCTTTCTGGTGTGTTTTGGTACAGCAGGCAGGCGAGAGGTTCGTGGTGACTGGGATGTGGTGTATCCTCGGCAGAGTGACAGGTCTGAGTGAGTGTTTGTAAATTGGGTGAGTAAAGCTTCTGTGTCGGGAGAAGCTTGTATGAAGTGTTTTCTGGAAATAAATTGCTGGGTGTTTGCTTTGTCTATGGTGCCCCTGTTTTTGGCTGTCTGTCTGGCGTGGGTTAGGTGGTGAAGAGTACGAGAATTGTTCCAGCCGGTGGCTGGTGGTGCCCCCGTTCGTGTGTTATTCCGAGTTTGCGAGGTGGAAGGGCTATAGAGGCAGGGTTTTCTTTCTTTTTTTCACCTCACACCACTCAAGTAGCGAAAGATGCGTTTAAGTGCCTTCCAATGCTGACCCTGGGCTATGCATAAACCTGCTCCTGCAAACTGAATGTCCAGCCTCGTAATGCATACATAAATGAGGCAACCAACAGCTGTCTGATAGAGTGTGACATCAAAGTGATCTCCAGCATCATGAAGACTCAACTTCAAACCTGTCTCCATTGGAGTAGCAATAGGCTTGCAGTCTTCAAGGCCAAATCTCCGCAACAATGTCTCAATATACTTTGTCTGACACAAAGCAATACCTCCATCACACTGCTTAAATTGTATCCCCAAATAATGATGCAAATGCCCCAAGTCTGACATCTCAAAAGAGGCATTCAAATCAGCTTTAAAATCAGCAATATGACTCTCATTTGGTCCTGTGAGCAGCATGTCATCGACATAGAGAGCAATGATTAGATGTACATCATCCACATGTTTAACATACAAAGTGCTTTCTGTTGGATTATTCTGAAAACCATGTGCAGTCAAATATGCATGTATCTTTTCATACCAAGCTCGTGGAGCTTGCTTTAAACCATATAAAGCCTTTTTCAACCTGCACACTTTGTTTTCCTGCCCTCTTTGAACAAAACCACGAGGCTATGATACATACACCTCCTCGTGCAAAAAAATAAGAAGAAAATAAGGGTGGCCAACCCATAACCAAGGGCCATAAAAGGGATCAAATGTGGGCACAATCCATGAAAATGAATATTATGCTAACACCCCCTCTCAGCACCAAATGTTGAACAAACTCCGAGAGGCCAAAGATGAGGAGCCAAGGAAGCCTGAGACACCAGCTTGGTGAACAAATCTGTTGCATTCTTTGCTGAAGGACAATACTCCAAATGCGAATCTCCAATAATAAGCCATTCATGAACATAGTGATACTGAATCTCAATGTGTTTCATACGAGCATGAAACATAGGGTACTTGGCGATGGTGATGTAACTGTGATTATCACACTAAAGAAGAGTAGATCCGATAGGAGGAAATCCAAGTTCTCCCAATAATCTATGTAACCAAATCGCCTCACACCAGCATAACAAACTACACGATACTACACCTCTCTGTAGAGGAAAGCACCACAATAGCTTCTTTTTACTGCTCCACAAAATGGCTCCCAACTCAAGTGAAAAAACACAACCAGTGGTTGAACATCGAGTGTCACCTCCTTTCACAAAGGTGGCTTGGTGTTGCTTTCCTTGTAAACAAGAGTGTAAACAAGAGGAACAAACAAAAAATGGACCCTTTATGGTCGGTAAACCCTCAACCAACCTATCCTTTGAAGCTCGCTATAGAAGTTGATAGCTCAAACAATGGCCAAACCAAGCATGCCAAAGAGCTAAAGAAGAACTAGTAGAGAGTAAAGTAGTCAATTTATACAAGCCACTATCCTCGACTCCCTGAGCTAGGATTCTACCAGTGTCCTTATCCACGAATAATAATATCGTGAAGATGAGAGAAGATCACCTCCGTACCCTTAGCGGTAAGATCTCGTGGTGTGCCTTTAATAGATAAGCAGTGATCGCATATGCAAAATAATACGATATAAGCACATTCCAATGAAATTCGGCATTTCTAGTAACTTTGGCCAAGATTGTTAAAGATAGTAAGGTGGACTCGCATCAACGTTGTGGACATCTCTAGTAGTAGTTTAGCATGTCTCCCGTCCTAATGTAGATTCTGTCCTTAGAAGAAGTCGATGAAGATAAGTCCTTCTTGCATTATCTGGCATAGCGACAAAAATAATGAGTAAGGTATTCTTGGTGGGGAAAAAAGCAAGACTTAGCAAAAAATAGTCATCATACAATGGAGATAAGATTGGTCAAACTTCCCAAAGATGCTACAAAGATAAAAATAAACACAAATCTTACTTATAAATGAGTACAAAGTCTTCTATTCATGAACTTATTGGCAAGAGTATGCCTATGGTTATGACCACAAATGCACTCTCATAAAAGACCTCACCCAAGGATGCATAAAAATATCATGAGTTGGAGGTAAGGAATACTTAACTCCCCTTAAAAGTACCATTCGGCATCCAAAATGGGTACACTTGTGTCACACCAAGAGAAATTCATTTCTCAAGACCTAAAAAGGCAACAATCAAACATCTGAGAAAAAGATGATTCTATGGAGGTTGTTAGTTTTTATACTCCTTTCCATCTCCTGTTTTTTTCTTTTTTAAATATTTGAAGTGTGGGTTAGTTCCTATAAGTATGTACCGATGTATAACTCCACATTTTGTGGTATCACCATTTTTCAACAAGATCCCTTCACATATGAGCATGAAGAATTGATGGGGAGTAAACATTCCAGGGGGCACGATATAGAAGTTGGTAGAAATCCCTCCCTTCTTGTCTCATGTCATCCCTCGACTTCACGGAGACTTGTGAACATCTTTTATAGCCATGTTTTCCAGCTTGTGTCTATGTGGGAGTCTTACTTATGAGTACACCTGCCGCGCTGATGGTAGTCGAGGATTAAAGGTGGCAAGGGACTTTCATAAGCATTTATTAGACCGTCAAGTTTTTGGAAACATGGTGACATTGATGTAAGAATTTGTTAACCATTAGTCCTTTCTTCGGTGGTGGCCTTTCTATAGGTATTTATGTAGATGGAGCCTAGCTTCATGTTGAGGCACTTGTAGATGTTTCTTGGAGGTAAAGGTTTGGTCTGACTCCCCCCTTCCTAAGGTGCATTCCATCCTGTTGAGACAATCCTAGGAATCCAAATCTTTTGAGATACTAGTGAGGAAGGTTTGATTTTGATTTGATTCTTCCCTTTGTCAATTTTGGCACTATGAGTGGATAAGCTTGCAAAGATGTTACTTTTGTTAATGAGGTTACGGGCGTTTACTTCCTTTTTGGCACCCAAATCCACATGTTACCCTCATAGTAGCCTTGATGAGCTTGAAGAAGATGAATTAAAATCCATTGATAAATAACCTGTGCTTTAGATTGATTTTTGTTACAGTGCCTCCTAGGATTTTAATAGTGGGTTGGCGAGTGAGAACTAGTGAAGAAGCTTTAAGGACCCACTTAAGGGTAAGTTGTGGCTTTCCTTGTTGCTGATGCCCTACTAGTATCTGGTTCTTTATAGAGGTAGATGAAAATGCCCTACTAGTATCTGGTTCTTTATAGAGGCAGATGAAAATATGGAGCTTAAAGATGAAGGACCTTGTGGTGGTGAAGTGTAAAAGTGTAGGATTAGCATTTTTTGCCACTAAGACACTATTTGTTGCCCAGTTGACTCCACATTGCACCCCTATCATCTAGTTTTGTCCAAGAATGAAATATTCTTTTAAAGTTCCTATGGGATTGACCAAAAAGCTACCAACCAAGTGCATCAACATAGATAATAGTTTTAAGAAAACTAAGTATTTTGGTATTTTTGGCACTTATATCCTCTATTCTCATGTTAGACTTTTTGAGTTGAGGTTTACCCAACTGATTCCATGTATCAAAGGAGAGTAGATTGTGACTAGCACTAGTGTCAAGCATAACATTATAGAACACTTTACCATAGGGGCTACGCAATTCAATGGGTGTTCTGAGAGTTGAAATGTGATTATCTATGTTGTCGATTACCTCTCCAACATAAGCTTTTGCAGCATGACTAGACATTGTTGAAGTTTTGCCCATCTCTACCTTGCCTCCTCTTAGGCCTAGATCTTCTTTTGACTGGCCATTTTCTTGGTGGCTTGTTTGTCATGTGAGAAGCACATAAAGATTCTTTGGTAAGAGGTCCATAGTATTTCTTGAACTTACTATCATTATGGAAATCAACAGTCTCAACTCCTTCAAGAGTCTCACCATGTAGAGTACCTTGTGGTGTAACTTCACAGACCCTAAATGGTCCCTTTCCAATGTATTTAAGCTTTTTCTTTTCGCTACAGACCAAATAAATAAGTACAAAATGTCCTACTTTGATTTCCTTGTCCTTGAGATTTTGGTCAAACCACTTCTTTCTACGGCCCTTCTCTGTCAACATGTTTTGCACTATAATTTGTCTTTCCTCTTCAAGTTTTCTAAAATAAACAACGGGTCATCCAATTCATTCCCATCAATCTTTTCACCTAACAGCTACCCTTGAGCTAGGAATCATGAACTCCCAAGGCATTGATACTCAAGTCCATACACTATCTTAAAGGGCATGTGCAACTAATTACAACTTTGTAAGATGTGTGATAGGCCCATAAAGCTTATGTGAGCTTAGACTCCTAGTCATTGCATCGACCCTCAACAGTCTTTGTTAATATCGAAATAAGAACCTTGTTGGTGCTCTCTCCTTGTGGTCATTTGCCTATGGGTAATATGGCGTTGACTTGTGGTATGTGATCATAAATGTGCTAGTGAGATTTTTGATAACATCATTGATGAAATGCTTGAAAGGGTGCACAGAGTGGAATCAAGATGAGCACTAGAGTGTGCTGATCTAAGAAGTGCAAGATATATATATATATATGAAACTAATAAGATGAATATATTACAATGAAAGCAATCCCAGAGCAAGAGACAAAATAGTCTCATAAGTGAAGGATACAAAAGGTGAGAGTGTGTCAACACATGAACCACACCTCCAACAAAACAATGAATGAAAAGGGGAGAGGCCATCCCACCTATATATAGGTCATATGGGGCTGGTCCACTGGAAAAACAAGACCTGGCCGATTGGACAAAAGGAGCTAGCCGACTGGAAATGCACCACCCAACTCAGAAAAATGGGAAAACATAAGAAGAAAATAAGGGTGGCCATCCCAGAAGGGCCATAAAAGGGAATGAATATTATGCTAACACCCCCTCTCAGCACCAAATGTTGAACAAACTCCGAGAGGCCAAAGATGAGGAGCTAAGGAAGCTTGAGACACCAGCTTGGTGAACAAATCTATTGCATTCTTTGCTGAAGGACAATACTCCAAATGCAAATCTCCAATAATAACCCATTCATGAACATAGTGATACTGAATCTCAATGTGTTTCATACAAGCATGAAACATGGGGTTCTTGGCGATGGTGATGCAACTGTGATTATCACACTAAAGAAGAGTAGATACGGTAGGAGGAAATCCAAGTTCTCCCAATAATCTATGCAACCAAATTGCCTTACACCAACATAACAAACTGCACGATACTTGGCCTCTCTGTAGAGGAAAGCACCACAGTAGGCTTCTTTTTACTGCTTCTTTTTACTGCTCCATGAAATGGCTCCCAACCCAAGTGAAAAAACACAACCAGTGGTTGAACATCGAGTGTCGCCTCCTTCACAAAGGTGGCTTGGTGTTGCTTCCCTTGTAAACAAGAGGAACAAACAAAAGTTGGACCCTTCATGGTCGGTAAACCCTCACAACCAACCCATCCTTTGAAGCTCGTTGGTAGAAGTTGATAGCTCAAATGGCCAAAACGAGCATGCCAAAGACCTAAAGAAGAACTAGTAGAGAGTAAAGTAGTCAATTTGTATAAGCCAGTATCCTGGACTCCCTGAGCTAGGATGCTACCAGTGTCCTTATCCCCACGAATAATAATATCGTGATGAGAGAAGATCACCTCCGTACCCTTAGCGCGGTAAGATCTCGTGGTGTGCCTTTAATAGATACGCAGTGATCACATATGCAAAATAATACAATATAAACACATTCTAATGAAATTCGGCATTTCTAGTGACTTTGGCCAAGATTGTTAAAGATAGTAAGGTGGACTCACATCAACGTTGTGGACATCTCTAGCAACAGTTTAGCATGTCTCCCTTCCTAATGTAGATTCTGTCCTTAGAAGAAGTCGATGAAGATAAGTCCTTCTTGCATGAGGAAAGTAACACAAAGCTTGCATTATCTGCATATAGCGACAAAAATAATGAGTAAGGTATTCTTGGTGGGGAAACAAGCAAGAGTTAGCAAAAAAGAACATTCATAGATATAGTCATCATACAATGGAGATAAGATTGGTCAAACTTCCCAAAGATGGTACAAAGATAAAAACAAACACAAATCTTACTTATAAATGAGTACAAAGTCTTCTATTCTCATGAACTTATTGCAAGAGTATGCCTATGGTTATGACCGTAGTCCTAAAACACAATGATGCATATGAACCATCTAAATCAAGATGCTAACTCTAGAATCAAAATTACTTGTGATTAGATAGTTATTTACATAACAAAAGTATGTTTTTGTTTTGAAAGAATTTTATTTTTATTGATTGAATTATTTATTTTTGGTGGTTTTTTTTCTCGCAATAAATAGAGATAAGCCACCACCCCGTGGAGACCAAAGAAATGGCCCAAAAACCTCCACAAAGAGTATCTAAGAACCTCCTAATAGAGCGGCGATGGTTTTCTCTAGAGGAGAAAAAACGCAAGGTTCCACCTCATGAAAAATCAAGGTATCGGTCTAAAGCACCATTGCTGGTGTCCCAAAGACCTACCAGGATCCTACATGGTGATGGCTCTCTTCTGGGTCTTCTCTTTTTCTTTATTTTTCTTCATTAATTAATTCATTAATATATTTATTATAACAACTATCCTTTTACTCACAAATTGCCTAGAGAGTTAGAATATGGCTAAAGAGGGCTCAATAAAGATAGAGTTGAGTACTTGGCATACTCTTTAGACATACCTTATTTTAGATGTAGAATAGGAAGACTAGGACTCTTTTTAAGAAAAAATGTTAGCATTAATATTCATCTAGATAGTAACTAAGAGAAAAACGTACTAGTCTAGGTGCAATGCAAACATTCTCTAATTGAACAATGAAAGTAAAAAACTACAAAAGATCTAAATATGAAGAGTAAGTTTCAAATATGCCTGTTAAAATAGAAGAGACTTACCATTTGCTACTTGTAAGATGGTTGAACAGGAGATGTAGAAGGCTACATTGATGGACATACCCTAGCAAACATGTAAACTTGATTGCACACTTCGATGACACATGTAAGGTAACAAAAATGAAGACCAAAGCTTATAAAATGTCATCGTTGGAAAGATGTAATGTGAATGCACACTTTGACTTAACATCACTAGGTCCCTCATATTCATGGGGTACTCCTAGCTTATATGCTCCTTGTGGCATACTTAGTAGAGGGCATAGGAAATTCTCGCTATAAAATGGAATTTGGATGATAGGTAGGTGAGCCAAATATCTATCCCCATGGAAACTATCAATAAAGTCACCTACAATGGCCTAAATTGGACAAGTACCTAGTAATAAAATCTCATAGAGTGATGGAGCTAAGGCATCATAACGTCCCATCCTCCATTGCTCTAACTTTTCCAATTGGATTTTTTTACTCGATGGGGTCTACCAACTTAATAGAGAGAGAACACTCTGATAATCATGCCGCTATGGGGTCACACACCTACAAGGAATTAAATAAGTCCCGTATAATAGCTTCTAAGTAGATTCTACACTACCAACAAAGGTAGGTCATAGCTGCAAGCATGCAATGCTCACAATCATGACATGGTTCAAGGGGGTGGAATATTAAACAAAATAGGTCTACAAATGCACTCTCATAAAAGACCTCACCCAAGGATGCATAAAAATATTGTGAGTGGGGTAAGGAATACTTAACTTCCCTTAAAAGTACCATTCCGCATCCAAAATCGGTACACTGGTGTCGCACCAAGAGAAATTCACTCCTTTCCATCTCCTATTTTTTCCTTTTTTAAATATTTGGAGTGTGGGATAGTTCCTATAAGTATGTACCGATGTACAACTCCACATTTTTTGGTGTCACCATTTTTCAACAATATCCCTTCACATATGAGCATGAACAATTGATGGGGAGTAAACATTCAAGGGGGGGCACAACATAGAAAATGGTAGAAATGCCTCCCTTCTTTTCTCATGTCATCCCTCGACTTCATGGAGACTTGTGAACATCTCTTTTAACCATCCTTTCTAGCTTGTGTCTATGTGGAGTCTTGCTTATTATGAGTGCACCTGGCCAGTGATGATGGTAGTTGGATTATAGGTGGCAAGGGACTTTCATAAGCATTTATTAAACTGTCAAGTTCTTGGAAAGGTGGTGACATTAATGTACAAATTTGTTCATCATTAGTCCTTTGTTCGGGTGGTGGCTTTCTACAGGTATTTATGTAGATGGAGCCTAGCTTGATGTTGAGGCACTTGTAGATGTTTATTGGAGGTAAAGGTTTGGTCTAACTCCCCCCTTCCTAAGGTGTATTCCATCCTATTGAGACGATCCTAGGAATCCAAATCTTTTGAGATACTAGTAGTGAGGAATGTTTGATTTTGATTTGATTCTTCCCTTTGTCAATTTTGGCACTATGAGTGGATAAGCTTAAGGGTCAGTTCATAGATGTTACTTCTGTTAATGAGGTTACGGGTGTTTACTTCCTTTTCGGTTCCTAAATCCACGTGTTACCCTCATAGTAGCCTTGACGAGCTTGAAGAGAATGAGGTAAAATCCACTGATAGATAACCTGTGGTTTCGATTGATTTTTGTTACGGTGCCTCCTAGGATTTTGACAGTGGGTTGGTGAGTGAGAACTGGTGGAGAAGCTTTAAGGACCCACTTAAGGTAAGTTATGGCTATTCTTGCTGATGCCCTATTGGTATCTAGTTCTTTATAGAGGTAGATGAAAATGTGGAGCTTAAAGATGAAGAACCTTGTGGTGGTGAAGTGGATGTCGATGTGGAGGGAAAGGCATTGGATTTTGTCGATGTTGAGTCCTTTTCCTTTGTGGTATTCAAATGCTTGTTGTTTGTCCAATGCATTTGATGCTAAGGCAGTGTTCATGGAGTGTAAAAGTGTAGGATTAGCATTTTTTGCCACTAAGACACTATTTGTTTCTAAGACACTATTTGTTTCCCAGTTGATTCCACATTGCGCCCCTATCATCTAGGTTCGTCCAAGAATGAAATATTCTTTTAAAGTTCCTATGGGCGTGACCAAAAAGCTACCAAACCAAGTGCATCAACATAGATGATAGTTTTAAGAAAACTAAGTATTTTGGTATTTTTGGCACTTATATCCTCTATTCTCATGTTAGACTTTTTGAGTTGAGGTTTACCCAACTGATTCCATGTATCAAAGGAGAGTAGATTGTGACTAGCAAGCACCAATGTCGAGCATAGCATTATAGAACACTTTACCATAGGGGCTACGCAATTCAATGGGTGTTCTAAGAGGTGAAATGTGATCATCCATGTTGTCGATTACCTCTCCAACATAAGATTTTGCAGCATGACTAAGGTTTGCTTCTTGACATTGTTGAAGTTTTTCCCATCTCTCCCTTGCCTCCTCTTGTGCCTAAATCTTCTTTGAAGTGGCCGTTTTCTTGGTGTCTTGTTTATCATGAGAAGCATGTAAGGATTCTTTGGTAAGAGGTCCATAGTATTTCTTAAACTTACTATCGTTAAGGAAATCGTCAGTCTCAACTCCTTCAACAGTCTCACCATGTATAGTACCTTGTGGTGTAACTTCACCAGACCCGAAATGGTCCCTTTCCAATGTATTTAAGCTCTTTTTTTCGCTACAGACCAAATACATAAGTACAAGATCTCCTGCCTTGATTTCCTTGTCCTTGAGATTTTGGTCAAACCACTTCTTTCTACAATCCTTCTCTGTCAACGTGTTTTGCACTATAATTTGTCTTTCCTCTTCAAGTTTTCTAAAACAAACAATGGGTCAGCCAATTCATTACCACCAAGCTTTTCAATTAACAGCTACCCTTAAGCTAGGAATCGTGAACTCCCAAGGCATTGATACTCAAGTCCATAGACCATCTTAAAGGGCATGAACTAATTACAACTTTGTAAGATGTGTGATAGGCCCATAAAGCTGTTGTGTGCTTCGACTCCTGGTCAGTGCATCGAGCCTCAACAGTCTTTGTTAATATCGAAATAAGAACCTTGTTGGTGCTCTCTCCTTGTGGCCATTTGCCTATGGGTAATATGGCGTTGACTTGTGGTATGCGATCATAGATTTTTGATAACATCATTGATGAAATGCTTAAAAGGTTGCACAGAGCGGAAGCAAGATGAGCACTAGAGTGTGCTGATCTGAGAAGTGCAAGAGAGAGAGATATATATATGTATATATAAATCTAATAAGATGAATATATTGCAATGAAAGCAATCCCAGAGAAAGAGACAAAATAGTCTCATAAGTGAAGGATACAAAAGGTGAGAGTGTGTCGACACATGAACCACACCTCCAACAAGACAATGAATGAAAAGGGGAGAGGCCATCCCACCTATATATAGGTCATATGGGGCTGGTCGACTGGAGCAACAAGACCTGGCTGACTGACTCAACAAAAGGAGCTGGCCAACTAGAAATGCACCACCCAACCTCGAAAAAATACCAAGAAAATGGGAAAACATAAGAAGAAAATAAGGGTGGCCATTCCACAATCAAGGGCCATAAAAGGGATCAAATGTGTGCACAATACATGGGAATGAATATTATGCTAACACCCCCTCTCAGCACCAAATGCTGAACAAAATCCAAGAAGCCGAAGATGAGGAGCGAAGGAAGCCTGAGACACCAGCTTGGTGAACAAATCTGTTGCATTCTCTGCTGAAGGATAATACTCCAAATGCGAATCTCCAACAATAACCCATTCATGAACATAGTGATACTGAATCTCAATGTGTTTCATACGAGCATGAAACATAAGGTTCTTGGCGATGGTGATGCAACTGTGATTATCACACTAAAGAAGAGTAGATCCGGTAGGAGGAAATCCAAGTTCTCCCAATAATCTATGCAACCAAATCGCCTCACACCAGCATAACAAACTACATGATACTCTGCCTCTCTGTAGAGGAAAGCACCACAGTAGGCTTCTTTTTACTGCTTCTTTTTACTGCTCCATGAAATGGCTCCCAACCCAAGTGAAAAAACACAACCAGTGGTTGAACATCGAGTGTCGCCTCCTTCAGAAAGGTGGCTTGGTGTTGCTTCCCTTGTAAAACAAGAGGAACAACCAAAAGCTGGACCCTTCATGGTCGATAAACCCTCAACCAACCCATCCTTTGAAGCTCGCTGTAGAAGTTGATAGCTCAAATGGCCAAACCGAGCATGCCAACAAATAGCTGAAGAAGAACCAGTAGAGAGCAAAGTAGTCAATTTGTACAAGCCACTATCCTAGACTCCCTGAGCCAAGATGCCACCAGTGACCTTATCACAAATAATAATATCGTGATGAGAGAAGATCACCTCTGTACCCTGAGTTGTAAGAGCACTCATTGACAAAAGGTTAAATGCCAAATCTAGAATGTGAAGAACGTCAGAGAAGTACCTCTTGTTCTCGGAGGAGCAGAAGATGGGGATTGTGCCATGTTCGTGAACTGGCACGGAAGAAGAATCACCTAAAATCTCTTTGTTAATGATGTTGATTCTAGCATTTGATCCACCATAGCTCATCACATTACTGCAAATTTAACAATCATTACCTCTTATATAAAGAGTTTCGATAATAAGTTGGTAAGGTTCGCTCTCTTTTAGCACCTTCCTTGCTAGATCCTTTCGTAACTCCTTCCCTTTTGTAAAACCATTAACTAGAAGGTTAACAATTTTCTCACTCCACTATGGAATAGCCTCTATCTTGAATAGTGTAGCATTTGGTAGATCATCATCGACTCATTGTTGGTGCTTCACTATTAGGGATGTGAGGTAAACGATCAACCATGACATGTTTCTTACTAGGCCTCACAACCAATGTAAAGTCAAATTCAAGAAGAATCAACAACCACCTGGTGATTTTTTTTGTGGAACACAGTTTGTTCACAAGATACAACAAGGCTTGATAATCAACATAAAATACAAATTTGTTAGCAAGAAGGTAATGCTAAAATTTCTTTACAGCATAAACCATTGCTAACCCTTCATGCTTAGTGGTAGTATAATTTAATTCAACCTTGTCTAGTTGTCGACTTGCAAAACTAATAGGATAGTCTAACTTGTGTTCTCCTGGCTGTGCCCTAGGCCACATCCAATTACAAAGTTTGAGGCATCAATGTGCACAAGGAATGTGACGTCCCAGTCGAGGGTGAGAGTACACTTACCTAAACTATTGCATGTTATCCATATTCTAGGGTGGGTTTTTAATTTTGCACCTTTTTCTTTTAAACCTAGCATCAGAAGCATTGCATATCGGGTCAAAAACCAAGATCGTAGTATGTAAATACCACAATCATAGTATGCGTATATCAAGATCGTAGTATGGGTATACCATGATCATGTTAATCATCTACAAATGGCTTTCTTTTTTTGGTAGACCACTTCGACGTACCCACACCAGTTTTTGTATAACGTTGATTGTAACAATATCTAAGACTCGAGCTCCATTGTTGAGAACGTTAATCTATGTCAACAACAATGGAGGGGATGGAGTCTCACAAGCACGGGGACATTATCTTTCTGAGAGAAATCTTTGTCCTCCCTGTGTAAAAGGTGCAAGCACGCTTATCTCTATAAGTATCGACAGTTCATCATGTCCAAGTCTATGGAAGATTTTTTAATATTTATATCATTCTCTCTCTCTCTCTCTCTCTCTCTCTCTCTCTCTCTCTCTCTCTCTCTCTCTCTCTCTCTCTCTCTCTCTCAGCTCCATCCCTCCCAATATATTACAACTTAAATCCCCAATATCATTCAATGTATCTCTCTCTAACAATTTCATATGCTTTCTCTAAATGTCTTTCTCTATCGTTTTTGTAAAATGGCATGGAGGACATAAATGACTTGGTCCTATAACCACATGAGACTATGGCAACTGCAAATCAAAGAGTTACAATGTCTCATTCTAAATGAAATGTAGCATTGATGATGATCTAGAAGATATGGAGTACCAACCTGAAGCTGAGCTACTGCAAATACACACATACGATGTAATGGAGGAGATGGTAGAGACATTTGCCGTGGTCAAGGTTCATGATGTAGTAGATGATGCTCACATGAAAGAAACAAAAACACCTTTGTATAAGAACGCTAAAGATAAATGCATGCCTTTCCTTCCTTAACCTCCAATTAATATATAATTAGAGTGATGCCGATGTCATAGAATTATTTAGGTATAAATAACGAGCCTCTATCTAACCCCATTTTAATCTATATATGCCACATAATTATTTTAATGCGATATTGTCTATCTAACATATCTATCCTTGTACTTATAGGTTAGTAAATGCGACCATACTACCAGAGGCAAAATGTGATGTCGTCATGGGATGATGCCAAGAAAATACTTGTACATGTAGGCATATATTATAATTGCATACATGCATGTCCAAATGATTGTGCCCTTTTTTTACGTGAGTTTAGTGACCTCAAAAATAGTCCAAATTATGGTGCAATTAGATATTGACAAGACCTAATGGGCACAACCTTCCCAGCCAAGATATTAAGGCACTTCCTAAATATCCCAAGGATTCAATACACATTTAAGTCTAAGTCCATTGCCCAACTTATGACATGGCATTCCATCCCCATGGATCCTTAGAGGGTGTCTTGTGCACTCCTGCATATTCTATAGCATATCAAGGAACTTTTGCTCAAATTCAAACAAGATCCTCACCACCCTCGTCTTGCAATGGATGGTGTGAACCGGTTTGACTTATGTTTCTACCACCACGTGGAGCATGTGACCCATAGTACTAGTCAACTATAACCTCCCCCATGTTTAATAAAAAAAATGGCTTCTCTTATTAGCTTTGCTTGTTCCAAGAAAGTACAAAATGAAAAACATGGTTGTGTTTTTAGCACCATTGGTTGAAAGCCTACAAAAGTTGGGAGAAGAATTTGAATCCGGGACATGTCGAAGCAATAAGATAATAGATCCCCCATCATTAAGGGCTTACTTATATGGATAATGTATGACTTTCTAGGCTATAGACTAAATCCTTTGCCTGAAGAATTTGTTCACTTATCAACTAGGTAAGGGGACTAATCTTACTTGACCTCTCTTAAAGACAATATGTGTGTACACTGCATACATTAGGAAATTTACTCATCCATAGCTAGCCTGCTTAAGCTACATATGCTCAAGCTTTGCATGGTTTCCAACAAGGCTACAAGCTAGAAGATGGTCATATGGCTTGGAAAAGTCTTTGAGTGGGGCATCTCTTCCCCTCTAAAGCTTCAAGTTGTTAAAGAATTTTAGGTATACTCTTCAAAGATTATTATGCTTATTTTTTTTAGGAGCAAGAGCAAGAACTTGGTGGATACGTATAAAAGCTTGTCGAATGTTAGCAGACTATTCTAATGTTAGGGAAGAAGCTACAAGCTCTTATGAGAGCAAAAGCAAGAACTTGATACATAGAGAATCTTGGCGAATGTTAGTACACTATTATGGTTTTAGGGAAGCAGCTATACAAGCTCTTAAAATGCCTCAGGATTGCCAAGGATTAGGTTATGCATCAGAGAAATCAAAGCATTCTTCTATCAAACCCTTGAAGACCTAGCAAAGAGTTACAAAGTATAAGTGAAAACAGTGGGTCATTTAAAGACTTACAAAGAAACGTAGGTCAGTTTTCACCTGACATGTCTTTGGGCTATGCTATGGCTTCACTTGATTACCACAAAGATTATACTTTTGTAGCATCTTCTCCTAGAGATCTAGTTATGGGTTCTCTAGCTAGGTCCCCTAGAAGGTTTCTAAGAAGAAAAGGTGACATAAAATCAAATTCATCTGCTGAAAATCATGCCACGAGACTTAGCATGTTCTTCTCCAAAAGCAAGCTTCTTAATGATAGCAGGGCCTAACTGTATCAAAGGGTATCCTCTATGAAAACAAGCAGCTCAATGATGAGGCCACAATTGCATTAAACACAGAAAAAAGGAAACAGCTCTTGGTGGCAGGCATAACAAGATATCAAAAAAGCAGCTGCCCTTAAAGGAGATGGATGTAACCATGACAATTTGTGGCAAGCCTCACAACTGGGGATGGTAGGGTTATGGCTTGATGAAGGGAAGAAAAGACTATGATAAAGATAAGGATGTCTAATTTAGACAACTTTTTTTTAGCTAGAATGAGCCCAAAGATTTCCCGAGTATAGGTGTATGCAAAAGACAGAGGTCTTAATCACACATATTTGGCACTTTTCTTCGAATAGAATGAAGAATGAGATGATTTTAGCAACAAATGAGGGGCTGATAATATATGCACTCATGCTCCTATGGTCAATCCAAACAAGCTGTTATCATAGACAGGTTAGATTGCCCAGACTGATGAAAAACAACATTAATTACTGTCTAAATTTTATATGTGTGAGGTGCATGCTCACTATGCTGCTGTGAGTGATGGACTGCTATCCTGATAAGCTAAGTGGGTGTCCACCACTTGAAAGGTTGTCATCTACTATCCATATGAGTTGATTGGTTGTCCAACACTTGAAAGGATACTGGCTGGATCTCTAAAGCTTTATATGCCTCTTAGGTGCGGTCTTTGATGTCCACCACCCCAAGGCTCCTAGGCTAGCCAACCAAGTGTTAGCCTAGAGCTTTCTCATACTTTTGCTAAGAATCTTATGCATGCTTCTAAATGCCTACTATGCAAGGGTAACCTACATGCTTGATTGTTCTCCAAGTGGGTTAAGTGGCACACTGACACCTATGGGCTTGGAATGACCTATGTAGCTCGCGCTTGACATATCCCTAGACTAGAGCCTATAATGGGGTCATGGTGGCGTATGACAAATGTTCCTAAATAAGGTACTACTTCTTTAGCACTGATCATGAGCCAATGTGTCACGCTACACCTTAGCGCATGGGTGCATGTAACATTTTGTCCTGCTTAGCTTGGTAGTAGTTGTATTGGCCTCCAAGTAGTCTGGACCGTACTCTTGGAAGAATTCCTTGTCAAGATGAACAATTTTGTGAGTGCTTGGTCTCTAAATTTTGTGTAGAACTATTTGATTCTTTAGACCAACGGAGCCATGCTTCCACTTATGGAGGAGAGTCTACTCAGGCCCATCCTCGTAATAAGAAGAGATGAGAAAAAACAATCAAATGCTACCTCATATAGAGTCCTTCAAACACTAGATGAGTGAGTGTCATTAAGGATTTCTTGCACCAAAACTGAAGATGATATTGTTCACAACTTGATTGCTTATCATGGCAATATGATTTGACAACATCAAAGGCTAGCGAATTATATAGATCTAACCATCTGTCTGGGGATGAAATGCATTAGATAACTGCAATTTAGTCCCAAAGTTATCAAACAATTCTCTAAATTCGGGAACTCTATCTGAAATAATTGTCTGTTGGCAAAACCACTTAGTGGATTAGTGGATACCAAAGGTGGATGAACAAGAGAGTAATCTCTTCTATTATGGCCATCTGCTTTTGCATGGAATGAGCATGCCAAACTTACTGAAACGGTCAACAGTTGGCAAAACACTATGTATTCTTGGTTCCTATAGCTGCTAGAAGAGGACCTACAAAGTCCATACTGATGTCCTAAAAAGTTCCCTTGAGAATAGACAAAGGCTATAGAAACTTGGCCGACTTTGAGTGTGGAACTTTCACTTTTTAATAAATCTGACATTCCTAGACATACTGGCAGACATCTCTTCTCATCTTTGGCTAATAGAATAAATTCTCTAACTTCTCCAAGGTAATGTTGATACCTCAATGACCCCCAACAAGAGAATCATGGGCATTGTGAATAAGTGTCTGTCTTTTCTCCCTTATTATGAATAACTAGTTTTTGTAGAATAACCACTATGCAATAACCTTGTTCTGAATTGAGGACTAAAATGTACGGAGCCCCAAATTCTACTAGATCGGCATACTATGCCTTCATTCTATCCAAAGCTTTTCCTTAAATTTATAGCACAGTTGACCTCTCTATGTTGATTCATGCTATCCAAATCTTTTAAATTACTTGGATGACTAACGAAACTTCTGCTCAAGCATGTGGCATTAAAGACCATTCACCCACAAACTACCACAAATTAATTATTTTCAAGATCTGACCATAGTGATCTAGATGCATACACGATGATCTAAATCTAGATAATATTAATCCTAGGTGACGATCCAAAATTCCAAAGGGTAGAATACACAACTTTTTGCATTTTGTTTTCTAGAATTTTTGTGGGTTTTTTGACATGAGGTTGCTTAGCAATACTCTAATTTCATGATTATCAAATAACACTTACTAAGATTAATACCTTAATTAAACTAAGCTAGACAAAAAAAATACAAAAATGCTAATATACACGAATGTCTTAGTTAATCTAAGTCTAATGCTCATAGATATGACAAAATCCAACAAGTGTAGAGAAAGCTTACCTGAATCACACCTGGAAGAGCTCGTTGTTCATTCCACCACTCCCATAAGACAAAGAGTTGAACAAAATAAGAACCATAAAACACCAAAGAGGTTAAAGTTAGAAGCAAAGACCTATTCTAATCACACAAATCTAACCCCAATCACTCCAATCACACAATGCGACTTTAATCACATAAATTTAGAAGCCAAGACCTATTCTAAATCACACAAATAATCACACAATGTAACTCCACTCCTGTACAAGCCCAAGGGTGTACCTCTTTATATAAAAGGGGGCCATTTCAAGCAATGAAATCATATTATCACTTGCACACATCTCAAGCCTCTTTATGAGTACAAGTATTAATCTTCCAACCTAATTGTGGTGGCCAAGTCTATTGCACATACTCATCATCATGAGTAACCTTAGATTACATCCACCTTATATTAATCATGTTTAATTAGTATAAGATTAGTCTTGATTAGGTAGATGTTTGCTAGTAGGAGAGCTTGATCCATAGTTTTAACATGGTCCCAGGCATCCTTGGCTCCACCCCTTGGATGAATCTCATCCCTTGGAAATCTCCATAAAAGCCTCTCGGGCAGCCCCAAATGGCTACTGACTCTCATGAAATGCTCCCGTTGGCTTTGCCTTACACCAACCAGCTTTGGGGGTCTTGACACCAGTTGCCTTACTCTCCTTGGAAGCTATGTGTCTTCTTTCAACCCTAAACACCTTTCATAGGAACACATAGATGCAAAATGCAAAGAAGAGATAGAGGGCTTTGTATTTACAGATTCTCGATAGACCTAGACCTAGAAAAGTGGACTTGCTCCATGATTTCCTAGTCTATGCTCCAATCCGTGAAGGATTGAATGAATGAAAGAACACTTGGTTGTACCTTCTTATAGGAACTTAGGAGAATAACTCTTTATGCTGTCCGACTACTGTTGGCCAACAAAAAATAGACACAATATTATGCCTACTATAGCTCTCTAAATAATAATAAACTTGCCGACGTGTTTTTACATCCATAGGATGCCTTTCTAGTGTCCTCCAATGCCCCACTCACGCCCTAATTCCTTTGTTTACCTGTTGCCCTTCAGGAATTAGTTGTAAAGCAAGCCCATGTGCATTCACATGGCATCCTCTTTACATAATTCGATGACAAGATTCCAACTTCTCACCCTAGATGATTATCATCATCCCTTTGTCTCCCCATGGACTCCCCAACTTGTCATCATCCCCTCCCTAGCAACCTTTTCACTGAAAACCCCCCTATCTTCTATTCCACTCCAAATCTGATGAAGATCAGTGCATCTATTCCACTTTGTCCCCTTGCCTTCTTACCTTGTCCTTCCTGAACACAAATATGAATCCTTCTTCTTGAAGACTGGTCCCGGGCATCCTTGGCTCCACCCCTTGGATGAATCTCATTTCTTGGAGTGCCTCTCAAGCAACCCCAAATGGCTATTAACTCTCATGAAATTCTCCCGTTGGGTTTTTGTGACACCAACAAGCTCTGGGGGTCTTGACACATGCTAGGTTACTCTCCTTGGACTCTGCACCTTCATCTAGGACACCCTATGTGTTTAGCATTGTTGAACCTGAAGCTTTGATACCAATGTCACATGTGCAGAAGCTTTATGTCTTCTTTTAGCCCTAAATACCTTTCATAGGAACATATAGATGCACAATGCAAAGAAGAGATGGAGTGAAGAGAGAGATATAGCTATATTTTTAGTATATTTATAATGTACAAAAAGGGATAGATTCTTGGCAGACCTAGGCATGCCTAAAAAGGTGGTCTTAACTCCATGAAGTCCTAGTCTATGCTCCAATCCCTAAAGGATTGATTGACTGAAAGAATACTTGGTTGAACCTTCTTATAGGCACTTGGGACAACTCTTTATGTTGGCCGACTACTGTTGGCTAGCAAAAAATACACAAAATATTATGTGTGCTCTGATGATACCTATAGCTCTCTATGAAACTTGCTGACCTATTCTTGCATCCATAGAATGCCTTTCTAGTGTCCTCCAGTGCCCCACTTAAGCCCTAATTCCTATGTTTATCTACTGCCCTTTAGATATTAGATGTAAGATGAGCATGGCCATGTGCATGCACTTGACAAGTGCTTATGACATATGAGAGCCCATCCCAACCTCCTTTGTGCAAACACCCAGTAAGAATTCAAAACCAAAAGAAGAAACAACCATCCCCTTATAGCCTGGAGTTCCACCAAAGAAGAGGATCTTGAGGTTGGGAACCTACCATGAAGATCTTCCTATACTCATTGCACATAGCTTGCCACATGACCATTTATCCTCTACCCCCACCCCGGTCTCACAACTCTCACCCCCCACTAACACTACTAACACTAATGCTAACCAAGACTCCTGCCATCAATTTGTAGCTACTCTCCCTCAATAATTCTACCACCACAATGGAAATAAGTGGTGGGTATACCAAAATCTCTCCTTCAGGCACATAGGTCTTAAAAAGGGGGCATCACACTCTGTGTGGATACCGAAAGCAACCAGCCAACCAAATCAAGCCGCCCTTGCCCAAGGCTCCATTACATCCCCATCAACACCATAGAACTACCACCATGCCTCTCCCTATACAATTGGAATGTGTACCCAAAATTTTAAGCCCAAGGCAGTTTTGCCTTATGGTAAAAAGGTCAATGGTATAAAGTGGGCTTATAAGCGTAAGTGTAAAGCTGCTGATGGTAGTATTAATGGTTGCTAAGGCAAGTCTTGCAAAGGTTTATGCTCAAGAGAAGGGCATAGATTACAATGGGACCTTTTCACCCACGTCTCGTATTGTCACAAGACCTCATGTACTTCTTGAAGAATTAGTCAAACTCACTTATATATCAAGGAATGAACCATAGACTTGAATCAAATTTACAAGACTGAGCATAAAATAAAACATGAGATAGAGTAAACATCACCATCAACACTGGGTGCAATCTCCCCCCTCATGCGTGCAGCTCCTTCTTTCACTCATGACATAAGTATTTTGAGAATTCTATTTAAAATATAATTCAAGGAGCTAATAATAGTTGTGCGTACAAAATAGGGCTTACTTTCCCACTTTTACAAAAATAACTCAAGCATTAGAGCTTGTTCACACGCTAAGTGTAAAATACCCAAAACTCTTCTAACACATGTGCTAGTAATATAGCAATGCCACGTGCAAGTGTGCATAAATAATATGTATAATTATTTGGCACATGGCTATTAAAATAACTCATATGAAATAATAATATTCCGAGATGATATTGACAAGATCCTCCATGTGCGACACACACACTTGTTAACCCATTTCTAGAGTGGTAGAGCTTGGAGACCTCAAGGGTTATAAGCTCGGCCATCAAAAAGATCCCCACGATAGTTTGCGGTTCACCAGGTAATGTTCTAATGTATGTGTTTCAATGAGGGTTTGGGCGAGCCATAACATTTTTAGCGCCATTGCCACCTAGGAGCCATCCCTTGGCTTTTTCTGTACTATTTCTCTAATCTATACATTACCCATTTCCCATTGTCTTTAGTAATGGTTTACCATGAAAAATATGTGATTTTTATGGTGATTTGTGTGTGATTTGGTGAGGAATAGCTCTCTTTTCTTGTTTTGTAAAGAATGCTTTTTTACATAATTTTTAACTTAAATAGTTGTTTTTGTTGTTGTTAATTTGGTTTTTAATATTCCTAGGGCTTGCACATAGTGTGTATTAGGCTTTGTTTGCTTCCATTGCATCAAAGAATGCAATAGAATGTATTTTTTAGTGATTTTTTGCTCTCTTTTTTAGTTTAACATAGAGTGAAAATCATTAATTTTTGTGTTTTTTGTTAGATTTGTTTGCATAAGTATGGTAGCAATCAATTAAGGTAGCTTAATCTCTCAAAAAATTTCTCAAAAACATTAAAAAACTCTTGGAATTGACTAATCTTCACTAATGGACTGGTTTTTCTCGTTTAGGAGCGATTAATCCATTCCAAGAGTTAAAAAATTCGTAAATATGTTGTTTGGAGTCCATTTCAATCATGTAAGAGGTCGAATATAGTATTCTTGAGTGTTTTGAGAGCATCTAGATGCATCAAAACATCTAATTACATTAACTTTTTCATTAATTAAAAGAATTTCGTTCTTTTTTGCATAAAGAGAAGAGCCTAAAATTAAGAGTTTAATTAATATCTAATTATTAGCTAATTTACACATTAATTGATGTATATAGCTTAGCAATTTCATGTCTTGTCTAATAATGTGCTAAATGGTGTGAATTAATTAGTGATTAATGGTTAATTAGGATCCTTAATTAGTCCAAAAGGGAAAAAGATTAGTGTGACAGAGTTAATCTTTGATTAATTTCTAGTCACATTTTACACAACTCATTAGTGGCTAATGAGCATTTAATGTAAAGATGCCAAATGAGTTGTCAACTTGTCCATTTTGGGGACCATTTAAGGGTGTAAAGGGGTGTCATAAAAGCATTGACTTTTTTTTATTCCTACTTACCTTTTTAAGAAAATGTCCATATCTCCCCAATTTAAAATTCAAAAAAATTCCCTCCACACAAGAAAACTCGAATTTCTCTCTAGACTCCAAAAAAAAAACGTGAAATACACCATTTCATGGCATGAAAAGGGTCCACGAAAAAAAAACCCGTGAAATATCCCATTTCACGGCGTGAAAAGGATTTGCAAAAAAAAATCCATGAAATACCACTTTTCATGACATGAAAAGGGTCTGAATTTTTTTTTTTGGTGAAATACCCCACTTAAGGAGGTGTCATAAAAGTATTTACTTTTTTAATTCCCACTTACCTTTTTGAGAAAATGCCCATATCTCCCTAATTTAAAATTCAAAAAATATTTCCTCCACACAAGAAAACTCGAATTTCTGTCTAGATTGAAAAATAAATAAATAAATCCGAAAAGGACCCACGAAAAAAAATTCCATGAAATACCCATTTCACGACATGAAAATGTCCCTCCATTTCACGGCATGAGATCCTCCTTTTTTTTGGACTCTTTTCACGCCGTAAAATGGGGTATTCACGGATTTTTGTTTTCGTAGACCCTTTTCACGCCATGAAATAGGACATTTCACGGATTTATTTATTTTTTAATCTAGAGAGAAATTCGAGTTTTCTTGTGTGGAGGGAATCTTTTTTGAATTTTAAATTGAGGAGATATGGGCATTTTCCCAAAAAAGTAAGTGGGAATTAAAAAAGTCAACACTTTTATGACACCCCCTTACACCCTTCATAAATGACTCCCAAAATGGACAAGTTGACAACTCATTGGCATCTTTACATTAAATGCTCATTAGCTACTAATGAGTTATGTAAAATATAATTAGTAATTAATCAAAGATTAACTCTTTCACTAGTCTCTTCCCCCCTTTTTTAATTCACACCATTGAGCACACCATTGGATAGGGCATGAAATTGCGAAGCTATGTGCATCAACTAATGTGTAAATTAGTCCATAATTAGAGATTAATTAAACTCTGAATTTTAGTCTCTTCTCTTTATGCAAAAGCAAAATTAAGCAAAAAAGAGCGAAATTCTTCTAATTAATGAAAAAATTGATGTAATTGGGTGTTTTGATGCATCTAGATGCTCTCAAAACACTCAAGAACACTAATTTCAACCTCTTACATGATCGAAATGGACTCTAAACAACATATTTATGAAATTTTTAACTCTTAGAATGGATTAATCATTCTTAAACGAGAAAAACCAGTCCATTAGTGAAGATTAGTCAATTCCAAGAGTTTTTAAATGTTTTTGAGACCCTAATTGATTGCTAACACACTTATGCAAAAAATCTAACAAAAAACACAAAAATTAAGCAAAAAATAACGATTTTCACTCTATGTTAAACTAAATAAGAGAGCAAAAAATCACTAAAAAATGCATTCTATTGCATTCTTTAATGTAATGGAAGCAAACAAAGCCTAATACATACTATGTGCAAGTCCTAGGAACATTAAAAACAAATTAACAACAACAAAAAATAACGATTTAAGCTAAAAATTAAGCAAAAAAGCATTCTTTATAAAATAAAAAAAAGAAAGCTATTCCTTACCAAATCGCATACAAATCACCATCAAAACCACATCTTTTTCATGGTAAACCATTACTAAAGACAATGGGAAATAGGTAATGCATAGATTAGAGAAATACGACGAAAAAAGCCGAGCTAAGAGAGTGCAATTGAAACATGTTCATCTCTAATCAAATTATGGGTTTCAAACCTGCTATAAACTTCCTTCTTTAATCTTTGCTTTGAACTTTCTCAATTACATGTATTTATAACAAGGTTTGCCAAAATCTATCTTCTTTGCAGGATAACCTATCCTCTACATCCAATCTCAACTCCTTCTCAACTAGAATCTAGTTTTGGAGGGAGTGAATTTGCTCTTGAATGGTTGGGGGTAGAGGGTTCATGATGAAAGAGAGAAGTGGAAAGATAAAGGGTGCATATATAAATGTCATAATAAAAATTACTGAGATGTTGATAATACTTAGCCCATCTAATGCGCAATTGAGTAAAAAAATGTCGTCGATGTGCTTGAATTTCAAAAGTTGGTAAAATATTCAAAGTAGATCTTGTTTGTCGAAAGATAAGTGGCAGAAATAAATTTGCTGATGTTGATTAGGTAACAAAAACCCATGATTCCAGAAGTCTTCAAAAACATAAGAATATTGCCCAAGAAATGTGTTCGACATAGAAGATAATTGGCAAAATAACTCCTTGATGCCCAAATGATCCAAATAATAACATGGTGAAGAAGTTGTGATTCCCGTTTATTGGAAAGAAGCTTGTCGTGCTACTTTAAGTCGATGAAATCGTAATTTTTGAAGCCGATGATGCTTAACGAAAGAGTATAAATTATTAAAGACTCCTTGATGTCAAAGAATCCGAGAAAAAGCACGTCAAAAACTCTTTAGAAATGTTGAAAATATTGTCGAATAATCATGCCCAAGGTTTGGACATGTGTTGAGATTTGAAGGAGAGGCAAAGAAGACATAATTTGAAGCTTAAATAAATATAAGCTTTTTAGCTTATGGTAAACATAAGCTTTGAAAGCTTATAATACTTATAAGCTTTTTAAGCTTATAATACTTATAAGCTTATAATAATAATAAGCTTTAGAGCTTATAAAGCTTAGTAGGTAAGCTTTTTTTAAAAAGCTTCTTCATGGTTGGGAGACCCGCGCTGTGCGCACAACTGTGAGAAAAGCAAAGAAGAAAATCACCACCACTATCACTGTCGCCGAATGATGGAAATGAAAGATAATAAATTCTTGATTGTGCTTTTAAAATCTTGCGCTTCTCTCTTGGTTAAGCTTCTTAATCCAAGTTTAATTATACTATAATCAACCAATAAGCGATTTCTTCACATTATGGGCAACTCTCCACCTTCCATTACAGATTTCTATCATGAGCAGGGGTTTTGGCAATCTAATAATGGAGCCAAATTCCTCACTTGTATGCCGATTTCATCCGTACATGAAGAGCTTAAGAGATGAGGAAAACCATTTTTCATCAAGAAGGATGGTTTTTGGCTTCTCAGAAGTGGTTTTGGAAGAAAAGATGACATAAATTAGTAGCCTTTAATCTAGTTCTTCATCCTATGGCTCATAAAATTTCCATAAACCTTCCAAGATTTGTCCAAGAGTACTTAAGCTTTTGTCTTCTTTATTCTCTAGATTTTTGTGAGCTTTTTCTTATTCTTTAAGTGCAAGTATCCATAGCTCTAATACTACTGTCACACGGGACCTCATGTACTTCTTGAAAAATTAATCAAACTCACTTATACATCTCTTATACCATAGACTTGAATCAAATTGACAAGATTGATCATAAAATAACTCAAGCACTAGAGCTTGTTCACACACTAAAGATAAAATAACCAAAACTCTTCTTTCACATACTAAGTGTAAAATAACCAAAACTCTTCTAACATATGTCCTAGTAATATAGCAACGCCACGCACAAGCGTGTAAAAATAATATGTATAATCATTTGGCACATGGCCAACTATGAAACGTTGATAGGCACAAACACAATATACACTCACCACTTGTTACACTTTGATGAGAGTATCATTTTACACATCATCTAGCATGGCATGTCTTACCACTTGTTACACTTCAATGAGCATATCACTATACACATCATCTAGTATGGTACATCATTTGCATAAACCACTTGTTACATTTCGATCATACGCAATTGTCTAGCGTAGACCACTTGTTTTACTTCGACCACACATAGCCGTCAAGCATGACACTACTTGTTACACTTTAACAACATACACCCATCAAGCATGATCTTAAGCTATACTAATAACACTAGGTAACTAGTATTTAATGCGGGATCACCCACGATACCAATTTACTAGCATGGTACACTAGTGTTTAGGCGTCCTCATTTAACTAGAGGGTGGACATTATGTAACACGTATGACTACAATCACATGTATTATTACATTAGTAGCACATCAAGGTTGAAATATAGATCAATTAGATATTAAGACTGCCTTCTTAAATGGCCATTTATATGAGGAGGCTTGTGTATGAGTTTAAAGTATGTAGGTTAAGAAAAGCTTTATATGGTCTTCCAAGAGCATGGTCTGAGAAGATAAATGCCTACTTAGTTGTAAATGCTTTTTGTAATAATCCAATTGAGTGTACCCTCTATGTAAAGAGGAGTAAATATAGTCCAACTGAGTGTACTCTCTATGTAAAGAGGAGTAAATATTATTTTATCATTTATACGTTGATGTCGCTCTTATAGGCCCTAATGAGGAGAAGATTTCAACCTTCAAGGCCAAATTACATGTGTCATTTTTTAGATGATAAATTTGGGCTCATTGCATTATTATTTGGGCATACGGTTTATACAACATAATGATGGTATTATGATGTGTAGTCAAAGTACATATAGAGACTTCTTACACGGGTTGGTCTTGAAGACTGTAAGCCTATTACTACACGAGTAGAGATAGGTGCTAGGCTTAGTTTCCACGATGTAGCATCACTTTATTAGTAGGTGGTTATCGAGATACGAGGTAAGACATTCAATTTGGGGTCTCCCAGTTGAGCAAGTTTATGCATAATACTGGAAGTAAGCATTGGCAGGCTACTAAGCAAGTATCCAATAGTTATAGGACACTTAGTCCCTTGGGCTATTATATGCAAAGGGGGGTGATATTTAGCTACATGTTTTCAGTGATTCCGATTGGGTTGGATGTTATGACACGTGAGTGTCCACTAGTGGCTTTTGCTTTCATATTGTTGATTCATGAATATCATGCCTCATCAAGAAGCACTCGACAGTGGCCCCTTCGACATGTGGATGTTATGACACATGAGTGTCCACTAGTGGCTTTTGCTTTCATATTGTTGATTCATGAATATCATGCTTCATCAAGAAGCACTCGACAGTGGCCCCTTCGAGCTATGAAGCTGAGTATAGGGTAACTTTTACAGCAGTGATTGTAGAGTGTGTATGGCTTAGATGCCTTTTGGTAGATCTTAGTGTTGGATAGTAACCTCCATCTTCACTAACCACTAGCGAGAGTGCATTGGCCCATTGGTGAGGGAGTAACCCATGCGCTCACACAAAGCACATTGAGGTGCATTGTCATTATGTCAGGGAGGAGAGACGGATTTGTAGGAGAGATTCTACACACAACAATGTGGTATATATGTTCGTGAAGGCTCTCTAATTAGAGAAGTTTGAAGCTTTTCTCAAAGCTTTGGGCTTGCCATTTTGGGAATTTACCAGTCACATGATCGTTATACATGTTCACATCATCACTATAGGGGGGAATTGCAACCATTTATATGGTTGTGATGTGTGGACACATGCTAATAATGGGCTAGGGCACCTTTTCCCACCTTAGGAGGTTTTTCCCCTTGAGCGTGTGTACACACTCTTATGAGTGTGTGTAAGTGGCCTTATCATGTCACTTCACTTGTACTTAACTAATTCTCATCAATCTACTTTAAGTGTTGTACTTCTCTCTATCTCTGCTTGCTTGCTGCATTTGTCTGTGTGTTGTTATCTTCATCTCTACTCCAACAAGTGCCAACTATCTCTCTATCTTTGCTTACTTGCTACATGCGCGTGTGCGCGCGTGTGTGTGTGTTGTTATCTTCATCTCCACTCCAACAAATGCCATGAAAATAAATAGCACAATATCTTTAGTCTTCCTCATGCCTGTTTACAAAAAAGCACTTGTGGTCTTTTGCTTGTTGAAATCGTGCATTTTAGGCAACCTATTAGAGAGGTGGCACGAATAGTGTTGTAATCCCATTTTTAGCATTAATTGCAAGGCTATTTCTAGCACAAAACATGGAAACCCTAAACGTGTTTATAGCTAGCGTGCTTTGTAGTGGAACAAACGACCCTGTGTAAGATTCATAAGAAAGCAAGAAAGAAGTGAAAGGTGAGAGTGGGAAAGGACATGTGGCAGTTGCAAACTAGAATGTCCGTAACATTCATAAGAAAGCAAAGCAAGAAGTGAAAGGTGAGAGTGGGAAAGGACATGTGGCAGTTGCAAACTAGAAAGTCCGTAACTCTCTCTTTGTGTATGAGTGGGCCAGACTCGCGTGCAAACAGGTCGGCCCATTCCTAGATTGTGGGTTGATTGCCCTTCTCTCTCTCTCTCTCTCTCTCTCTCTCTCTCTCTCTCTCTCTCTCTCTTTCTCTCTCCCCCTTGTCTCCTCCGTAAAAATTTCCCATTTAAAACAAAACAAAAAGCCTACTCTCTCTCTCTCTTTCTCTTCTTTTTTTAATCTCTCTCTCTCTAACTCACACACTCTCTCTCTAACTCACTCACTCTCTTTCTCTCTGTAACTCTCTCTTTTTCTCTAACTCTCTAACTCTATAGAAGAAGAAGACAAAGAAGGAAGAGATACACGTGAGGCAGTTTGGAGCTGCACGTGGCAACTCCCAAATAAGATACAAAGTCTCTGTGTAACTCTCACTCTCAAACTCTATAAAAATAGAAGAAAGAGGTGGAGCTGGGGCAGAGCCACCACATGACAAAAAAGGTTTTAAAGAAACGAACCCCTCTTGCAACAAAAAAGGAAAAGCAAGAAACCTTTCTTGCCGCCCAGAACTCTGCCTCCCGCCAAGCTCTGAACTCTGCCTCCCGCCAAGCTGCATCGCCGTCTGTCTTTCTCTGCGGGCGGATGCCCTCCCAAGTGCATGGGCACTGAGAGGAGGAGCCCCTCCCTTGTTCGTCCCCAGCTCCCATCACCTGCAAAATCCAACCAGATGCTCAGCAGTCACTCTTCCGGTGCCTCTCCCTCTTCATCTCTGCAAGCTCCTAGAACAAACCAGTGGAACCAACTCCCAGACAAGCCCTGGGGAGATGAATCAGTAATAGAAGCAGTAATGGAAGAAAACACCCGCCTGATGCAAGAACTCAAGGAAGCTAAAGAGCAGCTGCTATCTTCAAAAAGCAAGGATCAACCTAAAGAAGCCCCCATTCCCCCAAAGGAAATCAGCCAGAACAATAATGGAGTCCAACAGAAAGAACCTAGCAGCGCAGCTGAAAGAGGTAACCCACAGCCCTTATCAGTCCATGTAAATCTTCCGATTGAACAAGTCAGAAACAAAGTTGAAGATTACTCTGAAAGATGTCTGGTCGGCCTGCTTTTTGGCCCGCGCCCATCGAAGGAAGCAATGAAAGCCTGGATCCGAGACAGCTGGTCCTCCATAGGAGTTGAGGTAACGCTCACGCAAGCACTGGCCAAAGGATACTACATCTTTATGTTCAAAGAGGCTAGCATGGCTATGAAAGTCATCAGCTCGGGACAATGGATGTTTAGACACCTCCCATTTTGCTTTATGAGGTGGACTAAAGACTTCAACCCGGATGGCCCAAAATCTTCAGTTTACCCCGTGTGGGTAGAGCTCCCCAACCTACCCATTCACCTTACTCCTTGGATCAAAGCCATCCTAGCTCCTTTGGGTCAAGTTCTAGGCACCAAAGCCTTCACTGATTACAATCCCGCTTGGCACCCCCAAGTCCTCGTTGAACTAGACCTGTCTCTCCCCCTTCCGGAAGAGATATCCATTGGGTGCGGGGAGTTTTCCATTTCCCAACCAATTCTTTACAAGCATCTTCCTAACTCCTGTTTTCACTGTGGAAAACAGGGTCACCTCATCAGGAATTGTCCCATAAAGAATCCTCAAATCATTCTTCCTCACCTAGCTAACAAAGCTCCCCCCCCTCAGCCCTTGGTCCAATCCCCCCCCTCCTCATCCAACCCGCCATCCAAAGAGCCTGATATGCCAGTAGGCAGCAGACGAAAGCCAACTGTCAAACCCAAATCCGCTGTGCCTATAATAAAGCCTAACAGGTATTCAGTCCTGGCTGCCATTCCAGAACCAGGGGTTACTGAAGAGGAACAGGACTGCGTGGAAAGTACTCCACTAAACAAGCTAAGACTAGAGAAGGAGGTGGACAACCTTGACGATACAGAAATGGGTACTGTATCCAGCCCAACAAAGGGGAACAGAACTGGTGCACAGCCAGATGTACCGAATGACATGGAGATCAGTAAAGAGCTTAAGAGAGGGAGAGCTCAACTTGGAGCCACCCCCCAATCAGCCACCAAGGGAGGATCTAGCAAACCCCCCAACAAAAGATAATGAAAATAACCAGCTTCAATGTAAAAGGCCTAACTGACTTGAACAAAGCGCATCTGGTCAGACAGTGGCTGAAAACCAAAGGCCTCTTGGACATCATTGTTCTAGTTGAAATCAAGACTACAGGAGAAGAGCTGACCAGAAGGCTCAACTCTGTCTCTCCCGATCACTTCTGGATTCACACCCTGCATACCCACGGAAGTGGAGGTTTGGCCGTGGGTATTCACCTCGACCTTAGTTCCGAGCTGAAGGGCTTCCACATAGGACACAACAACCAATGGATTGCAATGTATCTCAACAACTTTACTCTCGTGGGAATCTATGCCCACGGACCTCAAAAACAAAGGACTGAAACATGGAATTCCCTCCTCAGCCTGCAGGCCCCCACCCTCATTCTGGGAGACTTCAACATGGTAGAATCCCTTCAAGACAGATTCCAAGCCAAGGGGCAGGTCCTATTTGGAAGAGAGAAGCTTGCTTGGGAGAAAGTCAAACGTAAACTCAAGCTGCAAGACCTAGGCCAGGAAGGAATTTTCTCATGGCAGAACTACTCAACAGGGGAGCTCAAAAGGAAAGCCAGGCTGGACAGAGCTTATGCCAGCAACGAAATTGTAGCAAATCATAACAGGTGTGAGTGTCAGGTTGACTCTTCGACCTGCATTTCTGATCACTATCCCATTATCACCACTATGGATAATCAGGACACCAGACACAAAGCTGGATGGTTCCACACTGATCCTACCCTTTTTAAATTACCCATGGTCAAGGAAGAGATAGCCCAAATCTGGAAATATTTCTTCTCTCTAAGCCTTCCCCCCTGCTAAAGCTTGGAACCTCGCCATCAAGTCCACTCAAAACCTCCTCAAGCAAGTAAGGAAGGAAGTTTCAGCCCACCGGTCCAGTAGGCTCAAGAATCTGCAATCTCAGCTTAGGATACAGGAGCCTTCTCCCAACCCTGAAAATCTAAACCAAATCAGAGCTCAAATCAAAAGGGAGGAGGAAATAGCCCTTCAGCAAGCAAAGCTCTTCACCAGAGACTGGTGGGCAGGTAAAGCTGATAGACCGAGCAAAGAAATGTTCAAGATGCTTAAAGTGAAACAAAGACAAGAACATCTTCCCCTCCTCTGCTTCAAGAATGGTGTCAAGGCCAGCAATCATGATGAGAACAAGCAGCTCCTAACTGAATACTACAGGGACATCTTCCTCGAAACTGGGCCCCCCTCTCAAAGCAAGCTAAAAGCCATGCAGATCATTAAAGAGGTAAGGGAAGCCACTGTTCCTCCTAATCTTGCTAAAGTGCTGGAGCGGGACATCTCTCAAGAGGAAATAAAAAAGGTAATAGCATCTCTCAAGCCTAACAAAAGCCCAGGGGAAGACGGATTGGCTGCTGAATTCTACCAAACCTTCAGCGAGGTTGTAGTGGACCCCATCCTCCAGGTTTGGCAAGAAGCGATAAAATATGGAGCACTGCCCTCCCAAGCTAATCAAGGTCTTATCAAGCTCATTCACAAAAAAGGCCCCAAGGAGGAAGTTGGAAACTGGAGACCTCTTACAATGCTTAACAGTGTCTACAAGATCATCGCCAAAGCCCTTGCCAACCGTCTGTCCGAGCACATGGATAGCTGGATAAATAAAGAGCACAAAGGCTTCATCAAGGGTAGATATATACTGGATGCCATCATAGCACTTTGGGAAGGCTTTGAATATGCTGAAAAATCTAATCAGGATTTTCTCTTCATGAAGATAGACTTTGAAAAAGCTTATGACAGAATACACTGGGATTTCATCCTCCAATCTCTAAGGGATATGGGTTTGGGACCTCAGTTCACCCACATGGTCAAAACCCTCTTCGGGAATGCCAAAGCCAAGATTATCTACAATGGAGAGCTTTCTGCCCCCTTCCCTCTCCAAAAGAGCATCAGACAAGGCTGCCCTCTAGCCCCCCTCTTATATGCCATAGCCTCAGATGGCCTCAACTGGCTCATTAAGGACAAAATGAAAAAAGGAGAGATAGCTGGAATAAAGCTCCCTAATGGAGATCAGATGTGTACACAGATGTTTGCCGATGATACCAACTGTCTGATAGCCAATGAGGAAGAAAGTATAAAGGCTCTCTGGGAATGCTTACAAGTCTATTGCATGGCCTCAGGCTCCTCGATCAACCATTGCAAAACAGGCATCAAATCTCTCATAGATCCACCACCTAATTGGCTTATGGAAGCAGGATGCAACCTACTCCATGACGGGGAGATTTTCAGGCTGCTAGGAATACCCATGGGCTTTAAGGTCACTCTAAAACAAAGATGGCAGTGGGTCATGGAAAAGATAGACAATAAGCTTCTGAGATGGAAAAGAAGACAGCTCACCTTGGCAGGGAGGATCATGATTCTCCAACACTTCATTCTGCCATACACCATCTTTTTTATCAGCTGCTGGCGGCCACCAGATTCTGACCTAAACAACTTTACCAAGCTGTGTAGGAACTTTCTCTGGGGCGGTGATCCCTGGAACAAGAGCATACCCAAAGTCAAGTGGGAAATATGCACCACCCCTAAAGCAACGGGAGGACTAGGTATCCAGGACATCAGGATCACTGCCAATAGAATGGCATCTAAATGGATCATAAGAGCTTGTGAAAACCCATTTGAAGATTGGGCCCAGCTTCTCCTAAAAGATACCCCCAGATTTGTTATCACGGGATTCAATAAATGGAATAGCCTACCCCTCGCAACCATAGTCATATCCAAGTTCTCCATCTCCCCCAAGGGCAGTCAACTAGTGTCCTCAATATGGAAAGCTTGGAACAATGTCAAAATGTTCCTTAACCCAGCCCCAAACCTTCGCATTTCTAATGGTGCTATGGCCGGGGATTCCTGCTGGTGGTCCAGTCTCCCTTTCCCCCCCCTTCAACCTGAGGAAGCCCAAATAGCGCTTAACCTACACAAGAGAGGCATAGTAACATGGGCAGATCTCAGAGATCAACAACTAGGAACCTGGCTTTCAAGAGCTGATTTAGTGGCAAAGTACGACTGCAGGACCCCGGAGCTGGACCTCGTACAAAGCAGAACCTCGAAGTGGGACCTGCAAGAGACCTGGAAGCTAAACTTCCCTTCTACTTTCAACATCTGTGCTTACCAATGGACAGGCAGTAAACCTCTCCTCCCCATCCCTAAGTTTTCAAAATCCCCTCCCATCCACCTACCCCTCAACCGTAGATGGCACCTGCAGTGGGACCACAAAAAATGGTACAACAGCCTCAGGAACCTCTGGAACCCCCACACTGATCCCAAGAAGTCATGCCTAGCATGGCTTATTGCTTATAGAGCTCTATGGACCCAAAGCAAGGCAGCCAAATTTAATGTGGCCTCTAACCAATGCGCCAGATGTGGACTCCCAGAAGACGATATTCATATTTTCATACAGTGTCATCACATTTCACAATCTCTCAAAGAACTGCAAAACACAGCATCTAAATGGGGCACAGATCTATCATGGAAACAGATAATACTGGGAGAAACCATAGGATGTTCTGACATGCTATGGAATGTCATTAGAACCGAATATCTGTGGCATGCATGGATGCTTAGAATAGCAGCAACGTTCAACAATTCAGATATCAAAGGTCCCCCGCTGTCTATCAGTTTAAGTACAACATGCAGCAGGTACTGGTCTCAAAGATTACCTTACCTAATCAGCCTAGAGGAAAAGCTAGAAATTAAATGTAACAGGAAAGCATCAGACTTCATCAAACATAAATTGGAAACAATCAAGGAAAAAATCAGGTTAGTCATGACCAAAGACAGAACTCTGATTGACATAATCTGCAGGCAACAAAGCTGATCTTCATACAGTTAACAGACATCAACAGGTTCTCTACAAACCCAAAATCGGAACCAACGAATGAATGATTCAGGACTCATTCAATACTCAGTACAAATGATAACCAGTCTCCTGCAAGCCGACAGAAACAAGGAAGGACAGGTCCCGAAAAGTGACCTGCAAGACCTACTTGTCAGTACCAGCCCAAGCATCGTCCTCAAGGCCCACCACATCAAGAAGGGCAGATACCCGCGAAGGCCCCTTTGCCCCCCGCAAGAATGGTGGAATACATCAGAACAGAGCAACCGAGTTTCAAGCCAATCATCTCTGCAGCAGCGGGGAGTAGCTGGCACCGACACCTTCTGCAGGCAATACAAGGCCCATCAACACAGATGACGAGTGAGATAAAAACAAGGGGCCTCAAAAGCCAAAATCAAGGTCCACAAGATGATGCATGGCATCAAACCTGAAGAAGCTGCAAGTAATCAGACCTGATTCGAGCCCTCACAAAAGAGAACACCTTAAGAGATTACCAAGGTTGGAGGAAGGAGGAGTCCACCCTCTCTGAATCGCAACCAAAAGATTGTTTGACAGGTCGAGCCCCTCTTCCGATTCCCAGAATCTGCAGACGGCTCACGTGAAGGGGATCCTGCAGAACAGCTTGGCGACGACGGCAGTGAATCTGCAAACCAGGCTAAAGCACCAGCATCCTCCCACAGTTCGGAGAAGAGTGGGCGGAGCCAGCTTAGCCCGTGATGGAAGAGGCAAAGGAGGAAGATGTAGTGCCCATGCTAACCCCACCCGTCGACCAGACAGTTGGAGCCGGCGTCAGGGCAAGGATTGATCATCAAGTGGAAGGAGGAATAGCGAGAGAAAGCCACTGATGAACGTTCAGGCTCGGCTCGCCATGCAAAGATCCCACCCCCCTCACACGCGGCGCACATGCCTTCACGTGCGCCGCGCTTGCCAATTGGCCTTGCATCCTCGGATCCTTTTCGGAATGTCCCTCAAGCGAGTCCACGCGTCAGCCATGCGAAAATGGCCCTTGTAAATCCGCCCCTCCCTTTTTCTTAATATAACAGCCCTTTTTTTGAAAAAAAAAAAAAAAAGGAAAAGCAAAAGTGGTGGGTCCGGACAACACCCAACGTATCAAGGACATTCAAATAATATCAAGAAAATGGCATAAACCCACCTAGATGTCACACATTGGTCTCTTAGTACTCAGTTGGTGCTAGTGTGCGTTCGAAGAGGAAGTCTCCTTCACCCTCCACACCAGGTACTTTGATTCTCTGTTCAGTATTTTAGGGTTTCAGAAGACTGCCATTACAGGGTTCAGTAGCTCGTTTTTCTGAAGGTTTCTTTAACTATGTAAGGGTTTCAGTAGCTTGTCCCGTAATGACATTCCCACCATTTTACGTTTCAAGGGTGTTTTTTTTTTTTTTGGGGGGGGGGGGGCTGGGCTTTCTGTCATGGTTCCTCCCAGGCCTTGCTGCCTATGTAATGCTGTTTCGGCTTTGGCTAAAACTTCTAAACCTCAGGTTTGGATGTATGTTAAATGGGAATGCCCATGGAAGCTAGCTCAGCTTTTCTGGTAAAGGGCGTGGATGTAGTGCAAATCATCGCCATGTTGCGTATGCACATTGAAGGATATTTGATCACGAGAATTTTTTGGTTGCACCTTTGCAAGGATATGATGTGATCTTGGGAATGCCTTTGCATGTGCGACTTATTCTAGAACTTAAGAAGATTACTCTGATGCGTAAAGTCAAAGAGCATGTCATTGAAGCAGGTCTCCCACACGATGCTATACCAGTTGTAGACTCGTTGAGGCAATAAAGATATCTGAAAAGGTGGAGGACCAATTTTTCTCACCAGAAGTTGATTCTGTGTACTCTTATCTGGACTACACAGGGAATGGGACTTTTTACTCAAAGGAGAGTCCCGTTCAAGATCTTACTTTGGGAGAAGATCAACCCATCTACATCAACTCACCTTCACCACCTTTGCCATCACAATCTCCCTCTCTGACTTTATCAGACTTTGTTTCCGGAGGGGGAGACATTCCTTCTGCTAGTGTGTTCGTGTGGGACCCTGGCACCCTCCATCTTCTCTCATCTTCTCTCATGGTCTCCTTTTTGGCCTGAGAGGGGGTGTCTGAAAATGGCATTTTGTCCAACCCTAAAAAGGGGATTTTATCTGGACTTTTATGGATTTATTAGTTTTTCCCTTTTTTTTTGTGTGTTTTTGCTGGTGGCTGACAGCCTTTAGTTTGGTCGACCAGCAATCCCACAGACTAAATATAGGATTGCTCTCATTTACAAGTGCCAAGGCTAATGCTTTCACACCTAAGCACATGGCTTAATTACGTGAAATATCTTTATTTATTAATTTTCTTGGATTTACTCATTTGTTTTACAACATGTTTTTAATGAGAATTTTTCTCTTTCTAATCGTCATATGTAATGGGAGGTCCACATGGGCAAACGGAAAGGTCGCAATTAATTTGTGTACATACCAGCTTGGCCAGAGAACTTTAATTATTTATCTAATTCTATGTTTCTTAAGCTCTTTATTTTTGCATACCTTCTCTCACTAAAATGTGCAATATAGAAAACAATACCTCATGTATATTTATTACATAGAATGATAGATCTTACATTCTCCCCCACTTGAAGAACCGAGGTGTCCTCATCTCGTGAAATGGGGATAATCCTTTCTTAGTTCTTTCTCTTTGTCTCAAGTAGCATCTTTGATTGGGAGAAATTTTCACTTGACTAGATACTCTTTCAAGATCTTGGTTCTAAGAGGCTTCTATCTAACGCCCAAAATCAGTTTTGATTTCAAATTCTACTTGTCCTTGAGCTAGAAAAGAAGCTTGTTCATTATCCACCAACATATGACTGGGATTTGGAACGTAATGCCTTAGCATACTAACATGGAAGACATTGTGGATTCTCAAATGTAGAAAAAATAAAAGTTTACAAGATTGATCTTGGATCGTTCATGTATCTGGGTAAGAACTTGTACTTCCTAAGAAGAGAAAACTTCTCTTGGGTCGTATGCAAAGAAAAACCATCACCTTCTCTTGAGTCGTACGTGAAGAAAAACCATCACCTTCATTGAACTTTGTGCTAGATCTTTTCAGATCAGCATCTTGCTTTTGCATATCCTGGGTTGCTTTTATGTCTTTTTTTTATAGATTACATTTGATGATCCATCTCATCTAACATTTTCTTTGACACTTCCATTTTGATTAGTGGGTCGCACCTTTAATGGGGTGTTAAGAAATCTTATCCGTATAGTGATTCAAATGGGCTCATCCCTCGAATGAGAGGCATTATAAGTGAACTCCACCAGATGCAAATAGTTCATCCATCTACTAGGTTCTCATCCACAAAATGCAATGCAAGTCTTTACATAATCGAGGTGTTCTATAGGGCTGTCGTGAGCCTCATTCATTATTCTCCTCTTCAAATCTCCTCTTCAAATCTCCTCCTTCAAGAACAAATAGCCGATTGTTAAAGTACAAGCATTCATCTTCTTCTAGCATGTTCTCTTGAATTTTCTTCATTTCTTGGACCATTTTTCTTTTATAGTTATCGAGTGAAGAGACTTTTTTGCTAAGTGCATATGCGACCAAGTTCTCCTTCCTAGACCTATACTTAATCTCAAAGTCAAACTTTGAAGATCTACTTTAAGCTTTTATGATTGGTTCTAAAAGTGAATTTCAGCCCAAGAAGATAATTTCGCCAAAGCTTTAGAGCATGCACTATTGCAAGTAGCTCTGCATCATGGACATTATAATTTCTTTTTTGCGGCCTTAACTTTCAGGATTCATATGCTATGGGACATCCTTCTTACATTAGGATTCCACTAACAACTAATGTAGTGCCATCACTCATCACTTTAAATGCGCAGTTCCAAACTCTCATAGTTTTAAAAGAGGATTTGTTAGCAACACAACCTTTAACTTATTAGAGGCGCTCTAGCACATAGGAGTCCATTGAAGAAGTCCATCGAAACAAAGTATCTTTCTTGAGAAGCATAGTTAAGGAAGAAATGATCTTGGCAGATTGTGGGATGAAAATTCGATACCACCTAGTTAAGCCTAAGAATCGCCTAACTTCTTTCACTGTCTTTGGTTCTGGGGCTAGTCAGTCATAATAGCTTGCATCTTTGAAAAACGTTTGTGCTTTCTAATGAGGGCTTTCAAGACTTTGTGCACGGGCTTCTCATGGTCTGCATCATTTTTGGAGCACACCAAGATGCATGCCATCAAAGAAGACTAAAACAAAATCACCTAGATGCTCCTTTTGAAGATCTCTTGCATTAATTGTTTGAAAATAGTAGGAGCATTTTTCAATCTAAATGGTATTACTATAAATTTATAATGTCCATATCAGGCAGTAGTCTTAGGAATATCTTGCTCTTTAATCCTAATTTGATAGCACCTTGACTTGAAATCAATCGTTATGTGAATGTCAGATATTAAATGCAACCTTAAGAGTATCTTGCCTCTTAAATCCTTATTTGATAGTAGCCTAAGTTTTAGTCTTTGTGAATATATGGGTCACCATGTAATCAATCTTAAATCTGATCTATCTTAGGAATGAGAGACTTATTCTTGATGGTTAGAAGGGTTTACTTCTTTGACCTCAACAAGGCCCATCATATGAGGTATAAGGCTCTTTGTTTGGGCTTCTTTGAGCCTCTGTACCACTGTCCCCAATGTTGTAAGACTGAAATTACTTGAGCACTTGCCTTAGATCTTCCTCTTGAGACTCAGTGAGCTCCTTGAGTTTGGCTTCCTTCTATTCCTCTTGAGCTTTTCTTAAGCTTGCATCCGATATATAGCTTTTAGTTTGCTCGAAGCTCGTGGGCTACTCTTCACCTTTATTGGCATTAAATCAGCTTCTTCTCTTTGGGAAAATCTAGTTTGAGTGGGAGATTGCTCTCGCTATCTTTGCAAGGGTGACGATACCACTTTCAATAGTCACGATGTCTGAAGCTATCTCCGTATGGGTGACGTCATGGCTTTCATCCAAACCACTTTCAATATTCATGATGTCATTGTTTCTAACAAATCATCGCACGTTATGTTTTTACATGCTTTTTGAGGTCTTGTTTTGGATCTTTGGTTCTGGTTCAGTAGCCTTTTTAGGGGCTACTATAGCCTTTGGGACTTTTCCCTTCAGGATTTTTAGCTACTTGCTTTGGAGTTGAAGCTTTGTCTCTCTACCTATTAGCACCCTTGGGATGCTCCCTTGGCTAATGTGCTCATCTTATCTTGCAGCCTTGTGATGGCATTAAGGGGGGGACTGTATGAAAATAAGTCCTCCTCCTTGTGCACTGAACAAGGTAAGGCTCGTTTTTGAAGTGGTTGCTAATGTTTTTGCCACCACTGTGTTTTTTGTTTTCACTCTGTTGTTAAGACAATACTTATAAGCATAATCAAATCTGCACTTGTAGCATGTGCCTTGAGAATGAGATTGGGTTTCTGATCATGGGATTTGAAGTGCTTGGAGCATGCTTCAAAATATAGTGTGGGCATTTGCAATGAAAGAATTGCATTGGCAACCTACGTATCATATTTTTGAGGTCTCTTTCTCTTTTTTGCACAATGGCTTGAAATAGAGAGGCATACTCAATGGCTAGAGCCTTTTAGGATACTCATAAAGAGCATATTGATGATGCTTCTTGTAGGTGTCATGTTGCTCATAAGACTTATAGCTCTCTTTTTACTGAGTTTCTGTTTATGTTGATAGTCCTTGAGCATTGTTACATTCATATAGTTTTCGAGAGTAAATGTTCCTTATAGATGGAGAACTATAATAATGAATGAATCTTGATCACAAACTTTAAAGGTTGATCGTAAAAGCTTAAACTCACACAAGATTACTCATAAAGTATACATTGTTAACCCCATTTTGGATTAACAAATATGTTCTTCCATTTGAGGACATTAATAAGTGTCATGCAAAGGTACTATAAAAGTTGTACATTATGAGATATTGGCCACCCAAGGCCTTAGTTAAGTAAGTTTTGAGCGCCCAAGTGTGAATAAGGGCCAATTGTATATAAAGCATTTTCTCATAATGAATTTACACAATCTCCCTTTGTGCTATTGAGAGCTCTTGTTTGTGTCTTGAGAGAGATTGAGAGAGAGCATTCTAGCACTTGTGCCTCTTCTATGCTTGTATGTTGCATGCTTGTGTTGAAGAGTGAGAGACAGTGATTGCCTTATGTGATGGTGCGAGCTACTCTACGGTGACAGTGTGGAGGTGGAGCTTGGAGGATTAGAGCTTCTCAAGTGAGCTTGGAGGCCTCAAGGGACACAAGTTCCAAGCGTTAGTAAGTACCCTACGACAGTTGTGTTCTATTGCTCTTCCTTAGGTGAATGCATTGAGTTTCCTCTTGGAGGTGTGGTAGCCCATAACATTTTTGGCACCGCCCTACGAGAAAACACCTTTGTTTCTTTCATCCTCTTTGAGTTTCAACTTCTATTACATAAGATTCATCATTGCCTTTGTATTCTCATAGTGCATTGTGTAAGAAATGAATGGATAAGATTTGAGTGGAAGTGAAAAATCGTAAGCAATTGATTGTGTTTGTTGTGTATTTGTGTGGGGGAGTGGTCTTGGAAAAAAGCTTCACTATTTTTCTGGTTAATTTTGATGTTTGCATCACCGGAATCATCAATGTGAACGAGCAAGGTGGTGTTTTGTTTTTCTTTCTTTTTAAAAATTTATAAAAATTATAAAAATAAGGAGCCATTGATTGTGCCTTGAGCTTGTATTACATATCTTAGGCGTGGCACAATCATCTTGGAAGTAGTTGGATAAGGATTTTACACCCAAAATCACCTCAGGCGACGCGGAAAGTTTTCACGTAAAATTGTAAGAAAATCGTTCAGGACGTGAACTGTTTTCTGCAACTTCATGCCGTTAAACACTCCTAGTATTAATGCCACGATTAGCGTCGCAATTCACGGTATTATCTTGCCAAAAATAGGTAGCCTTATCCTGATATCTCTGACACCCACGAGGCCTGATAAAATTAAGAATCGTGTAAGTGTAGAAAATCATTCACACGACGTGAACTATTTCAGAGCACTCCACGGCGTGAAACATTTTCATTTCACGACATGAACCATTTTTAGTTTATGACGTGAACCAATTGCTTTTCACGAGACGTGAAATCTTTTTCCATCATGGTGTGAATTATTTCTGCAATTTCACGTCTTAATCAAATCCAACTCACGAACCTAGTATTGTCGGATTAAGGCTAAGGAAGTCTTGAGAACATTCAAAATCATAGCAAGGTAATGTGGAATTTGGAGTCCAAAGTAAAATTTTTAAATACGTGGACTCTTTTCTGATACTTCACGCTGTCAACTATTTATGCAATCTCACGGCCTTAGAAACAAGTCGATAGAATCTGACCAAAATTTAATTGGGGCAGAAAAATAGCTTATCAAATCATATTCACATGCACTTGAGGTCTGGAAAGCTCATTGGAGAGACGACCTCACAATTGTGCATCAAATCACCCATGATCGGAATTCCTATTAAAAGAGTGTGGGGTCAATCCACTCAGTAAGTAGTCAATTGCGTGTCTTTAGAAATTTGACTACCGTTGAAACTAGTAGTGAAGAATCCATGGAAGAAGGGATGTGATACACTGGGTTTGGGGGAGGGGTTTAAACCACTCTCTCCTACCAGATCCAACGGTATCATTGATATATCCGGGGAATTTTTTTGTCTCCAAACCAGCAATGATGACGAAGCGTAATATGTGGGCATGGGTCCGTCAACCAGTGCTGGACTTGGTCTATGAGGTCCCTCTGCCCCCTCCGCCTACCGGACTCCCGGTAGTTGGCAGCGAAAGCAGCTCCCTCATGCGCGGAGCAGGGTTTCTCACTCAGGACCTCACCCACGAATGTCCGGCACGAGACTGGGCTGGTGGTCACTCCGAAAACCGAAACCGAAACCGAAACCGAAAAAATTTTCCATGCCCGAAAAGCGGAGATTATTCCACCTTTTTGAATTTTCTTAACGAATTTTTCTAACGAGATCAAAACCTAAACTATCCTTCACCTGAATAAACCAGATAGAAAGAAACTATCGCTGATATAATTTGATCAATTGAGCAATTCAACGCTTTTTTCCTAAAATCAAGATCAGGCACAGCCGTTGATCCACTCAATTGAGAAATTTATCAGGGAATTGACTAACTACTCGAATCCTAGCGTAATCCTAAGATTTTCAGTTTGATTATTAAAACTCCACTGATTCTAGCCTAACCCCATCGGGCCTATGGATTAGCCACCACCCTACCACTGGAATCGGTAGAACCAAACAAGTACTCACCCACCCATAATTGAATGCCTTTCTTAACTTTAGCTTTAGAAAACAGGTACGCACACACTCCTCTTTAAAACTTTAATATAAAAATAATCCGTTGACAAAACAAATATGGTCACAGATTTCATAACTCAAAATTTTCATTCAATCCCTTGTTTCACAAAAAGAGTACCACTCTGGACTCTCCGTTGGGACCAGCTGGTCAGCAAACGAGATCCAGTAACAGCTTACAATAATCATTTCGTCAACATTCATATATATCTTCCACGACATACGCATGGGTGTCCTAAGCACCGCGAGCCCGTGCATCGCCTGGTCAGAACCCTCGAGGATCCTCCTTAGGTGTCCTGGTACTTCACTCAGGGACGGCTTTGTCAGCCCTCACCCATTGTACCGGAAGCACACCATTTTTCACCATACCCAAGCTGGTCAAGAGCTAGGCAGGTTTTTGTCGCGTGAGTTGTTCCTTGAACACTCTCCGCCAGCTGTTGCAAACCGAACTTCCCTTAGATAAACACATATGTCAATTGCTCCCTCCAGCATTTTGGCGTAAGATAGTCCTTTAAGAAAACAGGGTGTCTATGCAAGTTTTCAGTTTTGTTTTTGTTTTTGTTTTTGAATACAATGGTTATATCTTAATTTCGTATCCCAATACTTCTAAATCACAGGTCTGGATTCCCAAGCAAAACTCCTCGAATTCTGTAATCTTGATCCTGAGATCAAAATCAAAGGTCTGAACTTAGTTTCAGATTCGGTGGGTGATTTGAGTGCATTTTTTCTAAAGTGGGCACATCGTCATTGATCGAAACTGGCGAAGGAATTAGGTCTTGGTCAAAAGTCTGAATCAGAGTTTGAGTTTGGAAAGGTTCTTCTTGAACTATCTTTCTCGAAAGGTAATATTTCAATTTCTCTTTTTCTAAATTTCGTTCATTGAATATTTGCTTACAGATTTCTAAACTAAACATGAATTCTTAGGAGGAATAAAATAATAATTTATCTCGATCTCCGACTTCGATAGTTTATTTGAATTTTCTAATCCCATCTTAGTGAATATAAAACGGTAGAATTTTCTCTCACATATTATCTACTTATTCATTTTTCTATTTTTTACGAAAATTAACAAAGGATTAAAGACAGCCTTCTTTAATTATAAAAATTTTATATGCATCTAATTATGCATAAAATCTAATTCTGATGAAAGTCACACTTTTATCATCATAAAAATCATTTATGATGAAAATCACTCTTTTATCATGAAAGAATTTCTTTTATGCATACAAATCATTTATGATAAAAATCACTCTTTTAATATAAAAGAATTTCTTTTATGCATCCATTTATGCATAAAAATCATTTATGATGAAATCGCACTTTAAATATAAAAAAATCTTTTATGTATATATTTATGCATACAAATCATTTATGATGAAAATCACTCTTTTAATATAAAAGAATTTCTTTTATACATCCATTTATGCATAAAAATTATTTATGATGAAAATCACACTTTTAATATAAAAAATATCTTTTATGTATATATTTATGCATAATGATGAAAATCACTCTTTTAATATAAAAGAATTTCTTTTATGCATCCATTTATACATAAAAATCATTTATGATGAAAATCACACTTTTAATATAAATTTTTTTAATGCATATATTTATGCATATAAGTCATTTATGATGAAAATCACTCTTTTAATATAAAAGAATTTCTTCTATGCATCCATTTATGCATAAAAATGATTTATGATGAAAATCACACTTTTAATATAAAAAAAATAATCTTTTATGCATATATTTATGCATACAATTCATTTATGATAAAAATCACTATTTTAATATAAAAGAATTTCTTTTATGCATAAAAATTATTTATGATAAAAATCATAATTTTAATATAAAAAATCTTTTATACATATATTTATATACAAATCATTTATGATAAAAATCACTCTTTTAATATAAAAGAATTTCTTTTATGCATCCATTTATGCATAAAAATCATTTATAATGAAAATCATACTTTTAATATAAAAAAATCTTTTATGCATACAATTTATTTATGATGAAAATCGCTCTTAATATAAAAGAATTTCTTTTATGCATCCATTTATGCATAAAAATTATTTATGATGAAAATCACACTTTTAATATAAAATTTTTTAATGCATATATTTATGCATACAATTCATTTATGATGAAAAACACTCTTTTAATATAAAAGAATTTTTTTAATGCATCCATTTATGCATAAAAATTATTTATGTGATGAAAGTTACTCTTTTAATATAAAAGAATTTCTTTTATGCATCCATTTATGCATAAAAATCATTTATGATAAAAATCACACTTTTAATATAAAAAAATCTTTTATGCATATATTTATGCATACAAATCATTTATGATAAAAATCACTCTTTTAATATAAAATTTTTTTTTATGCATCCATTTATGCATAAAAATCATTTATGATGAAAATCACACTTTTAATTAAAAAAATCTTTTATGCATATATTTATGCATACAAATCATTTATGATGAAAATCACTTTTTTAATATAAAAGAATTTCTTTTATGCATCCATTTATGCATAAAAATCATTTATGATGAAAATCACACTTTTAATATAAGAAAAATCTTTTATGCATACAAATCATTTATAATGAAAAAAAACTTTTATGCATACAAATCATTTATGATGAAAATCACTCTTTTAATATAAAAGAATTTCTTTTATGCATCCATTTATGCATAAAAATTATTTATGATAAAAATAATACTTTTATAATCAAAATAAATTTTTTTTAATATGCTTCCTTTTATGTATAGAATTTAATTCTAAGAAAGTAATACTTTTTTTTAATAAAATAATTTTAGTATACATTTTTCTATACCTAGGATGAGAAATAACACTTTAAGAATACATATACGATGGGAATTACTCTTTTTGAATTAAAAAAAAGTAAAACTTATTTTACACAATTTTAGAAAATTTTACCATAACCTCCTTTGTATGGCTGATCATTTTTTAATTTTTAACTCTCTAAAATTAATTAGAATTTCACCAAGAGTATTTAAATCATTTTAATGTAAATATTTTTTACTCATTTAAGAGAAACATTATGAAATTATCCATTAATCATTTATCTAGGATAAAGAATGGTTGGATTTACTAAAGAAGAGAGGGAAATGCTTTTTTTTCAATGAGGCATAACATCATATTCATATTAGAGAAGATAAAAATCATAAAAAATCGTAAAATGAAATAGAAAAGAAAAGAATCTCCAACTTACAAGGAGAATTTGAGAGCTTTGCTTTGGCTTGATGGTTTGAGGGATCTACTCTTGTTTGAAACAAGAGTGGCCACTAATCTTTAGAAGAGGGAAGGTCAAAAACTAATGAATTATGAGTAAATTCACAGTTTTTGGCTCTTGGGAGGAGTAGGGTAACAGTGTAAAAACACTATTGAGCTTCAACAAAGGGAAAGACTTCTATTTATAAGAAAAAGTGAGCTTCTAACCAAGCCAACTGATTCTAGAATTTTCTAGATCAATTTGGTCAATTTTTGATCATTTTTGGATCAGTTTAGTCCACTTTCACTTTTTGGATCTAGTTGAAACAGGAGAGAGGAGAGATAAAAATATCTCATTATTTGGGAGTTTAAAACTCTCCCACACATGTGAAATAGGCGCCTCCTTCATGAGGAAAATTCTCCCATACTGAGGTGTCAAAAATGCATCATTTCTTTTAAATATCTCTCTTTTTTAACTATTAACCTTATCCTTAGTCAACTCTTCATCTTATGTGAGTATTTACTCATTTTTGGAGGATTTTTCTTTTATTATTCCATTTATCTCCTCTCTACATTTGGATGAATCTTATTGGTCCATAGGAACCTTAATTTAAAATTTCAAAAAAATCTTCACCCCTAGGATAAGGCCTCTTCAACAGATTATACTTGATTTCTAATGCACCTTTTGAAAATCTTTTTGAACTTTTGTTTTAGGGAAACTTATTTTAATAAGAAGAGATATTTTTTCATCCAAAAATATTTAAAAACTGAATTATCACTCTCTAGAAGATTTTCTCTCTAGGTCAAAACTGGTAGAAACAAGATCTTTTATATTTCTGAAGAGGGATTTGATTACAGGGGAAGATGCTGGACATCTTGAGAGGCATGGGAGGAATCTTACATGGTCCAAGGTAAGAAGTACCTGTCCAAACTTCAAATTCGAGGTTGTCAAACACTGGCACCCCCCGAATGAGAAGAGACATGGAAAGTGTAGTCAGGACTGGTCAAGTATTCTTGCCAACCTCAGAGGAAGTAGAATCACATCTAAAAAGAATTGAGGTAGAACGACAGCTGCTACGAGAATTGAGCTTAAGGAAACAAGAGCTTGATACTCGAAGAGTTAGAGCCAAACAAAAGGAGATGGGAACAAGAACTTATTTCAATCATGGGGTAAAGAGCCGGAAATAGTCATGGGTAGAAGTGAGGGAGAAATTTCAAACTTAGAACCCATTAATGAAGAGCCTAGAGCGGAGGAAGAGTTTGTAACCCTAGATGAAGGGGATAATCTACCAAGAGAAGCGAGTGAACGCCTGTACACCAAAAAGGACATCGCATAGATGATCAATCATCCCACGTTCCTACACGACATGGAACTCTTAATTCTATAATGCGTACAGAGGCGACTAATGATGAGCCATTCTAGAATGAAGTGGTCGGACTGTCCCATAGACCGAAAATGCCTAGAAGAGCCAATATAGGAAGAGGACAAGATCTAGGTTGGGGGGGAGTAGTTCCTCAAAGACCAAGGATGGATCCAACCATAGATCTTAATGCAACCACAAGGACGGATCTGTTGAATATGGATGCGGGAATGGGCCAAGGAATAGTCAGGGAACTATGCACTACTCTAGAATCCTGATCCTCCCAAATGAAGCGCCACATCATCTCAAAAACTCGTTCTAAAAATTTCTCTGGGGATGGGAATTCTCTTCAACATGTAGAGATCTTTGATTCCACATACGAAACCTGCAGGCCTGTCAAGTGATGTAACAATGATTCATGCTTTCTCACTAATCGTAGAAGGAAAAGCGCATCAATGGTTCTGAATCCTCAAATTCGAGGATAAGATTAACTTCACACAACTCAAGAATGTTTTTGTGACCAGCTTTGCGAGAAGTGGTGACCGATAGAGTCGTGTGGCACAGCTGCACAACATCAAACAAAAGGAAATGGAGTCGATGTGTCTTGGCTAAAGCACTTAAATTCAAGGTGCAAACTATGGGAAAGGCTAATTGATGATCAGTTATTGCCTTGCTTCTGGAGAGGTTAGAGACCACAAGATGCATGATTATCTGGTATTAGCCCGACCGGCTACTCTGGATGCATGTTATAAAAATTGGGAATTGAATATGAAGATAATATGCTGGAATTGCCACAACTAGAAGATGTCAGAATATCTTTGGTAGGAACGGCTTCGTGTGTTTCGAGTAACCAAGAGCAAGCAAGTCGGAAACATGATTGTGGGACGACGAACTCAGTAATGCAATACTCGAAAAATTCAAGGTAATGGAGGGAAGAGAAACATCTGGGCATGGGCATACCCATCTTTACCCCTGTAGAGAATTGGTGTGGTGCTCTATGTGCAGATTGAATCACACTACCACCGAATGCCCACAGTTAAGAGTAAGGCCACTACTCTATTGTGCACACTATGTAAAATTAGGAAATCATGACACCTCCATGTGCAGATATCCAAGGTTTCAAAACAGTAGCACAACTGCCGAGACCTAAAGCTCCATTGGCCTTACCAGCACCACCTGTGCAAATCACTGCAGCTGCAAGACAACCAAACTCTTCCTATTTACCTAGGGGGATGTTTTGGGTACATGACACCACCTTTGCCGCCACTTGTTCTACTACCACAACCACCATAGGCTAAAATCAACCAAGTATTTATTGAAGAGCCATCAGAAGATATGGATATGGTGCGTGAAGTGGAACTACTGAGAATTCCTAATGTCCTATCCTCACTTTCTTCCTCCCGAATGATACCACGGTACAGTGGAAGGGTATGGACATAAACTCAAAAATGAGGAGAGGATTGTACAATGTTTTGGTTACGGTGGACCGCATCGAATTGTTGAGTGTCAAACAAGAATGTGGTTCATACGCACTAACCCGAACAATTGACTGCTCCACCCACCAATGACATGCCAGTACTTGTACTAAATGTGGCATTGAGCATTTGATCAAATATTGTCCATACCGCGTAAGTGGTTCGACTTCCACTTCTAACTAGGCCATCGTCTGGACCATTAGTGTGTGCAACCTGGAAATATCATGTCACTCAATGTCCTGACATGAGTCTAGGCCCAATTGGTAAAAAGATGCAGGGGGGAAGAGAGCTTGAGATCTTGCAAGCACACACACACTCACAAAACCCTAATAGAGAACACACAAGGTGAGAGGCTGAAAATCTTCTTCTCTACTCAACACTCAACACACCATATACAAGATAAGAGTACACATAATATGAAAGGTACTCAACCAATACATACACGGGTTCTCTATAGTGTAAACCTGATTAAATGAGCTGGCGCGATAACTATGCCAGTCTCTAGAATGGCTGTCACACAGCTTGTCATCCCACTGGCCGCATATCACCCAAGATCTCACCAACCATGCCAGTGGTGTAAGTGTGGGGCCTATCCCCCAGGCGGGTCATCAGTGTCCACCGCCTCACTAGACGAGCTCGATATCTCAACACTCCCCCTCGAGCTCAACTCCATCTCATGTACACCAAGCGAAGCCCTAAATCTGCGGAGCTTCTCTGTACCCAATGCTTTGGTGAAGATGTCAGCTACCTGATCCTTTGTGCTGACATAAACAATGTCAAGGTCTCCTGCCAAGACCTTCTCTCTGATGAAGTGGTAGTGGACCTCTATATGCTTCGTGCGAGCATGAAAAACTGGGTTCCTGGCCAACTGTATACTGCTAATGTTGTCACAGAAAATGACAACTTGTCTATCCACTGATAGACCCAAATCTGCAAGTAGCTTTCTCAACCAAGCTACCTCACATGCTGTCATAGCAGCTCCTTCTGTACTCGGCCTCTGTACTCGATAGAGCAACCGTAGGTTGCTTCTTTCTGCTCCAAGTCACAGCAGCACTCCCCAAAGAAAACATGAATCCACTAGTAGATCTCCTATCTGAGATAATACTAGCCCAATCAGCATTTGTGTATCCATGTACACATATCTCTGTCCCAGTCTCATAGAAAAGTCCACAATGCAAAGTAGACCTCACATACCTTAGTATGCGTCTCACTTCATCCAAATGCGGTTTTCATGGAACCTGCATAAACTGACTCACCAACCCAACAGCATAGCTCAAATCTGGTCTGGTGATCGTCATGTAGATCAAACTTCCTACTATGCGCCTATACATAGTAGGATCCTCCAAGATCTCTCTTGAATCTGCACTCAACTTGCCATTCTGATCCAATGGCACGGAAATAGGCTTACAGCCTATCATACCATACTTGGACAACATGTCCAAGCCATACTGTCTCTGCAGTAATCCAATACCATGTGGTGACCTAATCACCTCAATGCCTAAGAAATATCTGAGCTCCCCCATATCCTTCATCTCAAACTTCTGTCTAAGCAAGATCTTTACATCAAAGATCTCTGCATCATGGTCCCCCGTAATGATCAAGTCATCTACATAGATGACAACAAGCACAACCCCTCTATCACCATGTCTCACATACAGCGAGAAATCTGCATTGGCTACATGAAAGCCAATAGTGACAAGATATTCAAAAATCTTGTCAGACCATGCTCTTGGTGCTTGTTTTAAGCCATACAGGGCTTTCTTCAACCTACAAACATGCTCGGGGTGACCCACATCCTCATATCCAGGTGGCTGCAACATATACACCTCTTCTTGCAAATCCCCATGCAAGAATGCATTCTTTACATCCATCTGATGTAAAGACCATTGCTTTGACGCAGCCACTACTATCACAACTCTCACTGTTGCCATCTTGGCAACTGGGCTGAAAGTTTCCTCATAATCAATGCCATATATCTGCGCATATCCTTTGGCTACCAATCTAGCCTTGTACTTGTTTATGCTTCGATCACTGTTATGTTTAACTTTGTACACCCACTTGCATCCAATGGCTTTCTTGCCTTCAGGCAATTGCTTTAAATCCCAAGTTTCATTTCCATATAGTGCATCCATCTCCTCATCCATAGCTTTCTCCCAACACACATTTCCAATAGCCTCATCAATGCATGTGGGCTCTACAACCTGCACAACTTTTGCCATGTATGCATAGTGATGTGCCACATAACCATCATAGGTAAACCTCTGCACAGGATTCTTCACTCTCCCTGATCTTCGCAGCTTTTCATTCATGGCTTCCATAGCCTTCTTTACACCAGGTGTTCTCATAGCTGGGATCCCAAGCTCCTCATCAAGGCTCATATCTGAGTCACTAGACTCTCCATCAACATGAGAATGCCCTGCAAAAATGTCAGGCATATCAAGGGACTCAACCACTTTCTCTTTTCCTTTACGTGATGTACTAATCACATTTGCAGGACTGGTATTATGACGCAGCCTGCCACTCCATGGTCTATCAACAGACCCACTAGATGAGGACTCTCCTGGCCCACTCAAAGACTGTGATTGCTGACTTGCATTCTGTGCAACCACACTTCCACTCACATCAGCCCCAACAGCTTCTTTTTCAGCACCATACCAGCTGCTCATCTCATCAAAGACAATATCCCTGCTTACCCTCAACTCACGTGTAGCAGGGTTATAACACTTGTATCCCTTTTGCTTAAGGGAATATCCAATAAACACACATTTTTTAGCTTTCAGATCCAGCTTAGTTCTCAGCTCATCTGGCACATGCACATATGCAATGCATCCAAAGACTTTCAGATGAGACAAATCTGGTTTTCTGCCAGTAAACCTCTCCTCTAGAGTTACATCATGTATGGCTGCAGTTGGAGTCCTGTTCATGATGTATACTGCTGTAGAAACAGCCTCAGTCCAATAGCTATGTAGCATATTCTTCTCTTCCATCAATGCTCGCGCAATCTCAGCAATGTGCTTGTTTTTCCGCTCAGCAACTCCATTTTGCTGCGGAGTGTATCTGCATGTAAACTGTCTCCGAATACCATTCTTCTTCCAAAATTCAGAGAACTCATTGGAGAAGTACTCTCCCCCTCCATCTGACCTTAGGCACTTTACATATTTCCTTGTTTGCTTTTCAACCAAAACTCTGAAATTCTGAAAGTGAGTGAACACCTCACTCTTCTCCTTCATGAAATATACCCACACTTTCCTTGTGTGGTCATCAATGAATGTCACATAATACCTGCAGCCTCCCATAGACATGGTCTTCGTAGGACTCCATACATCTGAATGCACAACATGTAGTGCATTTCTGCTCACATATCTGTTACGTGGAAATACATGTTTTGTTTGCTTTCCAAATTGGTATGCTTCACATATTCTCTGCATACCTTCCACCTTAAACTTTGGCAGCCCTGTCACAATTCCTTTGGTCTGCGTAGACTTCATTCGCTGCACATTCACATGTCCAATTCTTTTATGCCAGATGTCTGTGTCTGCAACAATTCCTGAACCATTTGCAAACATCGCAGCACTCACTTCAGGCATGTCTACATTCAACGTAAACATTCTGCCCACTCTGTTGCCTTTGCAACCAACCTGCACTTGTCTTTAAAGTCTTCAACATAACAACCATCAGGGTTAAACCAAACCTGCAAACCCTACTTAATCATCTGGCCAATTGAAACCAGATTCTTTGTTATGTTCAGTACATGAAGTACATCTGCAAGGTACTTCACTTTGCCATCCTGCATAGACAATGGCACATCTCCAACATGGGCAATTGGATGAGCAGTGTCATCCCCTGTTTCCACAAAACCTGGTCTTTCCGGGTTTTTCATCTCCTTGAACCACTCCCCATGACTTGTCATGTGGTTCGAAGCACCTGAATCCACATACCATACATTATCTTTTTGTGCTGCATCAACATTTTCAGACATGGCATTCACGACATGCTGCATAACAAACAACCTTTCATCATCCTCATTATTTCTGCTTGAGGATGCATAGTTGTTTTGCTGCACTTTTCCATTTTGCATGTCAGCCTGCTTCTTATAACATTCTGCTTGCACATGTCCAGGCTTACCACAATAATAGCATTCACGTGCATCATTATACTGCCTTTGCCAATTTTCACGACCTCTTTGACTCCCCTTGCCTCTGAATTTGCCTCTTCCACATGCGTGTTGTTGTTGTTGTTGCTGTGTATTCTGGGATTGTTGTTGCTGCTGCTGCTGTCCATAATTCTGATTACCTGTTCGGCCACCTCCTTGACCGCGTCCACGGCCTCCTCTACCTCGTCCTCTTCCTGAACTTGTGTAGAAGGCCTGTTGCTCTGAACTATTTTTGTTTTGTGAAGACTATTGGTCTTCACCCAAGCTCTTCTCTTCTATAATCAGCATGGACACCAAATCTGTAAAGTTGGGAATGTTTTCCTGAGTCTGAATAGACGTCTTGAACGCCTTATATTGTGGCCCGAGACCACGTAGACAGACCTCCACCTTATCATCATCATCTACTGACACACCAATAGATGCAAGGGATTCCACAATACCCTTTATCTTCAACGCATAGTCATTCACAGACATGCTCTTTTTCTCCATAGTATGAAGTTCGTTCTTCAACCGTATCTTGGGTGCCTTGGTATTTGTTTCATACAGTTTTACCAAGGTGTCCCATGCCTCCTTGGGGGACTTGGCATCCTGAATGTGCCCAATCATGGTGTCCTGTATACTAATGGAGAGCCAATACATAACCTATCTGGCTCCTTGGTTCCAGTCTTTAAACTGTTTCACATCTACAGCAGTCAGATTTATGTCCGGTATCTCCGGTGCCTCTTCATGCTCACCTTCTATGTAGTCCCAATAGCCCTTTCCCATCAGGAAATTTGTCAACCTAAACCTCCAAGCATGGAAGTTATTCTTATCAAGCTTCTCAGCCACAATCTGGGTTATCCCATCATTTGACATCTTGCCAAACACACAATTTTACCAGAAACAGCACTCTGGTTTGTCCTGCACAAACTGCTGTATTTTTGCATAGCGATACTGTAGTACTGTCAAATGTCACAACCAGTGACTTCAATGTGCATACATACACCCAATGGCAACTGTTGACCTCTTTGCAGCACCCACAGTGTCTGCACAGTCAATCTGTCTTCCTGTAGTTCTTAAAACAGAGTTCTGCAGAGAATCAGTGACTTACCCCCGCAGTGCTCGAAATCGCCTGCTTTCTGAAAAACGGAGGTCCAGACGCACCTGAAATGCGTTTTCGACACAGAAATTTTATGTCCGATAGGACAAAATAGTTGTCCTATAGCTTTACTCCCGCGAAGAAAGCTCCTCAATCAGAGATCGTTTGCCGGTGCCTCCCGTAGAGCTCCCGACAGGATGTAGTCACCAACACAAATAGGGAAGAGTAGTTGAAGCTCTTACCCTCGTACCGCTTCCTGTGGTTCTCTTGCTTGCAGCTCAGCCCTTAGCACGAACCAGGCTCTGATACCATGAAAAGATACAGGGGGGAAGAGAGCTTGAGCTCTTGCAAGCACACACACACTCACAAAACCCTAATAGAGAACACACAAGGTGAGAAGCTGAAAATCTTCTTCTTCTCTACTCAACACTCAACACACCATATACAAGATAAGAGTACACATAATATGAAAGGTACTCAACCAATACATACACGGGTTCTCTATAGTGTGAACCCGACTAAATGAGCTGGCGCTATAACTATGCCAGTCTCTAGAATGGCTGTCACACAGCCTGTCATCCCACTGGCCGCATATCACCCAAGATCTCACCAACCATGCCAGTGGTGTAAGTGTGGGGCCTATCCCCCAGGCGGGTCATCAGTGTCCACCGCCTCACTAGATGAGCTCGATATCTCAACAATTGGGGTCAAGAGGAGATAAGGAAGCTTTGAAGAAGCCAGGGCCCTAGTAGAAGAGTGCCAGCGACTTCACGAAGCCAAGTTAAGGGATAACCGGGTTAGGGATACAATGTATCCAAGAAATGAACAAACAAGGGAAAGAGAATTGGACGTACCTACTCCAATTCTAGAAGAGAGATAGAAGAGGGATCTCAAGGAAACACAATGTCAAGATTGTTTGAGAAAGATGTGCAGAATGAGTCCATCCATTTATTCCCTAGGGAGGGATATGAGACACACACTTGGAAGGCACCCTCAATTGCTAGAGAGCCTAAAGACATAGGTAGCCTCTCATGGCTGTACTGCCCACTTATGTGCAAATTCCATTCGGACAACTGCTATGCAGTTCATCAACATTATGGGTAGACATAAAGGAATGGGTAGAAGGCGGCGGACTAAGGTCAACTGACACTACAGAGGATCTTTTGTCACCTCTGACAAAAAGAACCTTAAAACACACAAGGGAAAGAACAACCAAACTCGTCAAGATATCAGTTAATTAATTGGGGCATTATTTACGAAAGTACACTAATGCTACAATCCCAATTCATCATAACGGGTACCAGGCACTGGATGGTCGGGCAGGGGTCAACATCATCACAAAACGGTGTTGGAAAAATTGGGGAAAACCAGATCTAACAAGAGCGGATCTTATCATTAAAAAAAACCATAAAAAAACCCTTGAATTTGACTAATTTCTCTAATGGACTGATTTTTGTCATTAAGGGTGGTTAATCTTGTTCAAGAGGTCAAAAAAGTAGAAAATGTATTAATTGGGATCTAAATTGATCATATGAGTAGTCAAAATTAGGGATCTAATTAAGAGTCTAATTAATCTCCCATTTTAGATTAATTTACACCATTGTTGATACACAAAGATTAGCATTCCCTTGCTCTATCCAATGATGTGCTCAATTGTGTGAATTAATTAGAGATTAATGGTTTAATTAGTCTTTGATTAGTATAAAAGAGGGAAAGATTAATGAAAGAATTAATTTTAGTTTTTTTTTCATAACTCATTAAGGCTAATGAGCATTTAATGAGTAGATGCTCATGAGTTGTCAAAATTATCCATTTTGGGGGTCATTTATGAAGGGTGTAAGGGGTGTTATTAAAAGGTTGACTTTTTTTATTTTCACTTACTTTTTTGGAAAAATACCCATACCCCTTTCATTTTAAATTCAAAAATGATCCCCTCCAAAAAGAAAAATTTGTATTTCCCACTAGACTAAAAAAAGAAAATCTGGTCGTTCGTGAACGGAAAAAATCTGGTTGTGAACGGAACAATAACAACAGAAATTCGGCCATGAAAGTTGACGAAAATTAAAAAAGAAAACCGAATTTAATATTCCAGTAACTCCAATTCATGATGTGAATCATTTTCTACACTCTCACGGAACTAGAGTTCACGTGCCAAAAAAATTAAAAAAATAAAAATTTATAGAACTTGTGGTCCGTTGACATGAAGGGGTCCGTCGGCCAATTTTTTTTTGGAAAACACCCATGTTTAGAGGCGTGTATCTCCTAAACCGTATATCCGATGAAGATGCTCTAGGGCTCATCAAAAAGCTGACATCTAGCTCTTTGACTTTGGACGCGGTCGTTCGAAGTCAAATTCGACCATTTTGGCCTCTGACCAGTAGCCTCAAAATTCGACCCAGAAAGCGAGGCAAAAAAATAGCCCAAAAACCATGAAAATTTGTAAAAATCAGCACGAAAACAACGACGAGTCATTTTCGGGCTGCTTTTTGAGGGTCTAAATGATAAAATCATGGACGAACAGGGAAACAAAGTTGTAGTACTCCAAAAATACTACAACTCCCTCATACAGAGCTTTTCATCAAAATTCCTTTCGGTGGAACACCCTCAAAAACGTGCTGCGAAATAGGAAAAAAATTCTTGAATTTTTTTTTTCGTCGAGACAATGATGGAAAATAGGTTTTAGGACCTCCTCTTCCATCTGGGAAGTTCCTAGCATTCACTTTTTCCAGAAAAATATCTCGGTCGTTCACGCATAAGAAGCTAACTAGGGCAAACGGACACCCGTTTGATCCAACGAAGAGTACGCCAAGCCTCTTGAGGATGTAACGCGCTGTGGAAAAGTATAAAAAGCAAAAAAAAAACTATGATTGCTCATTAAGGAGCATTTAGGCACTCTGACATGGCCACGATAGAGGGATTGCTAGGGATCACACAAGCACTGAACCCAATGGCTGACATCTTCGAGCCATTGAGATCTATGCCACAAATTTACCTCCCAATGCCATTAGCCATGCCTATAACAAGTGTGTCATCGGGTTTTACACCCCCTATGACTTCGATCCCACCGGGCTTTGGATCCTCGCCTAGCATTCCTGCAAATCTTATAAGTACCAACCCTTTCCTGGATGCCCACACCTTGGATATACTGACTAGTCTAGGAAGGGGGGTGGCCGAAGGACTCACTAAGTCTCCTCTAACAAGAGCACTCACATACGGCCTCAGTGACACATACATAAATACGGCCGTACAAATTTCTAAAATTATGGGCAAATATGATGGAACAACAGACCCTGTTCAATTCATTCAGATGTTTGAACAGAGATGTGAAGCCTTTGGAAATCCCAACTGCCTCACTAAGGTACATGTGCGTTGAACTTATGCTTAGAGGAAAAAGCTACTCGATGGTTCATTACATTGATGCCGACGATCAAGACCAACTTCAAAACCTTGAAATCAGCCTTTATACATGGCTTTTCCAGACAAGGTGATCAGTGGAGTGTAACAATAGAACTCTATTCAATTGAGAATCAACCTAATGAATTCATTAAAGATTTTATCCTTTGGATAAAACTCTTGAACTCACGTTGTGAGTCATGGGAAAAATTGTACAATGTTCAATTGAGGAGATGCTTCATGATGGGCTTAAAGAATAATAGCTTACATAACTTGATCATTGTATCCAATCCGAAAACATTCGGTCAATGTTGCAAAGAAGCAATACGTTTAGATGACAACATGCTAGAAGATGAGCATGCTACGAGGTGTTCCTCATCTAAACCAAGTGAAGCAATGGCAAAAGAAAGATCGATCTCGAAATTGACATTCCTTGAATTTTATGCAACCTTGCTTAAAACCTTATAGCAGCAAACATCCCTAAGAGAGGATGAAAACCTTCAAAACCAGACATCCTTGATGCCTCTAAAAGTGAGGAATGAAATGCCTTGTGTTGAGTGCAATCACTACAACCATCCCAATCCTCATTGTGCATACAAGGCACCTGCTCTTCTATACTGCATATATTGTAAAATCTTTGACCATGATACTAAAAAATATCCCGCTTCATCCACAATGGACTGAAAACCTCCATCTCCCATGCACTAAACAGAAATAGTCCAAACGGTAGAAACTCCTTAGGAAGTTAATCGGACACTTCAGTGTTTCTATTATCATGGACCTCACAAGGTGGAAGACTACACAATTTGGAATACTTCCATGCCCATAGTCATTGACACCTTGCGACCAATGTGTGAACGATGTGGCATTGATCACATATTCCAAGATTGCCCAAGACGAGTTGCTTCAATGCAACTTATCTCACAAAATATAACTCTTAACATCTTAAGTGTACAAAACGGGCAACTGGCCATAGTGCCATTGAATGTGCTTACACGTTTACAAGACAAGGCACAACAAATAGTCAAAAAGAATGTAAAAGACAATACCTCAACATGGGTAGAAGAACATGCTTTAAGACAGAATCCAAAAGAGAAAACAAAACCTTCTAAACCCAAGAAAAACAAGGGACTACAAACTATCGAAACCAAGGTTGAATTAAAAGACAAGGAAAAGGAGCCCGTAGAGAGGACATAAATCCAAAAGGGGACATAAACACAAAAGAGCCAAAAGATATACATGATGCAAAAGCATCCACCTTAAAGAGCACCACACAAACCTCGACACCCATACATGCGACACAAGATACAAAAACCCAAAAGAAAATTCGATCTCGTCGCATGGATAAACATAATGAAAAAATAAAATCATCCACCTCAAAGAGCACCACACAAACCTCGACACCCATACATGCGACACAAGATACAAAAATCCAAAAGAAAATTCGATCTCGTCGCATGGATAAACATAATGAAAAAATAACAAACCAAAGAAAGTCAGAGAATGAAACAAGTTCCACTACATCACTAAGTGAGGATGAAATAAGTTCTTACTCTTCTCTCAGTGCACAACATAGACCAATCAAGAAACTAGAATCCACCCAACCATCCCAAATGGATAATAATAACAATCACATAACATATGCGGAACGTAAAAAGCAAGCTCAGGAGAGTATGCTTAGCTTGGTTGAATGTTTTACAGGGTCACCGGTTGTGATTGAACCTCATAATGTCAAACCTAAAAGAGAAAACCAAGATACAAAGCTTAGAGGAGTACCACTTTCCCTTTCAAGAGGAAGACATACTCTCTACAAAAGAGTCATTTGAAATAGACTATACGAACTATAGTCTTGAGAAAGCACGTGAGGAATTTGATAATTCCCTTACAAGATTAAAACAGTCTCTCAAAACCTCATTCGGAGAGGAATGCTCTTCTCACGATAAAACTAGCATCACATCAGCACTTGCACCTTTAATGGCTCAACCTGAGTTATACAAGGACATAACCAACTCCATAAAACAAGACTGTGAAGATTTGCAAGTTTCCAAACAGCCCTCATTAAGAATTGTCAGAGGGCTAAGTGTGCCAATGTATGCATTGGGTACTCTTGAAAAAGCTGAGACCTAAAAAGAGGATGAAAGTGAGTGGGAGCATGAAACAAAAACAGGATCTGAAGCTGAAAAAATAATCGAAACATCCATGGTTCTTTTGGAAGATTCTATCATGGTATGGTTGGATTTCCCTACAGGCAATGATGTTAAGCACAAACGTGCATTGATTAGCCCTCGAGCAAGTCATCACATCATGACAATAGATACTTCGGTGTCATTGGGACAACCTAAACTCATCCCTATAAGCAATAGTCTTGTAAAAGGACCAATGAACAAAATATTGAAGTTCCAGGTTACTTTAGATACAATACTCAAACAATCGATGGGGCGATATAAAATTTACATTTCATGTTACCCTAGATTCCCTTGAGTATGTCATCTTTGGTGGACCTTGGGTCAGTGAATCAATGTATTTACTAGACGAATCCATGCAAACAGTCACCTTGAACATTCCTGCTGGCAAAGTACAATTGCAGGAGCTAGAACTTCCAACATATCTTACTGAAAAGATCCCTAAGATTTTTGTTAGATTGAAAATTTCAAATAAAATCACCACAGCTTAAGCACAACTTTATCCAACATGAGAACACAATCTCATGACCCTCGAGCTATGGGATTTGATAGGTTAACCAATGTTATGGGCTACCATACCTCCAAGAGTGAACTCTACACACATACCATACCTCCAAGAGTGAACTCTACACACATTCACCTATTGGACAAGCAGTAGAACACAACCATCATAGGGTACTTATACCAATGCTTCGAGCTCGTGTCTTTTGAGGCTTCCAAGATCTCTTGTATGATCCAAACTCCAAGCTCCACCTCCACACTGTCACCGTGGAGTCGCTCACACCATCGCATAGGCTAATCACACCCTCTCATACAAGCATAAACACACAAGCATGAAAGAGGCACAATGCTAGAATGCTCTCATTCCTCCTCTCTCACAAAGTACAAGGGAGGAGCTCTCAATAGCACAAAGGGGATTGTATTCTTTTCATTATGAGAAAATACCTTATATACAATTGGCCCTTATTCACACTTGGGTGCCCAAAACTTACTAACTAGGCCTTGGGTGGCCAATCTCTCATAATGTACAACCTTTATAGTGCCTTTACATGACACTTATTAATGTCCTCAATTGAGGATCATGGTGTTAATCCGAATGGAATTAACATTCCCCCCTTCTTGATGTAGGTTCTGTCCTCATAACCTGTTATCGAGGTTGGAAGACCTGGTCACCGACGGTAGAAATTACAACAAGAGTGGAGTTTTTGGAGTGTACGACGGAATGCCGAATGGAAGTTCTAGAATCCTGTGTCGATCATGTCTTTAAATGTTAGGTGCATATATGTTGGAAGACATCTTAAAATGGTGGTAATACAGCATGATACCCCTGTCTGATGGCCCTTGGTTGTTCATGTCGAACTGTAGTTGTTGAGCCTCAAATCCATCATAAGGTTCTTTAGGTTGGTCAATGAGAACCACCAATAATTTCATGAACCTTACACTGGCTACGATTGTAGGATTTGGGATTTTTCGCCAAGCCCTAATCCGATTTAGCAGTTGCTATCTTTGTGCTTGAATACTGACAAATGTTGCTGGATTGAATATAGGACATTGTAGCAGATATGAGAATCCATGTCTTTTGGCATCTTTAAACTCCAGCGGTGTCCATCTCTTCTTGATAGGCATGTAGAGTGGATCCACTCGTAGTGTTGGCGGCGCACTCATGTAAATGCTGCTGTATTCAGCCATTGTTAAGAATTCCTTTCTGCATGCAGGTTGCACTCCAAAATCCAGCAGCTCTGGTGCTTCTTCATTTGTGTGGATGGTGGTGTATCCTCCTTTGGTTTGCACCGGAAGTTGCCTCCTCCATCTTCTGTAACTATAATTGATAATAAAAGTGACCATGCAAATTTCCAACAAGTCTGAGAGATGGGGGTTCGCAAGCCTTGTGTGTTTGGTGACATTTGCCCACAATGTTCCCTCTCTTGCTAATGGAAGTAATTCTTCTAATTCTGGATGGGTGGCACGGAGAAGGTACGGTACATAATGTTGCCGTGTGGGTGTGACTGCAGAATATGCCTTTGGAAGAATCTTGCTAGTAGGATCGAATGGAGTAATCTGCATTAGCACATTGAACATAAGCTTTGGCTTGTTGTATAAACTCTTCATATTTTGGAGCTGTCAAGGAATCCAAAACATTATTGTCAATGTAAGGCACACCATTATCAACTGGCGGTAGATTACGTACCTCCTGAGGTTACTGTATTGGAGTTGGGATAGGTGCTAATATCTCCTCGGGGGTGAGAGTGTTAGCGGGAAAATCTAATTCTGGTGGAGAGAAGGAAGAGTATATACATTCAGCTTGGGAAGAGGTAGTAGGTGGTGCACTAGGATAAGAAGCTTACTTTTGCGATATTAGAACTTACAGGGTAAGTGTTTTTGAAAAAGGAAGATGGACCCTCATTGTCGCCTTGACCTGAACTAGGGGGTGGGTGGCTAGGTTTATGCGCTTTGAAAAAGTTTTGAATTTTAGGGATTTCTTTGTTTATATGGGTAATTTGTGTGAGTGGCATCAAAATTATAGCTGACGTTGGTGAGCATGGCCTCTAAATGCTTGTGTATATTAGTATACAGCTTGAGTATGCCCACCGAGTGATATAAGGTAGACTCACAAAGATTTAAATATTGGTGAGTATTATATACTTCTAGCCACTCGTGACTAATCCATTGATAAGTGTTAGCCACGAGCTCGTAGTTGGCTGGTGTCGCTGGTATGCCATCTAGAACAAATAGATCGAGTTTGTCGACACTGATGTCCAGGATGTCTGAATTTTGTAATACATGATACCAATTACGGAGGTTGAGAACTATAGGATGCAAGGGATAAAACAAGATATCTTGCGGGTTATTTAATATAAGATCCCCCCTTAAAATGCCCATAATGACTGTTGGGTTAGCATCTCATTTAGTATTTTGTTTAATAAGGGTCAATTCTCCTAAGTTAATATCTTTAGCTAAGTTGATGTCATATTGAAGTAATGAGAGTGTTAGTGTAGATAAAAATAAGGTAAGAGTTTGAGAAGGGGCCCGAGGAGTTATTGGCAACTGTCCCAATTTTGAGGTGCGCTCAAGGAGGGTACGTAAATCATCTGTGGGCTTCGGCTTTTGATTCCTTTCTTGTGTGGCCAGTTAGCGGGCTAGTTCTTGCATATGCGGATATCAACATTGTAGAGCTGGTTGGAAATGGCTGTCTCTCTGATCATCCGCTCAGCATCCAATTTTTCAAATATTCTTGTTGCCACTTCCTGTGCTCTTTTGGCAGTAGCTTCTCTTTGTTGATGGGCCTCAGTAGTTTGAGTTACTTGTTGTGCTGCCAGTCTTTGTGTATTCTGTAATTGTGTTTGTAGTTGTGATATTTTCTCTTAGCTTCTTTGCGCTTCTGTTTGGTTGGTGATGATTATCTCATTAAGAGCCTTGATTTTTTTCGTATGTGTTTTGTTAGCCTGCTCTCGTTCCTGTTGCAGTCCTTATACTCTTTCTTGTTCTTCTTTGAGGTTGGCTATGAGGAGCTCTATTTGTTGTCCGAAGCATATCCTCATTACGCTTTGCGCCCTCTTGGTACTCTTGTATTTCCTTGGCATGCTCAGTTGTTGTTAGGTTCTATGTGTGAATTATCTCCTTTTGTAGTTGCTCCTTTGCTTGCTCCAGCCTTGCATTCAAGTCAGCATTCTCATTGATTTTTTGTACAATGGTTTGACTCAAAACTAAGTTATTACTCTCCAATGCGCTGTATCTTATTTCCTGTTCTTCTGCAACCTTAAAACTTTTCATGATTACTACTCTATGTGTTTCTTCTGATGCTGCCAAATTATCTCTTACACTTTGTACTTGTGCATTGGCTTTTTTCAGCTGCATCCATAGGCTAGCATTCCGGTCGTGCAGCATGTGTGTTGTTAATAAATGGCAATGCCATACCTTCTGTTCCTGTTCCGAGTTGGTACTAATGGCAGTACCTATTTCTGTGAGGGGATCATGGAGTAGTGCATCGAGGCCTTCCAATGTATCCTGGAAGAACTGAGAATCCACATCTTTGATAAAGCCAAGACTGGATATATCTAGTGAATGCAGCCTCTTACTAGATTCTGCTGGCTTCTCCAATTCTAGTGGTGCAACTGATGCTTCCTCGTGTTATGGTCCTTCCAAGGTATGGCTCTTTTGTAGTTGTTCTTCAGCTCCTTCTACCCTCGAGTTGTGAATCCTTGAGTGGGGAGAGGTCTTTGAATATTAGTTGTGCAGGGCTCGTTGGAGGAGAGAGCTGTTGGTGTTGTTCCTGCACAATAGGGCTTTGTAGTTTTTCTTGGAGAGCCTCTTGGTATGTCTTGATCTCCGATGCCACATTTGCTTCCAATTGCAAAGACTCTGTGGTGACATCCACTAGTAGCTCTCTCATCCTTTTGTCAGTCTTCTTTTTTCGATCCTTCTTGATTGACTTTATGAGCTGTTGTCCATTAACAATGCTTGTCCTTCTTCCACCCTTCCAGTAGATTCTGTAGGTTGACTAGTGATTAGGGCTAGCGGTAGGCTTTCCTCTGGTTCATCTTTTACTGGCCTCTGTGCCACATGGTTAAGTATTTGTGTTAACAGGTATGGGTTGCTGACCTTGGAGGACTGATGTGCCTTGAGGCAATTTTCCATTTCTTTATGCATGAAAAAGGCCCAATCGTCCTCCTTCTCTTCATGAGCTTTTTCTACCCTGTTAAGGTTGACCCTGTTATACCTTTCAACTGGTTTGATCTGCATCGTTAACGACATTGCTCTGCAGGCTTTTTTTGTGACTTCATCCTTGATGTTCTCGTACTCCACCCCCCATTGGAGTTATAAGAATCTCCCTTTAACATCTCCTTGATGGGCATTCTATCTATTGTGTGTCTGTGGGCCTTCACTACCCGCGGGGAGTTGTAGAGCTTCTCTGATGAGGTTTTCTATAATTAGCAGTTCTTTCGTGGTGCCATCTGCCTTTGTAGTTTTGCCTCTTTTTGTTTGCTTGTCATAAGTATAGAGATACTCTACGCAGAGATCGGTGTCGATCCCTCTAGGTAGTACTGTAGCCATTCTGCCGAGGCTGACTTTTTCCAGCTTTTCTTTTACTTCTGCATCTTCCAATAGATGGAGGCACTCCTTACTGTAGCACTGCAGAGTGATTTTCCCATGTGGTGTAGTGACCTGTTTCCTGATGAGAGTACCCTGGAGGAAGGACTGGGCGTAAGGGCCCAAGAAGTTGCTTGCTGGCACTCTGGGACCTTGTGGCACTGCTAGCTTGTGTTGGAGGTGGTTGCTCCTGGGACTCAAATTTTGAAATAGACATCTGTGTAACCAGACATGCTCAGTTGAATGACTGGTGGTGGAAGCTATCTTTTGTTTTAAAAATAATAATAAATTAATTAGTGGTAGTATGTGAAGACTTCACATGAAGTTTAGGGCCGTGAAAGTGTGACGTGAAAGTCAAGGCATAAAATTGAAGACGTGAAAGTGTGGCCGTGAAACAGCAAATGCAAATGTCCCACATGAAGTTTGGGGACGTGTGTCTCACGTGAAGTTTGGGGATGTGAAAGTGTGACGTGAAAGTCAAGACGTGAAATTGAAGACGTGAAAGTGTGGCTGTGAAACAACAGACGTGAATGTCCCAAGTGAAGTTTGGGGACGTGAAAGTCTCACGTGAAATTTGGGGACGTGAATGTGTGACGTGAAAGTGTGGCCGTGAATGTCCCACGTGAAGTTTGGGGATGTGAATGTCTTGCGTGAAACAGCAGATGTGAATGTCCCACGTGAAATTTGTGGACGTGAAAGTCTCACGTGAAGTTGCAGACATGACAAACTTTCTGTGAAAACGCAGGCTTGTCTCTTTCGTTTTCTACAACTATGTGTGGATGTAGATTTTACTTAGAAAGATGATCTTTTTACGGGTTTTTTCATTTTATTGATAATGCATGCCAATCTTTGATCAATCCATGAACATGCATTATAAGGCAAAAGATTTATTCTTAATACACGTCCTTTTTGGATCACAAAATATATACATACAAAAGAAAGAAAAAAGAAAAAAGAAAAAACTCCCACCTTGATAAGTCGGGTAGGCGATGTTGGGAGCAAGAAGGCGAATGTGCGCAAGCAATTGAAGAAGGAAAACACGAAATCACCGAGTGTAAAGTGACGAAATCAAGGAAGAAAATTGATTTTATAGCATAGCCGTCGGCGGATAGGGAGGCTACGTTAAATGAACAATCCACGTGTCATTTTATGATTGGTGCCACAGTTCTTACCGTTTCACGATGTGAACTTCTTTGCAAAAGTGAAACACTAAAAATGGCTCACGTCGTGAAACAGTTTGAGGCACTTCACGACTTCAAATACTAAAAAATGGTGCACGTCGTGAAACAGTTTGAAGTACTTCATGGCGTGAAACATTTTTCTGTAGTTTCACGTAAAGTTTATAAAATCAAAATTTTAACTTTTGTGCTCAAACACTCCCACATGCACATGATGATGCATTGCTTTTCTTTTTTTCTTTTAACTTTACCATGGAAACCAAAGGTTTTCCTTAGCACTTTTAGGCATTTTTTGATGAAATCTTTTTAATTCTAAAATTGGGAGGTTTTTAGTATTCCTTCCACCCAATTAAATATTTTTGTTGCGGTGTCTAGTTGTGTATTTCTTATACTCGGGACACCCTTGCTGTTTCCTTCACATATCTTGTTCAATTATGTATTCACTATAGGTATTGTTGATTGAGTCATTTTCAACTCAAGTTGCTGAATTTGCTTCCTTCTCCATACAAGTGCAGGTGTGGGGTTTGCCCTTTTGGGGAGTTGATGCTGAAAGCGTTCACCCTATTTTGTATAGTGATTCGAACATGTCGTGTGGTGCTCGGTCCTTTCGCTCGCATTGTCGAATAGTCATGAAGCTTTTGCAAAGTGTTTGACCTTCTACCACTTTATCGGTGGTGGCAATGGTTGACTTTTGAACTGGGTTCTCTCATGAGAATGTTCATCATTCATTGGTTCTTTCCTTACAGGTTGACCCTTGGGGTGAATCTTGGGTACCCAATTATATGTACTCTTGTATGTTGGGTTTTGTGTAGGCAATTTCAACACGGTGGGTTTAGATTTTGTTTTCTGAGGTACGACCTCTGTAGCGATTTGTTTGCCTTGATTTGTAGAGGTCCATAATGGTATGGACATGATCCTTTCACCGATGGTTAGCGATGTTGTTCTGTCTTCCCATTGGATATTGCACTTGTTGGCATAGATCCAGGATCGTCCTAAGATCATCTCCTCTTCCATTGTATCTGCAGGCATTACAAACACCTTTCCAACCAAGGGATTATTACTGATGGAAATGTTAACATTTAAATACCCAATGGCCTTTGTGGTTGTTAAGTGCACACTACGAACTTTTGCATCTGTGTGTTCAATGTTTGGTCTCCCTAAGGCTATCCAAGTATCATATGAGATTAGTTTGTGGCTTGAACCTGTATCTATCAATGCAACACTTGTTGCAATGTCCTTGTTTGTTGTGAGTCCCAACTTGAGTCTTGCTGGTTCAATGTTTAGACCCTCTTCGTCCACAAGGGTTATGGAAGCTATATTGACATGAATGAGGCCCTTCTTCATTTTAGATTTTGCTTGCCTAGCTTTAGCCTCGTCTTGTGCTTGCTGGATTTTTTCTTTTGCTAATTGTTTCTGCTATTTTAAGAGGTGTTCTTGGAAAAGCATCTCCTGGTTTAATGGTCCAAAGTATTTTTTTAGTTTACTCCCATTGACATAGCCCTCCATTTGGATGCTGTCAATTGTCTCTATTCAGATAGTGTGATTTCTGATACGTGGAATGGTCCTAGACCTCGGTATTTCAGTTGCTTTTTTCTGGTGCTTCCCACACCATACATGAGGACAAGGTTCCTCGTTTTTAACTCTTTTTGTTTGAGGTTTCTGTCAAACCAATGTTTTTTGCGCAACTTTTCAACCATGAGTCCGTGTGATGCTATCAACCGGGTCTCATCCAGTTTTTCAAGGTCAATTAGCCTTTCAGCTAATGCATTTTCAGTTAGAAGTTCTTGTATAGCAATTCTTAAGCTTGAAACTAGGTATTCCATGGGCATAACCGCTTCAACACCATAAGCTAGATGGAAAGGAGTATATCCTGTTGCCACCTTATATGATGTGCGATAGGCCCAAAGGGCTACTGTAAGCTTATGCTCCCAATCTGTTTGATTTGCTTCCATAGTTTTTGTCAGGATGGTACACAAAATCTTATTTGTACTTTCTGTTTGAACATTTGCTTGTGGGTAGTATGGTGACGATTTACGATGGATTACCAAGAATCCGGCAAGAAATTGATTAATCACCTCATTAAATGAAATGCAAGCCGCGATCACTCACTAGTTCCAATGGGTAGCTGAATCATGATATGATTTGCTTATGTACAAATTTCGCAGTTGTTCACGCATCAGCTTTCTTTGAAGTTTTGGCTTCTGCTCACTTCGTGAAATAATTTGTGGCTACGATTATGTAGCGGGCTTGTGATGATGGATGAGCCGCTGGACTAATCGGCCCCACAAAATCTATTCCCTATTTCTCAAATGGTTCCCTGCTGACAATGATGGGGGTTAGTGGCATCTTGTCATTTTTTTGTGGGATAGCAAAACGTTGGCATTCTTCGCATCTTTTGACGAACTCTATGGCATCCTCGAATAACGTAGGCCACCAGGGTCCAACTTGAAGCACCTTTTGAGCTGTAATCTCTCCAGCAAAATGCTCGCCTACTGTCCCAGAATGAGACTCTTCTATATCTAGTAATGATAAATATTTAGAATTGTAAATATATGTTGTTAATAATATTAAATTTTAAGTGGATAATAGTTTATCTTTATGTTGTTAATAATATTAAATTTTAAGTGGATAATAGTTTATCTTTATGTTTATCTTAATTATCCAATCAATCTTAGATAGGAAATCCAATGAGATTTGAAATGGATAACCTATTTTTCTTATAAAATCACACATCTCTAGTACTATCCCATCATGGAGCCTTCATAATTTTTTCTCTCTTAGCTTCCTTGAGAATGGGTTCTCAAAGTCATAGGAGTCGAAAACGTGATAGGACTAGACTTACCCCCATCCACCAAGTTTAAGAGAAGGAGAGGAAAAGGGTAGCTCGTGAGAGAAAGAGAGAGTGGAGAGCATGTCAACAAGCAACAGCTTCCGTTGGGCGACGATGATCTAAGCCTTGCTCCTCCTCTCCACTTCCTCTCCCTATGCCCTCTTCCCCCCCACTACCCCTTAGTTTAGATAATCCACATGAACCCGCCCTTGCTCCTCCTCTTCCACTTCCTCTCCCTACGTCCTCTTCCCCCCCACTACCCCTTAGTTTAGATAATCCACATGAACCTGCCCTTCGTAAGCCCCCTTCTCTTCCACAAGAACCCACCCCTCCCTTTGGGCGCCCATAGTGTGGATAGGAAAGAACTATCAAAGTCAGGGACGCATCGTTGTGCCCATGCAATCTTTCAATTTTATTTCAAGGACCTCACGCCTTCATCACAAGCATGCATGCTTGATGCTTTGATCGATCTGCCCAACATGGCCAACTGCAGGGCGCTTTCTAACATTGGAGGTCGAAGAGAGAGGAGAGCTGGCATGGCGGTGCTACAAAGTGTTTGTCGTTCCTATACAGTTAACAAGAAGAGGAACTCTGCGGATGCTTTGGTTGCTCGATGGGCTATTTTGGCAGCTATAAGGAGCTCCCAAATGAAGGGTAAGGTGAGTGCCACATCTTGCATCATTTGCATATAGCACCACATGCACTTAGAGTTGGGTCTATTAGATGAAAAAGTTTGGATCCCAATGCGGTTGGTGCTTTGTGGGCGAGTAGTGGTCGTGTAGCTAGGCATGATCGCCTACTAGATGAAACCACTTAGAGCCTTGATAGAAAGTTTTGGGGAGGAAAATTATCGTGCCTCGCCAGTTTTCAAGAAAGCTTTGCGAAAGAGAGTGACAAGAGGACTGTTCATTGAGCACGGTTCTTGCTTTCTTGAAATGACCCAAACAGAGTTGTATTCTCAGTTTTAGCTTAAAATTGGGCAAAGGTCATTTGAGGGGTGTAAACCTTGATTTGTGAGGTACTCACGACAGCATGACACATGTTGTTGTCGCTACCATGTTGAGTTCCAAATTTTTTATGATGTGTTCCGTTCTCTTAGTGGGCATAGAGAGTTGCCTCGTAGTCCTCGTGATTTCGTCCACTCTCTATTGTGTGCATGCACGGAGGATGTCCATTTCCATAGGATGCCTTGTGTGGAGAGCAATTGCACATCATGTGGCTCACTTGCACATCTACAAATGGCAGATCTTGATGCAAGTGGCTAAGAGATAGTGCCATGGCGATGTTATGAGTATGTGACACACCAGCTCGAGAGTGGTGGGTAGTCGAGGAAATTGCAGCTCGTGGACAAACATATACCACGTTGTCATCTCACAATCGCATTTAGGGAGCAGATATAGCCTATATACGACACAATCATTGTGCCAAGTGGTAGAATCATTAGTTCTGAGCATGCATGGCAGAGTTTCCTATTGGTGTGGTTGTCTCTGTGCTTGATTTTGCAAAGAACTACACCTTCACACCTTTCAAGAGACACAATCTAAGTATTACTTCTTAGAGTAGGTAATGGTTATATTTCATAATATTTGTTTCGTGTTTGAGCTATATTACTTATTTGATTTTTTGTGTCCTAATCATCTCTCTTGCTTACCTCACCAGGTTACTATTATGGTCCACATTAGCTATCGAGCGACATGCAGAGGCCCATGTAGATGGGATAGCGAGTACCCCCGAGGACCGTGTCATTATTCCAGAGTATCATTTCTTTATCAGTGATTGATGATCGTTCACATGATGCAAATTTTGTGCAACACTATTTTCGTCTCCATGATGATTTCACGAGATTGTTAGATCACATGTGGCCAGCGATGGTTTTGGTTGGATGGTTGTGGTGCACAGTTCGAGTCGTTCACGAGACAGTCCTATTGGCTCTACTAATAGTACTTATGGTTCTCTTATATTCCCAATTAAACTAAATTCACTAGAACATCTTAAAGAAAATAATACCTAAGACTTTGTTTTCTGGGTTTATAGGTGCATGTGCAGTCTAGTATCCCAGTGATTTGGTCATTCTTTGAGACTGGTCTCACGGGAAAGGAGAACATGATGGTGTGGGCGCGTGTGTGAAATTTACCTTGAGCCGTCATCAACTATAGCAGGATGCTGATGAGTGGTTTCAGAGATGCAGGCCACGTGGTCGACTGGTGCATTTGTGTGGGAGTGCAGCATCATCGTATCCCAAACGTGATGCTCAGATTGTCAGGATATTTTTTTGGCATGTGGATGGTGGCATGATTGACCGTAGAGCCTCCCATGATTGTGACAAAGTACCTAGCACATTGGGCTTACATTCCATCAAGAGCATGTGCATGGCAGCCCCCACACACGATACATGCTTCTGTGGAGCATGTATGGATGGTGATTGGTCACATTGTGCCTCGAGAGGATGGGCAGATGCATGGATACAGACAGTCCTCTCCCCCGAGTATCCTTCACATCCAATGTTGTCCGATGAGCACATAGGTCCTGTGTTCATGGCCAGCTATGATGACCTGACAGATTTGCTACAAGAGGGTGAGGTATTTGCTATTATTTTTTATGAGGGCAATAGCGAGGGAGTAGACTACTATCTGATGAGTTGCACTAGGCCAAAGTGCATCCTTGACCAGGATACAATGGATGATCATGGGTTTTCTTTTGACACCCATAGCATGATTGTGGCAGGCCGGTTCTACTAGTAGATTCCACTTCATCGGGGGAGTCTTGAGTTCTTGCAGTGGAAGTGGGAGTTAGAGGCATTTCAGTTCTCTCAACTAGTGATTGCTACTAGGCTTACTCTCGATCGAGTGTACAGAGCCGAAAATAGAGTTCTCGCCCGCATTTTTAGCTTCGAGGGAGTGGATGACCATGAGAGCATTCTAGAGTATTTTAGAGCTAGAGAGAGTGTTGCTAACTAGATCTCTATCTTGATAATGACTAAACTCAAACTAGCTGGGTTAGCACACTATTGTACTTAGATTTATTGGCAGTGACTAACCTTAGAATAGCTAGGGGGTAGCTTATTTTTATTATGCCTTGATCTTTTGAGTTAGTGGCTAATCCCAGAGTGGCTGGGTTAGCTCACATTCTAATGTACTTAGTTGATGTTTTTATCATTATGAGTTTTTTCATTATTAAGGATCATTGCATTTTAGTTGATGTTCATGGATTTTGGATTTTTTAAACACTTTGCTATCATATTGTTTGTTGAAAATCCCCATGCCATCATACCCAAACATGCTTCAATGGTGACCAAACTTTGAGCATATGGGGGGAACCCACCCCACATGCTCGCAAAGTTTGGTTATCATAATTGGAGAATGTTTGGGTTAGCAATTAGCACCCACTGCTGCAGATTTTTCTCGATCAAGTCTCTTGGTGCTTGCGAGGCCATGGAAAATCCCACTCTTCCCCATACCATCGTACTCAAACATGCTCCGATGTGGTGAGCAAACTTTGCGAGCATGTGGGGAGACCCACCCCCACATGCTTGCAAAGTTTAGTCCCCATCAGAGCATGTTTGGGTTAGCAACAATTAGTGCCAAGTGTGAGTTTTTCAAGTCTCTTGGTGCTTGAGAGGCCATGGAAAATCCCACTCTTCCCCATACCATTGTACCCAAATATGCTTCGATGAGGACCAAACTTTGCAAGCATGTGGGGGGTGGGTCCCCCCACATGCTTGCAAAGTTTAGTCACCATCGGAGCATGTTTGAGTACGATGGCATGGGGAATAACATGATTTTCCATGGCCTCTCAAGCACCAAGAGACTTGAAAAATCCGCACTGGGCGCTAATTGCTAACCTAAACATGCTCCGATGGGGAACAAACTTTGGAAGCATGTGGGGGTAGGTCCCCCCCACATGCTCGCAATGTTTGGTCACCATCGGACCATGTTTGGGTACGATGGCATAGGGAAGAGCGAGAATTTTCCATGGCCTCTCAAGCACTAAGAGACTTGAAAAATCTGCATTGAGTGCTAATTCCTAACCCAAACAAACTCCGATGATGACCAAAAATTGCAAGCACATGGGGGTGGGTCCCCCCCCCCACATGCTTACAAAGTTTGGTCACCATCGGATCACGTTTGGGTACGATGGCATGGGAAAGAGCGGGATTTTTCATGGCCTCTCAAGCACGAAGAGAGTTGAAAAATCTGCACTGGGCGCTAATTGCTAACACAAACATACTCCGATGGGGACCAAACTTTGAAAGCATGTGGGGGTGGGTCCCTCTCACATTTTTGTAAATTTTAGTCACCCATTGAAAAATATTTGGGTATGATGATATGGGGAAGAGCGGGATTCTCCATTGCCTCTCAAGCACCAAGAGACTTGAAAAATTCACACTAGGTGCTAATTGCTAACCCAAACATGCTCTGATGGTGACCAAAATTTGCGAGCATGTGGGAGTTGGTCCCCCCCCACATGCTCGCAACGTTTTGTCCCGATCAGACCATGTTTGGGTACGATGGCATAGGGAAGATTGGGATTTTCCATGGACTCTCAAGCACCAAGAGACTTGAAAAATTCGCACAGGGTGCTAATTGCTAACCGAAACATGCTCTGCTGACCAAACTTTGCACGCATGTGGGGGTGGGTCCCCCCCACATGCTCGCAAAGTTTTTTTCCCATCAGAGCATGTTTGGGTATGATGGTATATGGGGAAGAGCGGGATTTTCTATATCCTCTCAAGCACCAAGAGACTTGAAAAATCCACACAAGGCACTAATTGCTAACCCAAAGATGCTCGGATCGGGACCAAACTTTGCAAGCAAGTGGGGGTGGGACCCTCCCACATGCTTACAAAGTTTGGTTACCATCGGAGCATGTTTGGGTATGATGCCATGGGGAAGAGTGGGATTTTCCATGGCCTCTCCAACACCAAGAGACTTGAAAAATCCGCACTGGGCGCTAATTGCTAACCCAAACATTCTCCAATGGAGACAAAAATTTGCAAGCATGTGGGGGTGGGTCCCCCCCCACATGCTTGCAAAGTTTTGTCACCATGTGGGTGGGTCCCCCCCCACATGCTTGCAAAGTTTTGTCACCATTGGAGAATGTTTGGGTACGATGGTATGGGGAAGAGAGGGATTATATGGGAATCTAGCGGTTGTTCGGCATCCTCCCATATGCGGTAACATATCGACTATAGATATGTGCTGCCATACCAGGATGCGAACACTACGAAATAGTAAGGGGCTTCTCTCTCTCTCTCTCTCTCTCTCTCTCTCTCTCTCTCTCTCTCCCCCCCCCCGCCGCATCCCACAGCTATCAAGGAAAAGGTCTAAGTAGGCTCCATTCCTAATTGGACCAAGATCATAGACCTGACGATATGTCAGGCCATGTAACACAGGAGTAGTGCGATAGTGGGCTATCCACTCATCTACATAAACAATATCGTGAAGGTAACGAAGGGACGATAACATCGCCTCTAAGTCCGATACGATATGTAGTGTAAACACTGTGTCTCTAGCAGTCCTAGGGATAGCCACTAACTCGCAGTCTATCTCAGTGATGAGGTCCACAATAGACAAGCGACCCTCCTCGTGGCCCTCATCGCGTGACTCCATGCTAGAACCTAAGCCTAACACAAACGGGCAGGTCAATGTGAAAGGCCAATGTGAAAGGTCCAATGCTTAGTGCTAAGTAGCACTAATGAAGCTATAAAACAATACTAATGAGCCCACTAATTGCTAATCCAAATCAAGAGAGCAAGGAGAGTGAAAATGACGTGTGAGAATGAGGCGAAAAAAACACTTTCCGGTTTTCTAACCTCGATCGAGGTTTGGTGGCATTAATTTTTGGGTTTGCAAGATGTACGCTCCGGATGTACGCGCAGTTTTAGGGTTAGTAAGACAAATGGCCAAGATATGCATTTGATTTTAGGGTTGGTGAGGGATCTATGTGATTGCGATTTGAATTAAGTACCTCGTTCGAGATACATGGACGGCTTAGATTTTGGGTGAGTACCACGATCGAGGTATGTTTGATGGTTGAGATTCACTTCATACCTCGATTGAGATATATAAATGGCAGGGATCGCATCTTCAAATGTGCGTGAATGGACAGGTTGGATTGTGTAGATTTATTTCAACCGAGGTTTTCAACGGCTTCGATTTCATCTTGGTATCTCAAATGAGATATGTGGATGGATGAGATCACATCTCTATACCTCGAACGAGATTTGTCAATGCTCGAGATGATATTTCCTTATCTTGTTTGAGATATGTGGATGGTGGAGATGACATCATTGAATATGTTAAATGTACATCTGAGTGGGCATGTCGAGGGGGATCCGAGTGGCATTGACGTGGATCCGAGTGGCATGCATATCTCGATTGAGATAATGTGGTGGTGCGGTGAGCGCGTTGACATGTACTGGTGACATGGATGGTGACATGTACTGGTGACATGGATGGTGACTTGAAACCCACACATGTTGGCATGGCGTTAGTTGGTATCTCGTTCGAGATATGGTGCTTTAGGCTCGAGAGGCACGTGTCATGTTTTAATTGATGGCGATATCACGATCGAGGTACTCTCTGCGCAAGTTGCGTCGATGTCCCAATTTTAGAGAGAGTGAACGAAAGTGAGTACCCTCATCTTGCAACCACCCTAAACACACATTTTTTTGCCTTTGGATCCAGCTTAGTACCCAACTCATCTGGCACATGCACATATGCAATACATCCAAAAAAATTTCAAGTGAGACAAACTAGGTTTCTTGCTAAATTTCTTCTCTGGCATTACATCATGTATGGCTACATTAGGAGTCATGTTCATGATTTAAACTATTGTAGAAACAACTTCATCCCAATAGCTATGCAGCATATTCTTCTCTTTCATCAATGCTCATGTTATCTCTGCAATGTGCATGTTTCTCTGCTCTCAGCAAATCCATTTTGTTGCGGAGTCTATCTACATGTAAACTGTCTCTAAATGCCATTCTTCTGCAAAACATCAGAGAACTCATTGGAGAAGTACTCTCCCCCCTCCATCTGACCTTAGGCACTTCACATGCTTCCTTGTCTGCTTTTCAGCCATCACTCTGAAATTCTGAAAATAAGTGAAAACTTCACTCTTCTCCTTCATGAAATACACCCACGCTTTCCTCGTGTGGTCAATCATCGATGAATGTTACATAATACCTACAGCCACCCATGGACATAGTTTTTGCAGAACCCATACATCTTAATGCACAACATCTAGTACAATCCTGCTTACATTTATGTCATGTGGAAATACATGATTTGTTTGCTTTCCAAATTGACATGCTTCATATACTTTTTGCATACCTTCAACCTTAAACTTAGGCATCCTTGTGTGACAATTTTTTTAGTCTGCATAGACTTCATTCACATGCCCAATTCTCTTATGCTAAATGTCTGCTGCAACAACAACTCCTGAACCATTTGCAAACATTGTAGCACTCACTTCAGACAGATTTACATTCAGTGTAAACATTATGCCCACTTTGTTGCCTTTTTGCAACCAACTTGCACTTATCTTTAAAGTCTTCTACATAAAAATCATCAATGTTAAATTGCACCTGCGAATCCTACTCAATCATCTGGCCAATAGAAACCAAATTCTTTGTAATATTTGAAACATCAAGTACATCTGCAAGAAACTTCACCTTACCATCCTGCTTAGACAATGGCACATCTCCAATATAGGCAATCGGGTGAGCAGTGTCATTCCCTGTTTCAATAAAACCTAGTCTTTTAAGACTCTTCATTTTCTTAAACCAGTCACCATGACTTGTCATGTGGTTCGAAGCACCTGAATCGACACACTAAATATCATCCTTACATGCTGCTACATCATTTTCAAACACAACATTAACTATATGTTGCATAACAAACAACCTCTCATTATCTTCATTTCCAAGCTTACCCACAGTAAAAACAACCTCGTGTATCATTATCCTACCTTTGCTAATTACCACGACCTCTTTGACTCCGCTTGCCTGTAAACTACCCTCTTCCACCTACGTGTTATTGTTGTGAATCTTACAACAGTTGGTGCTGCTGACCATAATTCTAATTATGTGTTCGGCCACCACCTTGGCCCACGGCCTCGCCGGCCTCGCCTTCTACCTCGTCCTCTACTTGCACTTATGTAGAGGGCCCATTGCTCCGAACTCTTTTCTTCAATGATCAACATTGACACCAAATTTGTAAAGTTGGTAATGTTCTCTCGAGTCTGAATAGACATCTTGAATTCCTTGTATTGTGGCCCGAGACCACGTAGATATACTTCCATCTTATCATCATCAACAACAAAAACACCAATAGATTCAAGGGATTCCACAATGTCTTTAAGGTATAATCATTCACAGACATATTTTCTTCTCCACAGTATGAAGCTCATTCTTTAACTAAATCTTATGTGCATACACCTTCACCAAGGTGTCCCATGCCTCCTAGGGTGACTTCGCATCCTGTATATGTCCAATCATAGTATCGTGTATGCTAATAGAAAGCCAATACATGACTTTCCTTGTTCCTTGATTCCAACCCTTGTATTTTTTAACATCTACAGAGCAGTTAGATTAATCTATGGTATCTCTAGTGCCTCCTCATGTTCACCTTAAATGTAGTCCCAATATCCTTTTCCCTTCAGGAAATTTATTCATTTAAACCTCCAAGCATGGAAGTTGTTCTTGTCAAGCTTTTCTGTAACAAATTGGTTAATTCCATCATTCGACATCTTGTCTACAACACAAACTCACTAAAAACAGCACTCTTGTTTAACCTACACAAACTATTATTTTCTCTACGTAGCGGTACTATATTGCACCCAAATTGTCATAACTAGTGACCTCAATTTGCATACATACACCTAATGGCAAGTGTAAGACCTCTTTGTAGTACACAGAGTGCCTACACAACCAATTGCTCTTCCTGTAATTCCAAAAACAGAAATCTGCTAAGAATCAAAACTTACGCGCAGTGCACGCGAACACCTGCGAACTAAAAAACGGAGGTCAAGACGCACCTGAAATGTATTTTCGGCCCAAAATATGCAATCCAAAGAACAATATAGTTGCCTTACAGCTCCGCTCCTGCAAAGACAGCTCTTCAATTTGAGTTCGTTTGCCGGTGCCTCCCAAGAGCTCCCGACAAGGGTGTAGTAGCCAACACAAAAGGGGGAAGAGTAGGTGAAGCTTTTACCCTTGTACCGCTTCCTGTGCTTCTCTTGCTTGCCGCTCAGCTTCTTAGCATGAACCAACGTCTGATACCATGAAAAGATGGAGGGGAGAAGGGAGCTTGAGCTCTTGCAAGCACACACACACACTCTCACAAACCCTAGAAGAGAACACACGAGATGAGAGGCTAAAAATTGTTGTTCTTCTTCTTCACAACAAAAAAGGATTCTAACAAAAGAGAAGGAAAATACAACATAAGTACTAAATTACTATGTACATGTGGTCCATACTGTGAACACGCTAAGTGGAGCGGGTAGGTGTGGACTAGTCGGTGTAGTCCAACGATAGAATCTCTGACAAAGATATGTCGGTGCCAGCTACCAAACCCACCAGTGATGTAAATAGGTCTCACACAAGCACCTCGTGAGTGGTGTCAGCTCATGTTGAGCCTGACATCTCAACAACCACATGTATCAAAAATTGATCGGCTAGGAAAGAGCTACCACATGTGTCAAGTTTTAAAAAGAGAAAATAGAAAGAGTTCTTTTAAAATTTCAAGGACCTCCCAGGCTCCCTTACAGACATATGATCTTTATCATACAAAAATTGATTGGCTAGGAGTCTACAAGAAAGAGCTACCACATATATAGAAAAAGGAGGCTACAAAAAAGAGCTACCATATGGATCAAGTTTTAGAAAGAGAAAAATCTCGAAACAAAGAATAGAAAGAGTCCTTTCAAATTTCAAAGACCTCTTCGACAATCTCTCTCTCATAGGCAATGTAGAGGACGTTGGGGAGGATTATATGATTCAAGGGGGGTAAGGGAGCTCTCACAACAAGTAAACATGGACAAGGAAAGACATTCCATATAAGAGAGAGAGAGAGAGAGAGAGAGAGAGAGAGAGAGAGAGACATTACATGTAATAGTGAGTACATATCCCCACCTATTAAAATTTAATTAATTAAAATTATATGTTTATGTGTGTGTATATATAAGTTCTATATATATATATATATATATATATATATATATATATATATATAGGTAGGTAAAGCTATCTAAATATAATAAATCATAATATTATATATAATATATATTTACATGTGTGTGTGTAAGAGAGAGAGCTCTTATATGTGTATATGTGTGTATATATAAGCTTTACATATATATACATCTAAACATAATAAATAATAATAGGTGACCAAAACCCTTTTTTTGGAATTAATTAATTTTCGGCATTAATTTGGTTTTGCTTTAAGTTGTTGAGCTTAAAATCTCATCAATTTCGATCACTCTTTTTAAATGGTATAGATTTTTGGGATTTCTCTAGTACGTAGTTGCATTGCAGGTTGGCTCGTGGCACTGGGATGGGGTGGATGATGTCTCTCACTTTCCCCCTTCTCTATTATACATCACAAGAGGCGGGGACAAGCAGGTATGCACATACCAGGAAGAGTAGATCGATCTCTCTCTCTCTCTCTCTCTCAGTACAGTACATGATGTGGGTTCCAACTTGTGTGTTTGCCTCCTTTCTTCAAAAGAGGTTGATTAAGGAGGGGACAAAGTAGGATAGGGTGGGTGGTAGTGAAGAAGGCCAGCGGATCTAGGGAGTGCAGGTGGGTCAGCAGGAGAAGGCAGGCTAGATGAAGAAGAGAGGTGGTGGTGAGAGAGAGCGACCTTTCAAGGCACACACAGCCTATTGCAAGCTTTTGAGAGGAAACAAGAGAGGTGGGCAAAAGTGGCAGAGGAGGAGTGGCTGGCCGAAGAAGAGGGATAACTGTTGGGGAGAGAGAGAGAGAGAGAGAGAGAGAGAGAGAGCCACATCGCTCCCTCTGCGAGCCTCTCGTGTCCCTGAGGCTGGGCTCCGTCCCTCTCATTGTTGCTTCCACACCGGAAATGGCCAGGCAGATCTTGCAAACCCACGACCAGGACCAACGCCCGGGTATCACTCTTTCCGTCCCCGGTCCATTTATGTACACATTAAGGCTTTCTCTCTCTTCTTCTGACATTTATTAGGGTTAATTACCTGAACTTTGTTGTTTTTTAACGTGCCTCGCCATTAATATGTTGGGTTGTGATTCAACCTCCATCCAACGCCATTAATTTTGTAGGAGAGGGTGTCCTCCTTATCAACGTGCAAATCATTCTCGCAAGCTTGCTTCAAGCTTTCACTTGGAATGTTGACCATGAGCTCGATATGTCGGAAAAATGTCGTGACCAAGACAAAGCCCCTACTTGCAAGCATAACACCTAAGTCCTCTACATATAACTATGAAGCCCATAAGAAAAGTCCTAATACATAGAAAAACAAGTCCTAAATCCAAAACACTTGTAAAAGATGTTTTTGCAAGCTGTCCATGCTCTATCATATTTTGTTGTTGTTCTGTTTGTAGCCTATAGCATTTGAGCTTTTCTCAAGTGGGTGACTTAACAATCAAAGTTATATTCTATCATAACAAGTTGCTTATTGTTTTATTGTGATGAACTCTCTATACATTGGGTGGATGAACTAATGAGCTCATATGGTTAAAAGAAGAAGTTTGATACATATTAAGTTTCGATAGGTCTAGCAAAGCAATATCATTGTGGTGTTGACATGTACAAATTTGTATTCTCATTAATTCAGAGAATATAGTAGGTAATGTTGGAAAAGCATTTGCTTAATGCTCCACCCTCGTGTTGTTACTACTCTAGTAATGAATGTGCTCTATTTTGTAAGGTCCCTATTATATGAGGAGGAATAGCTATTGTTAGTAAGCACGCGAGCGCCTGATAGCTCCCAGTAAGGGGAGCTAGGTGCATATGCTTTGATTGCATTGAGTCATGTGTGTTTTGTTAGAATTTATGCATCTCGGTGTTTTAGGGTTGTACCTATTTTCAGGTATTTTATATCTTTTTTCTCCTATTTATTTGTCCTATGCCAGTCAGCCAGCCCTAGAGGCAGCCGGCCAGCTCTCATATGGACTATATAAGGAGTTCCCCATTATTCACTATTCCATCCATTCCCTTGCACAAGTTCAACATTCTCTTGCTAGCCTATTGCCATTGTAAAGCTTCAAGCTAATATAAAAGGTGATCTTGTCCACAAGATCTCTCTACTCTCTCTTGTCTTGTTTATGCTTCCACACCTGTGCATTCTCAATCATGGTATCATTCGCTTAGGTTTAGGCTGCTCCATCTTCTACAAATGTGCCCACCTTCTCATCTGTGCCTTGCATTTTTTGCCCTACCTCCTCCTGGCTGTAGTTCAATCCTAAACATTGGCTGCATTTTCATACACTGCTGCATTTTCTGGTCCAGCTGGTCTTTCCCTTATTGTTGGCCGATTCTTTGGCTGCGTTTTCTCCTACAGAGACAAGTTGGCCTGGTTTCTTGGTTGCATTTTCTTCTACAGAGGCAAGTGTTGGAGTTTTGGCCGTAAATTCTACTCCGACATTAGATTTGGTGAGTTCTCTTGCATGTGGAGTTTCCAGACAAGTGGTTGTACATTTCCTTCTTCCTCCATGAGTCCCTGCCCTTCCAGTAAGAGGTTCTGGGTGGTTTCTTGGACTGTTTTGTTGCTATCTAGCCTCCTTCTCACTTAGGTTGTTTGAGAGGGGGTTGATTGGTTCTGGAGCCTCGCTTTGTTGCTATGGATATGGCTCCCCTCTATACGAACAAGGATGAAGAGTTGAAAGGACCCAACTATGCTCATTGGAAGCTTTAGATGCGGATCTAGTTCATCCACAAGGGTTTGTGGGATATTGTTCAGGGCACTAAAAAGAAGCTCGAGCATCCTCAAAACTCTAGGAGGTGGACACAGGACGAAGAGGATGAATTTTTTACACAATTACAAGATTGAGAATCGGGACTCGAAGTGTAGGGGTAAAGGCATTATGCCCACCCTTATAGTGTGTACTAGCCCAGAAGTTTTATAGTACATAGTACACTTAGTACTTTTAATGTACTAAGTGCACTATGTGTACTAGAGCAAATATACATGTGTGATAGGGGAGTCACACACTCATATTCTATGAGTTGACTTATCCCCATATGTCTCTCTCTCTCTCTCCCTTCTTCTCTATGTGTATGTCTCCCACATGAAACCCTAACTCTACAGCTGAGCTTTCATAGTTCCTTCAACTGGTATCAGAGCCTGCGTGTACTGTACAGACCTGCGTGCTGCATCAGAACTGGTCGCCTGGGTGTGCTGCGTGGGCAGAAGCTTGCTAAGGCACATGTGAAGCTGCTGTGTGCAGAACAGGGCAAACCAGCTCGAGGTACGCCAGCATTGGAGAAGTGCGCCAGCCTGTCTGCGCTTAAACAAGCAAGGTTGGCCACCATCGTCACTCGCAGCCCGCAGCTATTGCCAGAGGCAGGCCTGTCCTCCGGCAAACAGTCTACGCGTAGCTCCGCTGACAACTGCCGCTCGTCGTCGCCCACGTTTGCCTCACGGCAGGGCGACACTAGTGTTGCGAACTCTGTCGCCCCCCGATTTGGCCTTCCTGCCTGGCGGCTCTACTACAGCGAGCTCCGCTGCCACCCGTTACCCTTCCGTTCGAGGTCCCGTCGCCCACGAGGAGAGCTACGCACCAACGCCAACATCGCACGCATACGCCTGCTTCTCGGGAGATTCACCCACGCGAGCTTCTACGGGAGTTTCGAGCCTGGAGAAGAAGCGACGAGGCATACGACCAAGTGTGTGCTGGTTCTCGTGTGCTGGGCGTAGTCTTTGTGTGCATTGGCCAGAAGCGACCAGGCATATGACCAGGTGTGTGTTGGGCGTAGTCTGTGTGTGCATTGGCTAGAAGCCTGACCAGCAAGCAGCACGAATACAGCATCAGCACGAGTCAGCACAGCAGCAGTAGCATCCCTTCACAAGTCAGCAAATACGACGCAACACCCTCTTTCTGCAACATAAATCAAAAATTGCCTGAGGTATTTGCTTCAATTTTGGAATTTGCATGTCCAATCATCAATTGAGCAGGTACAATCATCAATTGAGCAGGTACAGGTCCAAATTGCTCAGATTTTGAGCAAAATTGGCAACAATTAGGTGACATTGGTCACATTCCGCATCAATTTGCAAGAAATTGGATGTCAAAATTTGGGGCTTTTGATGTAATTGTGCCATTGGGCATTCATACATGCTGTATGATGTGAGCAATCTCACATTTGGGGCAAAATTGCAAGAAATTGAAGTGCAAATCAAAGGGCCTTTGTGCCAATTGGGTTGATTTGCATGCAGGCACTGGCATTTGATGCTTTGGGCAATGTGTTGATGCCTATCAAGCACTCAATGTGCCAGTAAATCAAGGGGCTTTTATGTATTGGATGTATATGTGGCCAGGGGGAAGCATTGTGAAGACTTTGGATGTCTTCATGTGCGTTAATGTACCATGTATGATCAGAAATTGATCTTGAATCAAGGGGCTTTTCAAGATTTTGTGCTTGTTGAGCTTGGCAAAGCAGCAGGGAAGACTTTTATGCCTTGAACCCTCAGTAATCCACTTGCAGTCAAGGGGCTTTTGCCTAATTTTTGTCTGGGACTGTTGTATGCAGTGGTAGGGACTGTCAAGGTCTGATTTTCACTCATTTGGACAGCTAGGAGAGCATTTATTGCTGTACTACTTGCAGTACAGATTTGGTACAACTTTGTACAAGTTTTGGCATGGCTGTACATTGATTTGAGTGAGGAAAAGGCTCATTTTCAGCTGCTGTACTTGCCGGTACAGATTTGGTACATCATTGGTGAGCACTTGGTACTGTTGTACAGTACTTTGGAAGGGGAACAGAGCACTTGGTACTGTTGTACAGTACTTTGGAAGGGGAACAGAGCACATTTAAGGTGCTGTCATAAATCTGCAGGCAACCAGATTTTGGTGATTTTATCACATTCAGTGGGAAAAAAGTTGCATTCGTGCTTCTGCAGTGGGAGATAAACTTTGGGAGAACAACTGTGAGCACTTTGTGTGTTTTGGTGCAGTGTTTGCACATCTTGCAGGGAGTCAGGCATTGACTGTGTCAAAGGTTGCATATTGGTATGGCAACCACAGGTGAGAGCTCTTCGTTGCTTCACATCAAGAAGCTTAAAGGCTCACATAATTATGACATTTGGCAAACCCAGTGCTATAATGTGTTGCTCCAGAAGAAGCAGCACAAGCCCATCAAAGAAAGGGGTGTAATGCCCGCTTCTCTTACTGCTGAAGAATGGGAAGATATGGATGAGCTAGCAAGATCCACTATCATGTTGTCTCTGGCAAAGATTGCAGGACTTGTATGCCCAGCAAAGTGCCTCAAGCAAAGTGTATTGGTTGAAGAAACTCATAGGTCTTCAAATGAAGGAAGGGGCGTCTATGACAGCCCATCTAAATGAGTTTAATGGTGTTGTCAGCCAGGTCATCAATCAAAAGTTGGCAATGGACGATGAGTTCAAAGCCACCTTTCTCTTATGCACTTTGCCAGAGAGTTGGGACACATTCAGGACAGCCACTAGCAATTCAAATGCTATGCTGTCATATGCAGATGTGGAGGGTGCTCTCCTTCAAGAGGAGATGAACAGGAAGAACAACTCTGTTGGAAAGTCCAATGCAATGAATGCACGTGGGAGATTCCAGCAAAGGGATAAAAGCCAAGAACGGGGAAGGAGCAAGTCCCGCTCCAAAAAGGACTTGGAATGCCATTATTGTGGCAAGAAGGGACATAAAAAAAAGCAATGCTACAATGAAGCCAAAGATGCAAAGCCAAAGGCAAAATTGGAGTCAAGATTGAAGAAGTCAATGTGTCACATGCAGGTGAGAGTGAGGATGAAGTCCTATTCACGTCTTCACTTGATGCCCATTCACTCCTTGCAGGAGATGGTCATGGTATGCACTCGTGGATCATTGATTCAGGTGCCTCCTTTCATGTCATAGGATGCAGAGACTTGTTTGTCAGGTATACTGCTGGCAATGAAGGAGTAGTTTATTTGGGTGACAACCATGCATGCCAAAATCTTGGCAGAGGTGATGTGAGGCTTGTGTTTTCAGATGGCTCATAGCTTATGCTCCATGATGTCAGGCATGTGCCTGAGATCAAGAAGAACCTGCTTTCTACTGGACAGCTTGATGATGCTGATTATGTTACCACATTTGGTCGTGGAAAGTGGAAGATTAGTAAGGGCTCACTGGTTGTTGCCAGAGGCTCTAAGATGGACACTCTTTACTTCATGCATGCTGGTGTTTGTCACCATGCTAATGTAAATGCAACCGAGCTGCCGGAAATCTCTATGTAGCATAGCCGGTTGGGACACATGAGTGTCAAAGGAATGGAGCAATTGTCTCGTTATGGTTACTTGCCTTCTCTAAAGTTTTCAAGTTTTCAGTTTTGTGAGCATTGTATATATGGCAGGCAACTCCAGTGCCCCCACAAGAAAGCTATTGGATAGAAAGATGCTCAATTAGAGCTTGTGCATACAGATGTATGTGAGATGCCTCAGCTTTCTTTGGGAGGGGCAAAATATTTTGTGTCTTTTATTGATGATACCACACGCAAGGTGTGGGTTTATCCTCTTCGTTTGAAGAGTGATACATTCTCAGTGTTTGAGAAGTTTGTTGCTCTTGTTGAGAATCAAACCGGCAAAACACTGAAGGCTTTGCGTTCCGACAATGGTGGAGAGTATATGTCCAAACAGTTTCAGGACTTTTGTGATGCTAAAGGCATCAAGAGAGAGCTCTCTACTCCTTATGATCCTCCACAAAACGGGACAGCAGAGAGGATGAACAGGACCATTCAGGAGAAGGTCCGTTCTATGTTGTCACATGCTGCGTTACCTCATGGTTTTTGGGCTGAAGCTGTTATGACAGCCGTTCATCTTATAAACAGGTCACCTAACACGAGGCTTGGTGGGAAAGTGCCAGAGCAAGTATGGACAGGGAAGCCTCCGTTCCTACAAGCACTTGAGAGTGTTTGGTTGCATTGCGTACGTGCACATATGCACCAAACTTGATCCTAAGTCTCACAAATGCATATTCCTAGGATATGGTGACAGAGGTGAAATGGGGTATAGACTTTGGGATCCAGTGAATAGAAAGATTATACGCAGCAATGATGTCATTTTTGATGAAACATGCATGTATAAGGAGCCTGCAAGGCAACAGGAGCCTGGCAGAGTCATCTTTGATGATGATGGACATCATGGACAACAACCAAGGGCTGTAAATCAGCCATTACAGCAGCAAAACCAGCCCTTAAATGGTGCTGAAAATGGTCCAAATGGACAGCCAGAGGGCAGAAGATATCCCTATGGATATCCCACAGTTAGAGGAGATACCGGGCATGATTTTTCAACCTTATGGCATGGAACAGGAGCCACCAATAGGTGATATGTAGATATGCAAGCTGGACAGCAACCTGCAAATGATGGTCATTGGGTACGGAGGTCCACAAGACCCTCCAGACTCCCTGACAGGTTTGTTCCAGGGGTTGACTACTTGATGCTCACTGACTGTGGGGAGCCCTCTTGTTATAAGGAGGCTTTACAGAGGGAAAACAAGGCTCTTTGGGAGCGTGCTATGAAGTCAGAGATGGATTCTCTGCACAAAAATGGAACATGGAAGTTGGTGCATTTGCCTACAGGCAAGAAGGTTTTGCCATGCAAGTGGGTTTACAGGCTCAAAGTTGCACCTGATGCAAAGCCAAGATACAAAGCCAGGTTAGTGGCTAAGGGCTTCAAGCAGGAATATGGTGTGGAGTTTGATGAGATCTTCTCTCCAGTGGTCAAAATGACCACACTTAGAGCTATATTAGCTTTGGTTGCTCATGATGATCTGGATTTGATTCAGATGGATGTGAAGACTGCTTTTCTTCACGGTGATCTCCATGAGGAGATATATATGCAACAGCAAGAGGGTTATGCAGTGAATGGAAAGGAGAAGCTTGTATGCAAGCTAAAAAAGTCTTTATGGGCTCAAACAGGCACCAAGGGAATGGTATCATAAATTTGATACATTCATGAAATCACAGGATTTCACGAGGAGTGACATAGATCACAAGGAGTGACATAGATCACTGCTTATACACCAAGAAAGCTTTGGATGGCAGTCTATTGATCCTCATCTTGTATGTTGATGATATGTTGATTGCCGGGAAATCTCGTATAGAGATGGATGCCTTGAAGAAGAGGCTGCATCAAACCTTTGATACGAAGGATTTGGGTGATGCAAATCACATTTTGGGTATGCGGATACTTCGGGACAGAAATCAGCATGTGTTGTATTTGTCTCAGAAGGAATACATTGGCAAAGTTTTGCAGAGGTTCAATATGGAAGGGGGGAAGAAGACTAGTACTCCTTTGCCTCCATATGTGAAACTCAGTGCTATGGATAGCCCACAGTCAGATAGTGGCAGGCCTGATATGGCCAAGATTCCGTATGCTTCAGCTTGTGGCAGTCTCATGTATGCCATGGTTGCAACCAGGCCGGACATTGCATTTGCAGTGGGAGTGGTTTCTAGATACATGGCCAACCCTGGCAAGAAGCATTGGGAAGCAGTGAAAGGTGTCATGAGATACCTGAAGGGCACACAGGATATGTGCATCTACTTTGGCAAACAGGATGCATTAGTGTATGGTTACACGGATTCAGATTATGCCGGTCATCCAGATAACCGGAAGTCTACTACCGGTTATGTGTTTACATTCACAAGAGGTGCTGTGTCATGGATATCCAGGATGCAGAAGTGCACTGCCTTATCTACTACAGAGGCCGAGTATATTGCAACCACAGAGGCTTGCAAGGAGGCATTATGGCTATCTCGGTTAGTGGTTGATTTGGGTTATACAGGGGATATTCCATTGTTGCATTGTGACAGTCAGAGTGCCATCCAGTTGGCAAAGAACCCAGTTGGCAAAGAACCCTGTCTTTCATGCAAAGACGAAGCATGTGGATGTGAAGTATCACTTCATCAGAGAGGTGATAGAGAACAAGAAGATTCAGCTTGTTAAGATTCATACGGATGACAACCCGGCTGATCTGTTGACAAAGAGTTTGCCTCCAGAGTGATTTGCTCATTGCAGACACTTGATGGGCATTGGATGAGGCCAGTTTCAGCCTTGATATGGCCTTGTATATTATCATGTACATGCTGATTTTTCTTTTCCTTCATTTAAGGGCACTGTGCCTTTAAGTGGGAGGTTGTAGGGGTAAAGGCATTATGCCCACCCTTATAGTGTGTACTAGCCCATAAGTTTTATAGTACATAGTACACTTAGTACTTTTAATGTACTAAGTGCACTATGTGTACTAGAGCAACTATACATGTGTGATAGGGGAGTCACACACTCATATTCTATGAGTTGACTTATCCCCATATGTCTCTCTCTCTCTCTCCCTTCTTCTCTATGTGTATGTCTCCCACATGAAACCCTAACTCTACAGCTGAGCTTTCATAGCTCCTTCACGAAGGTGCATTATGTGCTTATGCGGACCATCACAGAGGAGGTCTCACCAGCAGTGCAAACTCTCACCAATACTCATCAGGTATGGTCTAAATTGGAGGATCTCTTTGCTCGAGATTCATCAACGAGGGCAATTACCTTGCAAGGGCACCTCTACGGTTTGTTATTTCCTGAAGGTAGTTCCATATACAGTCGTTCCTCATGAAGGCCAAGGTTATCCCATGACCAGTTATTGGCTATGGGTGTTGCTTTTTTCCTTTCATCAAGAACTTGATGGGCTATTGTGTGCTTATGAAAGTCCCTTTTGCCAGCTTTAATCCTCAACTACCAACTACCATTACCTGGCCATGTGTACTCATAAGCAAGACTCCCACATATACACAAGCTGGAAAGGATAGCTACAAAAGAGGTACACAAGTCTCCATGAAGTCTAGGGATGACATGAGACAGGAAGGGAGGAATTTCTATCATCTATATCATGCCTCTTTGAATCTTTACTCCCCATAACAATTCTTCATGCTCATATGTGAAGGGAGCTTTTTGAAAAATGGTGACACCACAAAATGTGGAGTTGTACATCTCTACATACTTATAGGAACTAACCTACATAGAAATATTTAAAAAAGAAAAAAAAAGAGCATAAAAACTAACAATTACAAAGAGAATGTTTAACCTCGGAAGAATCGACTTTTTCTAGGATGTTTGAATGTTGCCTTTTTAGGTCTTGAGAAATGATTTTCTCTTGGTGTGACACTAGTGTACCTATTTTGGATGCCTAATGGTACTTTTAAGGGGAGTTAAGTATTCCTTACTTCCAAACCCACTCACAATATTTTTATGCACCCTTGGGTGAGGTTTGTTATGAGAGTGCATTTCTAGACCTATTTTGTTTAATTTTCCACCCCCTTGAACCATGTCATGATTGTGAGCATCGCATGCTTAGCAGCTATGTCCTACCTTTGTTGGTAGTGTAGAATCTACTTTAGAAGGTATGGTACGGGACTTCTTCAATTCCTTGTAGGAGTGACCTCATAGCAGCATGGTGATCAAAGTGTTCTCTCTCTATTCAGTTGGTGGACCCCATCAAGTGAGGAGTATCCAAGAGGAAGAGGTAGAGAAATGGAGGATGGGATATTATGATGCCCACTCTCTGAGATTTTATTACTAGGTACTTGTTTGTTTTGGGCCATTGTAGGTGACTTTATTGATAGTTTCCATGGGGATAGATATTTGGCTCACCTACCTATCATCCAAATGCCATACTATAGTGAGGATTCCCTACAACCTCTACCAAGTATGCCACAAGCCATACCCCGTGAATATGAGAGACCTAGTGATGTTGTGTCAAAGTTTGCATTCACATTGCATCTTTCCAACAATGACCTTTTATAAGCCTTGATCTTCATTTTTGTTATTTTCTTACTTGTATCATTGAAGTGTGCAATCAATTTTATATGTTTGCTAGGGTATTTACATCAATGTAGCCTTCCACATCTCCACGTTCAACCATCTTACAAAGTAGCAAACATAAAGTCTCTTCTATTTAACTAGGTGTATTCGAAACTTACTCTTTATATTTAAATCTTTTGCAGTTTTTTACTTTCATTGTTCACGTGGAGAATGTTTGCATTGCACCTAGACTGGTATGGTTTTCTCTCAGTTGCTATCTAGATGAATATTAATGCTAACATTAAAAAAAAAATTCCTAGTCTTCCTATTCTACATCTAAAATAAGGTATGCCAAAAGAGTACGCCAAGTGCTCAACTCTATCTTTATTGATCCCTCTTTAGCCATATTCTCTCTACTCAATTTGTGAGTGAAAGGATAGTTGATATAATAAATATATTAATTAAGAAAAATAAAGAAAAAGAGAAGACCAAGAAGAGAGCCATCACCATGTAGGATCTTGGTAGGTCTTTGGGACACCAACAATGGTATTTTAGACCAATACCTTGATTTTTAATGAGGTGGAACCTTGCGTTTATCCTTAGTGCGAGCCTTGAGTGCATATGTCTAAGGTTATTAGGCCCTTGATTTATTAGGGTAGACTTTCTGAAACTCTAGGTGGAATCCCCTTGATCCTAGGCACGATCCTAGGGACCTCCATTGACTTAACTCATGTAATCCCCTGGTCATTAATATAGATTTATGTTACTTTGTATGGTGAAACTTGCTCTTGCCCCATGTTAGCTCTTATTTAAGTGAACTAATGTGTTTATGATTTATCATTAGTATATTTATATTTATGCTTGGTTCAGTGAACTAATGCGTTTTTGCTTTATCATTAGTCTCATCTAAGTAACTTTGCTTGCTTGCTAGGTTTAGCCTTAATCTTGTTTAGTACACATCTATGTGTGAGCATCACTTTGTGAAGTACTGTAGTGTTCCATGAATCATCTTGATTGGATCATTATAATTAATTATCACTTAGTGAGTTTAGTTCTTGATTAGATCCTAATTATCACTTAGTGAGTTTAATTGTTAAGTTGGTATCAAATCCTCCTTCCTTAGGAGCTCATCCCTTTGTGTGTTAAGAGAGTGAGTTAAGTGTGGAAGTGTTGTGGAAGTGCATTCCCTAGTCATCAAACATTTATGGTTTCTTCACCTCCTTCTTTGGAACAAGAGAGTGTGAAGCATTTCAAACTTTCTGCGGAGTTTACTGAGTATGTATATCTCTCTTCATCCTGATTAGTGAAAGAGAGAGGAATTCATGTGAGAAAGAGAGAGAGAGAGGGATTCTTACTTTAATAAAAGAGATCTTTCCTCATTATGGGTTCTATGTGAGGTCATTCAAAGAGAGGAAGAGAGATGAGAAACTCTTGCATTGTGTAAAAGAGTCAGTAGTAGGAGACTCAATAAGAGTGGGTTGCTCATATGGGTTCTATGTGAGATCATTCAGAGAGAGGGAGAGGTGAGAAACTCTTGCATTGTGAAAAAGAGTGAGTAGGAGACTCAATAAGAGTGGGTTCCTAATCAGAGAGCATTACATGGCTTCTCAACCCTATGTTAGAGACTTCAGCGTAGAGACTTCAGCGTACCATTCAAGCTTAATGGTGACATTGAAGAGAAGAGAGATCTTTCCTCATAATGGGTTCTATGTGAGGTCATTGAGAGAGAGAGAGAGAGGGGGGGGGGGGGAGAAGCCCTTACATTTTGGCACAGAGTGAGTAAGAGACTTAATAAGAGTGGGTTCCTACCAATAGAGAGTGTTACATGGTTCTCTGGTGGTGCCATTTTTAAAAAAAATTTAAAGAACTCCCCTCCAAATTCTTGGCTTACTTGATTATATTTTTGAGCTAAGTTGTCTTTATGCATTGTTTTTACAATATAGTTTGTGTGTTGGTTGGACTAGTTTCTTACTTTTTGTGCAAATTATGCTTCTCTTTGCAACTTTAGGGATTTTTCCTCTACCTTTTCATTTTTTTAATGCTTATGCCTTTTGAGGTTTCTCTCTCACTCTTCTTTCAACCTTAACAAGAATTTCTTTTCTTCCCTATTGTTTTTTAAGCTTTGGTAGAGTCTATTGATCTTCATTGTTTTTCCTCGTTGCCTCTTCTACTTCTCTAGCTTTTTTCCTTAACCTTAATTGTTCTAGAATAGAAGTTTGAATATTATTGGCTAGACTTCTCACCATCATGTGCCTATTCCAAGGCATCCTTCTTATGTAAACATCCAAAGAAAAAGCAACACATCTTTCCAGAGGAGAAGAAATGCAGACTCCATGACATAAGTGCTATTTTCAAGTGATTTTCTCGTCTTTCCCTCATTGAAAAGAGGGAGAAACTTATTTTTAAAACCTTAGTGAAAGCACTACACTTATGAACATTACATTTTATTAAATCTAGGGCTAGAAAGCTCTTTGTGTGAAGAAAAAACTGTGTAAAGGGTTAGAACACTATTTGGTGAAGAAAAACCTTTATGTCTGTTTAATCTTTGTGAGACCATAAGATTTTTGTAATGTACTAATGTTATAAAAGGACCTTCTACTCTTTTGTGTATCATAGAGTAGCTTGCACCATCACATAAGGCAATCACTCTCTCTCACTCTTCAACACAAGCATGCAACATAAAAGCATAGAAGAGGCACAAGTGCTAGAATGCTCTCTCTTAATCTCTCTCTCAAGACCCAAATAAGAGCTCTCATAGCACAAAGGGAGATTGTGTCCATTCATCATGAGAAAATGCCTTATATACAATTGGCCCTTATTCACACTTAGGCGCCCAAAACTTACTTAACTAAAGCCTTGGGTGGCCAATATCTCATAATGTATAACTTTTATAGTGCCTTTGCATATGACACTTATTAATGTCCTCAAATGGAGGAGCATATTTGTTAATCCGAAATGGGATTAACATCTCCCCCTACCTGATGTAGGTTCTGTCCTCAGAACCTATTACCGAGGTTGAAAGACTTGGTCACCAAACTCGTATGATGGTAGAAATTATGACATGATTGAAGCTTTTTTAGGGTTCTTCTAAATGCTAAGTGTGATCTTTAGAACCCCATGTCGACCATGTTTTCGAATGTGTCATGCATATAGGCTGGAAGACATCTTAGGTGATGATAATACAACATCATGCCTTTGTTAGAGGGTCCTTAATTCATGTCAAATTGCAGCTGCTAGCATCATACCCATCATACCGTTCCTTTGACCACGAGCAATTTTAGGAATTGAACATTGGCCACTATTGCCGGGTCCAGGATACGACGCCATGCCTATATTCAATTCTGCTTTCTTTGTTCTCTTATATCTCTAAATGTGGCTGGCATGAATATGGGGAAGTTATAACAGACATGTGAATCCCGTTGCTTGGCTTCTTGAAACTCTAAAGGTGTCCATCTTATCTTTAGTGGCATATACAAGGGATCCACTTGTTGAGTTGGTGGCACACACATATATTCATGGCTATATTATGGGATTGTGAGGAACTCCTTTCTCCAGTCTCTGGCTGTATGCCGAAATCTTCCAGCTTGGAGTTTACATCATCTGTGATAATTGTTGTATACCCTCCTCTTGCATGGAGTAGGTGAGCCTTCCTACACCTCCGGGAACCTCCGGGAAGGAATAACTGATCATAAATGTCACCATTTTGATTTCCAACACATGGGCCAATTGTGGATTTGCTAACTTGGTATGACATGCTACATTAGACCATAAAGTTCCCTCTTCAACCAAAGGTAGTAGTTCTTTTAATTTCGGGTGAGGTGCTCAGAGAGGATACGGTACATAAGGTTGCTTCGTTGGTGTGACATCTGAGTATGCCTTTGGTAAAATCCGTCGAGTTGGTTCAAATGGTGTTATTGCATTAACACCTTAAACATAAGTTTTGGCTTTAGCAGTGGATTCCCAGCTCTTATGAATCCTTCATACTCTGCACTAGACAAGGACTCCAGAATAGTATCATCAATAAAAGATTCAATGATGTTTTTCGGGAGAGTGTGACGTACCTCTTGAGTTTGCCATGGGGGGGAGACGGGTCAGGTGCCGGTGCCTCCTCGGGGGTGAGAGTGTTAGTGGGAAATTCTAAAGGTTGAGTAGAAAAAAATGCAGTCTACTTGAGACGTCAATAGGCGGAGCATTAGGATACAGATTAACTAATTTACTAGCGATATTAGAATACACGAGGTAAGTAGGGTTAGATGATGCATTTGAAGTCTCTTCTTGACCATGGCCAAAACTTGGGCATGGGTGGCTAGGTTTGTGTAGTTTCATAAAGTCTTGGAGCTCAGTTATATCCTCAAGACTTATGTTAGGATATTCAATATGTGTATTATCAAAAGTATAAAGGACGTTTGTTTACATTGCCTCTAGATGCTTGTAGATGTTATGATAGAGTTTTAGAATACCAAAAGGGTGATATAAAGAAGATTCACATAGGTTTAAGTGCTGGTGAGTATTGTATACCTCTAGCCACCCATGGCTTATGATCCATTGATAACTCTAGGCTACAACCTCGTAGTTGGCCGGTGTGTCAGGAATATCATCTAGAACAAACAAGTCTAATTTTTCGACGCTGTTGTCTAAGATTTCAGAGTTCTGGAACACCTGACACCAACTACGAAGGTTTAGCACAATTGGGTGTAAGGGATAAAAGTAAATATCCTGAGGATCAGCTAATGCTATGTCCCCCTTAAAAATTCCCATAATGATAGTGGGATCAGCATCATGTTCGGTATTTTACTTAATGAGTGTTAGTTCTCCTAGGCTTAGGTCCTTAGACGGTTTATATCATATTGAAGTAATGAGAGGGTTAGTGTAGACAAAAAGAGAGTAAGAGTTTGAGGAGGGGCCCGAGGAGTTATTGGCAACTAACCTATTTTTGAGGCTCGCTCAAGGAGTAGGCGCATCTCATCTATTGGTTCTTATCATTGACTTCGTTCTTTGATGGCCAATTGACGTTCCAATTCTTGGATGCCCGAATCCTTGGTGATGAGAATGTTTGAAATTGTTGTTTCCCTGACCATCCTGGTAGCATCTAGGTCCTCAAAGCGCCTTGTTTCTTCTTCTTGCACTCGTCTAGCGGTAGTCTCTCTTCCCTAAGCCTCAATGATCCTTTGAAGTCTTTCTATAGCCAATTTGTGACTGTCTTATAGCTGTTGGGTGACTTGCGCCATTGCTTCTTAGTGTGCAATCATCAATCTCTGCATCTCTGATAGATTTGTGATTATGGTGTCATTAAGTGCTCTAATCTTCTCCACATTGGCTTTGTTGTTTTGTTCTCTTCCTTGTTGCAAGTGGGTCACTTTGTTTTCTACTTCCTTTAGAGTTAAGGATAGTGTTTGGATCAAGCCTTGTAGCTCTTCTTCCTTGGCTAGGGAAGTGTGCTTGAGCTCTTGTACCTACTGGGCATGGGTAGCTGCTTGCTCTTGGTTATGTGTGACTTCCTTCTAAAGTTATTCTTTGGCCTGCTCTGAGAACCAAATTATTGTTTTCCTAGTGCTTGGTACCTGGCTTCTTGCTCCTCAGTTGCCTTTAAACTCTTTAAGACCACATCCCTATGGGTGGCCTCTACCACTGTTAGGTGTTCTTGCTTGGTTGTTTGCCTCTTGAACTTTCTTCCAGAGTGTGGCATTGCGATCATGAAGCATATGGGTCGTGAGGAGATGGCACCGCCATACCCGTTGTTCCTACTCCCATAGTGAAGCACTTGTGGCTGATGCCCCTTCTAGTCTTGCATGTGGCAGATTCAGGAGCTTATCCAGTCCTTCCACGGTTTCCTGAAAGAATTTTTCCTAATTCAGATTATGTAGGAATGAAGTCTTTGGTATCACCTCCTCATCCACTAGACGTCTCCTTTTTCTTGGACTTGGTGTATCTTTAGTTCTTGACCTTTGCCTGTATCCAATGGTTCTTCTGTGACTTGCACTGGGAGCGATGTACCTTCCTCAAGTCCTTGGGGTTCTACTACTACTGGCACTACTTCTGCTTTTAGGCTCTAGTTACAACCCTGCAGGTGTGTCTGACATTGTGGAATTCTTCAGGGGAGACAGATTTACGAAGATCAATTGGGCTTTGAGGAGTCATGTACTATTCTTTTGTCCTCTCTCAGCTCTCTTAGAGGCTCTGGATTCTGCCCCTTTTGTGAAATAGTCCGTGGCCACGATTACATATCGGGCTTGTCATGGATGGGTCTCTAGCTAATAGGTCCAACAAAATCAATCCCCCATTTCTCGAAAGGTTGTCCTATTCCTTTGTTGTGGGATAGCAAATCGCTGACATTCCTCGCACCTTTTGACAAACTCTATGGCATCTCCGAACAATGTAGGCCACCATAGTCCTGCTTGAAGCACCTTGCAAGCTGTAATCTCTCCAGCAAAATGTCCTCCGGCTATCCCTGAATTTGCTTCATCCAATATCGTGAGACGAACTCATCTTCTCTCACACATCTTCTTAGTACATTGTCCTTACACCTAGCTTGTATAGTTCTCTTGCAATTAATTGATAAGGTGCAGCAAGCTTGATAAGCCGTGGCATTTTATCTTTGTTGAAAGTTCGTTCTTGCGAAAAACCATAAGCTAGATAATTTGATATTTCCTCGCTCCATTCGGGTACCATGTCTAGTTTGAACAAACAAGCATCACAGAGGTCATCATCAACACCAGTTGCTAGTTCCCCATTTGGAATTCTCAACATATGATCAGCCAACACATGTTGTGTCCCCTTTCTCACCGTAAATGTAAAGTCGAATTTCAATAGTAAAAGCAACCAACATGGGATTCTTCCCGTGGTGTAAGGCTTGTTCACCAAATATAATAAGTCCTGATGTTCCACAAAGAGCACGAATTTGTTGGCCCAAAAGGTAATGTCGATACTTCTTGGCTACATAAACCATGGCCAACCCTTCTCGCTCTGTGGTAGTGTAATTCACCTCTGCATCATTCAATTGACTTCTAGTGAAGCAAACTAGATAGTCCAATTCACCAGGCTATGCCAATATGCATCCAGTAGCAAAGTTCGATGCATCGATATGCACATGAAATATAAGGTCCCAATTAGGTGGAATTGACGTGTGTTATGGCTCACCCTAACTCTCCTTGAAACACATCCAAAAAGTGGTTACCTGGTGAACTGCAACTGTCTCATGACGATCTTTCCAATGGTCGAGCGCGTAACCCTTGAGGTCTCCAAGCTCTACAACTCCTTGAGAAGCAATTCCACCGTGTCTCCCGTGAGCATTGTCACACTGCTATGTTGCACTACGGGTCCTCGTCCCTCCTCTCACCTCACTTCACTCACACACACTCACTAGCATGCATTAAAGAGAGATTAGCAAGAGCAAGACTCAATTGCACAATGGGAGAGTATGTTGTATTATGAGAGCAAAATCTTGATGATGATGTGATTAGTCTCATTGTTGGCATCAAGGATGCAAGTTGGTATGGCAGGAACTCAACAAGATTTTCGGCACTCAAAGAGCTCAAAGATCAACCTTCTCATGCAGTTCTACAAGCTCGACAAGAAGGAGACCGAGACCATGACACAACACATCAGTAAATTCAAAGGTATCAAAACAACAACTTAGTGCATTAAAGAAAGTCATTGAGGAAGATGGATCTATTGCTGTATTGCTAAAAAGTGTTGATAAAGAACCTTATGAATCAATTGTTGCTACACTTAAAAATGTGTCCAACACTAAACTTCTAGCAATACCTGCTCTGACAAACATGTGGCAATATCATTCCACAACTCTAGACGAAGCTTTATCAAATCAAGCAAAGGTAAGGTACAAGCCACTGGTGCTGACAAAATAGCTTGCACGATACCCATATCCATCTCCTTTGTCAACCTTCTATGCATAGGGGGTATCCTCAAGGTTTGAGAATAGTTCTCATTCATCCTCATTGAGGTTTTCTTAGTTATTACAATTCAGCCAAAATTCAAAAATCTTCATTTTTCAACCAGAATCCAAACCAACTCATCGTTTCAATCAGAATTTAAAATCATATCAACCACATTCGAATTCATCATCTAGATAATATTAATGCTGATAATTTCAAGTCTTAGATTTACTCGTATATACTGCTAGTAAAGAGCTGCAATTATACCCTCGGTATATACGGGTAGTCATGGTTCTTAGAACTATAAGGTAAATACCATCATGTCTAGGTCTTAAGCAAGTCAGGGATTCCATACAATTGCGGTACTTGGCAAGAAGATATGGCATTAATGATGACTAGGATGATGAGGTGGGGAGTCAACTAGGTTGACCATGTTAACATGGTGGGTGGAGGTGGCAAGGTGCTTATGTGGATCCTCTAGAAGCTGATGTGGACATAAAGTGGCATGCATATATAAGATTTGTGCCTACCCAAGCCTCACACATGGCATGATATCTAGGCTTTGAAGTTTACCAAGCCTACATTTCCAAACCTAACTAGGATTGGTTTTAGACTTGAAAAGGGGAGAGTGGACACACAATACGGGAATGCTCACTTGGGAGGATTGAAAATGGACCTTCCCATACTCAAATCAAGCTAATTTTTTAAATAAATTCATGGAAACAAGTATATTGATCCCTAGAGTTTTTAGATTAAAAGATTAAATATTTATTTTTTTAGAATTAAATTACAATTGATTTAATGGGCCTCTAACAGTCATAACAAATTTTCCAAAGTAAATCTACAAAAATCCAACCGTTAGATTTATAATTTTATCTTAGACCCACATTCTACTAATCTTTCCTAATCTATCATCAGTAGATTCATACAAATTGAGAATTTTAAATGGTAGATGTGGTGAGAGGATAAAATAGTATGTTTTTTTAACAATTCTAATGCCTTTTAGATAATATAGAAAATAGTAGAACACATAAAAAATTACTCGTTAAATCAAGTTAAGCTCTATGTTATTTGAATTTGTGATATGCAAAGTGGGAACAACATATGAGTAATAATGTTAAAGTTATAGGCAATTTACTCACATTCAGTATACTTGTCCGAACCTCCGACATGGCTCTATATAATTTTGGTTCCCAAAGAAAATGAGATTTGTAATTATTAGATATTCGATCAGATTATAGTTTTAGATGCTCAACTTTTCATATGATGTTTCATTAGGAGACCTTGAAGTGAAATTCCTTGGCTAATTAGGAGAGATTGGCTATTCTTCTTGAAAAAATGCGTTTTCAGGCTAAACCCAAGGGCGCCCATTAAACGAATCTAGATAACCTCATCTTGCAACCACCCTTTATAGGGTATTCCCTTGAACAAAAAGGATATAGATGTTATAATTGTGTTACACGTAAATTGAGGGTAAGCATGGATGTTGTATTTGATGCGATGAGTAGTTGGTATGCTGCTGAAAAAGACGTTGTTGGGGCTGATGTAAGTGGAAATGTGATTGCACAGAATGCAAGTCAACACAATCATTGAGTTAACTAAAATTATGAGGCCATGTGGACCATGAAGTAGTTTAATGTGATTACCTTCATCTATGACTAGTCAAAAATATAAAAATCAAGTTCACATAAAATATCGAGCCATGTCTTCTCTATATGCTTCAATCTTTCTTTATGTTCTCACAAAATGCTTTAGTTAACTTGCTCCTCTAATAGACTTTCTTTCTAGCTCTATATTTTGGCCTGACTGAACTTGGAACTGTTGGTGTGTGGCCATCATCCCCACCCTTGGGAGCAGCTTAAGATTTGGCACTGCATTCTCATCATTCATCACACTCCCTATAGCTATGTTGAGCTTGCATAGAATGGACTGAGGTTATACTCTAGCTTCGATTGTGGTTTGTGGTACTCATTCACATTTCATTTGTTGGCTAATCAGTTTATCGTATATTTATTGTAGGTTTGGTGCCCTTGCAGTATAGCACATCTACATTATTTATTATTTTCCATTGTCGAGGGATGGATCCTCATATTTTTGTGTCAGAGAGTGTGCGGCTTTTTGAGACCATGCATATGCAATCATTGGATTCCATAGCATACCATCATTGGTCACATTAGCCAATAGAGCCAGGACTAGAGATGGTGCAGAGTATCATGGGAGCATGGAGAGGAGACGTGCTTTTGGCTTGCTATCTAGAGGTGTTTTGCCATCATGGTGGCGTAACCCTTGAGTTGGGATGTGGCATTGCCCCTCTCTTGAGGGCATGTCTCCACACAGGGTGCATGTGTGTTGCAATGATATCGATGACACTATTCTCATGTCTTATGTGTAGCCTCTTCTTGATAGGAAGAAGAGAGTTGTATTTGAGGAGACCAGCATATCTCATGTGGATGAGGACGGGGTGGACATGCTTGTGGGAGAAAACCCCTAAAACTAGTGAGCCTTTCTCTATGATACTATGGCGACATCTTGTCTTGACTTAGATTGTAGTCTTATGGTACTGTAGCAATGTGTTCTTTGTTGTTTGCTTTATGTACCTATAATATGTGCTTGGATTTGTAGATTTGAGGTTGCAAATAATGACATTGTGAGAAGGGTATTGGTGAATTGTGTGCTAAATGAAAACCCTAATTGCCTAAACTTCTTTGATTTTATTTTCTATCTATGTGAAGTGCACTACTAGAGTATGCAGAGGAAATTACTAAACACATGTTGGGGATCCCTTATATGACCGCATCTATCATCAAGAGCATCGAGGGAAATGTAGCTTGCTTATAGACGATGAGTGTGATTTTGTGTAGTCTAGTGGTGCCTACAAAGAGAGAATTATTTGTAGCAAGTTTTGAGTTTAGGAACTCAATTGTCTTGGTTGATAGAAAATTATGCATGGTATAAACATAGAGTTCTCTATTAATGAGAGTTTAACCTCATCCTTTGTTGTATCTTGTTGTTGAGGTGTCTTGCAAATTATAAATGAAACCTAAATTGTTTTACAGTTGAAGATATTATCAATGGAATGTTGGGATAATCAAGAGTATATTATAATCATGTATGTTGGTCTTGAACTTGAAATGTTGGTCTTAAAATGTAGGAATATTTGTTATATAGGCAGAGGGACCTATATCGGTTTACCATTTGAGAGCCCATGGTGAGACGTTGACACCTACTTCGATACCTTCTTGTCTTGGGAAGGAGATTGCAAAGAAGATGGTTAGACCAAAGAACATGCAACCAAGATGTATGTAAGTGGCTCTGCCTACTAATCTCCCTTTTAAAAAAGGTAATAAAATCTCAAAAATAATTAGCCATAGGTAGAGGCCATGACATCCTCCAAAAAGCCCCTATGACACCTACATCAACCAAGATCTGCCTAACCAAGATCAATAAAGTGGCAGTGGGTGGCAGGATCCAGGTAGGCTAGGATCATGAACGAGCTATAATGCCAAGCTATGTGTGAATGCAACGACACTAGGAAGGAATACAAGAAAGTTTGTGGCTAGGTGTGGAGAAGAAGATGGGAGATATACATAGCTATAGGTTCTCAAGAGCTAGAAGGAAAGGAGAAGTAGGTGGGAGCTATACACATCTACAGGTGCTCAAGAGCTACAAGGAAAGGTGGGAGAGAAATGAAAATTTAAAGTATAATCAATAGGGGAAATATATGTCACGGTAATAGATGATTGTTGTGTCACTGGGGCTTTCGCTTATAGAGTAACAAAATAATACTGACACCTCTAGTGATAGAATTTGTGTTGCTAAGTGATGCTCATAGCCTTTTTAAAAAACCTCTTAAAAATATGCATTTTTTATTCGAAACATTTGATAGGGATGTCGCATAGTGACACCTATAGCTACTTCATTACGAGCTGTCACTATGCTCCCCTAATGTTGTAGTGCATTTCTTAAGAGCTCCTAAGTACTTTTCAGTTCAAATAGCATGTAAAAATAATATTATTTTGTTCATTATTTTAATATTGATAATGCTATTTAAGATTTTCTTCTTCTTATATTCTTGATTTTCTATAAATTTTCATCTTATAGCTATCTTGATTGGACATATGTAAAACCTGTATGTGTGTATGGAAATGCACAAGGGTGCATGAATACACATGCACGTGCACACACACACATGCGCACACACACACACACACACACACACACACACACACACACACACATGAATTTGAATGTGTATATACAAAGAATTCTAAAAAAACTTGTCAATGAAGAGAATATTTTCAATAATGTTTGAACAACGTGTGTGAGAGAGAAAAAGAGAAAGAAAGAGCATAAATAATGTACTAATATATGAAAAATTCCAACATAACCTATAGGACCAAATCCACATATGAGACAATGAAGATATTATGCACCACAAGTGTGTCTCAAAAAAGAATATCGTAGTGTTTGTCTGATATTTTACTAGAATGTGATTAAATGTTTACAAGAGTATAAATTCGGCTTTTCTCAAATGTAGGCTACGTTGAGAAGAATTCCCCCATGAGAGGCATTTGCTTTAGGCTTGTAAGAATCATGACAAGGCCCTTTCTGTCAAGATATATGTGTATGTGTATGCATTCACATCTATATACATACATGACCCAATCACCTCCCCTCTGAACACACACACACACACATAAAAAATCAAAATTTTAGAGTGGATATGTATGTAAAATAAACATTTGTGTGTGTAAGAGAGAGAGACAGAGAGAGAAACAGAGAGAGAGAGAGAGAGAGAGAGAGAGAGAGAGAGAGAGAGAGAGAGGTTTTTTTTGAAAAATTTAATCCATGCGAAGGACTCATGTGAGCTATGACAACTACCAAAATGACTATTTGTATAGATTTTTCTTCACGTTGGCCTTTCCAAGCTTAACCACCATGAAGAACTAAAACATAAGAAATACAAACGTTTGTATTCAATTTTTATATAAATTACTAAGAGACACATGTTCAAGTACCACTTAGGACTTTTGAGGAATTTCCACTTTAAAATCATTACACAAGCATATTATAAGAAGACCATATTTTGATCTTTCCTAAAACCAAGATAGCACTACACAATAGAACATATTATGAAATATTCTTCTTCAAGTGGGCTCATCTACTTATGCTAATCATGATGCTAGATTTAAATTTTATCAGGCACATCTCTCCTTGTTAACCCTCGTGAGTGAAGAGTTTAGAATTAACAAGGTTCAGGGAACTTTGACATCCCTTGCCTGTTCTTCAATCTTGGGTCATCATTCCTACTATGGATATTCTTCTCCATTTCATTGATGCATTTTTTAAATTTGTTGAAAGCTTGAAGAACTGTCTCATTCGAAGCCAATGGGGAGTGGCAATTTGTCCTAGGTACTCTTCATTAGTTGTATGATTGCAGAGGATCTTGAGTGTGGCCATCAGAATTGTGGCTTCCTTATGATTGGATAGTGAGTCTAGGTAAAACTTTTCATTGGAATCTATAAGAAATCTCATTCGAAGCCAACGGGGAGTGGCACTTTGTCCTAGGTACTCCTCATTAGTTGTATGATTGCAGAGGATCTTGAGTGTGGCCATCACAATTGTGGCTTGCTTCTGATTTGATAGTGAGTCTAGGTAAAACTTTTGAGTGGAATCTATAAAGAAATTTTTGGTACTCTTTAGTTCCTTCACTTGGTTCCCCTTGTTGGTCTATTGGAGATGAAACCACCACATTGGCCAAAGTTCACCACGGCATGATGTGCAAAAGCTATCCAAGTCAATGCCACAAAAACCTCCTTCAACTCTCTCTAGTTCTCATATTTTACCTACTACCAATCTTCATTCTTCTCTCACTGTGCCCTTTATCTTTGATCTCTAACCACGCCAATTTTGTAGTTTGTAATCTTCTTCCACTGCCATATTACTCGTATAGTAAATGGATATGTAATCATTCACCCAAGCCTCTATTGCAAACCAAATGCCATCCATCCACCACTGCATATGGATAATCTTAAACATAAAGTCTCTACTTATGTTCTTCCCAACTAATACATGCACCATACCCCTATAATTGCATATTGTAAATAGGCATAAGAACCTTAGTATTGAGAGAGACAAAGAGAAATTTCATTTATCATTATATTAATATGTGGCTTCTATTATTAATATCACTATTTTGTAATTATCATTATATTAATATGTGGATTCTATTCTTAATATCACTATTTTACAATAGATATCAAAAGGTGAGTAAATAGAAATTCAAAGGTCTAGAAAGAATCATGATGGTGGTTATACTGGACTCACAATACCTTTTAATCAAATCTCTAGGCAATGCTTGATTATCAAGTCTCCAAGTACACAAATGAACTCAACTCTAGGAAACATAAGTTTATTCTTTATTGTGCATGTATCCTACTTAAGAAAGAACTTTAGTCATTCTAACAATTATTTTTGCTTTACAAACTCTAGGAAACATAAGTTTATTCTTTATTGTGCATGTATCCTACTTAAGTTGTCTCAAGAAAGAACTTTAGTCATTCTAACAATTATTTTTGCTTTACAAACTTTTGAGAAATTGAGGCCCTCTTAATGTGCCTTTGAAAGGTTCCAGAGCCATCCTTCTTCAATATTTTTTTCTTAACTAAAACTCTAGGCCTAATAAGCTAGAGATGGAGATTAAGCCTTTTTATGTTTTTTAATCTAATTAAAATGAGGATTAATTCATTTAAGCTTGTTTTTTCATATTTATTCATTCTAAAGTGAAAGAGAGCTTGAGCTAACATTCTTATAATTAAATTCATATGGAAGTCATATTTGGGTATTTTTTTCTTAAATAAACAAGGTGCTTTGTAATTATGTTTATTTTTAAGCTTAGGTTTATGCATAAACTAATTTTTATGTTAAAAGTGTAATTTTAAGCATTTTTAATTCATAAAAAATGTGCGAAAGTTATGGCAAAATTTTATTATTAAAAAATAAAGGTTTATGCTTAATAAATTTTATTCTAAAAGTGTAATTTTAAGCATTCTCATTTCATAGAAAATGCGGGGAAGCTATGGCAGAATTTTTATCATTAAAAAAATAAATTTTATGCATAATTAATTTTTATGCTAAAAGTGGAGTTTTAAGCATTCTCGATTTATAGAAAATGTGGGGAAGCTATGGCAAAATTTATATCATTAGAAAATGAATTTATGCATAATAATTTTTATGCTAAAAGTGGAATTTTAAGCATTATCATTTCATAGAATATGTAGGAAAGCTATGGTAAAATTTTTATCATTAGGAAATGAGTTTACGCATAATAAATTTTATGCTAAAAGTGGAGTTTTGAGCATTATTCATTTGCCATAAAAATAAAGGAGGTTATGCATAAATTTTTATAGAGAATTATGGAAAGGATTATGAATATAATTCATTTAGATAAAAAAAATAAATTCGTATGTGTGCATGAATATTTTATACTAAAAGAGAAATTTTCATGATATTTTATTTTGAGAAAACTGAGAAGAGAATGTGAAAATAATTCATTGGGATGCATTAAGAAATTATGGATAAATTTTAATCAGAAAGAGGAATCACAAATATAATTAACTTTTGAAATTATGAAGAATACATCTAGATTCTCAAGAAATAGAATCTTGGGTACATTCTGAAAACGAGAAAAGAATTTCCCAAAGAAAAGACCAGAAACATGCGTAGTTGGATGAACGTAAACATTGTGACTGACTTATTCCTAGATTCCTTGGAAAAGGAATCTAGAATTCTTGAAAGGATCGAGGATCCAAAAGTGAACGAAAATTTATACTTAAATTGAGCCGAGAAAAAGTTACCTTTAACTTAGCCAAGTAATGGCGGAGATTTAGAAGTTTTATTGGTATGAAAAGTAGAGTAACTGTACTTTTAATCTGGTTGATTGTGGGATAAAAATTTTGATAACTAGATCAAGGAAAGTTGATAATCAAACCTGATTCGCTCAAAGTGAAAAGAGACCATCCTGTTTGTAGAAATTTGATTGAAGTGGATTGATGAGGATGATATGGGTGGTGTATGAAATAATGTGGATTGATGTGTGGAATGATGTGAAGTGATGTGGAAATGATGTGGGATGATGTGGAGGATGAATGTGGAAATGATGTGGGATGATGTGAATGAATGTGGGAATGATGTGGATGATGTTAATAGATGTGAATTAATGTGGGACGATGTGAATGGATGTGAATTGATGTGGGATAATGTGAATGGATGTGAAATGATGTGGTGTGATGTGAATGGATGTAGAAAAATATCGAATAATGAGAAATGACATGGGATGATATGGAATGATGAGAGATGATTAGGAATGATGTGAAAGGATGTGGAATGATGAGGAAAGATAAAATTTTTGCTTAGAAACTGTACTTGTATGTGAAACCTGTTTTTAAAGATTGTTTTACGTCAAGAATGCTGGAGGAAGCATTTTGACTATCTTATGGAATGAGGTCATGGGGACCTAAGTGGATAATGTTGCAACAGTTGACGGAGAGTCAAAGGAGGACGTCTCGTGTGTGGCAAGGTCAGTCGAGGTCCTGACCAGCCTCGGTTTGATTAAAATGGTGAGTTTCCGATACGGTGGATGAGGGACCAAGGAAGCGGCCTATGAGTGAAGCGCTAGGTGACCTACGAAGCAGCCTAGAGGATGTTGACCATATGGTGCTTGGGCTCTGGGTCGCCCAGGATACCCACGCATGCGACGAGGAAGAAAAAAATGAGTTGGAGTTGTTTTCTGAACACGGGCATGGATCTGGTTGATTGGCCTTGCTGGTCTTCAACGGATGAGTTCATGGCTCTTTTACATGGATCTTGTTGATTGATATAGCTGATCTTCAACGGAGAGTCCATATGGATTTTATGTGATTATACTCCTAGGTACTATGGGCTAGGAACTATTGAAAAGGCCTCTGAGTGAGTAAGTGGTGAGCATTCTGGTTTGCCGATGATGCCATAGGTATGCTGAGGAAGGAATGACTGAAATTGGGTTTTTTGGTTGGAAAGTGGAAAAGTTGGAAATTGGACCTGGAAATGGAATACTGAGGATTAGGATGCAAACTTTGTGGTTTTATTGCAATATTGTTTTGGAAATAGTTAAATCTATAAAAAGGTAATTTCATATCGGGTGCGTAAGTAGTGTGTCTAATTAAATTTTGCATGAGTGCCGACTAGGGGGCCTGGGAACTCTTTTCCCTGGTACCCGAGACAAAACATAACCAAATTTTTATAATGGATCCTATCAATACAGTGGTTGGGGGCGGTTGGCTAACCTATGGGATTGGATAGGGTTAGGCTGGATCGATGGATTCCTATAATAAAATTCAATTCTGTTCAAGTTATGATAGTTGAAGTAAGTCATAAGATAATCCTTATTCTATGGAAAATAATCAACGGTTGTGCCTCTTTTGATGGGGAAAAAAGCATTGGTCTCTATGAGCCAAGTGCACAAGTTCCTCCTTTGATCCGGCCATGTGACCTGCGGGTTCAGTCGGAATACAAAGGATAGTAAAGGCTCTTGACTACGTTAGAAGATTTTCCTGGAGGAATCGCCTATGCTTTCTGGGCGAGGGAAGTTTTTTCCGGGTTTGATTTTGGAAGAGCCGCCGGATTAGTCTCTTGTCCGGACATTCGTGGGTGAGGCCCCGAGTGTGGGAAGCTCTACCGTGCACGCAAGGTTGCTACTTCTGCTGCCAGCACTCTAGAGTTTGATACACAGAGGAGATAGGGATCTCACACCTATGCATAAATTTTGCAAGCCCATACATAAAATTTGTGCATAGGCTTTATGCATAGTCTAAGAGCTTTATGAAAGCCTATGCATAATAAAGCTTGCAAGACCATGCATAGAGCTTTATGCAAGCCTATGCATAAAGTTTGCAAGCCTATCCCCATAAGCTTTATGCAAGCCTATGCACAAAGCGTACAATCCTATGCATATGATTTATGTAAGCCTATGTATAGAGCTCATGCATAAGCTTTATGCAAGCCTATCCATAAGCTTTATGCAAGCCTATGCACAAAGCGTACAATCCTATGCATATGATTTATGTAAGCCTATGTATAGAGCTCATGCATAAGCTTTATGCAAGCCTATTCATAGAGCGTATGCATAAAGCTAGCAAGCCTATGCATAAATCTTGCAAGCCTATGCATAGGATTTATGCATAAATCTTGAAAGTCTATGCATAAATCTTGAAATCTTATGCATAGAGCTTTATGAAAGCCTATGCATAAGCTTTATGCAAGTGTATGCATAGAGCTTGCAAGCCTATATATACAGCTTTATGCAAGCCTTAACTAAACCTAAACCCGACACCTAAGGGTGTAATAAAGGTAAAGAAAAGCATAAACAATTAAAATAAAAAGAGAAATTGCTTCTTTTTTGTGAAGACAAAGGAGAGAATCAGTATAAGACCTACAAAACATAATATTAAACAAAGTGATTAGTAAATTAAACAAAGTGACTAAACAACATGACTAAACAAAGTGATTATAAAACATAAGATTAAAAAAAGTGATTAGTGCATTGAGGGCATTGAGAGCTCTATGCATGCATTGAGATCTCCTTATGCATTAAGATCTCCTTTCATGCATTAAGAGCTCCATATATGCATTGAGAGCTCTATGCACACATTGAGATCTCTCTGCATGCATTGAGAGCATTGAGAGCTCTATGCATGCTTATCACCCTAAAAGCATAAAACCTTAAAAAATGCAAAACCCTAAAAGATATATGCATGCATTGAGAGCTCTATGCATGCATTGAGAGTATTGAAAGCTTTATGCATGCCTAGACCTAACCCTAAAAGCATAAAACCCTAAAAGAATAAAACCCTAAAAATCCCTAAAAACATGATAGAAAGGAGTGAGCTCTTACCTCAAGAAGCTAGGGTTGTGGGTTTTTTTGACTTGAATAAGCCTACAAAATATAACAAAAATTTAGAAAGTATACTACATTTTAACATATAAGAAAGCAAGAGGAGAAGGGGAAGAGGAGAAAACAGTATAATGTGGCAAACATGGATGTGTACCTCGAGCCTTTGATTGATGAGCTTGAGACACTATGGCGAGGTATCAAAGTTCATGATGTCTCAAGGCCAATAAATAGGCATAATATGGAGGTGAAAGAAGTTTTTCTTTGGACGATGCATGACTATCCCGAGTTTTGAGAGTGCTTAGGTACATACTTCACTTTATAACTTTAAACTTATCTTACTCTACCTCTCAATCATCTCAATTTTAAAATAGTTTTGGCAATCTCATGTCCCAATGATTGCATGCTATTTATAAGGGTTAATAATGATGCAACACAATGTCTACAATGTGGAGAGAGCTAATATAGAGATAGATGATTTGCAAGGAGACAAAATTTTCCAAAAGGTATTCTCATGACATGGCATGCAACCCATTGCTCAACCAATGTCATCAAAGGATTTTAGTTGATTCACCGACATGGCAACATGTGGAGCATCCGTGTGGCCAAAGTTTAAATATGAGCCCTATCATTTACATCTTGGCTTAGGCATATGGTGTTAATCCATTTGGCCCTATCATTTACATCTTGGCTTAGGCATATGGTGTTACTCCATTTGGCTTCAAGTCCACATCATGGTCTACTTGGCCTATTGTATTGGCTTAGGCATATGGTGTTAATCCATTGGCTTCAAGTCCACATCATGGTCTACTTGGCCTATTGTATTGGTGAATTATAACCTCCCATGGGTGGCAATCAAGCAAGGTCATATCATGCTTTCCCTCCTTGTACTAGCAAGTATAAGGTGGCAAACATGAATGTGTACCTTGAGCCTTTGTTTGAGAAGCTTGAGACACTATGTCGAGGTATCAAAGTGCATGATGTCTCAAGGCCAATAAATAGGCATGATATGGAGGTGAAAGGAGTTTTTCTTTGGACGATGCATGACTATCCCAGGTTCTCATAGTACTCAAGTACATACTTGCACTTTATAACTTTAAACTTTAAGCTTGTCTTACCCTACCTTTTGAGTTGTGGTGGTTAACTTTTCAAAAAAACCAAAATAGATAATATTATAAGGTTGACTAAGTTAAAGGCAACTACATAGGTGATTAGATCATTGAATCACCTCTCTATAGAGCCCAAGATCATTGAAATTGGAGTTTGGGAACCCTTTCAAAAGTCATTTTGACATTTAAGATGATGCAGAAGGCCAAACCCACCAAAGGAAACTACAAGGAAGCTCTTGAGCAAGAAGCAGGCACATCGGATTCAAAACAAGAAGTAAGACAATATTCCCAAGGAGCTATGCAAGAAGAAATAAATGGTATTGTCAATGAAGGCATCCATCAAGAGGTAAATGTCCCACAAATGCCTAATGTTCCAAAAATTCCTAAGGATGGTGGGGACATGAACATGAACAACATGATGTATTTCATGCAAACCATGTCTCATAGGATGAACCACATATGTCAACTCATGGTGGACAAGTTTGATTCTATGAGCAAGGATCAGGTTTGAGGTAAGATGCAGATAAAGCCAAAGAAGCTTATGGTGGACCTATGTTGCATCCATATGCACCAAACACGTTTCACCCAATGGGGCCATAAGCTTATGGACCTTTTGTGGTGGGAGCTTCACATGATGCAAATGTATCGCATACTCCTCAAGCTAGTATGCAACATGGTGATAGAAGTCATCTCTTATGTGTTCTTGCTTGCATGCATGTGAGAGATGCATGTGAGAGAGTAAGTGTGTAAGATTGAGTGGTGAGGAGGG